>NW_028258444.1:11680000-12305000 GCF_053883595.1 Heterocephalus glaber | reverse complement strand
TTTCAGGTCCTGATTCCCATCATCTTCTGGTATACCATTTATATTATTTTGTGTAAGGATTTCTGGCAAATACATTTTCTGTATTTCTCTACATTTATTGTGATGCTATTGTACACCAATAAAATATTTTATTCCTCTGCATAGACCTGTGTCCTACTATATTTTAAAGTTTGAGGAACTTTCAGGTGCTAAAATAAACAAGCATTCCTCTCCATGAAGTTCCAAATATTTGAAGCAAAATAATCCTGTTATAATTGATTGCATATTTTTAATTTATACCAACTCAGTGAATATCTATTTTGGAGAGAAGACATGAGTTCAGGGAACATCTGAATAAGATACCTGATGATAAATAGCATTGGAGAAGTTCCAGTTAGATGGGAATATGTTCTATTGTGCTATTGGACAGTGGGGTGACTATAGATAAAAATGATGTACTGCATATCTCAAAAAGCTTGAACTATTTTGGTTTCACCATAAAGGAATGATAAATGCTTGAGGAAGTAGATATACTCATCTGATTTAAACATTAAACAATACATGCATTTCTAAAACATCACATGGTATCCCATTAATGTGTATAATTATTAAACTTTTATGTATCAATTAGAAAAATCAATTTAATTAAAAATTTTAAAAAGTAATGAATGGTAAACCTATTCAACTCTTCTCCTGAGTACTAATTTATGAGATCTAGACCAACCTTAATACATTTTTCTCTCCTTTCAGTTTTATTGTTTTACTGTAACATGTAAGTTTCAAGACACAAACTATTAATAATGCTAATGTTGTACATAAGTAATCAAATATTCTACTAAAAATTTAACATGCACACATACTAAATATGTTTATTTTAATTGGCATTTTGCTGCATTTGTGGTGCGATACAAGGATGAAAACAGTACAGATTAATGATTCTTTCATCCCCCATTTTGACAGACCCTTTCTCAAAGCACCAGTATTACCCACTTAGAAAGTGGATTGATGCCAACACTCAGAGCTCTGCTTCTTCCTTCAGCATACCAGATGGTACTAAAAATTCAAAATATTTCCAACAACAGCTGTATCTTTGACAACAAAATTAATACCAGCTGAAATACCACTGCTATATGAAGGGCATAATGATCAGCCTCTTTAGTATAATATAAATAGCCATATTCTAGACTATATTAAGAAACAAATGGCAACAGCAAAAACAAAACAAAACAAAACAAAACAAAAAACACAATCTGATCAACTCTTGCTAGATGTCAGTCAGATCTGTGTAGTACAGAAACCCAAGGCACAAGCCCTGCTCCATTTATCATGGAATAGCTGCTTCTCTCAGAATGTGAAGTATGACTTCTCCTGGAGCAACCATTCATCCGTTAATGCATTTTCACCACTAAGCTTTCCCAAACAGCATCACTTTAAAAAAACTTTTTAGGCCTGGTCTTTTTTCTTTTGAGGAAATAAATCTTTAAGAAGGATTTGGACTAGAAGTTAATCTTTAAAATTCTTTAAATTGAAGTAATGAGATATTTAAAATATTTTTAGAAAAAGATGAGGACTTTAAGTCTGGTTTAAAATACAGGTTGAAATATCTAACTCAAATCTAGTGGTTTAACAGAAGGTATAGATCTGGTGCCCATAAATATATTAAATAGCTTATGAGTTCAAGAGTAAGAGAATAGAAAGTACAGATGATAATGAGTATTGGTCTAAGTGCAAAGATAATTAATTTTAAGGGTCAATAAATATCTTGCAGGAAGATAGAATAATAGCAACAAGGGTGTATTTTCTTTCACCTAGAAGTGAGTAAAATAACACAATAAGTAGATGCACTATACAGTTATTAGAATAAAGAATGCAAAATTCTAAGCTTTAAAAGTGATAAGTTAATTGGATACCATTAGCTTTTCCAGAGAAGTTTTGTTTCAACAAAAAACTAATTGATTATTTTAAGTAGCAACCTGTGCTGTCTTTATGAACTTAAAGTGCGTTGTCGCACCCAGAATCAAAGCATGTCATTATAGTGGAATAAATACTTTTGAACTAATTCCCATCAAACAGAATTTATTTATTTTATTTTATTTTTTTGGTACTGGGGATCAAACTCAGGACCTTGCGCTTATGAGGCAGGTGGTAGAACCATTGAGCTAAATCCCTGGCCCACCATCAAACAGAATTTAAAGAAAGGAAGTTGGCTGAGGGACTGGAATAAACTATATATTAGGAAAATCTTCATTTGCATTTTTTATAGTAAGAATCAAAGAAAGCGTACTTCTTTGATAGTAAGAATAGAAGAAATCATACATAAAAGATAAATATGTTTGATCTGATTTAAATGTCAAGCAATATGTACCTATACCAACACATCACATGTATTCCATTAATGCATATAATTTTTATATTTTTATGTATCAGAAAAATTAATTTAAATTAAAAGGGTGATAGAACATATATATATATGACTTAACCCAGGGCCTTGCCATTGAGCTACGACCCTAGATCTTTTTTTATTTTTTATTTTGAGATGAATTTTCCTAAGTCTCTAAGTTGCTCATATGGCATGAACTTGTGATACTCCTACCTCAGCCTCCCAGAGTGCTGAGATTACAGATGTGTACCACAACACCAAATCAGATATACTTTTAGTGATAGTTGATTAATACCTGAATTCAAAACTGGTATTAGATGAAGCTTGTTACAGTAACAAAATTCTTGGTAAAATGTTCAAGAAAAAACCCAAAGAGTGAGGGAGTTAAGAAATAACTCATCCCTCCCAATAATTTCTCCTGAGTATATGGAATATTCTTTCTACCTCTACATTTTGAGAAACCCATTGGTGAGAAAAAGCACCAGAAGTTTGGAAAGGTGAATTTTTTTTCAGAGAGAAGTCATTGATATTTGTTGCATTTGAAGTGAGCTTCCTGGTTTTAATGAGGGTAGCAGGATTCCTGGATGGCAGAGGGCCAGAGATACCTAGAGAAAGAGAATGTGTTTCCTAGAGAAGACTGCAGAGCCAGCATGCTAAATCAGGATTGAACCTGCAGGAAAACTCAGCATGGGCAAATAGAGGGCAGACTCCATAGAAATCAGATGGACAGACCACTGTGTTTATTTTTCTATGGTTGTTACAGAAAATTACCACACACTTTGTGGCTTAACACGACATGCACTATTTCATAGTTCCATAGTTCAAAAGCCCACAGTTAGTCTCATTGGGTTAAAATCAAAGTTTTGGCAGAGATGCATTCTTTTTGGAGATTTGGGGAGAGAATTCATTTCATTGTCTTTTCCAGCTTCAGGACAACATTTACCTTTCTTGGCTCTTGCTGCATCCTCACAGCCAGTATCAGTGGACTAGTTCATTGTTACCACGTCACATCCCATTATTCTAACCTACTCTTCTCCCTATCTCTTCCACATGGAAGGGTCCTTCGGTTTACATAGGACCCAGCTGGATGTAGCCCAAGATAATCTTCCTATTTTAAAGTCAGCTGATTGGCAACTTTAATTCAGTCTGAAACCTTAATTTCCCTTTTCCACGTGACCCAACATGTTCAGAGTTCTCGTGGTTAACATAGACATCTTCTGGATTATTTATTCTGCTGCCACAACCTCTAAAGCTTTACCTGAATTGTAAAACAAAAACAGTTCAGGGAAAGAGAGGTCTAATCTGTAAAGAATGTTGGTCACTTAGCCAATTTTCTTAGCTGAGTTAGTTCAAAGACTTTTGGTTACCACCAAAATAGGAATTTGGAGTATTCAGAAAATTAAATAGAATTTTGAACTAAGTCCAATATGCATCACACAATGCATCACGCCCAATGTTACTATGAACCAATACAGCAGTTATTTAAATTTGATTATATGTTTGGCAATAAATATACTTAGCATTTGTAACCTAATTCCACTCTGTGTGTAGTAAGAGCTTTTCTAAAAAGGAAAGGCCAAACGGAAGTCCTCTAAGCTCCCCTGCCTTACAAAAAGAGTAAATCAAAACCAATACTATATTGTATCTCGAATGGAATTATGAAGCCTAAAGCCACCATCAAAGACAGGAATGATAAAAGGTTGTCCATCTTTATAACATCCTCTTTTAACACTTCAGTTTAAATGGTTCAAAGACATACTTAACTAGGAAAATGACAATGGTTTATCAAAAGATTAATTGGTCCATGATTTTGGAGCAAATCAATGCAGTGTCTAGCAAATGGCATACAGCTGAGAAGGTCAATGCTTTTTCTTCCCCCTTAAATACCATGCTTTTTACCTGGCAGAAACAGCAGTACACTTTTATCATCTTACTCAAGGTTATATCAGCTCTGTAACATAATTTATTCTTCAGGATCCTTCTATTTTATTATTCTGCAGGGCATCATCGAGGGGTATCTAAGCTGAAAGGGTTTTGAAGAATTCTAAATGCCTTGGAAACACACACGTATGCATGCCAGATAATGGGAGAAAAACAATATAAAACCTTGGAGTGATATATGCATATAGATGTACAACCAAGGCTTTACTTACATAGGCATACATACATACATGTGCACATGTGGCTCAGAGTGGGAGTAAAAGAGTGATTACCCACCCCAGTTTCTAATAAATATTTTAGAATTTGAGGGTTAAAAGGCAAAAATTGAAAATATTATGTAGGTGTAGGTGCTGATGGCTTACAGTAAGCCCTTCAAATAGGGATTATAGGCTGTTTAAAAAAGGTGTAGGCTAAATTTGCCCTGCAGGCTATGACTGGCATATATGAGGTTGCTCCCTGCAAAGTTAGGAAGTTGTTCCTGTGCCTTATGCTACTATGAATGAGATGTAGCGATCAGTGAGATTCTTTGTGTTTTGGAGCCAAGATAGTATACCACATTGAGGTGTAAAGATAGCATTTTGATCTGAAAAGCTGCCCATTTTGATGAGGTCCATAAAAAGAGAAAGTGCTCCAGTTGGCTCAGGCTGCAACTGACACAGTGGTCACAGTGGCTGTCAGGTTATTTTTAGCAGATTAAATGATCATAGGAAACATATGGCATGAGTCAGTCAAAGAATGATCATGGAGGGCCCTGAGGTTTCAGAGCACAGCCTTAAATCCCTTGAAAACAAATTACTTTTGAAAAACTTTAACCTGTATAAACTAAGTGACCATGCAATTTGAAATGCCCAAGATGAACTAGATGCTCTCTAGTCTACATAAAAATAGGCATTCCAAGCAGTCCTTCAATAGCAAGGGGAAACAAAAAAGTGGGAATGGATGTGAACTTGTTCTATAGAAACCAGTTGTACGAGCCAATAGCTTTATACTTCCTGCCTTTGTGCACCTGCTGCTTTCCCAACTCTATTCAACACCACCTATATGATTTCAAGGGGCATTCTTCACGATGACATAGCTGATTAAATTACTCAAGGAAAAATTAATTTTCCTCATTTCATAAATATATTTTCATGATATTCCAGCACCAGCTGGAAATAGTCTGTGGATGCTGACAAAATGCCACAAGTGGAAAATGGCATACTTGGTCTCATATGATGGGTCATAGTCAAAATGCAGGCACACTAAAAATGCTATATACAATTACCTGTAGGGTGGGTATATAATGTGTTTATGAAACACAAATTTTGTGTTTAGACATGGCCCCATCCTCATGCTCTCTCATTATACCTGTTTAATCTTCCAAAATTCAAAAATAACCAGTCTCAACACTCTAGTCCCAAGCATTTTGGATAAGGAATACTCAATCTGTACCTATTCCAATTTGATCTTGTTGGAAGATACTTATTCTAAACATGAGTTTACTTTTCCTAACTACTATGCTTCTTCCACCTCCTCCATCGGTGGACTCACTACTGCTTTTATGCCTCCTCATATCTCACATCATTTGTCTTCTCACATAATTAAAGATACAAGGCCTAGAGCTAATGCTCATAAATTTACTCTTTTTATGAAGAATCCATTTCCCATAAACAGCTGGCCTCACAGAATGATTGAGTGCTTTGTAAAAGACTTATTTATCTCACCATCTGGGAACAAGACCCTGTGAGGCTGAGATGCTGTCCCTCTGGGAATGGTAAATGTTCTGAACCAGTGACCAATATAATGGTACTATTTGTTTTGTAGACATAAAGTAGGAATCAGAATAAAAAGGTGAAGATGGAGAATTTCTCACTATTATACCAAACAACCCACTCACTAGATGTTTTTTTTTTCTGTTCCCAAGATTCTTGGCTCTAGTGTTTTATATTTCATCAAGTGATACAACTATTCTTCCTTACAGCGAACAGAAAAACTTCCAACTTATCATATTGGGGTTTTTTTCATACCATCGAATGAATGGGCAAAACCAGATTTATGATGGTTGGGGTCACTGATTCTTATTATCAAGAGAAGAAGAGATTGTTGCTATTCAGTGAGGGCTGGGAGGACTATGGATGGACTGAGGTAATCTCTTTGGAGAGTTCCTTTTACTGACATGTCTGGTACTAAAAGATGAAGAGCATGAGAAGAGAGTTAGATGCCTAAACAATTGAAATGTATGTCAAGTCCAAGGTATTATGTAAAGGAATATGAAGTAGAAAAAGGATAACATGCAGCTAATGCCCATGGCAAACTATGGACATGATTATTGTCATCAATTGTGTTGGTATGTGCTCTGTGTTGGTATCATTTGTGTTGGTAAACATACATGCCTATGTGTATATAAACATGTATTTATAGTTCTTCTTTAAATATCTTGTAGAATTCAGCAGTGAAGCCATCAGGACCTGGGCTTTTCTTTGTTGGTCAAATTTCTTATTACATTTTCAATTTCACTCATTGTAATTAGGGTGTTTAGAATTTCTATATCTTCTTCATTTAACTTTGGCAATTTGTATGTATCTGTGAATCTGTCCATTTCTTCTGTGTTTTCCATTTTATTAGAGTACAGATTCTCAAAGTGAGTATTGATGATCCTCTGGATTTCTGGTGGATCTGTTGTGACTTCACCATTTTCATTCTTAATTGCATGGATTTAAGCCTTTTCTTTCTTTGTCAGATAAGTTTGGCTAAGGATTTATCGATTTTATTTATTCTTTTGAAAAACCAATCTTTGATTCATTGACTTTTTTGTATCATTCTCTTAGTCTCCATTGCATTGATTTCTGCTCTGATCTTTATAATTTCCTCTCTTGTACGAGCTTTAGGTTTGTTATGCTCTTCTTTTTCTTGGAGCTTGAGGTTCTGTATTAGGTTGTTAATTTGAGTTCTCTCTGTTTTACTAATATAGGCATTCATTGTTATGAATTTCCTGCATAGAACTGCTTTCATTGTGTCCCACAGATTCCTGTATGTTGTACTGGCATTATCATTTACTTGTAGAAACTGTCTTATTTCTTCTTTAATTTCCTCTGTGACTCATGGGTTGTTCAGGAGGGTGTTATTCCATTTCCCTGTGTTTGTGGGGGTTTTGTGGTTTCTTATGTTATTGATCTCCAATTGTATTGCACTATGGTATGATAATATACAGGGGATAACTTCGATTCTTTTACATTTACTTAGATATGTCCTATGAGCTAGCATGGGATCTATTTTGGAGAATGCCCCGTGTGCAGCTGAAAAGAATGTGTATTCTGATTTTGTGGGGTGGAACACTCTGTAAACATCTATTAAGTCCATTTGTTCAATAGCTTGGTTCAGTTCTAGAATTTCATTGTTAATTTTTTTTCTAGTTGATCTGTCTATTTGTGATAGAGGGGTGTTGAGGTCCCCCACTACAATTTTATTAGTGCTTATTTGGTTTTTCATGCCCATTAATATTTGTTTTGTATAGTTGGGGGCATTCGTATTTGGTGCATATATATTTAGGATTGTCATCTCTTTCTCTTGGATTGTTCCTTTCACAAGGATGTAGTGACCATCTTTGTCTCTCTTAATTAGTTTTGGTTTGAAATCTACTTTGTCTGCAAATAAGATTGCTACCCCTGCTTTTTTCTGGGTTCCTGTTACATGGAGAACTGTTTTCCATCATTTTACTTTCAGTCTATGAATTTCCTTCTGAGTTAGGTGTGTTTCTTCTATACAGCATATTGCTGGGTTTTGTTTTTTAATCCATTCGGTCAGTCTATTTCTTTTGATTGGTGAATTGAGGCCATTAACAATGATAGTTATAATTGACAGATATTGACTCATCCTTGTCATGATGTTTTACTGTTGTTGGCTCTTTTATTTCTTATTTTCCCCCATTTTGATTTACTGTCTTACTTTGTGTGGTGCCTTCTCTCTGCTGGGCCTCATGGAGTTCTGACCTTCATTGTCTTATTCTAAGATAGTGCTTAAAATTGTTTGGAGTGCTGGTTTGGTGCTCATGAAGTTTCTCAGGTGTTCTTTGTCATGAAAGTATCTAATTTTCCCATCGATTTTGAAAGATAATTTTGCAGGATACAACAGTCTAGGTTGGAAGCTATTTTCTTTTAGGGCTTGAAATACTTCACTCCAGGCTCTCCTTGATTTGAGGGTTTGTGTTGAGAAATCTGCCATGATTCTGATTGGCTTTCCTTTGTAGGTGATTTGTTTCTTTTCTTTAACTGCCTGTAGAATTTTGTTCTTCTGTTGCATTTCTGGGATCTTGACTATTATATGTCTAGGTATAGATTTTTCTTTGGTCATGGCTGGTTGGAGTTCTATATGCCTCACTTATCTGTACATCCAATTCTCTACCTCTGTCTGGGAAGTTTTCTACTATCACTTCTGTGAACAGTTTTTTTATGTCAATTGTACTTTCTCCTGTTTTTTTGTGGACTCCTATAAGTCCTATGTTATTCTTCTTTGCATCATCTAGCAGCTGTTGGATTGATTTCTCATGGTCCCTTAGTATCTTTAACAAATCTCTGCTTTCATAGTCCTTCACCGCAATCCTGTCTTCTATATCTGATATTCTGTCTTCAGATTCTCTTAGTCTGCTCTGCATGCTTTCAGTGGAGTTTTTAATCTCTTGAATATCTGTTTGAATCTGTTTCATGGATTCCATTTCTTTCTTATGTTGGGCAATCATGTTTTCCATTTCTTTCTTATGCTGGGCATTCATGGCTTCCAGCATGTTTCTGATCTCATCTATTTTCTTATCTATTTGTGCTCTAGAGCTTCTAATCATGTCTTTCACTCTGCTCACCATGTCTGTATTTATCTGGGGAAGGTATTTCTGCTTTGAATTTTTCTACAGCCTCATGCATCTGCTTTGTTACTTCCTGTGCTATCAGCCCAGGGTGTCCAAGTGGTTGCTTGTCAGACTTTTCCACTTCATTTCCCCCAGAATTTCCTTTTTGTGGCATGGAAGCCTGCATTTGTGCCTTGCTTAAGTGTCTTCTCATTTTTGATTTTGGTACTGTCCTTGATTTAATTCCTGGGTTGATATTTCAAGATTGCTAAATGTAGGTATCTTTGTTGCTTGTGTTTAAAACCCTTGTGGAATGATTGCTTTTCAGAGGTGTCTTCCAGATATAGCTTGTGTGTGGGTTTTGAGACTCTAGTGACTCTGAAGCTATTATATTTTTCTTATACCAAGAAGGAAAACTAATTAGATCAATCACAACATGTTAGCCCAAAAGACATAGTTAGCGATACCATAGCATCAAGCACAGCTTAGAAAATGACAATTTGTGGTAGTTATTAATCTATCAATTTTAACTATGTGAGTTAAATTAAAACTGAGGACCAACCTAACATAAGTTTATAATGAATAAGCTCTTCAATATAGCATCTTTCCCCTTCAGGGTGGGGAGCTAAAAGGAGTTGGGGAGGGAGGGACAGGTAGAAAGAACAGGTAAGATTAGCGGTGAGGCCAGAAGACACAGAAAGATCACACAAACTCTAAGCAGTTGTTAAAGGCAAGAGAAAATGGCAGAATAAAAGAACAAAGATGTGAATAGAATCATCTAACAGCAACAGGGAGGCTAGATACCAAATTTACTTTCCTTTAAACCTAATGATAATCAAGAGAAGGAAAAAGAGAAGAAAAAAACAATAAGGGAGAAATCTGAATTCCGTGCAGAAAGTAACAAATGGGAAGATAAGGAGCAATATGGGACAGCAAGAGAATGAGTGAGAGAGAGGAAAAAAAAGATAAAAGAAAGAAAATAAAGAAAAATAAAACTTTGAAGAGTAGAGAGAAAGTAAAAATTAAGAATTGAAAATAGGAGAAAAAAAATTTTTTTTCTTTTTTGCAAATAGCACTAGAAATTATGGGGCTCCTTCAGGGTATGTCTCTGCTGTCACAGTAGGCTACGTAAGAATCCATGTGCATATAGGAGTCAATGAGTCTCAGCAAGCCAGCAGCAGACCAAGTACAGTGGTCTGATGTGCCTTTATTGTAGAGATTCTCTTTACTTTTCCACTGAGCTTCAGTTTTCATCGAGGAGCCTGAGAAGCCCTCTTTCTGTTACTAACTTCTGCTCTATCTTGTGGAACTCAGGACAAGGGTCTTTATAATCTCCTGTGCCTCTGTAGTGTGGGACCAGGTAGCAGAAAAGCTAGAAGGGTAGAGGTGCACGGGGAGGGGGTGCGGATTGGGACTTGAAAGGCTCCCGCCTGGCTAAACAGACCTCACCGTGGCGTGGGCGGGGCCCGGGACGGCTGCGTAGCTTCAAGCTGCTGGGCTCACCTAGCCGGTCCAGCTTAGAGAATGTCGGATCTCACACATATCCTCTTAAAACAACAACTCTACAATGAATGGATGCTCTCTCCACACTTAAGGACCATACTCCACACTTTCAGAAGCCAGAAAAATGACTAAAGATAAAGTATTTACCAAGTACAATTTATTAACTACTTTTATTTCAAGTGGATTTGTGTTTTGTCAGATACTAAACAAATTCATTTCATAGTTTATCCCTTTATAACAAAAGCAACAAGCCAAGTTCTGCTGGTCCCGTAAGGATGTGACTTGCAAGTGAATATATTAGGTACATGTGTGGCATCACTAGAAAACTTAACCTTTACTTCAACAAATAAAGAACATTTTTAGGCCATCAACTTGCTTTTTAAGAATTTTATTTTACTCTGTTCTTTTACGTATTTGATCAGGCTGATAATCAGTTGGTTATCTTGACATTTTAGTATCTTAAACACATATGTGAATTATTAACATAGATTTTGTCCAGTATGTCAGAAGACATGATCTTAAGGTAAAATAGTGGTGTCACTACATAGATGCTCATTCGCTGAATCTCCTGTAATTGTGTGAATGGTTTTACTGTAGAATAAAATCCTTGTGAGATTTTGGTTTTCTGTTTCTGAGATACACATATAATCAAATAAATATTGACAGTAGATGCTGTACAGACTTAGTATTTTAATAGGCCAGATGTATTTGATATTTCCAAGTGTGAATTAACAACCACATTAAACACAGCAGAGAAATCGACATGGTCTTTTCCATTAGGTAGGTGGGGTTACTAATACTGGGAGTAAGCAAGCAGCTATGAATAATTTTCTCTGGCCAATTTTTAAATTAAATTCTGGCAACAGCCATAGGAGTAAGGTATAATTGCCTACACTAGAAGTGAACTTTAAAAATGGTTAAATAATTTACCTAGTGTAACAGAGTGAGAAGTAGCAGAGTCAATAGTAAAACCTATTTTATTTCAACATACATTACTTCTATCATCCTGTCCTATCATCTCCCTAAAACTATTTTTATTCTAATGTAATGCAATTAATCATTGTTAAATTTTAAAAAAGTACAATTAATAATAAACACAATTCAAGAAGAGCAAAAATAATATATATTCAAAGGCAAGAGCATTCAAATCTGTCTTAACAAACTGTTGCTTAATTTAATCTTTGCAAAAATACTATGAGACAGATACAATCACATTATTTTACAAATGGGGAAAATGAGGATGAAACTACAAGTTTTTCTTTTTCATGATTGTATAACTAATAAGTAGAAGACTTATGACGTGAACTTTGTACATTTGAGCTGTTAATAATAAGCTCTTCTTACCTAACAGTAGTACTTTCATTAATTTTCCAAAAAGTAAGATTGAAAAATAAATTTGAATAAGAAATTAAAAATAAATTTGAATACAAAAATCACAGAGTAAGAGAGTGAAGTAATTTTCTTATGAAGATATCTTCAAGATGTCAAGGAAAATGAATACATTTTTAGGAAATGTTCAAAACAAACTTATAGAGTATGTTGAAAGATTTTAGATTCTAGAATTGTTTTGTTCCAATATGACTGGTGGTGTAAGAGTGATGAAGTTTAACATTATAAGACCAAAGAATAGAAGTAAGCATAGTTTGTATGCATAACTTGCAGCAATGAATTGAATTGTATATTGTATTGAATGAATTGAAAATGTATAATTTTAGTATTGAGATAAATTATTGAGAATCCTCTGTTTTCACATGTTACAATTCATCTTTATAAGCACCTACAGTTATTACAATCATCAACAGTATTTACAAATCTAATGGAAATACAAAAGACTGATTTTAAATGTTTAATCTAGTAAGCCACTGGCACAGTAGCCCAGGGCAATAAATGCTTCTTCTTTTGAAGCTATCCTGAAAAAGGATTGTAAATCAGAAGCTCAGAAGGGCAGTTTGTTTATATGTATCAAAATGTAAAAGATGAATAAGGAGCTGTTTATACTTTAGTCTGACTTTTAAAGTTTTCCTAGGTAGTTAACCATATGAGTTAAGCAAAAAAAAAAAAGGAGGGGGGTGGTATTAGTGTGAAAATTTATTAACTCTCAATTTATAATTATACCAGCTTTGAAAGTAAATCTCCTACCTTTACGAATGGGATCTGACTCACAGAGAACACCATGATATCCTGCTCAGGTTGGTGGGATACAGCAAGGAAACCAGCAAGGTCACAGTGAGAGAACAACCTGCCATGCTTTGGAAACTAACCAGTAATTGGATGAGAGACAGAGCACAGAAGATTTGAAGGAGGGACATTATGAGAAGCTAGAACATAAGGTTCAGAAATAGCCATGGGATTTGAAGCAACATAGATACATAGTAGTACAAAGGTAGATTTTTTTTGCCTTGTATTCATACAATTTTCATCATCTTCTGAAGTCTTCAGCATCTCACACATATGTCCTCAACATGTAGAAACTTTTAGAAAATATTCAGCAAGACTTGAATTCTGATTCAGAACAAAAGAGTGGCAATATAAGCATGGACAGTGATGAAGTGATTGTTAAGTCAAGTTATTGCAAACAGGAATTCAACTCAGCAATAATAATGAAAATATTTTACTCCCTGTAAATACATAGAAATCCTTAGTGATGCACTGTATTTCCTACAATTTGTGGAATAGCAAGTCAGTTAATTATAGATTTTAAGGTGAAATTTGGCACCTGTTAACTTTTGAATTGTAGGTTATGTGAAAAGATAAAACTTTCAAATTTCTATATAGCTGAGATTTTCAAATCACGTATGGTACATATAGTTAATTCAATGGTATGCATTTGTTGACACATTTTTAGTAAAACAAAATCATGTGAGAGAAATGCATTTGCACTTTGATCTCAAGTAAAAAAAGTTCTGTGAATTTATCTATATGTAAATATATGCATGAATAGGTGGCCAAAACAGGAAATGCAAGGTAACCAATGAAAGCTATTCTAATATATACTGCTTTTATATTCAAATAGCACTCTTATCCTTATTTAGATATGTTAATGCACATCATGGAAAATCTTCTCTGGTTTATCCTCATATGGCTTGGATAATGCCTGTATGGTAGGTTCTTCCTTGCTAACAAAGTTCCAAACATTAATACCTGGAAAGATTTCAATAGATATATATGGAAGGAAGGAAGGGAAGGAGAAATACATGCCTCTTTCTTTTGTTCTATGCATAGGATAAACGATAACCCCTGAGCTATTATCTGCACTGCTAAGAAAAGAAGAATTTAGGTTCACCAAGGCTCACTATTATCAAGTGGGATTGAAAAAGTGGCTGTCTAGGCTTCTCTTATTATGTTGCAACAGCCTGTGATGCTGTTGCAGTGTTGACCACACTGGTATGTGTTGCAGTCTGTAGTCTTTCTTTAGTTTTTTATAATCTAAAGCCTAGTATAGAATTCAAATAAATATATGTATGCATACGTTTTCTTTCCATATATAATTGTTAGAATTCTTAAAAAGAAAAGAAAAAACATTTGAAATGACATTGAAGTGTTTTAAGGGAACATAACTGAGGAAACAAATTCAGACTTAAAAAAGAGACTTTGCTAGGAACTCTAATATGAGAAATAAGACCAGGATAGAGGCAAACTATCAGACAAGAAAAAAGCATGAATGATGCTTCTGATGCATGAAAATATATGTGTTCAAGGATCTGAAAAAGTTCAATGTAAAATAGTTGGTAAAACACTTAAAACCATTTGGAGAGGTAAGCAGGACCCTAATCATGCAGAAATTTCAAGAGGTGCACAGGTTTTAGATTTTATCTGGAATAGAACAGCCAAGTGTTTTTAAAGTTTTGAGTAAGGGAAGTAGATGATCTTTTTAATGTTTCATTTTATTTGGTTTCTTTTTATGTTGAAATATTTAAAATATAATGACAAGACCATAAAATAATATAATAAGCACCTATGTGCACAACAACCTTTTTTTTAATGCCAAAGCTTGAAATCATGTTCTCGCAGAAACTTCTCCACCATTCTATCATGGAGATGCACCCTTAGCCCTACACACTAACATTTTTGGGTCAAATCTTTATATATTAAAGCTTAAAAACAAACAAACACTGCTGGTAGAGTTGAAATTTCTTAAATTCCTCTCTCCGGAAATAACAACTAACTTGAAGCTAGTGCTGATTGTCACGTGTAGTTTCATAATTTTACTACACAACTGATTATATACTAAAAATAATGTACAGCTTATTTTCATGTTTTATAACCTTATATATGTAGTACCATACCATAACTTTAGCAGTCATTTCTTTTTTTGCCAATACTATGCTCTTGAAGTTTATTTGAGTGTGTCTCTCAAGTTCATTGTTTTTAAATTGCTGTATAAGAATCTATCATGTGCATATTTTAAAGGAGGAAAAGCATTCTTTAGCTGCACTCTAGTAATCTACCAAGTAAGAAATCAAATTATGAGGCAGATGAAAGTTTAAAATACCATCTTTTTTACCAATAAAGGATGTTTACAAGACAGAGCCTAACATGAGGTTAAGTAGTCTTGCCAACTTTCTGTCTCACCCAAAGGAGAATTTGAATGCATAGAGCAGAGGTGTGCACTGCTTTGAATAATGTGGAAAGGGAGAAAACCCAAAGTTTCTTGCTCTTTAGGACTGTAAATGAATCAGTTTCATATGTGAGGAATATTAACACATAGTTTTCATCAACCACCCAAGTAACACACTTCATTTATAGGAGAGAAATGAAGATGGGGTTAGAAATCATGAAGATTTACTAGTATAATTTTATGAGCAAAAGTTTTAAATTTTGATTAAATGTAACTTCAGTTTTATGGTTTGTGTTTTATACGTACTAAGATATCTTTACTGCAAGGTAAAAAAAGAATATTGTACATTTATATTTTTTTCTTAAAGCTTTATATTATAAGGTTCTGCATCTAGGCCTATAACCTTTTGTCCTAGCCACTTTCTCATTGCTAAAACAAATTGTCCAACACCCATAATTTAAAGAAGTGGCTTATTTTTGGTTCATTGTTTGGTTGGCTCCTCCAAGGAAGAAATGGCATGGTAGAAGGGCCTGGGCAGAGGATAGCTGCTAACATAATAGCAGCCAGGAAGCAGAGAGTGAAGGGAGGAACCAGAGAAGGAGATATACCCTTCCAGGCCACTTCACTAGTGACCTGCCTTTTCCAACTGGGCCCCACCTCCTAAGAGCACATTTACCATGAATTCATCAGTAGATTAATCTACTGATGAGTACAATGCCCTCATGATCCAATCATCTTCCAAAATTCCTGCCATAGAGCAGATAAGCCTTTTGAGGGTCTTTCTGGATCTAAATCATAACATTCTGCTCAGTCTCTGTCCCCAAAGACTCATGTCCATCTTATTATGCAAAATATATTTAGTCTATCTTTAGGAGTTGGCAAAGTTTTGTCACTTCAAACACTGTTGAAAATTCCAAGTCCAAAGTCACCTCTGAGACTCAAGGCAAACTCTTAGCTGTGAGCCCCTATAAAAATAAAAAAGGAAGTTAAACATTGTCAACATACATGGCACAGAATAAACATTCTCATTCCAAAAGGGAGATATAGGAGGTCAGAAAGGAATTGGACCAAAGCAAGGCATAAATCCAGTAGAGCAAATGTTAAATACCATAGTTCTATGTCCGGCACCAGGGGCTAACTGTGGTGAGATCAGACACCAAAGGGTTTGGGCAGCCTTGCCCCTATGGCATTGCTAGTTGTAATCCTCATGGCCTCTCTTTTTAGTTGACTTCACTCGCTGCTTGTGGGTTTCCTCAGCATATGTTGCACATTCCTGGCATCTCCAATGGACTTTCAGCTTCATTCTTAGAGCTTTATTTGCTGCCCTCCCATTGGCATACTGCCTGAACTCCCAGGTCTTCCTCTGAAATCAGATTGGAAGCTTCCCTGACCCCACAACTATTCCATTTTGTATGCCTTTAAAACCAAAACCACATGCATGACCTTGGGGTCAGCTACCAGGTCAAGTGGTAGCCAGGCCCTCTTGTATCATGGCTGCAGAAGATTCTGCACCATGACTGGAAGGCTGACCTCAGGGAAATTTTCCTAGTTGGCCTTGAATGAGGTGGGCTTCTTGGGGTTCTCTATTCAAAGCAAAGTCTTTCACTTTTGCACATTTCAGCCTGCAAAGTATGGGGTCTGGATAATTCATAAAATGTCTTCAAGCATTTTTCCTATTGTCCTCATGCAAAGTACTTAGCTTCTTTTTAATGCTAATCTTTTTAGCAACCACATTCCCCATGGCCCCAACTTTGCAAGTGCTTCTTTTTTGTTAAAACTGCAAACTAGTTACATCATTTGGTTCTAATATTTGCTCTGATTTTCACTGTAGATGTGGCTAGAAGCAGCCTGCAGTAGCCATGCCACAGCCTGAAGGTAGGGCTGCTTTGAAATTTCCTCCCCCTGATTAATTAGTCCACCATCTTTAGCTCAGTCTCCTACAAAGTTTCAGGACATGGGCAAAATTTAGACAAATTTTCTGCCAGATATAACATTCATGACCCCTAGACCAACTCCTAATGGATTCCTTGTTCCCAACTGAATCCTCCTGAATCTGCCTTTTACTGTGAATATTTCTATCACCATTCTGTTCTCCTGAACTTTAACTAGAATCTCTCATCAATCTTTTCTTACTCTGCTTATAGCATTCTATGGCTTCTCTAGCCAGCATCTTCAAACTTTAGCAAACTTACCCACAAGCCAGTTCAAAAGGCTTCTGAATCACATGGTCAAGTATAGTCATGGAAATGACCCCAACTTCTCTGGTACCAAAAAACTGTCTTAGTCACTTTCTTGTCATTGGGACAAAATAACTGACACCCACAATTTAAAGAAGAAGAGATTTATTTTTGCTTCCGGTTAAGTCATCTGTCTCCAAGGCAGAGATGGCACAGTGGAAGGGCCTGGACAGAAGAGAGCTGCTATCATCATGGCGTTCAGAGCCAGGGAAGAAGATATACCTTTCCAGATTATGTCCCACAGTGACCCAATACTAACCGGGCCCCATCCCCTTGTCCATTTACCTATAAATTCATCTGTGGTTTAATCCACAATACACAAATGATCCATAATCATTTTCCAAATTCCAACCTCTGAACACATAAACCTTTTGGTGGCTGTTCTAGATCTAACTATAGCACCCATCTTCAGTAAATTTTAGTATAAAGTCAAAGAGTGGACATTCATAGTTTCTTCATATGTGTATCCAGATGTTCCAGAACATTTGTAGAAAGCATTCCAGTCAGAAGATATTTAGGGGAGATATAGAAATATGAAGTGAACTTAAAATTTGATGACTAACTCAAGAAAGAACCGGAATAGTCCTTTTAGGTCCTAGCTATGACAAAATAAATTTTCTGAATAAACTTTGTAATGGCAAAAAATGTTTGATAAAATATCCTAACTTTAAAAACTTTTGCATGTATTACTAACTATAATTACCCACCACATTAGACAATATTAGTTCTATTTTCCCCCTTCTGTGTTTTGCTAACCATTATCCATCCTCTCACAATCACCCATTACCCCTTATACTCCCGCCTGGAGTGACATCTATTGTACTATTTCTGTGGTTAACTTTTTTTAGTCTCCATGAATTGATATGGAAAAGAGATATTTGTGCTTGACTTCTTTCATTTAGAGGAGAAGAGTTTGAAGGTTGCCAACATATAAAAGTGATAATATTTGAGAATATGAGAATGTTAATTACCTTGATTAGAGTTTTACATATCACACATATGGAATTATAATATTGTAACCCATAAGCTAATAATAAGTACAAATATTTTATGGCAATTAAAAATAAAAAAGAGAAAGACAAGAGAAGAACTCTCTAAATGAGTTGCTGAATTAGTAGACAGAGGTATCCCTAGAAGTCAAAGAATAAACTAAAAAGAGATACTATGTAAGATAAAATCTTAAGCTTCTGCATTGATAGATGGAAAGGGAAAAGGACAAGTGAGTGATAAGCATTATGACTCTTCAAGGGATGGGACTCTAACTGGGGACCTCCAAGTAAAGATAAGGAACAATAGAACAATACATTTTTATCAGAAACAGAACAACTATCCAGAAGACACAGTGAGGAAAAGCACACAATCAGAATTAAATGCTGTCAAGAGGATAATAAAAATTCTCCTTTAGAATTCACAGCCAAAAGACACTCTTCAAACGAGTTTATGACCTAAATTAATACTTCTTGTGTGGCCTGTGAAAGCTCCAGATTACAAATCACTTTAGAGTCATTTTGGGTGATGTAAAGCCAATTTCCAGAAGCAAAAAATGAATTCTGTTTAAAGGAATACAATTTCTAAAATACAAAAAGTTCTAAAATAAAGTTCTAAGAAAATGAACAATTTATACCATCAAATCACAAAACATTCGAGATGAAATACTGAAAGCAAAGGAAATGGAAAAAAGAGAAGAAAATACATGATGCTCAAATATTAAGCATTAACTATTGAGATTATGAGACAAATTAATATCCTGGAAGTAATTAAAGGGTAGTTTTCAAATATAGGCAAGAGGAAAGGCTTTAAAATAAAAAGGTCAAGAAAATTCTAATACAAAAAAGATTGTAGAAATTTAAGAAAATATAAGAGTAAACTGAGAATGAGGAACAAAGAGAAAAAAGCAAAATGAAATAAACCAAGAAAAACAAAAGCAAACAGAACTAATTATATTGTGTCATAAATTGAGAAACATATGTAGTTTAACCCTTGGTCCTTTTACTTCAAGAAAACAGAAAATTAAAAGGAGCACAATTTAAGAATTTTCCTTCTCAGTGACACCTTGTTGCAGTTTAAATCCACTACCAAGCACTTTCCACCAATCACCTTATTACCTTGTTCCCTTTTGCATACATTTCTTTACCCATCACCTGCTCCTGAGCAAAGATTATTGCTAGTTGTTTTCACTGAATACCTCCAATAGTACTCAGTGGGTTAGTGAGAGAGTAGTGTAGGTTCGTTTTGAAAACATAAATACAGGACTGGGACCTGCTTCCTCCAGCTTGCTCCACCAGCTTTTGACCAGGACAGGCTTGGGGCCAAGACAGGCTTGTGACCAGGACAAGCTTGGGACCAAGACAGGCTTGTGACCAGGACAAGCTTGGGACCAAGATAGACTTGCGACCAGGACAGGCTTGGGACCAAGATAGGGTGAATAGGACCACCCTGGGCATGCCCATCAGCCCCAGCTTGGCCGAGCAGGACCGGGTGGGGCAGAGCAGGGCGGAGTTGGGCCGAACTGTTCCAGCCTAACTGGGACCTGCTTCCTCTGGCTTGCTCCACCAGCTTGCAACCCAGACAGGCTTGAGGCCAAGACAGGAGGCACAGGGGGACATAAAAGCCATTTTCCTGAGCTGCAGAAGTGAACAACACAGAGAGGGCCTCTCTCAGGCTCCATGATGAAAACAATCCCACTGGAAAAGTGAAGAGAATCTCTGTAATAAAGGCACACCAGACCGCCATGCTTGGTAAGTTGGAGGGATTATCAGCTCCCATTGGAACCTGGACTTCCTTCAGGGGAAAGGCACCTGAAACCTGAAATAGAACCTTGCAGAGTGGAAGCCTGCAGGTGGAAAGGGAGCTCAGCTTGGGACTGCCTGAATCTCATGGGTCTAGGACTAGCTTACTGAGATTCATTGACTTATAACTGCACACTGCTGCTCACGTTGCCTATTGTGATACCAGAGACATACCCTGAAGGAGGTCCTTCATTTTTAAAGGTGAGAGATTAATAACTACCACAAATTGTCATTCTCTAATGATGTATTTGATGCTATGGTGTTGCTGATGGTATCACTTGGGCTAAGGTGTTGTGATTGATCTTATCAGTTGTCCTTCCTGGTATAATGAAAATAAGATAACCTCAGAGCCATTATAGACTCAAAAACTAAAGACCAGCTATATCTGGAAGACACATCTGAGAAGTAATCATTCCATAAGGGTTCTAAATGCATCAACAAAGATACTTACAATAAGCAACTTCAAAATATCATCCCAGGAGCTAAACCAACCACAGTACCAAAAACAAAACTGAGAAGACATTTAAGCAAGTCACAAAATCAGACTTCCACTCACTAAAAGGCAAATTCTGGGGGAAATGAGGTGGAAAAGTCTGATAAGCAACCACCTGGACACCCTGAACTCATAGCACAGGAAGTAGCAAAACAGACGAATGAGGCTCTAGAAAAATTCAAAGCAGAAATAATCTCCCAGATAACTACAGACATGGTGAGCAGAGTGAAAGACATGATTAGAGGCTCCAGAAAAGAAACTGATGAAAAAGAAATAGATGAGCTCAGAATCATGCTGGAAGCCATGAATGCCCAGCATAAGAAAGAAATGGAAACCATTATCACCCAACATAAAAAAGAAATGGAATCCATGAAACAGATTCAAACAGATATTCAGGAGATTAAAAACTCCATTAAAAGCATGCAGAGCAGATTAAGAGAATCTGAAGATGGACTCTCAGATATAGAAGACAGGATTGTGGTGAAGGACCATGAAAACAGAGATTTCTTAAAAATAGTAAGGAACCATGAGAAATCAATTCAGCAGCTGCTAGATGATGCAAACAAAAATAACATAAGACTAATAGGAGTCCACGAAGAAACAGGAGAAAGTACAATTGACATAAAAAACTGTTCACAGAAGTGATAGAAAACTTCACAGACAGAGGTGGAGAATTTGACATACAGATAAGTGAGGCATATAGAACTCTACCTAGCCACTATAAAAAAAAATCTACACCTAGACATATAATAGTCAAGATCCCAGAAACCAAACAGAAGAACAAAATCATACAGGCAGTTAGAGGAAAGAAACAAATCATCTATAAAAGAAAACCCATCAGAATCACAGCAGACTTGTCAACACAAACCCTCAACTCAAGGAGGCCTGGAGTCAAGTATTTCAAGCCCTAAAAGAAAATAACTTCCAACCTAGACTGTTGTATCCTGCAAAATTACCTTTCAAAATTAATGGGGAAATTAGATACTTCCACGAGAAAGAACACCTGAGCAATTTCATGAACACCAAACCAGCACTCCAAAAATTCTAAGCAATGTCCTAGAAAAAGGTAACAAAGGTCACAACTCCATGAGGCTCAACAGAGGGAAGCCACGAGGCAAGGTAGGAAACTAATGGGAAAGGGGGAAAAAGAAATAAGAGCCAACAACAGTAAAACATCATGACAAGAATGAGTCAATATCTCCCAATTATAACTATCAATGTTAATGGCCTCAATTCACCAATCAAAAGAAGTAGACTGACAGAATGGATTAAGAAGCAAAATCCAGCAATATGCTGTATACAAGAAACACACCTAACTCAAAAAGAAATTCATAGACTGAAAGTAAAAGGATGGAAAACAGCTCTCCACATGACAGGAACCCAGAAAAAAGCAGGGATAGCAATCTTATTTGCAGACAAAGTAGATTTCAAACCAAAACTAACTAAGAGAGACCAAGATGGTCACTACATCCTTGTGAAAGGAACAATCCAAGAGGAAGAGATGACAATCCTAAATATATATGCACCAAATACAAATGCCCCCAACTGTACAAAATAAATATTAATGGACATGAAAAATAAGCAAATAAGCACTAATACAGTTGTAGTGAGGAACCTCAATACCCCACTATCACAAATAGATAGGTCATCTAGACAAAAAATTAACAGCAAAATTCAAGAATTGAACCAAGCTATTGAACAAATGGATTTAATAGATATTTACAGAGTGTTATATCCCACAAAATCAGAATACACACTCTTTTCAGCTGCACATGGGTCATTCTCCAAAATAGACTGCATGCTAGCTCATAGGACATGTCTAAGTCAGTGTAAAAGAATTGAAATTGCCCTCTGTATATTATCAAACCATAGTGCAATAAAATTGGAGATCCATAACATGAGAAACTGCAGAACTCCCACAAACACATGGAAATTTAATAACACCCTCCTGAAAAACCAATGGGTCATAGAGGAAATTAAAGAAGAAGTTAGACAGTTTGTATAAGCAAATGATAATGCCAGTACAACATACAGGAATCCATGGAACACAATGAAAGCAGTTCTATGTAGGAAATTCATAGCAGTGAATGCCCATATTAGGAAAACAGAGAGAACTCAAATAACCTCATGTGGAACCTCAAACTCCTAGAAAAAGAAGAAAATAACAAACCCAAAGCTCACACAAGAGAGGAAATTATAAAGATCAGAGCAGAAATCAATGCAATGGAGACTAAGAGGATGACACAAAAAAATCAATGAATCAAAGAGTTTGTATTTTGAAAGAATAAATAAAATTGATAAACCCTTAGCCAAATTTATCAAAAAAAGGAAAGAAAAGGCTCAAATCCATGCAATTAAGAATGAAAAAAATGAAGTCACAACAGACCCAGCAGAAATCCATCATCAATACCTACTTTGAGAATCTGTACTCTAATAAAATGGAAAACACAGAAGAAATGGACAGATTCCTAGATAAATACGAATTGTCAAAGTTAAATGAAGAAGATATAGAAATTCTAAACACCTCAATTACAATGAGTGAAATTGAAAATGTAATAAAAATTTACCAACAAAGAAAAGCCCAGGTGCTGATGGCTTCACTGCTGATTTCTATAAGACATTTAAACAAGAACTATCACCATTACTCTTTAAATTCATCAAGGCAATTGAAAGGGAAGCAAGGCTTCCAAATTCATTCCTGGAAACAAGCATTACTTTGATTCCAAAACCAGGGAAAGTTCCAACTCAAATAGAGAACTATGGGCCAATCTCCCTAATGAACATAGACGCAAAACTGCTCAACAAGATACTAGCAAACAGAATACAGAGGGTCATCAAGATGATCATCCACCCTGACCAAGTCAGATTTATCCCAGGGATGCAAGGATGGTTCAATATTTGTAAATCAATAAATGTAATACACTATATTAACAAAGCCAAGGACAAAAACCATATAATCATCTCAATAAATGCAGAAAAGGCATTTGACAAAATCCAACACCCATTCATGACAAAAACGCTACAGAAAATTGGAATAGAAGGTCTTTATCTCAACCTGATTAAGGCTATCTATGAAAAACCAACAGCCAACATCATACTAAATGGTCAAAAACTGAAAACTTTCACTCTAAAATCAAGAACAAGACAAGGATGCCCACTATCACCACTCCTGTTCAATATAGTTCAGGAAACATTAGCCACCACAATTAAAAAAGAGAAAGACATAAAAGTAATAAAGACAGGAAAGGAAGAAGTTAAACTGTCATTGTTTGCTCATGATATGATACTTTACGTAGAAGACCCAAAAAACTCTAGCGAAAGACTTCTAGACTTAATTGACAGATTCAGTAGAGTACCTGGATATAAGATCAACACTCAAAAAACAATAGCCTTCTTATACACAAATAGCAGACTCACTGAGAGAGAAATTAAGGAAACAATTCCTTTTACAATAGCATCCAAAAAAGTGAAATACCTAGGAATCAATCTAACAAAGGAAGCAAAAGACCTCTACACTGAGAACTACAGCACCTTGAAAAAGGAGATTGAAGAGGATATAAGAAAATGGAAAGACATCCCTTGTTCCTGGGTAGGAAGAATCAATATAGTACTTCCAAAACTGCTATATAGATTTAATGCAATGCCAATTGAAATTCCAGCAACATACTTCACAGACTAGAGAAAACATTCGAAAAATTCATTTGGAACCAGAAGAGACCTAGAATAGCAAAAGCAATTCTGGGCAACAGAGACATGGCTGGGGGTATCACAATACCCAACTTGAAGCTATACTACAAAGCTACTGTGATTAAAAAACAAAACAAAACACAACAAAAAAACAGCATGGTACTGGCAAAGAAACAGGCCTGAGGATCAGTGGAATAGATTAGAAGATGCAAAAACAACTTCAGACATACTCAGCCACCTCATCTTTGACAAAGGAGCCAACCACCCTCATTGGAGGAAAGATAGCCTATTTAATACATGGTGTTAGAAATACTGGATTTCAACCTGCCAGAGATTAAAACTAGACTTATATCGATCACCATGCACTAAACTATGATCAAAGTAGATTAGAGATCTAAATATTAAGACAGAAACACTAAACTTGCTGGAAGATAAGTTAGGTAGAACTCTTGAAGATATTGGCATAGGATAAGACTTTATGAACAAATCCTCAGTAGCACTGGAACTAGCAGAAAGAATCAACAATTGGGATTTCATCTTATTGAAAAGCTTCTGCACTGCAAGAGAAACCACCAACAGAGCTAACAGACAACTTACAGTGAGGGAAAAAATTTTTAGCAGCCTAAACTGAGATAAAGGGCTACTATCTAGAATATATAAAGAACTGAAAAAAATCAGACCCCCCAAATTCAAAGACCCAATTCAAAAATGAGCATCTGAAATGAACAAACATTTCTCAGACAAAGACGTAAAAGCAGCAAAGAAACATGAAAAAACGTTCAACGTCACTGGTCATTCGAGAGATGCAGACGAAAACAACACTGAGATTCCACCTCACCCCAGGAAGAGTGGCTGCTGTCAACAAATCAACTGATAACAAATTCTGGCAGGGGTGTGGAGAGAAAGGAACCCTTCTCCATTGTTGGTGGGAGTGCAGACTGGTGCAACCACTGTGGAAATCAGTATGGAGATACCTCGAAGAACTAGGGCTGGAGGTCCCATTTGACCCAGCTATTCCCATGCTTGGTACTTTCCCCAAAAGAATTAAAAGACACATACCACAGAGATATATGTGCACCCATGTTTATAGCAGCACAGTTTGTAACAGCTAAAGCTTGGAAACAGCCAAAGTGCCCATCAACTGGAAACTGGATAAAGAAGATGTGGGGTTTTTTTAAAAAATGGAGTACTACTTGGCCATAAAGAATGAGAAATTAGTGTCATTTGTAGCTAAATGGATGCATATTGAGGCCATCCTCTTAAGTGAAATAAATAGGACACACATGTGTAAATACTGAATAGTTCCTCTGGTGTGAGAAACTGAGAGTATAAATAAGGACTAAAACATTTAATAACTAATAATTGATACTTTGAAATAGGAAAAGGTCCAAAGGGGTAGGGGTGATGGGAGGGGAAGGGGAAAGGGATGAAGGGAAAGGAAAAATTATGAGAAAAAAAATGGAAACGAAGTCTATGTAAATAGGGAAAGGTGGAGGGATCAAGGGCGCACAGGTAATGGGGAAAAAATGAGAACTAAGTTGCATCATCTACAGTTACAAGCACCCAATGATAAATGTAAACATATTGTATACCTAAAATGTACCAGTAAAAGAAGTTAGGAAAAAATAAATAAATAAATAAATGCAGGCAACACTCATTATTATTATTTAAAGGGTCATGGGAAGGATCCTTTGATGAGAGAAAAGTTGAAGATACACCAATTAGAGGCGATCAGAAATGGAGTGAAATTCCTGGAAACATAGTGGTGAGAAAAAGCTGGTCTTTGAATAGAAGAGAGACATTTCCTTGATTTAAGAGAGTAAAGAAAGTGTGCAAAATATGTGAATTTCTAGATAAAATGGGTCTGAGGATGAAGGGCAAAGAAAGGAAGAAGCAAATTGGGTCATGAAGAGCCAGTTGTGTCCTGCAAATATTCTTGTCAAATTTATGGAGTGGAACTTAGATCTCATCCCCAATTGTGGAGCTTATGTAAATTTGTAAACTGCTACAGAAACAACAACAAAAATTTTTTTAAGGATAAAGTCTTTTCAAAGGGAGAAAATAGAGGATCATTCTGTAGAACCAAGGAAAGTATAGTGAATGCCTTAGTAGGGCATAGTTTATCTCCCTAGAGCCAAGGATCTGCTAGATGGTGAACTCAGATTTGATCATATTGCCATCCTGAGACTGGTCTGAATTTGCTCTTTCCCTGAAAGTGATGACATGTGCTACACAGAAGCATAAAAACCTGGTTATAAATTCTGTATCAGAAATCAGAGATGATTTCTTCAGGTACTACCCAACAAGGCAAAACTCATAATGAATATTAGAAAATCTGTTTTTATGTTTGAATGAGTTTTGAAATTTGAAGATTTTATCATCATAATGATCTTTCCATGCTTATCATTTCAATTTTTAAGATGGAATTTAGATTTTAGCTGGCTAAAATATAGGTCATATCCTTGTCAGGAACATAATCATTCTCACAATCATTTAATTTTTTAAAAGTTAAAAAAAGGCAAATGGTACACTTTATAGAAACTCTTGAATTTCTCTAGAAAACAATTCACTGGAAGATGACATGTATAGAAGAGACAATTTCTCAGAGTTGTAACTTCACAGTTAAGAGATGTCCAGTCCCAACCTGGAAATATATAGAAAACTCTCAGAAAAAGAGTAAGAAGAAGGCTAATGAGTAGGCATCTATAAAAGTCATGATACCTGTATTTAGGTGGTTTTTTTTTTTCAGTGGTGCTAAACCAGAACTGAGTAACAATTTGAAAATATGTGTGCTGGTGGCTTTGGAAGATGAATGTACAAAATAGTTGTATGTTTTAAAATATGCACAAAAATATTTCACCTTTATATCTGTGTAGAAAAAAAGCCCTGTGTAGAAAACAGTTTAATTGCTGAATACAGCAATTACAAATTTTTCTTGGGTTGTTTTATTTTCTTTTTGGGTTTTATGAGACGGGGTCTTGTTATGTAGTTCAGGCTGGCCTTGAACTCACATATAGCCCATGCTGACCTGGAACTCATGGTGATCCTCCTGCCTCAGCCTCCCAAGAGCTGGGATTATAGGTATGTGCCACCAGGTCCAGCTTTCTTAGGTTCTAATACTCTGTTATTTTTAAAAAAGTTTTTCCTCAACTTTTCATTAATAAACAAATTTCTGAATATAGAGTGGGAAGAAGAAAATAATAAAGAACTTTGTTCTAAATACTTTTACTCTCCCTTAATACTTTACCATGGTACTCTCAATACCAGTACTGGTACTATGTTTTCTTGAGCTCTTTCTCCACATTATCAACATATCAGTAGTCAGACTTAAATGGTGTCTTTGCTTTTTGATGTTTTGGGTTTTTGATTTTGATTTGCTTAATGTCAACAAATACGAACTTCGAAATAAAAATTAATTATATCATGCTCACGGACTTTTACTGATTCATAGATCCCTTTTGACGTGGTATCTATTTTAATTTGGTCTATAGCTTCTAAAAGAAATGTGTGTGAGAGACTGAATATACAAATAGAAAAGGCCAAACCATATGTGAAACAGAACTCTGACCTTCAGCCTCCAGGAACTGCCCCAGAAACCAACTCTTTATCTGCAGGAATTCATTATCACTGTCTCTACTGTAAGTCAGACCTACAGGAAGTCCAAGTGCTATCTGTAGCTACCAGTCCAGGAAGCCAAAGAATAACCTTGTACCAACTGGCCAAAAATAACCAGTATGTGATTAACAACTGACAGCATCCATAATTTTTGTGCACACTTCCAGCTTAGAGCCAACCAGAGGAAGCCACAGTCATTCAAATAGAAAGCTTTGCATCTAAGGAGTCCGCCTACAGCTTCTCTAGGTCAACACCCTGGATTTTGGGCACACCTGAAGCCTTCCTTTCTTACACTATAAAACTTTCCAATCCCTCTTCCTGCCTTCGAGTTTCAGCCAAGATGCAAGTGATGGTGGGTGATTTCCTTGGTACAGCAAATTGGAACAGTGTTTGATTTTCCTCATTTTTTAATAATCTCCACTCCAGCCAGTTCTCGCATCACTGATTTTTTTCTTTGATATGGCTTTGTACTTCAGTTCCTCTGTGTAGATCTTTCTTTTCTCTCCTCTCCATGCTTAGTTAAACACTTACTACTGAACACTTGGACCTCAACTATACTGTTCCCTCCATAGGGAACTGTGGATCTCACTAGGTCAAATGCCCTTAGCATCAAGCTCTTCTTTGAATATATTAAACTGGTTTTAATCCAATTACTAATAATCTCCTCCACTCTATTTTAAGGTTCCTAAAGGCAGTAACTATGCATTTTGCTCATTCTTGTGTTGCCATCCCAGCCTGCCATATAGTAGGTACTCAATAAATAAGTCTCTACTGACATGACAAATGAAACAATGATTCCTGTGCTACCACTTTATCCAAGGAATATACTATTTAATAAGAGGATCTGGGAATGATTGGGCTTGGGAGGTTTCTTCTTTCTGAACCTCTCATTTTTTATGTATGTAAGGTCTATTAGTTTAAGACCTCTGACATATTGCCTCATTGGAAATTTCTCTCAATAATATCCTTTGATCCCCATAAGTATCTTTCTCTTTTCTTAGACAAGACAAACTTTAGTTGCTTGAATACTCTATTATTATAGATAATCCTTTTTCAAGCAGTTTTGTTGTCCCCCAAGTCCAAGGGCCATCCTCTGTGGTCCTTGTCTCTTTTACCTGCAGTTTACTGTAATTTTTTATTTATATTTCTCCCCTCCCATACCCTATGCTTTTCAAAATAAAAGCCTGAGTTCCATTTATCTTTCAGAAAGAAAACATTGCATACTTATTTGTTAAATGGATTACTGAGCCACAATTGATTAGTTATCATGTGCTAATCAGGTTCAATCAGGTCATAGCTTTTAGTTCATTTAATCCTCACAATAACCATATGTATGTTATATATTTTCTTCCTTTTCAAGATGAGAATGGTACGAGGAGGTGAATAAACTTGTTGAAGATTACATATCAAATAAATAGGAAGATAGTCTGAATTAAGACATGTTATATTCCAAATTCTGTAAATTCCATGGTATATTGAAAATAGAATTACATTTTAATTTTGCTATCTAAAGTCCTAGTCTTGTCTAATTTTGTCTTTGCTATACCATGTAGTTATTCTTATCTCTAAAATTTATTTCAAGGTCTACAGATGCCATATTTAAAGAACATACATAAATGAATGAACTAAAACAATTCCATGCAATCCTTCATATATCTACTTTTTAGAGTTGCTTTCCTTAAGACATAAACTATCACTCCTTAAAATTCTGATTCCTTAAGAAATGCATTTATATTCAACATTATATACTAAATATTATATTTAATACTTGTTATATATTCTTGTTCATTGTTATTTAAATGTAGAAGTTACTAGTTAATAAATTATTCTCAGATTTATTTGCCCAAGTTGTGTATATATATGCATATGTGCATATATACATGTGTGTGTATATATATATTTCTAGATGATTTTCTGATAAGCTAAGGCCTAATGGTGATTTAACATCACAGAACATCAAAGTTTATTGTTGACATCAATGTGATGAACTAAAAGTAATGCTATTTGAACTCTTCTCTGTCTGCTATTCATAAAATATAAAATATCTATTAAATGTAACCTGGAATTTGTAAATTGATGCATGTAGACACATGAAGCAAACACTACCATTTACTGCTAAGAACATTTTATTAAACACATTATGAGATCAAAATAGCAGTCAGAACAGTTTATTCTTTCATGTTAAATGGAAATATAAAGCTATTGCCTATTTTTAAGAAGATAATAACAAGTGTTTTGCATTTCTTCTTCTAAGTATAATGCATCATGTAGGACTCAACTAGTATATTCTATTAAAAATAGATCTGGATATGAAGAAAAAAGAAAGAATGGTTCTTTTCTCATAAAACATCGTATGTCTTGTGCTCCCTTGTCCTAAATAGAATGGAACTCGTGTTGATTTTTCATTCTTCCCCTAAAATCTTGGAATACCTAAAATATACTTCAACCATTCCTTTCAATTACTCACTTTCTTTGCATAAAGGAATTTATAGATACTTTCATTTATGTAATTCCTTAACATCTGGTAAAGCTATAAAGAGTAGTTTATATAATCCTGTAAGGGAAATAGACTGAGAATAAACTAGGACTGTATTCACCAGCCAAAAATGTGAATGCCAGACAAAGGCATCTTGCCAATAGCTCCCCTTCCTGTTTTTCTTTGAGAATTAAAATCAAAGACCAAGCATCTGCACATGTGCAGCATACACATACACAGCACTGCAATACAGTGTATGCCATCCTAAAGTGAAGAACAATGAAATGTCTTGTTTTTTAATTTAGTATCACCTTAAATGAACTCTTATGATAACACCTGGGCCACTCTGTCTAATGTTCAGGTTTTAACATTTTCATTGTTAGGTGGAGGATAGGTGGATGCAAAAAAGATTCTGTGAGAAAATTTCCAGGTCAAAGACATCAGTTGGAAAACTGTTAACGAAGACAACAGAATGTTCACTTGACCCAAACAGTATTTGTGACTTTTAGAACAGAAAATTTCACACCTCTAATTTCATTTAACCCAAGATGTCACCATTTATATGACACACCTCGATTTCAGAGTTGTTAAAAATCTGAAAAAAAAAAATTCAGAAATAAGCAAATATAGAAAATATCTGAATTTCTGGCTTCTCCAAATTATGTGAAAATTTTGGCTGCTCCAGGACTGTGGAGACACATGGCAAAAACCAGCCGTCTGGACAATCTTTTCATTTGTTGCGTTTGAAAGACTACTGTTCATACTGACTTACTGTCTCTCTTTATCCTCGCCTCATTTTCATTTCTTAGATCTGATTAAAGACTTATACCCTAAGGATCCTTATATTTTCATCTTAATTTCAATCCTCTATCCTGAGCTCTAAGCTCCAAGCTCCAGAACTGTTTTTCCAAGTGCATAGAAATAGCCATCTCTGCCTGGGAAGTTCACAAGCACCTCATACTCCAAAAAAGGTCCAAATTGACTTAATTATTTATCTGATCTGGAGTTTCTCTTTTTTTCTGAATTTTAGTAGAGATCAGATTGCATGCACTCTTTTATTTTAATTTAAGAAACATTTTACTTGTTTAATTTAACAATGTGTCTAACAGTATTCCAAATGTTTTACCAATACAATATGAGACTGTAGTTTCATTGAAACAGGTACTATATTTTTTTCATCTCTTTATCTTCTGCTCTTTAGCCAACCAAGTGTATTTAATAATGCTTGGTAAGAAAAAACCCCAAATAATTAGTAAATGAATTAATGGACACAATGACCATAACTGTGGCTGGTGTTATAATAATGTGATTTATTTATTTATTTAAAATAATTTTAATTTTGCTTAGAGGCAAGTATGATACTACACAGCATGGAAAAAATAAACCAATTTTTTAATGGTCCCTTACATCAAGTAACCCAGAGTTTCATTGAAGAAATTTCTATGGGAGAGCATTTGTTATAGCAAAAAGTGGGTGATTCAATCTTTCCCCTCTCCAGCATCTGAAGCATTTATATTTACTTTGATTAGCTCTTTGGCCTTTAATATACAAATAAGAATAATGAGATATGGGGAAAATTTTCAAAGCCAAAGAGTCTTGGATATTATACTGGAGGAGACAGTTCTGTCTAGAAGAAAAGAGACTAAAGAAAAAAGTACATTGAAGATAGATAGATCAATAGATAGATGATAGATAGATCAGTTTTGTGGGTAAGACATTATTGGAAAACCTTTTAGTTCTTTTGAAAATAATTTCCCTGTCATATTTTATGATACTAATTCAATAAAGAGGTGAAGTGATTCAACTACACTTTTTAAGTTTTCAGATTCTGTATCCACCTCAATCTACCAAATCTCTTACACATAGCAAAGAATTTGTTTGCAAAATGAGTAAATATCCCTATGCTATTGTTTGACATAAACATTTGTAGGATAACATAAATCAACGGTTCTAAACTCACCTGCTTAATATGTTTATCTGGGGATCATTTTAAATATCACAATTCTAATTTAATTGTTACCATAGTAGGGCCTGGGCATTAAAAATTTTTAATTCTCTCAAGTGATTTAATTGTGTGCTATGAAACACTGGCTTAATCATTGAGCCATTTATTATTCTGAGACAACAAAATGAGTGTGGAAAAATGAAACATACAGGCCAAAGAGAAAAATATGGGGAGGTCCAATATTTAAGACCTTAGCAGAAGAAGGACATCCATGATCCAGGCTGAGGAGCAAATTTTTGAGAGTGATAAAAACAATGAAGCAAATGTGTTGTCACTGGAGTGAGCAATCAACGATTGCAGTAGGAAGAAGCAAAATTCTGAATATTGGCCACTAATTTGTCAGTTAGGAGATCACTGCTGATTTTAGTAAAAAACAAACAAACAGGTTTTGTAAGTAGATACAGAAAAGGACTGAAGAAATTCAAAATGACAATTAGGAGAAAGCAAGCATTGAGCATGTATTTGAGATGAAGAGAAAGATCAGTCAATGGACAGAAGGCTATGGGTGCGAGTGTATAAAGACTTGGATAAAGACGACCTGATAACTGCTATAGGCTTGGAGGAAAGGGCTTATAGAAGATATTTGAGGCACTGGTGTGACAACTAATGAGTAAGGCTGCAGAGAAAATTAAAGGCAGGTTGGGGTCTTGGTTCAGGTGGAAATGAAGACCTTGAATACAAGGAAAAGTTTCCATTTGGGGACTAGATGGATGTAAGGAGAAAGATGTGGGTAAGGATGTATACAATTTTATGGGGGAGTTGAAAGAACATCTTATATACTGAACTTTTAGGAAAATATATGAAATAAGCCCATTTACTGAGACAGTAGGGATTTATTATGAGACTGGAGAAATAGTCATTATTGAGAAGAGGAATAAGACAGCACTCAAGTACAAGTTACAGTGAGGATCCAGTCCATGTCAGCACTCTGAATGCTTAGCAGTTCCCATTTGCATTGTTATGTGATATTACAGCAAGCATGTACACTTATGCTTAATCTTATAGCAGTTCATGGCTACAACATAGGTTACAGGGGCTTAAGATTTCTCTAGAGCAATCATTACTCAGAATTGTGTGCCAAGATCCAGAGGGTAACCTAAAGAGAACAATGGAGGTGATACTCTCTAAAATAGCACTATTATAAATATAATGTGATCCACATTTCTAACTTAAAATTTTCTAGTAACCATATTTAAAAGCTAGAAGAAACAAGTAAAATTTAATAATACCTTTCATTTAACACAGCACATCCAAAATATTATTTCAACATATAATAAATATATGATAATATATAACAATTATGAGAAATTTTACACTCATTTTTCATCCTAAGCATTGGCAATTTGGGATGCATTTAACACTTAGCACATCTCAATTAGAGTTAGGTATATTTCTAAGGCTCAGTAGTCATATGTGACAGGTGGCTACCACAATAGACAAAGCAGGTTGAAAATTAACAAGATCAGGGAATGGTGAAGTGGAGAAGGAAATGTGTTAAGTACATCCTTGCTGAAAGTTCCTTGGATCTTGGTGGAACTTAGGTATCACACAAGACTGTGAATGAGGTACCAAAGAATTGACTGACCTGAGAAAGAGAGGAGATAAGAACAATCAGGTATGTTGTATAGTCGCTTAGAAGGTTATTGGAAAAGGACTTTGTTTATTCTTATCTATTTTCCTCAAGATATTTATATCAGATGAGTTAATATATTCAGGGAACTTTTAATAGATTGTTCAAATTATTCTTTTAGGTACTAAAAATTATACCTGTCGTTTCATCTAGCTCCAACCACTTCAATATTACAAATTCACCTCATTCTATGAGGAAAATGTTGCAGAAAAGTTCAGTTTTCAATTTTAAAATGTACAGTATCTAAACACATACACACATCTAGAGTGCTATGCTCCTGTTATCAACACAAAGTCCTTCAGGAAAAGTGTGACCAAGAAAATAATGCTGTCTTTCAGAATTAGACACAAGCAACTCCCCGTTCCGTACTTTCTACCATTAGTCAATGTATTGCTGTTATCTCAGGGGGAAAATAAATGCTTAATGGCCAAGTGTATTTAAGATTGATTTTCATTATATGTTTCCACACACTCATTGTTTCCCATAAAAAGCAATGATGTAAGTTCTTTCAGTTCAGAATTTAATTGACACTGGAAAACAAAAATGAAACCCTGCTTCCTCAAGATTACAATTATGATGCTATACTTTTTAAATGTCTTGATCATGTTGTCATCTGAGAATCATGTCCTGGATGGATTTCAAGGCATTTGGCTGGATGCCACTCAGGAGGGATTTTAGGTCCATGTTTTCATCATGGTATCTCTGAGCCAGTAATCAGATCTTGGCTATGTGATCAAAAAGTAAACTAAAAGTTTCCAGAAACTTTTTTAGACTGCTGCATCCATGCATTAAGTCTATTCAAAAAGATGTGCCTATTCCAATTCCCACTAAAATGTGAACATTCTTTTGTTCTCAAAGTCGAATCATTACTAAACCATAATATGGCCTATTGATAGCAAAAAGAAGATGAAATAAAAGCACAACAAAAACAATAACTATTAAAACATATTTTGGGAATATTAGGCAGTTAACTGTCTTCTGGTTCTGGGGGATACATTACCATAAATATAAACTATTACTTCTTACCACTGATATTTTGCCTTGTGGTGTTCCATCTGTGTTTAGACAAAAAATGCCAGATGGCACTGAGAAACCAGTTGCTCACTATGCAAGAACAATGACATATACATTCCACACAAACTGACAAAGCCCCAGCAGTTATCAAAACAGCCCAAAACTCTCACGAGCACCTTTGTCAAATTTTTACCATTAGTAATTTACAGATTTCTAACAATTTTCTTGGGGATTTTGCTGGAAGAATAAACACACATGCTGAATTATGCAACCACAGACACAACTTTGAACTCTTTTAGCACGGAGTTTACAAGACTAATGTTTGAAGTTTCTTTTTTGTAGCTCTTGGTTGTTTCATGTCCTGCCATCAGATGGTAAAAGATTACCTTTTCAAACTACTTCTTGCTAATTAAAAATGTTCAAATGACATATTTAGAAAATTTACACATTAAAATATCAATTAAGAATTAAGTCATGCCATAGAAGACATTCTCATATTGGAAGTAATGTAAAAGTATGCAGTATATACCACATGAAGACTGCAATAAATTAATACTGAGAAACTACTTTCAATTTTCCAGATGTCTCCAAAAGACAGTTTTTATTATTATAGGTATCTTCTATCATCCATTGTAAACCTCACAGCAACAACCACAGATTCATAAAAATTATTTATACTTCATGGATTATCAAAAACACTGTTTTATGGCAATACATTTATTTAAATTGAATTGAAAGAATTTGTCAATGGTTTCTGACCATGGTAGGGCTGTGAATTTATGCTCTCCATCCCAATCTAAACACAAGAAATGGTAAATGAAATATTAAAACCCAAACCAAAATTTATAGCTGTACTTTAAGCTACAATTTCTGTGACTCATAAATAGAACAGAAATGAGCTAGCTTCTTGGGAGCTAAAACCATGGGCTTGCTGGGCACTGAGGAAGGTAGAGTCCTATCAAGGCAAAAATTTCCATATACTGTTTAGGCAAAAGGATCCAAGATCCTGGTAGGAAACCTGAATTTAGGGTAGGACTTTCCTATTCTTAAAAAGAGATGGCAGAATGCTCTGACTATTGCCTGGGGTTGTGGCTTTTGAAAGCTGCTGAAGAGAGGAAAAGCAGCTAAACACATAGGACCTGGGCCAAATGATCTGAGCCAAGTGACCTGCAGATCCACTGACTAACTGCAGTGTCTCAGGGTCACTATAGGACAGAAGTCTACCAAAGAACACAGAGGCAGATTCAGGAGAAAGGGGTTGGTAAGTAATTTCTAAACATTAAAATCCTCAGAGCAAATCTTCCAACCACATACAGAAAATTTAAGATTAAAAAGAGAAGCAACAGAAGCAATAAACAAGGTCGCATTCACCTGACAAAATGCAAATAATATAGCACCTTAAAATGACTTGAAAGTATTTTACCAATCCTTAAATGGGGGCAGGGGCTGTTATTCAGTATTTTATAGCAATGTTTTTATTTCTTATAAATGAGAAAATTTTAAGACTTTACCAATACTAATCCTAGTAATGTCTGTAATGCAAAATTACTGCTGCAGGTTACTCATGCAAAAAAAAGTGGTCTCTCTTGATAATTTCTGTGTCCCATAGTCTTTATTGTTTCTGTCTTTCATGGAGCCACTGTTGTATGTTTTGCTAGCTGCTGAGATAATATTAAATTTATTTTGCATGCAAAGATAACATCTAATGGTATCCATACTGTCCACGTACTGGTAAGTATATTTTTTATTAGACACTGAAATGGTCACCATGGTAGCAGTATCTGAATTTACTGTTAACTTCATGATTAGTGTGATGTAGACCACTCTACATGTCATTTTATTCATGGATATAGTATTAGCCGTCTTGCCTGTTGATGGGACAAAATACTCAACACCCACAATTTTAAAATGAAGAGGTTTATTTTGCCTCACATTTTTAATGGTTCAGGCCATGGTTGACAGGCTCCAAGGAAGAAACAATAGGGTGAAGGGACATAACAGAGGAAAGGTGCTAATCCCATAGTAGCTAGAGAGCAGAGAGAAAAGGGAGGATCCAGAGAATAAAAAACACCCTTGCAGATCATACTTCCAGTGATCTGCCCCTTCTGACCAGTCTCCACTTCTGAATGTGCAACTTTTATGGGACATTTTAGATCTAAACTATAAAATTCTACCCCTGCTTCATGTCCAACTTACTATGCAAAATGCATCTAGTCCCTCTAAGATTCTCCAATGTTTTAACAATTGTCATAAAGTCTGTCCAAAGTCTCCTCTGAGATTCAAGGCAAACTATTAGCTGTGAGTCCCTTTGAAAATCAAAAAGAAATTTAAACATTTCCAACATATAATAGCACAGGGTAAACATTGCTTTGCCAAAAGAGAAAAATAGGGGAAAAAGAGAGAATAATAGAGAAATAGAAAGAAATCAGACAAAAGCAAGACTGACGTCCAGCAGGCCAAATATTAATTCTTGTTTGAGCTGGTTCTGGCTGAAGTTTCTCTCAGTGGATTTTTCCATATTCCTAGCATCTCTAATTTTCTGGGGCTCATCTCCACTGCACCTCCACCTTCACTTGCACAGCTCCATACAGTATCCTCTCAGGAACACATGGCCTGGCCTCCCTGGCCTTCTGAAATCTGGACGGAAACCTTGATGACCCCACAACTCTTGCATTCTGCATGACTGAAAAGCTAGCACCACATGGATGTTGCCAATTTCAACCACAAGAATGAGCAGTAATCAGACCCCCTTGGACCATGGCTGCAGCGGCCTCTCCTTAAATGGCTGAAAATGGAGATACACTTCTCTAGGTGTCCTTGAATGAGCAGTTGGTGTCCCAGGGACTCTCTTCTCAAATGAAAGGATCAATTTTACACCGTTGAGTCTGTGATGCCTGGAGTCTTGCTGATTTCTGACATGCCCTCAGGCATCTTTCTCCTTGTTCCTGTACAAAGTAATTGAGTTCTTTTTAATATTAATCTTTCCTACAACCATGTCCTCTTTTGCTGCAACTTTGCAGGCCCCTTCTTTGTGGCAAACTGTAAACTTTTCCAACGATTCACCTCTTTCATTTGCTGCTGATTCAGATCTACATTGTAGATCAACCATAGTCTAAACATTGAACTGCCTTGAAATTTCTTCCACCAGATTAATTAGTCTGCCACACTTATCTCAGTCTCCTGAAAAGTCTCAGGACATGGGCAAAATGTAGACAAATTTTCTGCCAGAGGATAATACACAAGGCCCTGAGACCACCTGCCAGTGGAGTTCTTAGTCCCAGCTGAAATCTTCTGAACCTGATCTTTACTGTACACATTCCTACCAGCAATTTGGTCTTCTGGGGTCTGATTAGTATCACACACTGAACTCTGCTTATAGTAAGCTAGGGCTTCACTATCCGGCATCTCTAAATTTTTTTCAAAATCCTTCTGAAAACTACTTTCGAAGGCTTCTGATTCACAAGTTCAGTCACAGCAATGGCCCTACTTTCAGTATTAATTTTCTGTATTAGTTAGCTTTCCCTTTGGGGGGATAAAATTCCTCACACCCAAAACTTAAAGGAGACATGTGTTTTGGCTCACTGTTCCAGTTCATGGTTGTTTGGCTATAAGGCAGAAATGGTGTGGTAGAAGGGCTCAGCAGAGGAAAGCTATTTAACTCATGGCAGCCTGGAGGGAGCGAGAGAGAGAAGAGTTTGGGAGAAGAATACTGTACATCCTTCAAGGTCACAGCTTTAGTGATCCACCTCTACCCAAGCCCCACCTTCTAAGTGCAAATTCAGTTACTGAACCCATCAAGGGATAAATCCAATGATAAGTACACTGTTCTCATGATTCTATCACCTTCTAAACACATGTTGGGGGAAAATTTTAAATCTAACCTATTACAACTGTATACATATACACACTTTCGGTAAGTGGGAAGAATTATAAAGAAAACAGTTGTTTTGTCTCCTTTCACATATTAGTACAATGTCCTTATTCTGTTTTTTTCTTAAATAGGAAGTCCCTGAATATTTTCCCTCTTAGGAATGATACTTCAGACCAAAAATCAATTTTGATGACTGATAGCCTTCAGGATGAAAAGTCATTTTGTTAGAAAACTGTTCTTTAATTCCATAAGATTTCTTATGAGTCCGTGTATAACCAAGAGCCTACTACAACCCATGATCCAATTATTAGTGTTGGAAAATTTCAGGAAATACTTAAGACCTAAAGGAAATATGAATTGATGCAAGGAATGAAGGAAGAAAAAAAAAAGAAGGAAGGGAAGAAAAGAGAGAATGAAGGTTTAGAGAAAAATTAATTTCTTCAGAGATGAGAACTTTGTTTCTATAAGGTACACTCAGGAAAATAGACATTGGTAATACTGTTTTCAATACATCTATATTTTTATTGGCATGTGAAATTTAACATGTTTGTCCAGAGAATATCTAACACTTTGAACAAGAAAGAATAATGGAGCTGATCACTTCTGCCAATGACATTATAGACACACTTCTGATTATAAAGAATAAGTTATAAAAATAACTAGATCTGAAACAGAAGGAGAGGGGCCGCTATCTGCCGAGGAAGGTGACTTTTTATGCTCAGGTACCTCACCCTAGTAGCTTATTCTTGAGTAATGGACAACCTGAGTGAGACTGAGCCTGTAATATTTATTATAATTTTAACTTGCACTTTTGAACTTTAGACGTCACTGACTGAAAATTTTGCAGATAACAATTTCTCAATTTCTAGAAAAAAATAGGCTCTAAAAAAATAGGCTCTATTATAGAGAGAACAGATAAATAGGGCTATGTTGTATGATTCTGAGTAAGAAAATTTTGAGTCCAAGGAATGGGTCAATGTCTGAAAAATATTTTAAATGGAAAGTTTCACTCAGCAGTTTTACAATAATGATCTATATCTTCACCATTAAAGCAGAAGTTTAAACTTATTTACTTTTTGCACTAAGTTGAAAGATTCCACAAGAGAGTATCCTATGGGAAAATGTGAAATATTTGAGCTGCAGGGAGCAGCATAATATTTTTTAAACGAGCACACTGCCTCTCAGCACTCACTGTGCTTGGTAACATGGTGAATACAGAAAATGGAAAATAATTTAAACCAGAACTCATAGCAGTAGCATTTTAACTGCTCCTCTGGTTTTTAACATTTTTATTCTCATTGTTGTTGTTACTTTTAATTTGCATCAGTGTCCCATATGGTATATGATGCTACATATTACTTGTTATACTTGTTATGTAGACCTTTAAATATGTGCTCCACTTTATTTGATCAGACTTGTTATTAAAAGTCTTGAATGAGGGCTGGGGATTTAGCTCAGTGGTTCTGGTGCCTGTCTCACAACTACAAGGTCCTGAATTCGATCCCTAGTACCAAAAAAAAAAAAAAATTCTTGAATGAATAATGCCTTCTTGCCTTACAAGAAATTCTTTGGTTTTTCTTGTCAGTTAAGATGTTCTTTCTGGTTGTTTTGCTTTCCTTAATTTATTCTGAAATCCAGTACAGAGGGCTAAGCCCTTTGCTTGACACTTAGTTAACACTGAATCATTTGTATTTTTCAAGAGTTCTAGAGATACCTCACAACGTAGATAAACAATGTTTTGGATCTCTCAATCTCTCTATTTCTTAATGGTTTAAAAATTAATGATTTGTTCTAAATTGTCATAGCTCTTTTCCTTAATCTTTCCTATCACAAATGGAACAAAAATTAAAAACTATTCTTATGTACTCTCTGCTAAATCCCAGTTTTTATTTTAGGAATACAGATCCCAGAGATGAGTCTCCTTTACTATGCAGTGCCTCAGCACCATATGCTTGTGGATTCTTAATACATCTACTTAGTGATTGATTTACACATTCCATCTATAAGGTGTTAATGTTAAAAAAATGGCCAAATTCAGTATGATTTCTCAATTTAAAATAGTCTTTACATTTTTCTAGTAATGTCTTTTGTAAACAATACTAAATACTACTTCAAATTCATCCACAGCTCTTTATCATTAGCATATGATATATCATTTGTTAATATTTCATGACAACAGAAAGTACATGAAATATACAAATGGTTTCTGTGTTAGATGAAAAACGTACAGACAATTTTACATTTTAATGATGAATGTATGACCTGCAAGTTTTTCAAGGATTATTTATTATAGTTAGTCTGGAGAACTGTTCTGGCATTCAGAATATTGTAAGCAAAATTGAGCGGAATTTCTGAAAACAGAAGGGAGAAATAGAAACATTTCATTACATCAGCATGGAAAAATTGTTACTTTTGTCTAGCACATATGTTCAACACTCATTTCATTCACCAAGATGGTCACATATTTTTAGTTACAGAAAAATGACAAATCCTATGATAATCATTATTTATGCAAACAATTTGTTGAGAATGAAACGTTTATAAAGCAAATTTGAGTGACATCCCAAGCTAGTCAGCATGGGCAAATAAGGTGAGCATTTGAATCCATTGCACTTACCAACATGAGTTCTATCTCTGCTACTCAGATTTATCAGCAGTGAATATAGGAAATATCTGTTCCTATATTCTTGCTACATAGGTCACACGTGTCTCAGGTGTTCAGGGGTGATTAGGTCATGAGGGCTCCAATTTCATGAGTGGATTAACCCATTGATGAGATCATAGTGTGATGGCATTTTAGGAAGGTGACAGAAACAGGAGATGGGGCTTAGTTGAAGGGACCAGATCTCTGGATGGAGGCATGACCTGGAAGACTATATCTGGTCCTTGCCCCTTCCTCACTGGCTTTTTCCTTTTCTCTCTGCTTCCTGTCTGCCATGAGGTAAGCAGTTTTCCTCTATCATGTTCTTCTGCAATAATGTTTCTGCCTTGCCACAGGCCTAAAATTAACTACGGACTGAAGCTTCTGAAACTGCGAGCCAAAATAAATCTGCTCTCCTTTAAATCACTTCAAGTGTTTGCTTACAGTGACAAAATACTGACTAAAACTCTTTCCTCAAAGGGTTGAAAGATCATGAAATCAAGTCAAGTATCTTTATTCCACATAAATGTTGAAATTGCAATACGTTAAATGAGATATAAATAGGCCCCAGGTAATGACAGCTCTTATTATCCTTTTCATTATGTCAGTTTTCTTCTAAGTGTATGAAATCTGCATGGGGAAAAGAAAATGCAGGAAGTTAAATGCATTAGTAAGAAATTTGGAATTTTATTTAAAAGTCAGTAAGAGATGATTGAGTTTTTCAGGAAGAAAAATCTACCTGATTCTGACTTTGCCTGACAATAATTATTCTCTTGAGAACCATAACGGTGGTTGCTAACAATGTAGTTATGGTGACTTCACCCCGAGAAATTATGGTTGATCTGGTTTGAATACAATATTGATTGGATACAGCTGAATCTGTTACCAAAAGTCCAAGGGCTATATTTTAGGATTTGATACTTTAAAGAAATTAATCCAAATGCAATGTGAAAGGGAGTTATGGAAAAGGAGAAACTGGACCCAAGGAGGTCACTTAGAAACTAGCTACTCAAAATGTAGTAGGCTAGGGAACAGTACTGAGATAAACTGGACACTTGGTAGAAACAGAATCTTGAACCAAAATGCAAAACCTATGGAACAAAATTCTGCATTTTAGCAAGACAAAAAGTTATTCGTAAACATATTAAAATATGAGTTGACTGACCTATATTTTTGGTAGTGCAGATGGAAGCTAATAAAAGCTAAGAACTGGGCAGTGGCAGAGGGAGAAAAATGAAGAATTAGAGAAAAGAGGATTAGGAAAGGATGTTCTAGGTGATTTGGTTGTGAGCCTAGAGGTCTCTATCACTCCAGGGGACCAGACTTTGTTGATTACCAAAGGTAATTTTTCATGACACCTCTGGGACTCACTGCATGCTTCCTAAGGCAGACTTCAGAGCATTTTTAACTAAGAAATAAATGCTCACCTTGACTACCCCTTCTGTTCTCTTTGCCTGGTGCAGATATGGTATATGAGTTTTCCCCTTAGCAGCTTCAATAACAAATTTCAGAACAGCTGCAAAGCAGGCCGAGACACTTTCAAATAACCATCTGGCTTTACTTCCCACCCTGGTGAGCATAAACACAGAGAGGGCAGAGACAGGGCAATCATCAGATTCAAATTGGGAAAGCAAGATGGAAGATTGGAGGGTAAATAAAAATCTGGCAAAATTTGACTTGTGGCATTGGACCTTTTTAAAAAGGCCTTCTGGACCCAATGGCTTCCAGAGAGTGACAAAAGTATTTATTCTTCCTTTGATTCCTTTCATTTCCCAAATTGAATAAAGTTGCCGAAGTGGTGCTAAAATATTGTTTCTATGACAATGAAGTACGTTACTGCCCACTGAGTTGAGTCTAGAAGTTGGTAGCTGCACAGCTGCCTCACTAATTATGCTCCTAACATGACAGAGGGAAAAGTACACTGGAATTTTGATGTACAGTAGTTTTGTGAACATAGCATTAGTGCAGAACTTAGGGGTGCCTGTGTTACCCAGAGAGAGGAGGTAAATTAAGTACCGAGTACTACTGAGGTAGCAGAGGTGTTCTATTAGCTGAATGGCAGAGCATGCAATTTAGAAACTGGTGGCTCTGAGTTTCTTCTCACTAGCTATGTCTAAACATAATTAATCAGTTGCTTCTCACAGTAAGTGACACTAATTAGTTGCACTCTAATTGCCATGTGTGGAGTAATGTTACTCCATTCTAAGTGATCTGTAGAATAGTGATGTGAGATCTTTAATACATTATCAGAAATTTCTGTGTAATCACAATCTTTTCCAATGGAGCAAAAGGAAAATATTTGGGCTATTTCACCAAGAATCAATAAATAACTTATATTGCCACTATTAAGAGAGTTATTGAGGCCCATTCTTTACGTGATTAAAACAGTGTATATTATAAATACTAGACCTTGAAACTGCACATATACCTTTTGCTATAGGTATGCTCCTGCTAGGTAATTTTTCTCTGCCAAAAGTAGTTGTTCTAATTTGTTCCGAATTTTGTGAATTTCCTGAGATCAGGCACATAGAACTGGCCTCATCTGAAAAATGGAGGAAAATGAAGTATTAACTTCCAATATGACTTTTCCTTCCGATTTTCTGCCTTTTCTGGCTGTATTCTTTATCCTTTGTGTCATATTTTCCTCTCCTGCCCCATGTGAGCTAATTTTTGGATATTTGACAGTGTTTGTTATGCTTAAATATTTGAATTGGCTATGCAATGCTTAAGCTTCTTCAAAACATTTGTGATTCTAGAAAATTGTGCTTTAAAATGACTTTAAATGATAACTGAAAGGGAAAATATTCTTAGTTACTCCATCAATTAAATCTTAAAAGGTAAAGAGAACCATGTTAGTTCTGAAGAAAGAAACATGACAAAACAGATAAAACAGCAAAGGAGAGTAGACATACATATATCCATATATCCATAGAATGAGAGTAGGCATTGAAAATTGTATAACATATAACTATTTCTTCTCTTTTGACTACCTTGTTCATAAAGATTTTAATTATTCTGATTTTGTATGGATCCTATTTTCTCTTCCTTTTCAATTATTGTTGTTTCATTATATGATTTATGTTGAAGAATTCCTTGTTTCTCCTCAGAGAACACTTGTACTTCTTTTGTGGTTGTTTTGATTCTGGTGTTTAATTGATTTTTATTTAAGGATATTCTGTCTCTTCCTGCATTTGGTAAGTTGTTCTATAAGGTCTGAGAACTTTTCTTTTATTCTGAGGTCTATGTCATGCAAATTTTAGTTATTTTCCAAAAACACTAATGGTCAATTAAGAACTTAGCTTATGAGCAAATACAAGGATATTTATTTCCCTATAAGGACTTCCTGAGCTTTATAAAAGTTTGTTAGGCATATTTGTTTTATCTTTCTTTATTAGAATGAAGATGACAGAAAAACTTGACTATTAAATTATATTTTCTAAAACAACTGTGGAAGAGGGAAAAATCATTGAAAATATAGTGAGAAAAGAGGTTCTCATATAATTATTACTAAAGATGTAAACACTGCATAAAGGATTACAAGTATTTATATTTACTATAGAATGACACTCCATATGGACCCAGAAACTAGGAACAACAGTTACTTTGGTGGGAGCGAAAGTGGAGAAATATAATGGGGTAAGAACTAGCAAAACTGTGATGCTCAGGTAGGAGTGAGAATTTTTATTATGGACGTTTTAGTATGCTTTTATGTTTACACCATGTGTTTGTATTAAATAGTCAAAATAGATGAAGATTTGTTAACATTATAAAATAGGTAACACAAAGGAAATCTATTAAGTGAAGAATTTAATTCAGATGTATAAAATAACAATAGCAAGACCTTTTTAAAGGAGTTTTTATAAAAGACCTCACCTGAGCCTCTGTCAGTGCTGACTCAATTTGACTACGGTTCCCACCTTGGTAGAGTGGCTGTTGGATCCCAGAATGGAGGGGCACACAGTCACAGGATTGTGATATCTGTGAGGAAAGAAAGCCTCCACCCCAAGAAATAGCAAAGACAGAGCTCTTTCACATTGACCTATATCCCCAACCCTTTTTAAATTTTTTTTAAAATTTTGAGACAGAGTCTCACTAAGTGCTCCAGACTGGGATTGAATTTGGGATCCTCTTGCCTCAGCCTCTCAGAGTGCTAGGATTAGAGGTCTGTGCTACCACTCTCAGGTAGAGAGACCTCTTTGATGTGTTTATTTTAGTAAGTTCTGTGACACTTCCCAGTAACTTCTGGTTTGTTTAGGATGGAAGTAGATAAAACCTGTTCATTTACAATTATGGTGTACCCTCCTTTGACTCTCATGCACAAGACCTAGTTACATCTGGATTACCAACTACTAACATAATCCATGACAGCAGAGGAGAAAGAATGAATTGATCCCAGACCTCGATAAAACTGAGTATTCCAGACAGCCCAAGGAGCAGATTCTGAAGATTTTGAAGTCTTATGGAGGCTACAATTTTCTTTCAAGATGAAGGCACAGGTGACTCAAAAATGGGAAAATTTGCTTGTTTTTCTTTGACCAAAGAAGAAGTAAGGGGTCTTGTTTTCCTCTCCTTTTTCTTCAACTGTGTTTTGTTTGTTCCTTTCTGTGACACTTGCATCTAAATCCTAGTATTATGTTTTTCTTTGAAAACTGTGTCTTATAAATAATGTTTTTGCATCTGCTTGATGAAGACATGGTCTTCTTATTCCAGATGTGCGGATCACACCTCAGTTCTCCAGTATGTTCTCCAAACAGAGAGCATGGTTAGCACCATCAACCCATCAGGGAACTAGAATGCTATGTATACGCGCATCTTCAGTGCACATTGTTGGCTTGCGATAAAAAACAAATTGCAATGATAAACCTTGCAGTCCACTTCTCAAAGGTAGCGGAGGGCAAGCTGAATGGACCATTTTTAAAACACAGCCAAAAAGAAGAAGTCTTGAACTTTCATTTCCTGTCGCTTGGGTTTCTTTGAAGTGGGTGTCACCCCTGACATGAAGCAGCTCCAGACACTGAGGCAGGCCCAGTTGTTTTTGGCCTGATAGTTTGACCTCCAGTGATGACTCCCACGCACAACTGGGTGTCTTTGATGACTCACTCTCTTCCCTCCTAGTGACAGACAACCCCCTCAACATTTCCGTGCTTGTGGATTTCTCACTCCACGCTGCAGTCTCTGTGGAGGAGAAAAGAATAGCTGTGTTTCACACATCAAATCAAATGAATTGTCTGCCTCTTCTTGAAATAAAGCTTTTTCTTTAACAGAACCTTCCTTGCAACTTTGTTCTTGTTTGTAGTAGAACTTCAAATTAAAAGTCTGCCATTAAACAAAAATAGAGAATGCATCTAATGGGTGGCAAAACGCTGAAGGAAGATCTTGCGGGAAATTTCTAGGAAGAGTGAACCAAAGCTGTTTTTCATTTTTACTGAGGGTAGAAGAAGTAATAAAGATGTTTTGTTTGTAAAAACCATGCTATTTGGTGAAATGCCTTTAACGTGGAGACTGGAGCCTATTTTTACGCTGCTTTGTGGAGGACTGAGGGAGTAGGGTGGGATGGAGTGCTGATTTGAAAAGAATCCCAAAACTGCCTCTTTTTTTTTTCTTTCTTTCTTTTTTTGCCACAAACACTAGTCTCTAAAAATTCTAATTACCTCCTGCTTGGAAAGACTAATCCTCAAAAAGCAAAACATGATCTTTATACAGAACTCATGTTCTGTAAATTATTTTAAATCAGGGTCAGAGTGATTACCTCCCAGAGAACTAAATTACTTTTGAAATCAGTTTTCATTTTCTTCTGCTATTATTAAAGAGTGAATTTTTAATACAAAAAGCCAATAAACATGAAGCCCATATATTAAAGTTATATTTCTACCATGCACACCAGGAGCTCCATCTTTCCATTTCACTCTGAAATGCATAAAGTAGGTATATTTTTTTAAATATGCTTATTTTTTCTCCTTTTTATTATCATACTGACTTTATGGAGCTTTTCCTTTTTATGTGTATACTTTGTTCTACTTGACACAAGACATGAAAAAATTATAATTTCATGAGTAAAGAGATTCAGTTTCTCAACATACAGATTTTATAGAGTCAAGCAAGAAATTCTAGGTGTCTTATAAAATCTCAATAAATACTTCCATTCAGTACTGCTTTGTGTCTTTTACTAGTGAGGTTGAATAGTATTTAAAGGATTCTTCTCCCAAATGAAATACTGGATTAAGGTGGCAGGTTATTAGTTTATGTCATATATTAGCATGACTACTTAGTAATACATAGTCATCTTATGTACTTTTATTCTCTAATCATTTGATGTATTTTGCATTTGACTTATTTTCCCACTAAGATGATAGGTCCCTGAGGTCAAAAGTATAAGTCTTATGCTCTTTTCTCTTACAAAAAAACCTCCTCAATATAATGTCAAAGAGTAGAAATTAAATAAATGCAGAATATAAATACCCCTGTTTATCTCTTGATTCTACCCCTAACTCCTATTCAGTTTCTTTGGCTATGGAATAGGAGTGATATCTGTCACACAGGGTTGTTGAGACTATGTGAAATCACTTCATAAACTTTAAGGTTCTATATAAATATTTAGATGGCCCTCAAAGAGTGAGGACCTGTTCAGCTGGATAAAAGTTTTGAGAAGGAAAGAAGAGCCTGGACAGCATATGAAAGAGAGAAAGGGACCAGCCTCTGCTCTCATGCCTTCATGATTTCTGACCAATTCTTTCCGAGCTAAGTCACTCTGTGATGTTCATGCTGCTCCTCTGGCCTCTGCTTGAGATGTGTCCTTGTCTCCATGGCCCAGAGGAATTGGCAGGTCACTGTCCTCAAGTACAAAGTTGTCAGGCTCAACACTTGACAGCCATCTGCAACTCCTTCTCTCTTCCTCAGCTTCATGCAAAGCAATGCTGGCTGTTGCTCGAAAGAGTAGTTCTCATAGCCACTTCCCTTCTTTTCTCCCAGTTGCTTTCTTTGCCCAAGTTCTTGTCTCTTCACAGAGAGAATAGGAACTATTCCAGAGAATAAAAAAAGATAAATTACCCCAAAGAAGGAAGTAGAAAGGGTTTGATGGCATGAACTTGTCAGGGTCACCCTTACAATTTTAGAATTTATCACGAAAAACTTAGTGACCACCTAAAAGGAGATGCGGTCTAATTTATTTCCCAACATTATTGATTGGCAGTGTGTCAAATTCTATAGGTCTTGTGTGTGTGAACTTAGCATTTGGCAGAATTCATGCTCTCAAATCACATGAATTAAATATCTACTGTGTGTTTGAGGCTATGGAGGTAAATACTGTTTTTGTTCATGATTAGTAGGCTTGTAGTGCAATGAAAAAGGCAGCTACATAATATGAAATCTGGTACAGATAAATATAATATAACAAGAACTGCAGGAACCCAGGGGAGGAGCGAGGGGCCCAGGGATTACAAAAGATTTTCTGGTAGAGTGGATGCCTAAAGAAAAATGAAAGCTTGTCAGAGGAGCAGATGTTGATGAAGAAAGGATGTCCCAGGCAGTGGGGAGAAGATGACTGATGGCAAGAAGTCAAGGAACATTCTGGTGGGCACATATGAACACAAACTATTTAGGATCCCTAGATTACACAGCTCCAAACCCGTGACCTCTCTCGGGACAGGAAAGGTTTATTTCCTTCATGATATTCTGAAATCAAAATGGGTATAACACTAGCTACAAATGTGAGAAACAGAATGGGTTAGTAACTGGTAGAAAAGTCTCTAGCTAAATGTATACTAATGACCAGGGGGAAAAAACATATGAGAATATGCTACCAGAAAGTTTTTAGCTATCAGATAGCATAGATTGTCCAGCGAAGTACTGGTTTCAATCTGGAGGTTCTCCTTCCACTGGGAAATTAGAGAACTCTAGTATTTTCATAGAAAGAGACAAACACAGGAACAATTATATAGCACTAAGAGAGGAATTAAAGCTTGTAGATGGTAGAGAAAAAGAAACTGTTCTATCATCGATTTATATCAATTTATCTATAATTACTATCATTATTAATTTATATTTTATAATCCTAAATATATATCTCATGATCCAGGATAAGAATAGTAATCATTTGCCTAAACTAGAAAATATATTGTGCCTTCTAGTTTATCAGGGCAGATTGAATTTAGTTATTATAATTTCTGTGAAAATTCTGCTAAATAATAGTAAAATAATAAGCTAGGGAGATTAAGTTATGAGACTACCATTTCTCTTCAAGGCTTCAAGAGCCATTTGACATTAAGTATATGACATTAAGATGAAAACTAGGTTACAAAAAATCGGATAAAAATATGGCCAGCCGCATTTTATTCTTTCTTCCCATATTTCTTTTCTTGCACCCAGTGCGGGAAGTTGATAGGCTTCCTTTCACAAGTAATGGTAAATGGTAGGTTGGATGAACAGGCCAAAAAGAGTTATTTTTCTCAATTTCCAATTCTAAAATGTAGTTATTAATATTTAATATTAATAACAGTTAACTATTAAAATTAACATTTACTTAATATTGGCAACAACTTACATATATAACTATATATATGCATGTGTGTATTCATATAGTTGTGTATATAATATTAACGAATTTTACTGTGATTGATATTATGTGAATATGGCATGAGAATCTTATTAGATTAAATATTTTTAACACAGCCCTTGAATTATTTCTGTATAGGTAGTCTATATTGCCTTTTGGGAAAATACCACGTGGAAATTATACTCTAAAAGTGAACATGATTCAAGATGAATTTTTAGTTATCTATTGGTTTATTAATTTATTTTTTGTTAAACCATAAGTTATATTCAATAACATACCAGACCTTAAAATTACAAATCGATCAGTTTTGATAATTACATAGCCCCATGAAACTACCCTTAAGTAAAAATATAGACTATTTTCCATCACTCAAGGAAATTCTAGGGTTGTTTTTTTTTTTGCAGTCAGTTTATACTACCACCACCATCACGACTACCACTTTCTGAGTTTTATCAGTGTAGATTAGTTTGGTTTATTCTTGGGCATCACATAAATTGAATTATAGTTGGTATTCTTTGAAATCCAAACAGATTACACCATAACTGTAGTTGTTTTAAGTTTTACTTTGGATTATTAAGTTGCACACTATAATTTGCTGATCCATTCTCCTGTTGATCAATATTTGGGTTGTTTCCAGTTTGAAGTTTTTGAAAACATCCTTGATTCCCACTAGGTAAATACCTAGATATGGAATATCTGGGTCATAGATAGATAAGTGCTTAACTTTGTAAGTGTTAAATAGTACTCCCAAGTGCTTGTCCATTATGCAGTCCATGAACAATATATGAGTGTTCTAGGTCCTCACCAGTATTTGTCAGTTGTCTTAGCTTAGTCTGCTATTACCAAATGCAATAAACCAGGTGACATATCATTGACATATCATACTTATACGTGATGATAGCTTGCAGATAGCTGCTTTCTCACATAGCAGGAGGTAGAGTGAGGGTGTGGAGGTGGGGAGGGGGAGAGGGGGAAGGGAGAGAGAGAGAGAAAGAGAGAGAGAGAGAGAGAGAGAGAGAGAGAGAGAGAGAGAGAGAGAGAGAGAGAGAGAGAGAGAGAGAGAGAGATCTGGCCTCTTCCCCTGCTTATAAAGGCACTAATCTCACTATGGGGGACTCACCTTCTTGACCTCATCCAACTATAATCGCCTTCCAAAGGACCTACCTCAAATACTATCATTCTGGGACATTAGAGCTTTAATATGAATTTTGAGCGACTATGAACACAGACTGTAGCATCAGTCTGTTTGATTTCAGCTGCTGTAGTATGTGTGACATTGCGACATTGTGCTTTTAATTGATATTATCTTAATGGCTAGTGATAGTAGGCACCTTTTAATGATTACAGGTCATTGTTTTATTTGCCTTTATTATTTTAAAGTTTTTCACTTTTTAAATGGGATGTTTTTCTTTCTTTTTTTTTTTTTGAGACAGGGTCTTGCTATGTAGTTCATATGGAGTATGTAATTCATGGCCCTGAACTCATTCTGTAAGCTTAGGCTGGCCTTGAACTCTAGGCGATCCTCCTGTCTCAGCCTCCCAGGTGTTAAGATAACAGGCAGGAAACACCATGCCTGGCAGGTGTTTTGTATTTTTATCACAGATTTATAGGAGTTCCTTTATATATTTTGTATAAAAACTTCCTAGGCAAATGTTTTACAAATATTTTCTCCCAATCCATTGGGAGAAATTTAAATTTAAATTCATTTCTTAACCATATCTTAACCATGACCAGTAATAATTTTTGTTGAAATCCAATTTGTCAATTATTTTCATAGTTATTATTTTCTTCTTGTTACTGTGTGTATGTGTGCGTCCTATCTATAAGTTTTGCCAACCCAAGTTTGCAGAGATACTTTCCTTTTTATTTCTCCTTTTTAAAGCTTTGAGGTTTGGGGTTTAAATTTAGGTCTGTCAGCTATCTTACCTTTTTCTCTCCTATAAAGATGGCAATTGTTCCAACACCATTTGTTGAAAAGACTTTTGGTTCTTTATTGCATTAACTTATTTTTTTATGAAACTCAGGACAACACATATGTGTGGTTCTAGTTCTAGGTTCTTTCTGCGTTCTGTTGACCTGTTTTTCTTTCCATATGCTAACATCCTACCTGGTTAAAGTGGTGTTTTGTAAGTTCTGAAATAAGATAGTTTATGTCTTCTTATGTGTTCTCTTGGCAATTACTTTGGTTAATTTTAGAGCCCTTGTACTTCCATATCAATTTAAGAATAATTTTTTAAACTTCTAAAAAAATCTTCTAGTTTTTTATTAATGTATCTATAGATTGATTTGTGAGGAAATGTTCACAGTATCATCATTGAATGTAGTATTAGCTGTAGATTTTTTATAGACGCTTCATCGAAACTAAGTCTTCCTCTTCTAGATGGCTTAAAGTTTTTGTCATGAATTAATGTTGAATTTCATGTAATGCTTTCTCTTTAGCCTACTAATGTACTGATTTGTTTCTGAATGTTAAGATAATTTAGCATTCTCTAGAAACACTGCCAGATCATGATGTTGGACTCTTCAGATATTGCTAAGTATGATTTTCTAATATTTTATTATTTTTCCATTTTCCTTTTGCTTCTGTGTTTATGAGGGATACTCACTGGTAGTTTTTTCTTGTAATATCTCTTTATCAGGTTTTTGTTTGTAAGAACATGCTGGTCTCATGAAGTGCATTGAAAAATGGTTTATACTTTCTAATTTTCTTTTTATTTTAATTTATCATTACATGTGTGTAGTACATAATGTTTACATTCCTTAGGGGAAGTTGGTACATGTACATAATACAACTTAATTCCTTTTTCACATCCTATTCTTTCCCTTCCCTCCACCCATCTTTTGATCCTCTTCCTTTCCTTTTTTTAAAAATATGTTTTCAGTACATAACACATCCCAATTCCTTTCATTCAACCATTATCCCTTCTCTCTCTTCCCCCGCATCTCTTAATCCTCCTCCCCTTTGAGAATGATCTGTCCCCTTACTTCCTATTATCTATCTTTTGTTTTGCTCTTTATTTTTACTCCAAGTTTCTCATATAAGAGAAACAATGTGATACTTAAGCATGTGTCTGATTTATTTCACTCAACATTATGGTCTAAAAGTGCGTCCATTTGTGTAAGATTGATATTATATTTTTTAAAAATATGATACATTTCACCAGTGAAAGTTATGAACCTAAAGTTTTCTTTTAGGAAAGTTTTTATTGTGAATTCAGATTCTTTAATAAATGGGTCTATTTAACTTTTTTTTTCCAGTAGGTGGGGATTGGACTTAGGACCTTTACTCTGGGTTACATACATCCCCAGCCTCTTTTGTTTTTTGAGACATGGTCTCACTAAGTCTCTAAATTGCCCAGACTGGACTTGAACTTGCAATTTTCCTGCCTAATCCTCCCAGAGTACTGGAATTATAGGCATGCACAACTGGCTCAGCTTTGTAATTTACTTTTATATCTGTTTTGTCACATTATGCTTATCAAGAAATTTGTGCATTTCGTCTAGACTGCTGAGTTTATTGCCATAGTTTAAAGCAACATCTTCTAATTGTCTCTTTAATATCTGTAGGATCAGTACTGCTGTTCCATTTTTCATTTCTGATGTTGGTACTTTGTTTTTCCTTGATCAGTCCTTACAAAAATTCTCAATTTTATTAACATTTATTAAAAAACAACTTTGAATTTTATGTATTTTGTATGTTTTTTTATTGCATTGATTCCCATTCTGCTGTTTATTTCCTTCTTGTACATACCTGGGATGAATTTTCATTTCTCTTTTATTCTCTTAAATATTGTGCATTGTTCACAAAATCTCAACATGGAAGCTTAGAAGAGAAATGTTTGTCTAAGTACTGACAAGGTGCATCTCATACATTCTAGTATGTCCTTCAGCTCAAAAATATGTTCTAAATTCCTTGCGATCTTTTTTGTAGCTCATGGTTCTTTAGAAGGGTATTCCTTACTTTCCACGATTCAAATATCTTGTAGATACCTTATTGTTTTTGGTTTCTACTTAAACTCCAGTGAGAAACATACTCTGTATAATTTCACTCTTGAAATGTACTATGACTCATTTAATGACCTAGCATATGATTTACCTTGGCAAATGTTCCATGTGTACTTGAAAGAAGTATATTGTTTGATTGTTGAATGTACAGCCCTATAATTGTCAATGAGTTCATCTTGGTATCGGTCAGAGATACTATTTCCTTATTCTTTGTCTATTTTTTCTTCCAATTATTTTAAAAATATTTTTAATGTCAAAACTGCCATCTCTGCTTGTGTATTTTCTACATCTTCCTTAATTTTGGTCATCCTTTTAATCAAATAATTTAACCTGGTTTTTTTCTGCATACATATTTAAAATCGTTAGAAAACAATGCTAGGGAACATTCTTAAGAAAATAAATTTCTACATACTGAGATAGTCCCATTTAACATTAATATCTGATAATCTATCTTGTTTTCAATTTTATGTGTTAGATATTAGTATAAATATACTAATCTTGGGCCGAGGATTTAGCTCAGTGGTTTCACCGCCTGCTGCGCAAGCGCAAGGACCCGAGTTCGATCCCGGCTACCAAAAAAAAAAAAAAAAAAAATACTAGTCTTCCTATTTGTTTGCATAGAATGCTTTCTCTCATTTTTTCCCATATATAATGTCTGACTTTATATAATTAAAATGCTTTTTTTGCATACAGTATATAGTTTAGTCATGCTTTTTATATGTGGTTGAATAATATCTTTTAAGTGGACAGTTGAGATCATTTTATTTAAAGATCATTGATAAAGGTGAGTTCAAGTCTGCAAATCTGTCACTTGTATTCTCCTGGTCCCATTTATTTTGTTTCTTTTTTTCCTGTTTTTTGATCAATTAACTATTTTAGTTCTATTTTATCTTCTTTATTGACTTCTCAGCCATATCTATTTCTATTTTGGTAGTATTTTGGAGATTAAATACGCATGTTTATCACAGTTTACCTTCTAAGGATAACTTGCTTTGTGAAACAGTGTTAATCAGTTTGTAATGGTATAATTCAATTTACCTCCTACTCTGGCCCTGAGGGCTTTTTTTGTTATGTCTTTCATATCTATGTATATTATATTATTTTTAAAAATTCAATAGTTTTTGAAGCAATTAAATGTGCATGCACACAAATATAATAATGATAATAAAAATGTCTTCTAAATGTAGCCCCCTATTTTCACTTTGCAGTGCTTTCCCTTCCCTCCTGCAGGCCCACTATTCCACCTGCTGTCATTGCCTGGGGCCTTTCTTTCAGTCTTGGGTTGCTGGAGATGGAGTCAGCTTTTGTATGCCAGAAATGTCTTCTGTTCTGAAGGATTTTCACTGAGTGTAGAATTCTAAATTAACAGATTTTTGTCAAGACTTTGAAGATTTCATATCTTTTTTTTGGTACTAGGGATCAAACTCAGGTCCCTGTGCTTGGAGGCAGCCGGCTGAACCACTGAGCTAAATCCCCAGCCCTACTCATATCATTTTTAAAGAAAATCTAGCCACAATTATTATTATTATTCCTTTAAGTCCAATGCTTCTTGCTTCTCTGGATGTTTTCAGGATGTTCTGCTCATCTATAATCATCACTTCCAAAATATGTCTACATGTGTTTTTCTTTATATTTATACTGCTTGGAACTGGACTGAGCTTTACAGATCTCTAGGTTGATGTATTTCTTCAGTTTTGGAAACTCTCAGGCTTTTTCTCCTCGAGTATGTTTTTGGGTTTGTTTCTTTGTTTTTTGCACCTTTCATTTTCTTCTTTCCTCTGGTCTCCTATGGTACCACCTTAGATTGTTTAGTAGCACCCTAGAATACTTACCTGAAATTTTCAATTTTTTTTCAACTTTTACCTTTAGTTTAGATACTTTCCATTAACCTTCTGTCAGTATCAGTATCTTTCTGCTACTTCCAGTCTACTAAGTGCATTCAATGAATTCTTTAATTCTGGTATTGCATTTTTTCAGTGCTAGGATTTGTTTATTTTAATTTTTATAGACTCCTTCTTTCTGTTGAAATTTTCAATTCTTCCTACTTGTGCCCTTCTTTTCCACTAGATCTTTTCATATATTTGGTGCAGTTATGGCAAAGCTCCTGTTTATTAATTCCAACATCTGGTTTGTTTCTATATGTTATTTTTCTATTGAATCACATTTTACTGTTTCTTGTCTCATAATTTTTTTTATTGTATCCAAGATTTTGTGTGTAAATAAATGCTGGAGACTGAGGTATATACTATTTATCTCTAGAAAATGGTGTTCCTTTCTCTTTAGGGTTAGTAGATAATCTAATTATCAATTTAGGTGTTCTGTTATCCATTATAGATTTAATTAGATTCATATTAGCTCTCCATTCAGAAGTTTTGAGAAAGAGATCTGCTGATCTTGAGATCTATGCACATGGAAGACTCTCCCTGTACTTTATGGCCCAGGGGTCCCCATTCTGAGTTGTGAGGGGGCTCCCTCTGCCCTGCAGCCCAGCAAACAGCTTTGATATTTCTAGAAAGCTTCTTTTTAACTCTGCCTTCCTCCCCACTTCCCCTTCTCACCCCCAAGAACTTGTTCTACACCCATCTGCAGCTTGTCACATTTCACTTCAAGGATGAAGGCAGGCTCTGTCTCAGTTCTGCCCTGCCTAGGTCATCAGTGGCTGCTGTCATGACCACAGTGAAGGCTTTCTTCACTTTTTAGGGATCTGTCTTAGATGTATTGTCCTGTCTTTATTCTTTAATGGGCTTGCTGCCAAGCAAGTAGTTAAAGCTCTACGTGGTGGGGGAATTTCTCTAATCTCTGTTTCTTTGACCCTAGGCTTTTCCAGTTGACTCTCTGTCACTTGGTAAAGATCCCATCCACAGTGGATGTCTTTTCTCAGCCCTCTGACCTTGTCCCCAGCCTTTTAGATGCAGCCATCATATACTATATGAAGGCACCATAAGAAAAAATTGATAGGAACAGAGTCACATTATGATCGTTGCTCTTTGGGATTCTGAACCAACTTGCCAATGTTTATGTGAGTATGAAAAGTACGTTTAAAATTTTTCTGGTTTCTCTTTCCCTGAATTCCTGCCAGGTTTGTCCTTCTTATGGCCATGCCCATAGGGAGATCTGTTCCCTCCTATTAAGAGCTCTTTTTTTTCTCTCACCCCTGTGATTTACATTGTTTGAACTACCGTGATAAATAAACTACTGTTCAAAATGCCACTTCTCCAAACTATCCCACTTAATACTATCCTTTGGACCCCACAGAAGTACCTAGCTATGTGAGAAAATTGGGAAATTCCCAAAGCTAAAGGATAGACTTCACTGAGAACTTATCTTCAAAATAGGCAGCTGATCTATTCATGAAGAGAGGGCCAATTCATGAGGATCAGAATTCTCTCCACTATTTTGTAAGGCACAGAACTAGAATAACACTGTCTACTTGTCTAAGTTGTTGTGGAAGACGTGAACTGGGGCCAAGCCAAAGATTTGTAGGGAAAGGTATAGATCATATCATTTAAGGAGATCCAATAATACATAACAGGTCTCTGGGAAGCAGGCTGACAATCTTGTGGCTTTAGCTTCTTCATCTGTAAAATAAGAGTCTCATAGAGATGCATAAGTTTAACATAAAGACAACACCAACGTACACTTGAGTTATTGACTTCACCCAAATTAGGATGTATTGGAGCCAATGTTGGAATCCAGCTCAATCATATGCTTTATTACTAAGATTCCACACTAATTTTATAGAGGAAGAAAAGGAACCTCAAAGGGTTAAGTGACTTACTCAAAATGATGCAGAAGTTAAGTGCTGAAGAACCAAATTCAAATCCAAAACTGTTAACCCTTATGATATATTGCCTCTCAGTCCAAGTCCCATAAACAAGGATAAAATAGAAAGTGGAGAATATAGATACAAATTAGAAACAAAGCAGAAACATTATCAAAATAAGTGCATCAAGTGAGTGTAAGGAAGTAAGTTCTTGGGCACTTGCTAAGATGCTGCATAGAAGCCTGTTACTGGTTGCTACCTAATTTAATTTTGGAAAAAAATCTGATGAATTAATGTTTACCATGATGTATGTTGGAGACAGCAGAATAATAATGAACAAAAAATAGTCCAACTCTCAAGGACCTTACTTTCTGGTGGGGGACACAAACTAGTAAGTGGGTTATTATTAATATAAAAGTTGATTTGCATGGAAGGATCTTGATTTCAGTTTTTGAACTGGAATTTGAGTTTAACTCACTGAATTAAATTGACAAACTTCTTATATTTAGTTGCTGTATACATTGGCCTCAGTAAGCCAAGTCTCAACAAGATGTGAAATAGAGGTATAAATTTTTAAAATATATTACTTCAGTTATTAAGTTCCTCTTTCTTCTACTCCAAGTTCTAATAAGCACTGCTAGAACCAAGATGGATTATGTAAAGGTGCAAATTTCCTATGATGAATGTCATTATATTGTATACCTTAAATGTACCAATATAATTAATAAAAATTTTTTTAAAACTAATTATTGACTTTCATCTGTTCTTCCTTTTACTTTGTTTCTAGGGCATATTAATAAGCATTGCAAAGCTGGGGAAAAGTTCAATAGCAAAGAATAGTAAGGATGTTACTTCTCAAGATTTACTTCTAATTTACCATACCAGTGGTAATACCAGTAAATATTTACTTTGCACATGCACTGAACAGGACAGGTGAAAAATATTTATTAACTTTATTAACTTAACTCTCCAAGGAACGTAGTATATTATCTTCATTTAGAGATAAGGAAACTAAGGAGCAGAGAAGTTAAGTAACTTATTCAAAAACAGAAGTAGCAGGGCCAGGATTTGAAACAATATTTGCTCTTAATCATTGGCTATCCTACTTTTAAAGAACCAACAGTTTCTTGGGCATGTGATTCTTGGGTCAAATGGAGTTACTATGAGAAACACCCTTTTTGCTAAATTGTTGTAATCTAGGTTTCCTTGTATACATTTTGTTCCTTTTCTGTTATTCATACTGTTCATTTCTCTCTCTCTCTCTCTCTCTCTCTCTCTCTCTCTCTCTCTGTCTCTGTTACACTTGAAATTTTTATGTCTTTTCAAATAATCAATTTTTAAATTTGTTAAGCCCCGTGCATTTTGTTTTCTTTAATTAATTTTTAACTACTTTCCTCTATGTTTATTGTACCTTTCTTTTTAAAGTTTTTATGTTGAATATTTAGCTCTTCAATATTTAGCATTTTGGAAAAGAACAAGCATGCTAGAGGGAAGTTATTTCTTGGATATGACACTGAAAATACAAACAAGAAAAATAGGCAAATAGGATTATAACAAATTTAAAATCTTTTTTATATAAAAGGGAATAATCAACAGCCTGAAAAATCAACCTATTGAATAGGAAAAAATACTGACAGATCATAGCTCTCGCAGAGAATTAATATCAAGAACATCTAAAGAATTCTTACAACTCAACAACAGAAAACTAAATAACTTAATTAAAAACCAGGCAAAAACTCAATTAAAAAGTAGGATAGATATTTCTGCAAAAATGATGTACAAGTGGCCAGCAAGCATATGTAATATCACTAATCATCAGAGAAACTCAAATCCAAACCACTATGGCCCTATCACCACAAACCCATTAGGATAGGTACTATTAAAAAAAGAAAAACTTCTCAAAAGGGTAATGCATTTTGGCTAGGATATGGAGAACCTGGAACCCTTGTGCACCATTCATATGATTGTAAAATATAAAATGTCAGTATAGAGCTTCCTTTAAAAATTAAAAATATAATGACCATGTGATCCAACAATCTTACTTCCAGGTCCATGTTCAAAAAAATGGGAGGATCTCAAAGAGACTACTGTACATCCATGTTCACAGTAGTCAAGAAGTGGAAGTATCCCAAAGTCTGTCTACAGATGAATGAATCTACAAATGTGATACAGAGATGGCATTAAAGGAAATAAGAAAATCTATCATATGCTGCAACATAGATGCACCTTGAAGGAAGGTAGTCACAGAAGTACTATGTGATTCCACTTACATGAGGTATCTAGTATTCAGATTCATAGACACAGAAGGTAGGATGATAGGCCTAGGGTGCTGGAAGGAGTTTCAGTTTTGCAAGGTGAGAAAGTTTGGAGTTTTTTTCACAATAATGTGAATGCATTTAACATTACTGAATTGCATATCTCAGAAAGGTTAGCATAATAAATCTTGTTATATGCTTTTTAGCTACAAAAATCCATGAATTTAAGACTATAATGTTTCTTGTAAGATTTTTATTGAAATTAGAAAATAATTGTGATATTTTGATTATCGTTCACATTCTCAGTTATAAAATATAGGTGAGAATAATACCTACATCTTTGGATTGTTCTGAACAATAGGTGGGCTAGCCACAGGGAAATGTATTGAACAAGCACAGGTTAAATCTCCCTAATCTCAAAAATCTAAAATCATAAATTCTCCAAAAGCTGCAACTTTTTCAGCACCAGTGTAACCTTTCGAACAGAAAATTTCACCTGATTTCATTTGTAAAACTTTGTTCCATCAGTAAAATTGTTAAAAATATTGCATAAAATTACCTTCAGTCTATGTAAGATATATATGGAACATAAATGGATTTTGCGTATACACTTGAGTCCTGTCCTTAAGATATCTCATTATATATGTGCAAATATTGCAGAATTTAAAAAATCCAAAATTGGAAACACTTGTAGGCCCAAGCATTTCATATAAAATATATTCAACCCATACATATTGAATAAAGAGGACATTTATATATTTTCTTTGTTTTTGCCTATCCTTTTGCCTTTCTTTTTCATCTTCTTCTCTTTCTTCATTTTCTCCACCCGCCCCCACCCCCCCATTTCATTTATATAGATTGAGATTGAGGACATTTTTATCTTTTGTCTTATTCCACCAGCCCCTAATCAGTTGAAAATTATTCCTGCCTTTTTTCCTCTTCTTTAATTTCCACAGTAAAAATATTGACATGCATATTTAACAAACACTGAAGTTAGTCTATTTATCCTTAGTCTCAACAACATAAGATCTTTAGAATACTTTAATAATCACTTCTGTCCTGGCATATATAATATATATATTATAATTCTGCTGAATGTAATGCCAAAATTAAATACTACTATTCTCTTTTTATCAATTTTTTTAATCTGATTTATCCATACTTTTACCATTCTTTTTACTTTTATTTCTCAGAAGCTTTTTCTGAACTAGAAGAACTTGCATAAGTCTATATTTTGGTCACAAACAATTCTTATTTTTGTGTATTTGAAATATTATATTTCATTTGTTGAAACATGGAATTTCTAAGCATTGGCTTCTGGATTTTCAATTATATTTTATTTCAAGACTTTAAAGATATCATTCCACTGCCTTCTGCCTTCCATTTTCACTAGAAATCAGCTATCTAATCTTTCATAAACATTTTCTCTCTGATTTCTTTTGAAATATAGTATTTGTTTTTGATGCTTCATAGTTTCATTATATTTCTAAATGTAAATTGTTATTTGTACATCCTGATTAAAATTCTTGGGGCTTTCAGAATCTAATAATTTGTGTCTTTCATTAATTCTGAATATGATTTTCACCATTTTCCTTTCAAATATTTCCTCTCCATCTGTTTTATTTCCTTCTTGAATTCTTGTTCTTTCCTTTTCTATGTTGATAAAACTTTATTTCCCTTCTCTTATTTCTCTATGCTACATTTTGAGTAATGTCTTATAATTCATGACATAGTTCATTAATTTTCAGTTATGATTTATGATATAGTTTACTAATTTTCAATTATTCTTAATTCAACTCTTTTTATTATAGCCAATTAATTTTTATTTCTAGAATTATTACTAGTTTCATTTATAAATGTTCCTAATTATTTTAGTCTCTTCTGGCTCATATTTTTATTTCTACCTTTATTCCTTTAAATGTGTTAAGAATAATTATTTTATATATTATAAGTGATAATTTTATTTTTTAAGTGAAAAATTTTAATACTAGAAGGAGAGCTATTTCTGAAGTTAGTTGTTGGTAAAAATTTTATGAGACAGGACTTTAAAAATACTTTGTCCAGGCATAAACTGCATTTACTTTTACTACATACTAATGAACACCATAAAACTGGATCTGCTTTATATCATATTATTTGATTCAGGTATACGAAGTGTACTGATTTAGGTACCATCCTCATGAGACACCATCTAGTATTTCTGTACCCATTCAAGAAACTTTTCTTAATCTTAACTTAAAACCAAAGATGAAAGAAAACTTTCTTCCTAGATTTTTCTTTTAGTTTACTACTTTACTCATGGTATAAATTTTTTTTTTCAAAAATTTTTTTAAATGTATAACTTTATTGTCATTCACTAAACACATATATACAAAAATTAAAACTATTCAAAGAAAAGCAATGCTAGGGAAAGAATTATAATAATACTGAAATATAATAGAACTCAACCGAAGCAAAACTGAAAAGTACTTAAACATTTTTACATATAATTTTTTAAATCTCAAATATTAACAAGACATCAAAGAATGTGATTTGTCTTAGAAAGATTTTCAAAACTAATATTGAACAAATAGTGATCTGGAAAAAAAATCTAATTAGCTAGTATACTCCACATAGGCCAAATTTTTTAAATTTAAATTTCAATACAGTCATGTGACACATGATGGAGATATAATCTGAGAAATATGTTATTAGGCAATTTCATTCATGTGTATCACAAAGTACCACACAGAGTGCCAACTTCTCAGTGCAAACTGACAAGGTATACATCAATCATCTGTGATGGCCCCTTGATATTATCCAAATACGGAGTTAAACACGAGGTACATGAGGCTACCATTGGCATAGAAGGACGCTGTTTTACAGAAAACTCTGTTATATAAGTAGGATTATGCTCTAAAGGATGAAAAGCACAGGATGTTATGATAAGTACATAAAACAGTAACAGTCATTTATCACACTATGGAGTACTGTGTACTGTACATAGTTATATGTGCTTCTTCTGGAAACACACCATTCTCTCCTTTGATCTCAGTGACTCTTCCTGCCAACCAACTGATGAGCTGTAGCCTAGTCTCTATCTACATCTCTTCCTATAGTTTTTATGTATGGATTGTTTCCAGATACCAGCCTGTAGCTCTGATCTCTCCCCTTCCACTCCTGCCACCCCAACCGCTTTGAACATTTTTTCCTGTTTCAAATTATCAATTATTCATTTTAATTTTTTAATCCTTAATTATACTTTCAGTTTGTCACACTAGAGAAACTATTCAGTATTTATACATGTGTGTCCTATTTATCTCACTTAAGAGGACAGGCTCAATATGCATCCATTTAGCTATAAATGTCTCTAGTTTCTCGTTCTCTATGGTGGAGTAGCACTCCATTTTATAAAAAAACCACATCTTCTTTATCCAGTTTCCAGTTGATGGGCACTTGGGCTGTTTCCAAGCTTTAGCTATTACAAACTGTGCCACTATAAACATGGGTGCACATATATCACTGTGGTATGATTCTTTTAATTCTTTTGGGAAGATACCTAACAGGGGAATAGCTGGGTCAAATGGGATCTCTAACACTAGTTCTTTGAGGTATCTCCATACTGATTTCCACAGTGGTTGCACCGGTCTGCACTTCCACCAACAATGGAGAAGGAGTCCTTGCTCACATACCCCTGCCAGCATTTGTTATTGGATGATTTCTTGATAGGAGCCAGTCTTTCTGGGGTGAGGTGGAATCTCAGCATTGCTTTCATCTGCATCTCTTGAATAACCAGTGATGTTGAATATTTTTTCATATGTTTATTTGCTGCTTTTACTTCTTTGTCTGAGAAATCTGTTCATTTCAGATGCCCAGTTTTGAATTGGGTATTTGAATTTGGGGGGTCTGATTTTTTTCAGTTCTTTATATATTCTAGATAGTAGACCTTTGTCTAAGATACAGCTGCTGAAAATTTTTTCCCACATTGTAGGTTGGCTCTTAGCCCTGTTGGTGGTTTCTCTTGCAGTGCAGAAGCTTTTTAATGAGATGAGATAATAGTTGATTCTTTATGCTAGTTCCTGTGCTACTGAGGTTTTGTTAATAAAGTCTTTACCTATGCCAATGTCTTCAAGAGTTCTACCTAAGTTATCCTCCATAAAACTTAGTGTTTCTGTCTTAATATTTAGATCTTTAATCCACTTCGATCTTAGTTTAGTGCATGGTGATAGGTATGGGTCTAGTTTTAATCTTTGGCAGGTTGAAATCCAGTATTTCCAACACCATGTATTAAATAAGCTATCTTTCCTCCAATGAGGGTGGTTGGCTCCTTTGTCAAAGATGAGGTGGCTGAGTATTTCTGGAGTTGTTTCTGCATCTTCTAATTTCCACTGATCCTTGGGTCAGTTTCTTTGCCAGTACCATGCTGTTTTTATCACAGTAGCTTTGTTGTATAGTTTCAAGTTGGGGATTGTAATACCCCCAGCCATGTCTCTGTTGCCTGGAATTGATTTTGCTATTCTAGGTCTCTTCTAGTTCCAAATGAATTTTTGGATTGTTTTCTCTAGTTCTCTGAAGTATATTGTTGGAATTTCAATCGGCATTGCATTAAATCTGTATAGTAGTTTTAAAAGTATGGCCATTTTCACAATATTGGTTCTTGCTACCCAGGAACAAGGGATGTCTTTCCATTTTCTTTTTTTTTTTTCCTCATTAACTTTATTGTTACATTTTAGGTATAAAATACAGTTACATTCATCATTGGGATCTTGTACCATTACATGAGTCTCTTGGTTCTTATTTCTTTTCCCCTTCCCTTGCCCTCCCTTCACACCCTCCACCCTTCCCTATTTGCAAAGACTTTGTTTCCATTTTTTTCCTCTTCTTATATTTTTTCCTTTCCCTTTTTTCCCTTCCCCTATCCCTCCCAAATGCCCTGCTCTTTTAGACCTTTACTTCCTGTTACACAATATCAGTTATATATTTTTTAAATTACAATATTAACATCTAGGAGACATTACCACAGATTTTACAGAATTTAAAAGGATACAGAAAGCATATTTCAAAAATCTGTTTTGAAATAAATTTGACAACTTCTAAGAAGTAACTTGGAGGACAAATTAATGAAACTAACTCTGGAGGAAATATAAAATTTGAATAGCACCTATTAAAGAAAGTATATTCCTAGCTTGAAAACCTACCTATATAACAACAGTAGGCTCATAAACATTTTAACTGATAAATTATATCAAACAATTAAAGCAGAAAAAAGAAGGAACACTTCTCCCCTCATTTTGGGAACTCAGCATTGTGCTAATCCTAAAACTGGATAAAGATAATAGAAGAAAAAAGTATGAATATAGATAGAAATTTGTCTAACAAAACAAACTATTAGAAGTTAGATCTGGCAGGATGTAGAAAGTGGTTTTGTTATAGGGATGGCAGTGTTGGTTCAGCATTGGAAGATCCACCCCCAAAAGTCATCATTTTAACAGAGGAAAGGCAAAAGCCATATGATCCTGTCACTAGTTGGAGAAAAAGCATTGGACTAAATTTTACAGCTGTTCATGGTCAAAGCTATCAGGAGACTAGAAGTAGAACAGAACCTTCTCAACAGATTACAGACATGTACTCCATACTTTCAGCAAGAACACCTTATATGAATGGAGAAGATATAATGCTTTCTCCTTAAGGTGGGGAACAAGGGCAGATATGCTTACTCTTTATCTGTCCATTAAACTTTGAAACCTAGGTCCCACCAAAATAGTCTGGCAATAAAATGACACAATTAGGATAGGATTGGTATGGCAGAAGCAAAATCTTTATGTGTCGATGAAATGATCATCTACAGAGAAAATACTAAGAAATCTCTAGGAGCCCCTAGAACTTGTATTTGAATTTAGCAGGATTAGAAAACACAAGGTATATATAAAAATTCAGGTCTGTGTATACTTGCTATAAATGAAGAATTGGATATTGAAATTTAAAAGTTATGCAGGAGTACAAAGGACCTAGAAAAGTTAACCCCCCCACACACCCCCCAAAAAAACAGTGTTGGAAGATGTTTAGTACCTAATTTTAAGACTTCTTCTAAAGCTACAGTAATCAAGGCAGTGTTGATATAAGGAAAGACATATAGATCATTTGAATAAAACAGAGAATCTAGAAATAGAACTACACATATATGTTCCACTGAGTTTTGAAAGATTATTTAACAGTAGCATTTTATAGAATATAAACTCAATTCAAGAGCCAAGACAAAGATAGTGTCTTCAGGAAGTGGCACTAGAACACCTGGTATCCATATATAAAAAATTAACCTCAACCCTTTTTTTCCATACATGAAAATATCTTGAAGGGATCTATGAACCTAAATAAGAAAGCCTAAAAGTACAAAACTTTAAGAAGAAATTATAAGGGAAAATATTTATGAATTCAGGGTAGGCAAGAACTACCTAGGATACAAAAAAAATGGTGTATAAAAGAAAACAATTGATAAATGAGATTCCATCAATATTTAGAACCTTAAATGACATCATTAAAATGAAAAGTAGTCCTTAAACAGACCATATTTACAATGCATAGAACTTATGAGCAGAATATATAAAGAATTCTTAGAGCTCATTAATAGACAACCCAATTAAAATGTAGACATAAGAAGATGATAAATAGCCAGTATAGCACAAGGAATGGTGTGCAACTCTAGAATCAGAAAAATACTAATCAGTACAATAATAAGATTGAATTATACACTCATTAGGGAGATGAAGTCAAAAGTTTTAAAAGCCTTGTCATGACTTTTTCTTTTTGTTGGATTCTCCCCCTTTGCATTTAATTTATCACACCCAATGGATTCATTCTGCTGGGTTTCCTGGGGTTGTGATCCTCATTGTCTTTTCCTAGGGTACTGTCTAAAATTTTTTGGAGTGCCGGTTTGGTATTCATGAAGTTGCTGAGGTGCTCTTTATCATGAAAGTATCTTATTTCTCCATCAATTTTGAAAGATAGTTTTGCAGGGTACATCAATCTGGGTTGGAGGCTGTTTTCCTTTAGGGCTTGAAATACATCACTCCAAGCTCTTCTTGCCTTGAGGGTTTGCATTGAGAAGTCTGCTGTGATTCTGATGGGCTTTCCTTTGTATGTGATTTGTTTCTTTTCTCTCACTGCTTGTAGAATTTTGTTCTTCTGTTGGATTTCTGGAATCCTATTATATGCCTATGTGTAGATTTTTTTTTTAATTAAGGCTAACTGGCATCCTATATGCCTCATTTATCTGTATGTCAAGTTCTTTTCCCCTCCTTGGGAAGTTTTCTGCCATCACTTCTGTGAAGAGTTTTTTTATGTCATCTGCACTCTCTCCTGTTTCTTCATTGACTCCAATCAGTCTTATGTTATTCTTCTTTGCATCGTCTAGCAGCTGCTGGATTGATTTCTCATGTTCCCTTACAATTTTAAAGCAATCTTTCTTTTCCTTCTCACTAATTGCAATCTTATCTTCTATATGTGAAATTCTATCTTCACATTGGTTCATTCTGCTTCTCAGGCTTTTCATGGAGTTTTTAATCTCTTGGTAATCTGTTTGCATCTGTTTTATTGATTCCATTTGTTTCCTATTTTGGGATTCCATCATGTTCCTCAGATCCTCTATTTTTTTATCTGTGTCCTCTCTAGATTTATTAATCATGTGTTGCACCATGAGCAAAATCTTCTTTGTTATGTGAGTAATTATTTCTGATTTCATTTTTCGCAGATCCTCTTTTGTTGCCAGTTCAGAGAGTCCCAGTGGTTGAGTATCAGATTGTTCCATCTCATTTCCCTTTGGAGTTGCAGTAGGTGATCTTGAAGTCTCTTTTTGAGGGTTGTTTATGTGTTTTCTCATTTCCATGGGGGGGGTAGTGCTTCTGGCACCTGGGCAGTTCACCTTCTCTGTCCTAGGAGCTTGGGATGGCAGTGGGGGAGCTTCCTTCCAGTTTCTGGGACCAGCTCAGCTTCTCTGCCCTAAGAGCTTGGGATGGCGGTGGGGGTGCTTCCTTCTGGGTGCTAAGATGGCTCACCTTCTCTGTCCTAGGAGCCTGGGATGGAGGCAGGGAGCTTCCTTCTGGGTGCTGGGACTGGCTCAGCTTCTCTCTCTTTCCATTTTCTTTTATCCTCTTCAATCTCCTTTTTCAGAGTGCTGTAGTTTTCAATGTAGAGGTCTTTTGCTTCCTTTGTTAGATTGATTCCTAAAAATATCATTTTTTGTAAAATGAATTGTTTCCTAATATCTCTCTCACTGAGTCTATTATTTGTGTATAAAAAGGCTATTGGTTTTTGAGTGTCAACTTTATATACTGCTACTCTACTGAATCTATCAATTGAGTCTAGAAGTCTTTTGGCAGAGTATTTTTGGTCTTCTATGTAAAGTATCATATCATCAGCAAATAATGAGAGTTTAACTTCTTCCTTTTGTATCTTTATTCCTTTTATTTCTTTCTCTTGTCTAATTGCTGTGGCTAATGTTTCCAGAACTATATTGAACAGGAGTGGTGATAGTGGGCATCCTTGTCTTGTTCCTGATTGTAGTGTGAAATTTTTCAGTTTTTGACCATTTAGTATGATGTTGGCTGTTGGTTTTTCACAGATAGCCTTAATCTGGTTGAGATAAAGGTCTTCCATTCCAATTTTCTGTAGCATTTTTATCATGAATGGGTGTTGGATTTTGTCAAAAGCCTTTTCTGCATCTATTGAGATGATCATGTGGTTTTTGTCCTTGACTCTGTTAATATAGTGTATTACATTTATTGATTTACAAATATTGAACCATCCTTGCATCCCTGGGATAAATCTGACTTGGTCAGGGTGGATGATCATCTTGATGACCCTCTGTATTCTGTTTGCCAGTATCTTGTTGAGCAGTTTTGCATCTATGTTCATTAGGGAGATTGGCCCATAATTCTCTTTTTGAGTTGGAACTTTCCCTGGTTTTGGAATCAAAGTAATGCTTGTTTCCAGGAATGAATTTGGAAGCCTTGCTTCCCTTTCAATTGTCTTGATGAGTTTAAAGAGTAATGGTGATAGTTCTTGTTTAAATGTCTTATAGAAATCAGCAGTGAAGCCATCAGCACCTGGGCTTTTCTTTGTTGGTAAATTTTTTATTACATTTTCAACTTCACTCATTGTAATTGGGGTGTTTAGAATTTCTATATCTTCTTCACCTAACTTTGGCAATTCATATGTTCTAGGAATCTGTCCATTTCTTCTGTGTTTTCCATTTTATTAGAGTATAGATTCTCAAAGTAGGTATTGATGATGGATTTCTGCTGGGTCTGTTGTGACTTCATTTTTTTCATTCTTAATTGCATGGATTTGAGTCTTTTCTTTCCTTTTTTTGATAAGTTTGGCTAAGGGTTTATCTATTTTATTTATTCTTTCAAAAAACCAAGTCTCTGATTCATTGATTTTTTTGTATCATCCTCTTAGTCTTCATTGCAATGATTTCTGCTCTAATCTTTATAGTTTCTTCTCTTGTGTGAGCTTTGGGTTTGTTATGCTCTTCTTTTTCTAGGAGCTTGAGGTTCTGTATTAGGTTATTTATTTGAGTTCTGTTTTCCCAATATGGGCATTCACCTCCATGAATTTCCCACATAGAACTGCTTTCATTGTGTCCTATAGATTCCTGTATGTTGTACTGGCATTATCCTTTACTTGTAGAAACTGTCTAATTTCTTCTTTAATTTCCTCTATGACCCATTGGTTGTTCAGGAGGGTGTTATTTAATTTCTATGTGTTTGTGGGAGTTTGTGGTTTCTAATGTCATTGATCTCGAATTTTATTGCACTACAGTCTGATAATATACAGGGGGTAATTTCAGTTCTTTTACACTGACTTAGACGTGTCCTATGAGCTAGGATGTGGTCTATTTTGGAGAATGACCCTTGTGCAGTCTAAAAGAATGTATATTCTGATTTTGTAGGGTTGAACACTCTGTAAATATCTATTAAGTCCATTTGTTCAATAGTTTGGTTCAGTTCTAAAATGTCATTGTTAATTTTTTGTTTAGATGATCTGTCTATTTGTGATAATGGGGTATTGAAGTCCCCCAGTAGAATTATATTAGTGCTTATTTGATTTTTAATCTCCACTAATATTTTTGTTTTGTACTGTTGGGGTTATTTGTATTTGGTGCATATATATTTAGGATTGTCATCTCTTCCTCTTGGATTGTTCCCTTCATAAGGATGTAGTGACCATCTTTGTCTCTCTTAATTTTGATTTGAAATCTACTTTGTCTGCAAATAAGATTGCTATCCCTGATATTTTCTGGGTTCCTGTCACATGGAGAACTGTTTTCCATCCTTTTACTTTCAGTCTATGTATTTCTTTTTGAGTTAGGTGTGTTTCTTGTATACAGCATATTGCTGGATTTTGCTTCTTAATCCATTCTCTCAGTCTATTTCTTTTGATTCATGAATTGAGGCCATTAACATTGATAGTTTTAATTGATAGATATTGACTCATCCTTGTCAGAATGTTTTACTATTGTTGGCTGTTTTATTTCTTCTTTTTCCCCCTTTCCCTTTAGTTTCTTTCCTTGCCTGGTGGCCTCCCTCTGTTGTGCCTCATGGGGTTGTGACCTTCATTGTCTTTTTCTCGGATATTGCTTAGAATTGTTTGGAGTACTGGTTTGGTGTTCATGAAATTTCTCAGGTGTTCTTTGTCATGGAAGTGTCTAATTTCCCCATCAATTTTGAAAAATAATTTTGCAGGATACAACAATGTAGGTTGGAAGTTATTTTCTTTTAGGGCTTGAAATACTTCTCTCCAGGCTCTCCTTGATTTGAGGATTTGTGTTGAGAAATCTGCCATGATTCTGATGGACTTCCCTTTGTAGGTGAGTTGTTTCTTTTCTCTAACTGCTTGTAGGATTTTGTTCTTCTTTTGAGTTTTGGGGATCTTAACTATTATATGTCTAGGTGCAGATTTTTTCTTTGATCATATCTAGTTGGAGTTCTATATGCCTCACTTATCTGTATGTCCAATTCTCCCCCTTTGTCTGAGAAGTTTTCTACTATTATTTCTGTCATCAGTTTTTTTATTTCAATTGTACTTTCTTCTGTTTTTTGGTGGACTCCTATCAGTCTTATGTTATTCTTTGCATCATCTAGCAGCTGCTGGATGCTTATGGTCCCTTACAATTTTTAAGAAATCTCTGTTTTCATGATCCTTAACCACAATCCTGTATTCTATATCTGATATTCTATCTTCAGATTCCCTTAATCTGCTCTGCATGCTCTCAATGGAGGTTTTAATCTCCTGAATATCTGTTTGAATCTGTTTCATGGATTCCATTTCTTTTGTATGTTGGGTGATCATGGTTTCCATTTCTTTCTTATGCTGGCATTCATGGCTTCCAGCATATTTCTTAGCTCATCTACTTTTTTTATCTGTTTCCATCCTAGAGCCTCTAATCATGTCTTTCACTCTGCTCACCATCTCTGTAGTTATCTGGGAGATTATTTCTACTTTTAATTTTTCTAAAACCTCATTCTTCTGTTTTGTTACTTCCTATGCTATGAGATCAGGGTGTCTAGGTGGTTGATTATCAGACTTTTTCACCTAATTTCCCCCAGAATTTGCCTTTTGTGGGGTGGAAGTCTGATTTTGTGACTTGCTTAAATGTCTTCTCATTTTTGTTTTTGGTACTGTCCTTGGTTTAGTTCCTGGGTTGATACTTTGAAGTTGCTTATTGTAAGTATCTTTGTTGATGTATTTAGAACCCTTATGGAATGATTGCTTCTCAGAGGTGTCTTCCAGGTATACCTGGTCTTTAGATTTTGAGTCTCTAATGGCTCTGAGGCTATCTCATTTTCATTATACCAGGATGAACAACTGATTAGATCAATCACAACATCTTAGCCCAAGTGATACTATCCACAACACCATAGCATCAAGTACCTCTTAGAAAATGACAATTTGTGGTAGTTATTAACCTATCAGTTTTAACCATGTGTATTAAATCAAGATCAATGACCAACCTAACATATGTTTATAGTGAATTAACTCTTCAAAATAGCAACTTTACCCTTTGGGATGGGGAGTTAGAAGGAGTTGAGGAGGGAGGAATGGGTAGGTAGAGGGATATGGGAAGGTTGGCAGTGAGACCAGAGGGCACAGGCATGAGAAGGAAAGAGAAGAAAAGAAAAATGAGGAAGAAATACGAATTATGGCAAGAACCAGAACACAAAGGGAGATAAGGTACAATGTGCAACAGCAAGGGACTGAGGGAGAGAGAAAGAGAGAAAGAAAAGAGAAAAAGAAAAAAGAAAAAAATAAGAATTTTAGAAGAGTAGAAAAAAAATAAAAATAAGAGCAAAAAATTAGTGATAATTGTGAAAATAACAAATAAAAGATAAAAATGAAGGGCCTCTTTCAGGGTATGTCTCTGTTGTCATAATAGACAACATTTGCAGCAGTGTGCAGTTATAAGTCAATGAGTCTTGGCTTTGGGATTTAGCTCAGTGGTTTTGCTACCTGCCTTGCAAGCACAAGGACCTGAGTTTGAGCCCCAGTACCAAAGGAAAAAAAAAAAGTCAATGAGTCTCAGTAAGCCAGTCACAGACCCATGAGATTCAGGCAGATTTCTGGCTGCAAGGCCCAAGTTGAGCTCCCTGTCCTCCTGCAGGATTAAACTCTGCAAGTTTCTATTGTAGGTTCCAGCTGCCCTTCCCCTGAAAATTGTCCAGGTTTAAATGGGAAGTGATGATCCCTCCAACTTACCAAGTACAGTGGTCTGGTGTCCCTTTATTGCAGAGATTCTCTTCACTTTTCCAGTGGGCTTCAGTTTTCATCAGGGAGCCTGAGAGAGGCCCTCTCTCTGTTGTTCACTTCTGCAGCTCAGGACAACAGCTTTTATGTCCCCCTGTGCCTCTGTAGTGTGGAACCAGGTAGCTGCACAGCCAAAAGTCCAGAGGCAGGAGGGTCTGTTGTTTCAAGTGCCCACACAGCTAAGCTGGCGGCTGGTCGGCATGCCCGGGGATCCTCACAGTCTCCTGGTCACAAGTGGGTGGAGCGAGCCAGACAGAGCAGGGCACAGTCACCCACAACTGCTCTGACCACTCAGCTAAGCTCTAACTTTCTTGACCAAGTAATCCAAGGCACTTTTTAGTATGGCTCTTGGCATTGATAAGTCCAAGGTTGTATCCCAGAATGCTTCGCAGTAGGTGAACTGTGTATGCAGAAGAGTCTACTATTGTTTTGAGTCTCATAATACAATTTTTAATTATTACATTACAGGTTTGCTTTTTTATTTGGAAGGACATATTTTATCAAATACTTTTTTATTCATTAAGTTTTTTGGTACATTTTAGGTATTCAATATGATGACATTCATCATTGGGAATTTGTACCTTTACATGATATATCTTAGTTCTTATTCTTTTTCCCCATTCCTCTTCCCTCCCTTCTACCCCTCCACCCTTCCTATTTACAAAGAGTTTGCTTCTATTTTTTCCTTTTCTCATATATTTTTCTTCCCTTCTTTTCTTTCCCCTACCCCTCCCACTTTCCTTTCCCCTTTGCCCCTTTTCTTCCTATTTCACATCATCTATTATACCCTTTAGTCCTTATTTACACTTTCAGTTTCTCACACCAGAGGAACTATTTGGTATTTACACATGTGTGTCCTGTTTATTTCACTTAAGACTATGGCCTCAATGTGCATCCATTTAGCTATAAATTTCTCTAGTTTCTCATTCCTTATGGCTAAGTAGTATCCCATTTTATTTTTTAAAAAATACCTTCCTTATCCAGTCTCCAGTTGATGGGCACTTGGGCTGTTTCCAAGTTTTAGCTATTACAAACTGTGGTGCTATGAACATGGGTGCCCATATATCACTGTGGTATGATTCTTTTAATTCTTTGGGGAAGATACCCAGCAGGGGAATAGCTGGGTCAAATGGCACCTCTAATCCTAGTTTTTTGAGGTATCTCCATATTTATTTCCACAGTGGTTGCACCAATATACACTCCCATCAACAGTAGAGAAGTGTTCCTTTTTCCCCACAACCTCGCCAGCATTTCTTATTGGTTGATTCCTTTAGAGCAACCATTCTTTCTGGAGTGAGGTGGAATCTCAGTGTTTTTTTCATTTGCATCTCTCGAATGACCAGTGATCTTGAATATTTTTTATATGTTTATTTGTTGTTTCTACTCTTTAGTGAAGAGACAACCCACAATGTGGGAAAAAATTTTTACCAGTTATTCCTCGGACAAAGGTCTACTATCTAGAATAGGGAAAGAACTTTAAAAAAAAATCATTCCTCCCAAATTTAAAGACCCAATCCAAAAATGGGCATCTGAAATGAACAGACATTTCTCAGACAGAGGAGTGGAAATATCAAATACTTTTATATGTTTATAGTAAAAGACATTCAAAGATCTCTAGTTTGCAGTATTGTCAGTAAAAGAACTGTATAATTGAGGAATTATTCATATATTTTGAAAATAATATATTTGTTATAAATATTTTAAGTTTTATTTATATTTACTTTGTTTATACCATTTTTGTGCAGAGTATTTTGATTTTAATACTCAAATTTTTATATTTAAAAAATAATTTGTACTTCCACTTTATGATTATTAAAAGTTATCTCCTAGCACAACTTTATGAAGATATTTTCCATAAAAATATTTAAAGTTTTCTTTATTTATGTTTTATTCTACCTGAAATTGGCTTTTTTTATGAAATGAGGTAAGGACATTGTTTTCCATATAACCATTTGCTAAGTATAATTTATTAAATAGTCCTTTTCCTCACTCAATGATATGTTTCAATATATATTTATTAGAGGAAGATTTCATAATCTATGACTAAATATATTTAATGATTACCTTTCCAAGTCCTTTTTTCTTTTTAACCTTAATTTTGTACCTTCTGGTTTTTAAAATTTTTTTGGTGCTGAGGATTGAGCTCAGGACCTTGAGCTTACAAGGCAGGCACAGACGCCACTGAGCTAAATCCCCAGCCCTGTACCTTCTGGTTTTATTGGCAAAGCTCCTATCACTTTGAAGTTGTTCTACTATAGAGTTTTAAATTGTTTGTTATGACTTAAATTTTTTGTTTCTAGGTTTAGCTTATTTTTGAACCTTGACATTCTTCTCTTTTTCTCTTATTAGATTTAACCTAGTGCTGTTACTGGAAGGGACACCTTCAAGTTTAAACATAGTAAGACATATTGACCTGGCCTTCAAACTTTTAAAAAACCTATACATCTTCATTCTTCCTAGAGAAATGTTTTCACAAGACTGTAATTTCCATTGTGCTGATTATTAGTAAAAATAAACATTATCTGTCATCTATTCATCAATAATTTTTATTTCTATGAGTCATCTGCTCAAGATCACTGTCACCTTCCTCACTAAATTTTTATTAGTATATTAAAACTTTGTTTATCACATTTGAGGTGATTATTTCCCCTGATATTTTCATTTTATATATGATTTCAATTGTATGTTTTACTTTTTAATTTGTATTTAATTATTTGTCTACATTGTATCCTCCATCTCCAAAGACTTTTATAATCTTTATGGTTTCTTTTTATATATTGCACATATATGTGCTTATATCTATGTGTATGTATAGGTACATATATATACGTGTGTGTGTGTATATATATGTATGATTGTGTATAAATGCATGTATGTATCTTACTACTAACTACTGATTGTGGAAAATGTAGAAATGTGCAAGCTTCTTCCACAGGTCATGGGCTATTCTGAAAGTATTTTGCTGTCCTATAAACTGAATTATCTAGAATTTTCACTTAAAATAGTTCTAAGAAGGTAAAAGAAAAAATGATAACATTAAAAGTTTGTGTAAATATAAATTAAGTGCTATTATATACAAATTTTATATGCCACTTCATTCTGCTTAAGCTGCTACTACAATAATCGAGAGTATTTTAATATAAAACTAAAAGTTTCCTAATGGGAAGACTGATCAAACAAGAGTGTTGATTTTCTAATTATTTTATTTTGAAAAAGATACTAGTGTAAGATAAACTGACTTTAATTGCAAAGAAAAATGTCAGAAGTGACATTTCAGTGCTTCGGAATACTAATGATCTTAGCTAAAATAAATGTAAAATCAACCAAGATTAGTGTCAGTTTCTTTGAGGCCTTACAACTAGTGGAATAAACAATTAATATGTTAAAATTATTCATTGCTAACATATCATTATGATCCCTAAATATCAGTCTCACCATGGTGATTGGACCCTGACAGGAAGGGGCGATAGCTCCATTTAGTTAGCAGTTATAACATCATCAAGGAACTAATAAAGATGACATTCCAGAATGTCAGGAGAGTGGAAGAGGCTGGGGGTTGGGAGTGAGCATCTATAACCAAGGTAGAGTTGCTAAGTGAACTGAACCACCTGACATTGGTAAAAATCAGTTTAGTAAAACCAGCCATTATGCAGTACAGAACAAGCCATACACTTTATGCTTTTCCTGCCATTTGGCTTTTCCTAACATTGACCTTGGCTTTTGCTAACATTCTTGTGGCAGGACTCTCCCATAGAGAAAACTCTTTGAGGCAGAGGAGACTTGATACTTTGGAGAATTCAAAGGAAGATGTTCTTCTCTTTTGATTTACAATTTAATTGAACCACAGTAGTACTTAACCTTGAAACTCTATACCTTTCAGTTGTGCATTTCACCATCTGCAATCAATCATATCAATAAAGTTAATTCAGCAGTTTACAAAACATTTTTGATGACTCACATCCCTGTGATCTTTCCATATGAAAATTTGAAGAAAAAAATATATGAGAGCTTTTAAGTGTTTATTGGCTTGCACTTTTTCCTACCCCAAATATCAGGTTAGATATTGGGTACAGAAGTAAAAACAATAGATAGTAACATATAAATGGATAAGTGTGTTCTTCTAGAATGCTACCTGGCATAGAGAGTGGAAATTATGGTAAGTTCTTCTCAAGTCCAACCCCTTCCTTAAAAAACAAACAAAAAACTTACTAACCACTCATCTACAATGGAAATTATCCTAAGCATCACCTGCTAGTCTTTGAAATAATTAATTCATTTATTGGTTGAAGTGTGTACTGTGAGCCTTGTACTACATACAATGCTGGAGCTAATATAATGAATATAGAGTGACCATTTCCAATGTCATGAAGCTCACAGGCTTGTGGGGATGCAGTCATAAATCAAGTGATCAAAATAATGCGTATGTAATCACAAATTGAGACAAATGCTTTGAAGCGAAGGAACAAGGCTCTAGGAGCCCAGAAACTGAGGAGGTTGAGACTGGAGAGTGTCAAGAGTTTCCTACTGAGGTGAGGCTTGAGTTGGAATTGGGTGGGAGAAGAGAAGGTGAGAGGAGGATAAACGGTTCAGACAGGGGAAAGGGTGCCAGAACCATCCATCTGCCTCTCCCCCACTCCCCAGCGCTAAAGCATTACAGCCACTGGCTGGCTGTCTTTTCCCATCGAACTGCTGTGGCTCTGCTCTTCAAGGTCCAGGAGAGAATTCATCACGAGAGAAAAATCTCTGATTGCAATTAGACAGCAAATAGAGTATCCTGTGCCTGAGGACACACTGTCAGGGGCTCCTCTCCTACACTGACCGAGAGAGATAGGACCCTTCTCTGATGAGAATAACTTTTACTTACATAACAGTAACATGTAAAAAACATGTGACTCCTACAGCAGAATTATTAAAATAAATGGAATAAAAATTTTAAATAAGTGTAATAAATATGAAAAAAGATGTTATTAGTATTCTGAGTTGCCCTTGGGTCCTGTATGCTTTTCACAGAATTTTGTGCCTCTGTAAGGCTCCCATTTGCCCCACCCCCCACATTTCATGTCATCCCCATCTATCTTAGGAACATAGTGTCAAAGGATGAAATTTCAGTTTAGTGTAACAAACTTACTTGGCTTTGTTTTTCATTCTATGATCAGGGAACACTTCGTAACACTTCCATAAAATAGAATAAATGTTCCAATAAGTCAAGCAGAGGAGTTGGTTTCACAGACTGAAAAGGGCTGAAGCAAGAAGAAACCAAAGGGGAAAGGGGAGTGAGAGGGTAGGGGAAAGGAAAGAAGGGAAAGGAAAAAATACGACAAAAGGAAAAAACAGATACAAAGTCTGTAAATAGGGAGGGGTGGAAGGGTGGAAAGGAGGGCAGGGGAATGGGGAAAAAATAAGAACCAAGATATATCATGTAAAGGAACAAATTCCCAATGATGAATGTTATCATACTGTATACCTAAAATATACCCATAAAATTAATGAATATAAAGAAACCCCAAAACTCAGATTTGTTATTTCAGTTACTTTCCTTATAAAGCAGGGAAGCAGGGATAGAACATAAGATAAATAACTGATTTCTTAATGTCAACCTAATCTGGCAAACCTTTTCCTTTTTTGAAAGGGTTAAGGCAGAGGAAACTAGCCTGTTTTGGAAACTTATGATATCTCCAATACTGGTTTCTTGGAAGGTCAGATAAGCAGCTCAGTCTCAGCTTGGTGATATGGAACTTTAACACCAATGACTCCATGTTTATTTTTAGCCTAGCCTGTGGGAGCCTGGTACAAGAGCTTAATCCAAAACAATGGCTTCTTGTAGTTTTCCTCTAACAATGGGGCTAATCGCATTGATTCCTTTTTGTTGTTCATATTAGGGACTACACGAAGCCTAAAATCTCTTAGCTTATTCCTTATTTTCTATACCTAGTATTTCTTTATATCTCCTCTGTGATCTACTTCTGTTCCTTTACTAAATCCTAATGTTCTTCCACCGGGCCTTCCATATATCCTAATCAGGCATCCTCAAATCTCTCCTATTCTTCAACTTTTGGGTTTTACCTTCTCTTCACCTTTAGGCTCTAATTGAAGCCTGAGTTTTCCTTAAGGACACTGCTTTGAAGTCTCTCTAAGTGTTGGCTCTTTCTTTTCCCATGTCCCTCTTACTGCTGAACCCAGAGATATTACAGATACCTTCCTAGTATTTCATTACTGCTTCTCATCCAGTATCTGTCCTTTTCTCCCATTTTTGGCTTTTACTCAGGTAAACCTCTGTGTCTTTGTGAGAGTCATTTACTAACCTTGTCATTCCTTGAAGAGATAGCTCTTCGTTCCAGTCATTTTCTCCAATGCTAACCCTACCATAGTCTTCAAATTATTTCCATATCTTTGTGGATAATTTTATGACATTTGCCCTTGAGGAATCATGACCATCTCCTTCCATGTAAGGGGACAGTCCTCACTCTACCTCAACACTCAACACTGCTGAAGTTTTCCTAGGTCCTGTCATCATGGACAGCTTTAACCACTCCACAATTTCTACTAAATTATCCTGTTTCTAGACCACTAGCTTTACTCCTTTCAGTTCAATCTAATTCCCATTTCTATAACTCTTCAACCTTACGGGTAATTATGAACCACTTTTTTCTACCACCTTTTCTAGTGCCCTATATGCTCTCTATGCCCTTCTTTCTACTTAAGTTAAAGTCTCAAAACAAATGAACCAAGAGGGATAGAAAACCATAGAGTACAAAAAGTTATTTAACAACAAAAAAAAAGTTATTTAACAATATTAATTAATGCCTGAGTTCAAAAGGACAATTTAAGGAAAATATAAAATGTGTAAAATTGAATGACAATATTCATAATACATTTTTGTGTGTATAAGATTCAAATTAGAGTTCCACATACATTTAAGTACACTTTTCTACTTAAATATATTTATTAATAAATAAAAATAGAAATAAATAAGGAAATCATTCAGCACAGGAAGTCTTAAATAAAATAGCAATATAAGTACAGAAAAATAAAAAAAGAAAAGATATAGACCAAAATAAAAACATACAAAATAAAAATGTATAGGCCAATATAAAGAAATTGGAAAGTAAAATAAAAATAGAGATTAATAAAATCAAAGGTTAATTCTTTGAAAAGGTTACAAGTTAGACCACTGGTAAAACCAATAAAGTAAAAAATAAGATAACTTAAGTACTGAATTGAAAGGAAGTAATAATATCAATGCAATAGAAATTTAAGATATTAAGATTTTATACTATTTTATTTAAGATTTTATAAGACTTTATTTTATTTATAATAAACTAATAAATATAAATAGCCCAATGAAATGGATACATCTCAGAACTTAACCAAAGTGTTTTAATTTTCAAATATAAAAAAAGATAAATATAAAGACATAACTATACCAAAACCAGGGGAAGAAATTCTCCAGCAGCTGATTTAAATTATCAAAAGAATACCTGGAGCAGTATATTTCTCTAAGAATTTTATTAGTTCCTTATAATGAAAGAGGAATTGGTCTTTTTTTTTTTTTTTGGTACCAGGGATCAAACTCAGGACCTAGCACTTGCAAGGCAGGTGGCAGAACCACTGAGCTAAATCCCCAGCCCAGGAATTGGTCTTAATAATCTAAGTAAAGCTGATGTGAGTTTGTAGCTAGTGAAGGAGGAAGCAGTTGATGAGGAATAAGGGAAAGAGAAAACAGTAAATATGAAATGATCAAAGACATTAAAGATATTGAAACAGCAATAAAAAAAAAACCCAAACCTTGCCGGGGATTTAGCTCAGTAGTTCTGGTGCCTGCCTCACAAGTGCAAGGACCTGAGTTTGATCCCTGGTACCCAAACACAAAAACAAAAACAAAAAAACCAAACCTGCACTTTCAAAAGCCTCAGTCCCAGATGGCTATCCAACTTGTAATGGCTATCAACTTGTAATGAAGATGTAATCCTATTTTCTAAGTTATTTCAGAGAAGAAAAAAAAACTAGAGTGAAAGTCATTTAGCTCATTTTGTGAGACTAGTCTTATACAATGCAATAAAAACAATATATACATGCCTCAGAAGTGCAAGGACCCGAGTTCGATCCCTGGTACCAAAAAAAAAAAAAAAAAAAAAACCCAATATATACAACTGAAAATTATGTTAATTTCACTATGAACATATATGTAAAATATTTTAAAAATTAACTAAACCTTAAGTGTATTTAGAAATAATACATTTCAAGTAGGAATTAAAGGTCAATTAAATTCTATCAGTGTTACTCAGTGTATTGATACCCTACTGAGAAAAATCAATGAATAGAAAATATTGATAAAATTCAACAACTATTTATAATTAAAACTCTAAAAACTAAGAATCGGGTAGGAATTCCTTAACTTAATAAGATACAAACATATACAGTAAACATTACACTTACTGATGAAATTTACTTATTTCCTTCAGGATTTGGAACAAGACAAAGGTGTCCACTAATACCATTACGGTTGAATAGAATAGATCCCGGTCAATGTATAGGAAAAGAGAAATATAACAGGTATAAATATTGAAAGAGAGAGCCAGGTGTGGTGGCACACGGCTGTAATCCCAGCACTTGGGAGGCCGAGGCAAGAGGATCACCACAAGTTTGAGGCCAGCCTGGGCTACACGGTGAATTCAGGGGTAACCCGAACTATAAAGCAAGACCCTGCCTCAAAAAAAAAAAAATTGAGAGGACATTGAAGTTTCATTATATGCAAACTATGGTTAGCTGCCTTGAAAACTCAAGTTTCACCAACTATTATAGAGGTAAGAGAGTTCAGTAAAGCTTCAAAACAAAACAAAATGAAAATACTCAACTTATAAAATATTAATATAACTTATCTCCATCAGCAGAGATTACATGACAGGACTATCCATCCATATCCTTTATCATATCACTTGGCAGTGGTATTTATCTTCCAGCCCACATGGTGGGCAGAATATATTTCCTTCCAAACTGCTGTTGGCCTTGACTATGTGACTTGCAATGGACAATGACCTGTTAGTGGACTGAATGAAAGAAGATTTAAACTTGCTTTATGACTTGGCTTCATGCTCTTGCCCTCCTGTTAGTTATCAAGATAAGAATCTCCTTTGGATGGCTAGTGTGTTGAGCAGAATAAAGAGATGTATAAAGCAGACATAACTCAAACTTGTTACCTTGTACCAGTTATTTTAGTGAAGTCCTCCAGAGCTTTGACCAACCTGAAGAACCATGAGAGAAGATAGATATTTAGTAGGCCACTGAGGTTTAGATTGGTTTGTTCTACCACATTACTGTGGAAATACTAATACAATCAGTGATAAGTAATTTGAAATATAACCAAAATAGAAACTTAACATTATGCTGAGTCACTGAAATTTCTTGTTATTTAGGATTATTATGGTACTAGATAATTAAGATACTCAGCAATAATTAATTAAAAATTAAGAGTGATATTATAATCATGACAGCAATCATAAACTATACTCCTGGTTATAAAATATCTAGAAATTAACCTTCTAAACACTACAGAAATGTCTATCAGGTAATTTTTACTATTAAAAGTAACTATCATACCACAAAGAAGAAAATATGAATAAATACAGGAAGTTCAATTATTTAAATTTTTAAAAGCATGTAGAGATAAATGGGTATGGGAAAGAGGCAATGGACAGTCCATTGTTGAGAAAAATCCTAGATCAAGGAGCATATACTTCATGCCTCTATATCTGAGATCTAGGAGAAAAACAATTGAATGAAAATATCCCTTCTAGAGAATACTGAATACTAACAAAAAGCTATTTTTGTATAATGCACATGTACAGAACTGTACAGTACTTCTAAAGTGAAAAAATATTTAAGCTTTTTTATCCATTTTGCAAAGCAGAGACTAATAAGAAAATGTAACAGTAAGTCTTTTTCTCTTTTCTTTTTTAAACTTAAAAGTTCTCATTCTATCTTTCTCTATATAACTAATTGTGGCTGACTTTTTTTAATCACCTGGCTTTCTTCAATAAGAAGAAGGAATAATTTTGACATCTGTAGGAATGAGTGATCATCACAATCAGTGATGACAATCATGATCCATAACCACCCCGGCAGCTGCTCAGAAGGAAAAGATTCGTGCATCTTTTTTAATCTCATACAGAGATGGGCCTCAGTTTCCCTATCTATACAAGGGAAATAATAGTACCTCCTAGTGTTCAGTGAGGATTATGTAATACAGACAAAGTACTTGCAACAGTGCCAGGTACTCATTTAATAATAGTTATAATTCTTAGAAGTATTAATCATAATATTGTCTTATTTCCTACTTGTAAAAAACTACTATACCTCAGGGAGGTGTAGTAGTTGGTAGTGTTGCTCTAAAGGTTGGTCACATGATCTAAGAAAAAGCTGAATTATATCAACTCCCAAACAGAACATTTCTCTGTAATTACACATGTATCTTTAGTGTTGATGATCTGTCTCCAAGAAACTAGTTTTTAAATACTAAATAAAAACCTAAAGTGTGGTCTCTATTATTCAAATTTCAAACCCTTTCATAACCAAAGTGGAGTGTGGTTGCCCAGTATTTAGTCTCATTGGACAATGTGCCAGTCCTTTACAAGGTTTTGCTCCACATTAACTTTTTGCAACCTGAAAAATGTCACTTGATGCCATTTCCTCAATCAAATCAACTGTCAGACTGCATTAAACCAGCTCTTAGCTCTTACAGAAACCCAGATGCTGCCTCTAACCTAAACTGCACTCACTGAGAACCACCCTCTCCCTCTGCAATCAAGGAAATCACAGTTGATATCTTAATTGCTGCTATCTGGCGGGAAAATCATGCACCTGTTGACAGATTGGCTCAAAACAATTTTAAAAGGAAATTTTGATACTAAGAGAAGATTCTACTCAGCTCAGCACCATGTCAGATAACCCACCAAAAGGAAACTCTGGTACCCAGATTCGATGGGATGCTTTATTTTAATTCATTAAGTTTATTGGTACATTTTAGGTATACAATATGATGACATTCATCAATGGGAACTTGTACCTTTACATGATATATCTTGATTCTTATTCTGTTCCCCATTCCCCTCCTCTCCCTTCAACCTCTCCACCCTTCCCTATTTACAAAGACTTTGTTTCCATTTTTTCCTTTTCTCATATTTTTCCCTTTCCCTTCAGGATGTTTTTGTTTTTCTCTTTGTAGTGCTGTGGTAGGGACTGAACCCAGAGCCTTGGGCATGCTAGGGAGATGCTCTACTGCTGAGCTACTCCCCGGCCTGGAAAAGCTGCTTTTGAGGGACCACATATACAAGCTGCCATGCTCCCTGACTGGCACTGGTCATCACCTACTCAGATGGATCAGAGCAGGAATTCCCACAGAGGCTCTCCCAAAATAATCTCATCAGGACAAGAGTTCCAGTTTTTGAATAATGCCTGGATAATGTATTTGTAAAAGATGTTGGAGATTTTCAACCTTGGCAACTGATACATGTTTATAAATCCACTCTTAAGTGGACACACATTGTAAACAGGCAGGTCAGCTTAACAGGGATATACTGTAAAATGTCTTCAATAAATACACAATTAAAGAATAAGGCTTGGTGGCTTTTCTAGATGAAATTTTGTTGTAACTGCCTTCAAACTGTAAAGAACAGGTCTGTACGTGGAAGCTTCTCCTGACCTTAGGAGAATTACAGGATTCCCTGGCTTCACCCCCAAGCATTTATCTCATTCTGTTTTTTCTTGGGGTTTTTTTTCCCAAAGTCTAATTTGGCCAGCTATACCTACATGTGTTCAGTTTAGCAGTGATTTATTTCATATGTTCCTTCTGCTTATTTAAATTTGGCATTTGTTCCTATCATTCCCATATGTCAACAGGCTACTTTGAATTCAGCTGTCTTACATAGGCCCCTATGATAGCCATGGTTTTCATACTGGAATAAAATGATCTCAGTATTTGAATGAGCTACCTAATTCCGAAAGTGCTCATTCCCCATGAGTTCTTAATTTCTGCACAAATGACAATTGAGAAACGTCTCTTCTCCTAGAGGCCCTAATGGTATCAACTCCTTCTGTTTCTCAGGCAAATTTTCTGTTTTCTTTTCTGTTAAACCCCAACTCTCTTCTGAAGAGTGATGATACTGAGTGCTTCATAAACACCATCAGCCCAAAGTGGAAACATATGTTAGTGAGAAGCTTTTATCACCGAATTATATAGATCAGCTTCTCAACACTATTTTCTTACATTTATGTTTCCCAGAGCCAGCTGCATTTATTAATCTCCTTCCTCTTATTTAAAGGGCTACTGTTCAACTCTTTGAACAAATAAAAGAACCCTTTAAATGGCCCTTCTTTATGAAAATGATGGACTTTGATATTTGCTTTACTGGTCATTTAAATATGAATAGTAATACCGTAACACATGATAAGAATATCTGGGTGGAAAGTAGAAAAGTCAAATATTATGGTGCTTCAGTAGTTGATACTGAAGCATGGTTCAGATAGAAAAATTTGCCTTTTAACTAATCATTTTGATATTCCAGTATCTTTATAGATAAGTTTAAATAGTGTTTGGTAAAAAGCACTTTATAAATCCTTTGGTTTCTCTAACATCCATTCTGACAAAATGTCTTACTGCTATTTCCATTTGACAGTTGCATCAGAAGCTGGAGAAGTGGCTAGATTTGATTTCCTCATATAGTATTTAAGACCAGAAAGTAGTGCAGCTTTAGCCTGGTTTGTCATTGTAACATTTAGTCACAGGATTACAAACAAGGGGTATTTTATGCAGAGCTGTTTTGGTTGCCTTTTTTTCATTAAGCTTATTGGTACATTTTAGGTATACAATATAGTTACATTCACCATTGGGAACTTGTACCTTTACATGATGTATCTTGGTTCTTACTTTTTCCCCATTTCCCTGCCCTCCCTTCAACCCCTCCACTCCTCCCTATTTACAAAGACTTTGTTTCCATTTTTTCCTTTTCTCGTATTTTTTTCCTTTCCCTTCTTTCCTTTCCCCTATCCCTCCCACTTCCCCTACCCCTTTTCACATTGAAGCCATACTCTTAAGTGAAATAAATAGGACACGTGTAAATACCGAATAGTTTCTCTGGTGTGAGAAACTAAAAGTGTAAATAAGGATCTAAATGTATAATTGATAATGTGAAACTGGTTGCCTTTTTAAAAACAGAGACATTGGCAGTACTCTTCAGGGCAGTTTTCATTTCTTTTCTGTGACCAGGGTGGCTTTGCAACCATTTTGATTTGCATATCTTAGCTTGTTAGTTCTTTGACAATAGCAGAAAAACATTATATTTGGGTTTTCTGTGTTGCTTGTGAGTAGTCACTGAAACTGACCTGCTTTGTAATGCAAACATTATGTAGACTGCAGCCAGACAATGAGAAGTCTGTGTGGAACTTGAACAGGGCTGGATGCAGTCTTTCCCAGTGGGTATCTATCATTTCAGGTGCTGCTGAAGAATCCATTGTAGAATTTTCATTTTCAACTGTTTGTTAAAAATCACATACCAAGTCAAATTTAATTAGCGATATTCATCCGGCAGATGGTACAGTATTCCATAATAAAGTATAAATTCCTTTACTTAATTGAGTAATGCATTTCATATGACTTCTTTTACAAATTTCAAACCTGATCCTTCTCAAATAGGCCTGGACATTATTTGGATGCAGGCCCAAACAGGTTAAAATTGATTTAATACTTTCCCCTCAAAGAACATTATGTAAATGAAAGCGAGTCCATGGTGAGTGGCTTATTTTAATCCCTGCTTCTACATAAATTACATCTGCATCTGGGAGAAAGAAGTGGGAGTAAACTGCATGTGAACATGTCTCTGAAACTTCAAATGCAACATGTTATGGTCATATTTAAATAAATTTAACTTGTTTCATATTGAACAATGGTTAATGCTCCTTATTAATTTGTTGAAACAAAGTGTTTTATAACATTAAAGAGATTCTTCATAGATACATCACCATTCTTTCCAGAAGAACCTATTAAACTAAGCATTAGAATGGGGGCAGGAGGGAATCTATCTATCTATCTACTATTTGAATAAATATATGTAGCACCTAGATAAAGTGTTTGGATAGGCTGGTATAAAATGGAATATTGTACCTTGGCAGCCTGTGGGTTACTATTGGTCTTTTCATCCAAGATGTAAAAGGGATTTCATTCCTCCTCTAAACATTTTATCACTGCTTCAGATATTTTTTCACTTTGTCCTGTTGTGGAATTTGCAACACACTACATTTTTCCAGCCTGTATCAACAACTTATTTCAGTGTACAAACTGATTCAGTGAATACCACAAAAGATGAGATTTTTATCCTTCTGTTATACCAGAGCTGTCATATTTTGCCCTTATATTGAAATAACTCCATTCCATTGCCTATTGCCAACATTAGGAATTGATCATTATACATATGGCTTCTCAGCCTTCTTTGTTGAAGTCCTTTGGTCATGACTTAAATCTTATTTACCATTATATTCTAGTCCTGGGCTAGAGATTAGGTCAGTGGTTCCACTGCCTGCCTCACAAGTGCAAGGTCCCGAGTTTGATCCCCAGTAACCGCCCCCCCACAAATATATATAGTCTTGCTCCTTTTTAGGCTGATAAGAAAATCAAAGTCCTAAGAGTTGTAGAAAAATTCATTTAACTTTGTCACAGAGATAGCTAATGTTGGGGTTAAGACTAATAAGTATTTCACCTCAGGGCCAGAGATTCCCCAAACATATTATGTTATCTCCCATGAGAGAAAAGCTTAGGATACAGACTGCTAAGGGGAAGGAAAAAATAAACCTTTTCTTTCACTGTCTTAAATTCAGTAGTTAGTCTGAATTAAACTGACAACAGACAAATTAACAGGAGAAAGGGTGCAATTTTTATTGATGCTAACATTTTAATGTGTGCAAGGATATTCACAGTAAAGAAATGAAACTCATAGAAGCAGTTAGACTTTGGGGCTTATAAACCATTTTAACAAGATAAGATAAATTGTGAAGAAGTGACTTGACCAGAAAAGGGGCTCTCGGCTTCTAGGAATGAAAAATTGTGGGAAAGTGACTAGTAAATGCATGAAGCAAACTAATAGAGGACATAGACCATTTTAGTAGGGTTTGTTTATACAGATTCATGTTGGTGTGACTTTCATCTATTTGGAGATAAACCGATCTGTCTTCCTGGTACAAAATAGCACCTTTCTCAAAGGAAATGTACGTCCAGATTTTAGTCAGTCAAGGGACAGTAGAGAACTTACCTTGAGTTTGTTGTTTCTCAGTTCCAAAGCAGCATGTATTCAGTAACATGTCCTGATCCCCTTCAACCTATTGAGAGTAAAGATGCATAATGACTACAGCAACCCATTGCTCAGCCCAAGTCATAAATTAAAGGCCCTAAGCAGTTTCTCCAGGTGTATTCACCAGTTCCCAACCCACTTTAACATTTTAGTATTCTTACGGGCAATGACACTTCTGGTTCCCACATTACAGATATTACTAGACTCTTTTAAATTATCTAATTTTTTAGTAATTCTTTTAGTTTTACGTATTAAAGATCCCACTTGTCTGAGCCTTATACATATGTCTCAAGGGGACCTGTGCATTCAACTTCTCTAATTAAGTGGTTTCCTTACTCCAGCTTACTGGATTAGAATCTCAGGTGCACCCTGGACTCTGAAAATCATAGCAAAGTAGAAACAGCATGTCTTTAAAGAGAGAAGAGTTTCGAATCTAATCCTTGCTCTTTTACTAGCAGCAAGACCTTACTCAGAGCCATTATGGACACTCAGTTTTGGTGCATGTAGGTCACCCAGACAGAGTGGATGCACAATAAATGTATTCTTGATGATGGTGATGATTAATGATGACGTGCTCCTGTTTTGCATAGTATTTTTCAAAAGGGTCTTTTTTTTTTTATAGATCTCCCCACTACTCCTACTTCTTCCCTCCTTCACCTTACGTACATTTTAGACAAGATCATACTTAAGTGTCTGCTGTATCCATTTACTTGGAAAAGGTAGCCATATGGTTTTAAAAAATTCTATTGACTTTGTTATGTGCTAATATATAGCATTTTAAGACTTATGCAATAAGTCAACTTAGATGTCTCTTCCAGGCATCAGTCTCTGTCATGACAGACCAACAGCACCTGGAACCCACAGGCTTCACTGATGTCTGTTATAGTAAGTACTTGAAAGTTAACTGATTACTCTTCTCTCTTCCCTCTACATTAGAAGTTCCTTTAGATAAGGGGTGGTGTCTAGAGTAGCATATCTTGTTTCCTCAATGCTTGGCTCATAGGAGGAAAATAATTCTGAAAAATTAAATGAATTAATGTTATATAGTGTTTAGGGTAGGTAAAAATAAGGGATAAATTCTCCAATAATTATGATTAAATATTAAATATTTGGAAATTACTTATATAAAAATGGAAGTTATTTGGTTTATGGTGACTAAATTGAAGCTATTTAACCCCTTTACCTATGAAATGCAAATAACTGATATAGCATGCTCCCATTTGAATACATTTACACAGAAAGATTCATTTTATTTTTTAAATGAAAAGTCAAAGTACTGGATGATTCAGATTTCTACAAAAATATTCAAACAGCCATTTTTATTTCTGAATAAACATTCATCTTTAAAAGTATGTTTGTAATAAGAAGGAGGACTGGTTCTTTTATTTTGTTATTTCTTGGTATAGGATCCCTAGAGATTTTTTTCATGATATCTACAGGGCCAACTCTGGGCAAACATGGGCCACAGGGAAATCTCATCTCTGCTTTTCTACACCCAGGAGTGATAAATGTCAGCAGAAAGTGGAGCAGATGGCATAACTGTGCTGTGGCTGAAGATATTTCAGAAAAGGATTCAGTGAATTCTCTGTCTAGTAAACTAGCAATGGAAATTCCACCATGGGCCTGTTGTCCTTTTGGTAAGATCTTCACCCACTTCTTACAATGCACACAACTCTCACCTGGGAGGGGAAGATTTAACTTTTTTTTTCCTCAGGAAATAACATTTTGCTTGAGGCAAAATTGAAAAGCATGCCACAGAGTTGGAGAAGAGATTTCCAAATATATACAAATGTGTGCATATCCATGTATATATTTAATAAATGACTATCCTTAAATCATTAAGGAGGGATAGACAATGCAATAAAAATAGACAAATGACTTGAATGGACATTTACATAGAGATTTCTCTGATCATGTCTATTACAACTTAATAGGAAGCCCTTAGAAGGATTAAATTTGTTTCCAAGTAAATAACTGAGCACCAAAAAAAATCCCAAGAATAACTATATAAATACAAAAATATCAAAAACTTGAAAAGTTAAAATTCACACTGTCATTCAACTATGAATTAGTTCAATTATTATCCATAATGAAAGAAAAACATCTGCCAAGAGAGTGCATACAGAAATTACTTGATAATAGTAAAATAGCAATACTAAAACAGCTATTACAGCTATAGTCCCTATATGAAAGAAGATAGAAAAAAATATATTTGTATTTGCTTTAAATTAACTTTATTGACATAAAAGGTATCAATAAATGAATGATAACAGTTAAAATGAGCACATCTGCAACTAATGCAAAAATCATGATTTTAAAAATCAGTGTATTTACATCTCTCGAATGACCAGTGATGTTGAACATTTTTTCATGTATTTATTTGCTATTCCTACTTCTTTGTCTGAGAAATGTCTGTTCATTTCAGATGCCCATTTTCAGATTGGGTCTTTAAATTTTGGGAGGTCTGATCTTTTTAAGTTCTTTACAGATTTGAGATAGTAGACCTTTGTCTGAGGAAGAGCAGGCAAAGATTTTTTCCCACATTGTGGGTTGTCTCTTCACACTGCTGGTGGTTTCTCTTGCTGTGCAGAAGCCTTTTAATAAGAAGAGATCCCACTTGTCGATTGTTTGTGCTAGTTCACGGGCAACTGAGGTTTAGTTCATAAAATCTTTTCCTACATCGATGTCTTCAAGGGTTCTACCTAACCTCTGTTCCAACTGGTTCAGAGTTTCTATTTTAATATTTAGATCTTTAATCCATTTTGATTTTAGTTTAGTGCATGGTGAGAGATACAGGTCTAGTTTTAATCTTTGGCAAGTTGAAGCCCAATTTTTCCAGCACCATTTATTAAAGAGGCTATCTTTCCTCCAGTGAGGGTGTTTGGCTCCTTTGTCAAAGATGAGATGGCTGAGTGTGTCTGGCGTTGTTTCTGCATCTTGTAATGTGTTCCACTGGTCCTCAAGTCTGTTTTTTTGCCAGTACCATGCTGTTTTTATCACAGTAGCTTTGTAGTATAGTTCCAGGTTGGGGATTGTGATACCCCCTGCCATGTCTCTGTTACCTAGAATTGCTTTTGCTGTTCTGGGTCTCTTCTTGTTCCAAATGAATATTTGGATTGTTTTCTCAAGGTCCATGAAGTATGCTGCTGGGATCTCAATTGGAATTGCATTAAATCTATATAGCAGTTTTGTAAGTATGGTCATTTTCACTATATTAATCCTTACCCAGGAGCAGGGGATGTCTGTCCATTTTCTGATATCATCTTCAATTTCTCTTTTCAGAGTGCCATAGTTTTCAGAGAAGAGGCATTTGATTTCTTCTGTTAGGTTGATTCCTAGGTATTTCAGTTTTTTGGATGCTATTGTGAAAGGAATTATTTGCCCTATTTCTCTCTCAGTGAGTCTGTCATTGGTGTAGAGGAAAGCTATTGATTTTTGTGTGTTGACCTTGTAACCAGCTACTTGACTGAATTTGGTTATTAAGTCTAGAAGACTTTTGGTGGAGTTCTTGGGGTCTTCTATATAGAGTATCATGTCATCTGCAAATAATGACAATTTGAAAACAACACTGAGATTCCACTTCACTCCAGAAAGAATGGCTGCTATCATGAAATCAACCAATAAAAAATGCTGGCAGGGCTGTGGGGAAAGAGGAACCCTGCTGCACTGCTGGTGGGAGTGTAGACTGGTGCAACCACTGTGGAAATCAGTATGGAGATACCTCAAAGAACTAGGACTGGAAGTCCCATTTGATCCTGCTATTCCACTGCTGGAGATCTTCCCCAAAGAATTAAAAGTATCATACCACAGTGATATATGTGTGCCCATGTTCATAGCAGCACAGTTTGTAATAGCTAAAACTTGGAAACAGCCCAAATGCCCATCAACTGGAGACTGGATAAAGAAAATGTGTTTTTTAAATAAAATGGAGTACTACTCAGCCATAAAAAGTGAGAAATTAGAGACATTTATAGCTAAGTGGATGCACATTGTGTTTGCTGATTTAATAAAAATGGGGGTTGACTTGTGAAATAGTTGTAAAGTAACACAGCATGTTGAGATAACCATAGTCATGATGACCAACTCCAGGAGATGGAATTCATGCATATAGAGAATGAGCCCAGAACTGGAGTAGGTATTATGGAGCATGGAAAGATATGATTACATGCAGTAAAAATGCATGGTTGGCAGAGTTCTACAACTGGCAATTTTTGATGATCAGTTAAAAAACATGTTGATATTAAAGACATTATATAGATACAATAAAAATGACCAAAATGGAAGTTCTAAAATTCTAGAGACAAAAAATAATTCAAGAAAGAAAAATAAACCAGCTGGGATTAATGGTAGGTTAAATGTTGAAGAAACAATTAATAAACAATAACCTATGCAAAATTTAATACAGGAAGTATACAGGAAAAAAGCTAATAGAGCATCAGCAAGTTGTGAAAAAACTTCCAAGAATTTAACATATTCATAATTGGAGTTCCCCATGGACAGCAGAGAGGGGGAAGCCAGGAAAAATATAGGTGAAGAAATAATGACCAAAAGTAGCCCAATAATAAAAATAACAAATCTAGTGCTCACTTTGGCAGCACATGTACTAACATTGGAATGATACAGAGATAAGTATGGTCCCTTTTGCAAGGATGACAGGCAAATTCATGAAATGTTTCATAGTTTTAAAAAGTAGAAAATCTATAGTTCCAAAAAGTACAACTCCAACACAAGAAATGTGAAAATATCACCAATAATGATATTACATCGCAATAGAAAAAATTTTGAAGTAGCCAAAGAAAAAGAAAGAGACATTACGTACTTGATAACAAAGATATCATTAGTGTCCATGGAAGCAAAGGAGAATGTGTGAAAGGATGGAGCAGTGACTGAGGGGCCTGAGGAGACTCTTAGAGGTGAGGGATCTCTGTGACTTTGTAGTGATTGTTTTACAAGTTTGTACATCCTCAAACCTTATCAAACAGTACCTTTTAAACTGGCACAGTTTATTGGATGTCAATTATACCTCGACAAAGGTGTTAAAAACTTTGTAATTACTGCACAGCCACTAAAATAGATAAAATTAAAAAGCAGACAGTGCAGTGCCAGGCATTGGCAGTGTGAAACTATCATATACTGTTATGGCAGCATAAGTAGATAATCCACCTTGAAAAGTTCTTCGATGTGTCTCTTAGCACTGAACTTGAATACATTCTGCCCACAATTATAAGCCTAATATATATTAGGAGGAATATGTACATATGCTTACCACATTAAATTCTCAAATAGCACTATGAATAATAGCTCACCTTAGAAACTTCTTTATATCCAAAAAGAACAGAATAGGTTAATTATGATATATTCATACTACCGAAACTTATATAGAATCGTGAAGGAAATACTATCACTTTAACCATCCAGGTGAATCTCAGAGACAGTGTTCAGTAATCACAAAAAAGTATGTGTCATATGATCCCATCGTTATAAAAAAAATTCCTTCAGATGATGTCAGTTGTGGTGACACTTTGCTTTGTGGAAAGAAGAAACTGGGATGGACATGAAGGAGAAACAGAGAGTACCTCGGCTGCAAGAAAAGTCACAGGTCTTGGTCTGGGTTCTGGGAATGCAGGGTGTTCAGTATGTAAACACTCTTCAGCCAAGTGCCTTCCATGGTTTTTTGTATGTAAATAGTCCTTCAATCCACTTTCAAAAGATACAGTTTTAGATAATACATATATCAGAACTAGTACCAAATCAAAAGAATATACATTGCACATTTCATAGTTTTTTCCCCTGAGGATATTACAGTTTGAATCTGGAGTGTCCACCAAAAGCCCGTGTGCTAAAGACTTGGTCCCCATTGTGTGGCATTATGAGGAAGTGGCGGGAACTTTAGGAAGTCAGGTCATTGGGGATGTTATTTGAAGGGGATCCTGGGATCCTGACCTCTGCTCTCTGTGCCTTTGGTTCCAGGCTGCCATGAGGTAAAGAAATTTTTTCTGCCACACACTCCCTGCTGTCATGTACTGCCACATCAGGGCCCCAAAGCAGCAGGGTAAAGTGACCATGAACTGAAAACTCTGACATCATGAGCCAAAACACATTGTTCTTCCTCATCAGTTGTTTGTCTCAAGAATTTTGTCACAGTGACAGAAAACTGACTAATACAGTCAGGAAGAAGAGAGCAAATAGGGAATGAAGATAAAAAGAGGAGGAAGTGAAAAAGAAGGAAGGAAGGAAGGAAGGAAGGAAGGAAGGAAGGAAGGAAGGAAAGGGAAGGGCAATTTAACTATGGCTTGACTCCTTATATAAACAATTACCCATATTTACAAAATACATAATTGAATTTGAAGTAGAATGAGTCAGGTAATTTAATTTTTTGTTAACAGGTAGGCCACTAATTCTGTAGGAACTCCTAAAAAAATTCCAAATTTCTGAAAAAAGTTTAACTGTGAGCTACTTAAAATTTATGAAATGCAGAATGAGAAAAACAACTCACAAATCCTAAATACAAATGAGGATTTCCTAAAGAAGAGAATGGAAATAATTACTAGTACCTACATTTCTAACATACTCTTACATATTCAAATATGGAGGATCCAGTTTTAATTTCCATTTGATTTTCTTTTCTTTGCTCACCACCTTTTAAAAACTATTATGTATGGAACATCAACTGGGAGAGGGGGCAGGATCCTAGAGTGAAATAATGATGTAAACTTTTCCCCCATAGATTTCAGTTATGAATTTTTATTAGGAGGATCATATTACAGTATAAAAAGCTTAAGAGAAGAAACTATTGTATCAAGATTTCAAACAAGGAAAGAAAACTCATCTACTCTGACAGAATCAGATTACATATAACAGTATCTCTTTAATCCTCTGAGGAAGGGCAAGAAGTAACATTAAAGAAAGTTGCATTAAAGAATTCCACGGGAAATTTAACTCTTTCACAGTGGGTTTTTATGGTGGAGAGACACTTTATTAAGTTACTGCAATGTCCAGTGGCAGGGATGCAATACATATTCAGAATTATGAGATTAGTTTAAAAGTGGATAATATTGACCTCCAACTCTGAAAATAGACTTAAAACATGGACTCTGTCTTTGAGTCTAACGCTTTGTATAGATGTCTGTCATGTCTAGATGCAGAGGATAAATGGAAATGTTTCGAATTTCTTAAAATGAAAGTTACATACTGGTAAATGAGGTAATCTTTTTACTACTCCCTTTGTCATCAATAATTAAAGCCTAAACTTCTTGCAAGGTGATACTCAAAATGACTACATTACATCTACACTTAACAATTATTTCAGTTCAGGACATTTCATGATTTTCTACACACTCCAAATCCTAGCAGCTACAGATCCATAAACAGCATAGAAACCTATGTTTTGTGCCATGTTTAGCAAACCACAATTGTCGTCTGGTTGGTATTTGCTTTCTTCCTCAAATATCTCCTAATCCTTGATGTGCACACTGAAAATGTCACTGAGTTCTCTGAAATTAACTACATCTTCACATTTGAACTCAATAAATCTTGTGTGTTTGTCTGAGTCATACATAATTGAGAAAATTGTGAACTTCAGAAAGCTCTTCACATTCATATTAAGTTTCTAGAAATATAAGATAAAAATGCACAAACTCACCACAGTAGAAACAATTTTCTTTTGTGTGTGTGTGTGTGTGTGTGTGAGGAATCTTTTCTAAGAGATTAGGACAAATTCTGTAGAGCAAATCTGCTTTCCAACATGTTGCAGTTATTGAACTTTGCCTGAGTTGCTGTTTTTGGTGGAGTTTGATAGTGTATCCAAGAACTAAGGGGTCTCCAGGAAAGGCAATAAGAAGAAGGAATGCTAGTGAGCAGAGATCACTATATATTGACACTGTTCTTGAAATGCTATGGGGAAGGAAGATGGAAAAAATAAATTTAAGATCAAATGATGTTCAAACTTTTGCATCACGACACACTTGGCTCTGTCCAAGACAGGAGAGCAAAAGGATGTGTTCATCGTGTCTTGCATCCCATTTATGCGGGTATTTTGCTTTTAAGCTATTACGTAAAGTTGAGGGCTAATTCATTCCCTATCTAAAGAACCTAATTTACATCATGATTATTTACTATTCTCTAAAGATAGATAATTATTCTCACCTCTTCCCTCTTTTAACTCAGCTTTTTAACACCTTTTCTAGGCATAGGTGATTTTGTCATTTAAAAAATACTCTTCTAGAAAGATATCTATCTAATTTGCAAGTTAAAGAGCATAAAACGTGTTACTATTAGAACATATAAAATTGTTTCCTTTGTATTTGACCATCATAAATGTTGTCAATATTTATTGTCAGTATTTATTGACATTACCGTCTTAGACAAATGGCAGATGCCCACTTTCTTGATCATACACACACACACACACCCCATTGAGAAAATTATTATTGTATGAAATTAACTTCATGAACCAATTTCAATTCTATGAAACTTTAATTACATATTAAATACTTTGCCTTTGCAAACTAGTAATTGGGGACAAGAAAAAATGTATATACAATGTGTTCATTGTCATACTTTCCATTTTTAACATTTGTTGGAAAACATGGCCAAACTCATTAATTTCAATGAAAGAAAAATGTCTATGCAATTATTTGTTTTCAAAAGAACTCAAAATCTCTGTTCAAATTCAAAAGATATTAATAAAAAAATGAAGTTTCATCCATTATATCCATATTTCACACTATAATTTTCTTGCCTTATTGCCTACCTAGGATCATTTATGTATTTTTTGTTTTCTTCTTACTAATATAAAGCCATTTTTCATGGAATATAATTCTCTACTGTATTTTTTCAGAGAGAATACCTAACATGTTTCTGAGCTTTAACAGGGGTAGTTTTCAACTGATTTAGGTGCTATATATCATAATGATAAGAACATAAATTCTTAGTCAAATGTTAGCATTTTCTTCTTGGCTCCAATACTTATCACCTCTGTGATTTGGGGCAATATATTTAGTGGCTCTGGGTTTCCATTCCCCTATATATAAAATGAATAAAATAATAATGCCTATCTCAACGTGTTTCAGAGGATTAAATGAGTTCATACACGTAAGTCATATAGAAAAGTGCTTAACATATAGTTAGTTCTCAGTGATTCTTAATTCTATTTTATTAAGTTCTCAATAATTATTAATTACATTGTTATTATTCATTTAATATTTGTTATATTTTCAGTAAATAAACTTCTTATATGAGTATATTGACACCTTTTAACAGTATCTAGAAAATTAACTACCTTTGCTTGGGAAAATATCTTTATGAACTCATATAGGACACAGAGTACAGAACGGTAACTGAGTAATAGTTAAACCAAATCTGAAAAGCAATAAATGGAAATCAGGAGAAGTGGAGTAGGGAATAATCAAGGTAAAAAGCAAAAACTGTAAGAAGATACAGGTGGAAGGTGGAGTGAGACAAGAGGCCACTGTCCAAGATAGCAGAAGTAACAGGGAGACAAGAAGTAAACCCATTCATTTCTCATTATACAGTTTTGCTAAGAAAACTAGCATCATAAACAAAGGTGCATTTTGTTCTGATACAAAACCAGAAAGTACACAAATGCTGATTAGCTGTGTGCTTCCTCCCAGAAAGAGACACTGTCAAAATGCAGTAGTAATTGTTCATTTTCTGTACCACTTCAGAGTTTTCAAACTGCTTTTAATTGCATCCATCAGTGTTCATTGGCCAAGTATTTCATGCCCAAAAAGACATATACAATAAACCCCATCACCATCTCTATGTGTTTTAGAATTTCCAAAGCACTTCTGCTCAATAATCTCATTTAACCCTAAAACAATGCTCTGAAGGAGGTAAGGTAGAGTGATTTATGTGAATATGAGACAAACCTAGTTCTCTTAACTTTTGAATTGAAGACTGCACCAGAGACAGGATATGAGATGACTTTAGCTAATACATACCCTGTGTTGTTTGATACCCCTTGACTATCTGTATTAGTCGCTTTTTCATTGGCATCACGACACCTGAGATAAAGAAATGTAAAAGAATCAGAAAGGTTTATTTTGGCTCATGGTTTTGGAGGTTTCAGTCCATGGTCACTTGCCCCTGTTGTTTTTGAACTTGTAACACCACCTCATATCAGAGTGGAAGTGTGTGGTAGAAGAGGCCTGTTTACCAGTCTGTGGCCAGATGTAAAGAGGGAAAGAGGAAGGGCCAAGGTCCCAATATCTCTTTCAAGGGCATGCGCACATGACCTAGCTTCCTTCTACTAGGCCCTGCTTCCAAAAGGTCCTGCCCCCCCCCCCCGTGGTACCAAACTTGGGACTGAGCCTTTAACACATGGGCCTTTAAGAGGCCCTTACCCAAACTCCAGCACCATCTATCATTCAAACCAGCCTAGACACATTTGGGAGGCATCAATCCGCAGATTTAGCAGCCTTCTGGGCTTAATAGTGATGGGACACAAACCTAATGCTGCAACTCTGAACAATGAACCAAATGTTTGTGGATCATCAAACATGAAAGAGCATGCTACTCTTATATATGACCAGAGCATGAAATTTCTTCTTAAAATGCATGCATGGATTACAAAAAGTTAAGTGAATCATAGTTTAGTAATTATGTAGATGTAGGAAATCATAAAAGTATTACTCTAATGACTGATTTAGAAAAGTGTAATGACTGATTTAGAAAACACTGTTCTTATTCTGTATTGCTGTCTGACCAGGGACCCTGCTTTAAGTTCTCTAAGCTTGTAAAAGACTAGAGTTAAATCCCACAAACAGTGTTATACTTTAATAAATATTTTGGGTGGAATTATTTAACATTTAGGTCCAGCACTTGGGATGCTGGGGCAGGAGTTGAGACCAGCCTGGTCTACATAATGAGATCAAGGCCAGCCTGAACTACACAGCCAGACTCTGTCTCAAAAAAAAATTAGGTTACATTTGGGAAAAAATGTTTTCATCTTTCATTTCACAATAAATCCTGGTGGGAAGGGGCACCAGTTCCCACTGATACATGAGAGGAGCTCTCCAGATTTACAACTACCAACAGACTCTGCCTTAGAATCAATTCTAGTGCCCATATCCAGTTAACTATTTCCCCACAAACACAAATTGTTGACCATATTACAACATTCATTATATTCCCTTCTTCACAACTCACAAAAGATGTATACAATAACAAAAAATAAATACAGTAACCACCTAACTCCTTACACATGACTGATGCTGGAATGTATAGTTTTACAGATGATTCTGTCTCTGTGGTTCAGTATTGCTCAAATGGCAAGTAGTTCAGAGCTCCATAAGCAACAAGTTCACTTCCAATAGCCCAGTTTTTACAAACAACCGGGTGTAACATTAAGATTGTACTTAAGGTGACTTTGAAACCCAAATCCAGTATAGATATCCATCTTTTTCCAAAATGTAGCTTTTTTTAGGATGGGGATGCTTTGTGATTCCAGTGATGCCTTCAAGCTCAACTGCATTTGGGGGAAGAATTAATGAAATTCAGCTGGGGGTATAAATCATGACTTGATGGCATTCAGATTCTGGCTTAAGTTCTGAGGCAGTGATTTGAAGTTTTTATGCTCTTATTTGTCCACTCATTTGCAGACTTTTCTGATCTATGCTAGAAAATAATTGCAGAAAAATAGAAAAAATATGCTATCATATTTTTTTCAAAAAGAATTTAACAAGGCTGGTAAAATGATGTGCCTCAAAAAGCTATAAGAATATTTTGTGCATAGAGAATCCTAAGCTGATATTCTAGATTCAAGAGCAAAAACTCTATTTTACATTAATACAAAGAGAGTTCAGAGAAAGGAAAGCAAACAGGCTTGAATCAGAAACCTAGTTCTCTTAACTCCTAATTGAAGACTACACCAGAGTTAGGATATGAGATGATTTTAAGTGACACATACCCTGTATTCCCACAGAGTTTTGAGATAACATCACCTTAGGCTCACATCCTTACTGGAAATTTTATTTCTCCTGGAGTCTTATTTTCTCTTTTGATGAAAAAGTTATTGACCAAGATGAGCTATATCACAGCTTACACACACTGTTCTGTGGCATTTTCTCTATTCTCCTATTAGGGACAGGACAGCTCTGAATGTCTCTGGGGTTTAAGTAAGCTGCTCAATTTCATCTTTGTCTGCCACTGCATGGTAGGAGATTCATTTCCTGTGTCCTCAGGAATATTAGAGCTCCAGTGCCCAAGACCCAGGTAGAATGCAGTCTCCTGGAAGTGGCAAGAACCTAAATGTTCCTTTCTGGGTACCCATACCCTTCTGGCTTAGACTTTTTACTTGATTTCTTTCTTTTGAGCTAACCTACATAGTTTAGATGTTTTTCATTTAAATGTTTTCTTTTTGCTTCCACTCATTTTGTGTGTGTTTATGTTTGTGGGAGGAAACTGAGCATGTGGTTGGTTTAGTTTGCCATACTGCCAGGCATCTTGTGTCTCAGAAACATTTTCAGACCTCTATATTCTTATTGGGACATCTCTCCTTCTAAAATACTATTGGAATTCCTTTTGTGGTAAACCTAAACTATTAGTTTCTTGGTAAATGTGTGTAAAAAGTTGAGATCTGTCTGGTATTAAATGAATGAGCACATTGGTAGGAAAAGAAACTAGGGCAATGTTTGGACTCCACTGTTTCAGCATACCATTAATGATATTGCTTATATATTACAGGAGTCCAAGAAACTTACTATAGAATGTAAGTAAAGGAATAATGTGTTCTTTAAACTAAATATCTACTGGTACAACAAGTGATTATTACAAAGAGTATGCCCTGAAAATGAAGGATGGTTTTTAAATCTTCATAAAAATCTAGTTCTGGGGAAATTTTATTTTATAATGAGAAAAATAGACTAGAAATTGCAAAGTCAACATGTTCATATTTCTAATGGCACTATTGAAATACTTTTGATATTACATAATATAATCTACTAAAATTAAATAGAAGGTTTTCTGGAAAATTTTTCAACTCCATAAAATAGCAAATTAGTTTTTCTCTAAGTAGAACTTAACCTCATGACTTTTTGTTATAAATACTAACTGATTTTAGTTGTGTACATTACTGAGTCTTACTGTGACATTTCCACAAGTGCATATATCGTACTTTAATCATATCAACTTGCCTTATTATCCTCTCTCGCTCTCCCCGCCTCCTGTTGGTTCTCTTCCCCTTCCCTAATATGGTTACTCTTCTACTTTCTGATCATTTTTTCTTTTCTTTTAGTTTTCATAAATAAGACAAAACATGTGATACTCGTATTTCTGTGTCTGATTTGTTTCACTTAAATGATGACCTCAAGTTCTATCCTTTTTTCTACAAAAGATGTGATTTTCATTCTTCTCTATGGTTTAATAATAGTCTGTTGGGTAAAACATTTTTCTCTACATCCTTACCAGAATTTGTTATTTTTGATTTTTGGGTTTCTTTGCCGTTGTTTGGTTTGGTTTGGTTGATTGGTTGATTTTGATAATAGCTATTCTGAGTGGGGTGAGGTAGAATCTCAATGTAGTTTTGTCTCATTCTTTTTTTTTTTTTTTTTTCTTTTTTTGGTACCGAACTCGGGTCCTTGCACTTTCACAGAAGGCAGCGAAACCACTGAGCTAAATCCCCGGCCCTCAATGTAGTTTTGATTTGCATTTCCCTGATGGTTACAGATGTTGAGCATTTTTAAACATATTTATTGGCCTTTTGTACTTCTTTGAGAAATAATTCTTCAAATAACTTGCCCGCTTTTTTTTCCATTAGTTTATTGGTACATTTTAGGTATACAATACAGTTACATTCATCATTGGGAACTTGTGCTTTTACATGATGTATGTTGGTTCTTATTTTTTCCCCATTCCCCTGCCCTCTCTTAAATCTCTCCACCCCTCCCTATTTACAAAGACTTTTTATTGTATTATCCATTTTTTTGATGTTAAGCTTATTGAGTTCTCTGTATATTAATTTTCTGTCAGTTGAGTAGCTAGCAAAGTTTTTCCCCATTCTGTAGGCTGGCTCTTCACTCTGCTGACTGTTTCCTTTGCTGTGCACAAGCTATTTAATTTGATGCAATCCATTTGTCAGTTTTAGCTTTTATTTTTTTAGTTATTCAAGAAATAATTTCCTCTGCCTATATTTTATACATCTTTTATGGATTCCTCTAGCAGTTTCAAAGTTTCAGGTCTTATATCTGTGATCCATTTTGAGCTAATTTTTGCACAAGATGAAATACAGATACTGATTTCAATCTTCTGCATTTGGCTATCCAAGTTCTTCCAGAACCATTTGTTGGAAGAGGTTGCCTTTTTTCCAATATTTGATTTTGGTACCTTGGTTGAGAACTGATGATTTTTTGTTGTTTGATTTTTTTTTCTGTATGTTCTTGATTTTTCTCTGAATTAATTATTCTTTATCTGATGCATATCTATAACATCTGGTTAAAAACTGAAAGAAAATAGTTTCTGTTTATAAAATTTCAGTCAGTGAGCCTGATTTTTTATCATATTGTTTAATCATTTTGACACAACAAACTACTTCTGCTAGATCAATACATTTTATTAACTACATTTGAGACTCATCTCTGGTTTTTTTCAATAACAACAGACCTTAGTGAATGTTTTACATACTATTTTTTACTCAAACATTACAAACTATAGGAGCTGGGGTTTTCTTCATAACAACTGGCATTGTAATGATTTGATTATATAAATAGTACCACGGGTTTAGGGAAGTAGTTTTGCACATTCTCCACAGACTTGTGGCATCACTGAGTGTGAAAGTTTGCAATTACCCTCTGAGGTTAGAATGTGTATAAGACAGCAGAGACTCTCAAACCTACACTTATTATCTCACTGCTTCAGATGAGTTGTGTCCATTGTACAAGTAATTGAAAATATTTTTAAATAGTGACAATGGTTCACATCGTAAAGACTTCAGATTAATATGTATCATTAAAAATTATATACTTGCTCAGTGGTGCTGCCGCCTGCCTCGCAAGCGCAATGTCCCGAGTTCGATCTCTGGTACCCCCCAAAAATTATATACTTAATAATATAGTCATCACCTATACTTATTTTTGTGATGAGAACATTTAAAATCTACTCTTTTATCAATTTTGAAATATACTACACATTGATATTGATTACAATCACCATCACTGATACTTATTCCTCCTGTGTAGCTGAAACTTTATACACTTGGACCAAAATTAACCTTCCTCCATTTCCAGTCCTCACCCACCCTCACCTCTGAAAACCACTGTTCTTTCTTTCTTTTATTTTCCTTTTAGTAACTTCAGTTTATTTAAAAGATCTATAAATCCAACACTGTAGAATTAAAATTACTTCAGGAATTACATGAAAGATAAAAGTGTTAGAACAACAGCAAGGAAGTCAATGAGATAAGAAATGTACACAGACACACACATACATTCTAAGATGCCACTAATAGTATCATTTTACTATGCACATTTAAGTAAGATTATCGTTCCACAACATGTATATATATATATATATCTCAAAACATTGTGCTGTATTCCAAATAGATACTACATATATACTTAAATATTGTCAATTAAAGATAGAGAAACAAAAAATTAGATAGTAATTGTGACTTTGATGATAATTAGTACCAATGAAGCCTTTATGCTCAAATTGCAAGAGGTATATTCTCTCATAAAACTTCGTCTTTCAATATTGCATTGGAACCTGGTGGTCTCTTGATTGTACTTGTGTTTTAATGGCATTTGGTTGTGCTAATGCAACCACATGTTCTTCCTTTATTTGTGGCTAGTGGTATATATTTGTGAGGTAGAAGTGGTGTTCTACTTAGTGGCCTTGAAAGAGGGATTCTTCAGGCATTAACTAGTTCTTAAGGCAATTTTAACAAGCTGTGTGGATCTAACAATTGCCACATCACCAAATGAACTAGTCAATATATAAATTATCTCTATGTTCTATTAAGCATGCAAGATAGAGATAGCAATACTTTTCATTATTTTCATTTTCTCTATGCAGAAGTAGACCTGTAAAGGGAACATAACATTGAAATTTTTATTCTTGGGTTCATCAACCATTATCCCAATCCATTTTATTTGAATCTGTACTTACATAAAATAGGAATCTCATTTAGAAGATGGAGTAAGTTTGTTTCAGCATTAAAAGTTTTCCTGTAGTCTCTGTGTCAATTTGTGTAGAAGATTGGGTCATGGATGTGACTGTTGTTTAGGGCTGGTTGATCCAGTGCAAAAGACAGTCGGGTTTAAAGACAAATCAAGTTCAAGAGTCAAGGGAACAAGAGATGGGGGAAGGGAAGGGAAGGAGGGGAAAGGGAAAAAATAGAAGAGAAAAATGGGGAAAAAAGCTTTTGTCAATAAGGAGGAGAAGAAAGCTTAAAGGGAGGGGAGGAAAATTGGAAAAAAAGAAGCAAGATATAGCATGTACAGGTACAAATTCCCTATGATGAATGTGATCTTCATGTATCTCAAAAGTGTACCAATAAAATTAATTAAAATAAAAGAATCAAGTTTATCTCTAAAGCCAGGTTTCAAAACCAGAGGACTATCCACAAGATGCTAAGTTCATGTGGGCAACAATGAAACAAAGTTCTCAAAGTTAGAAAATGGACCAGAAACAAATTAAGAATAATTCAAAAGCTCACCTGAAGTTTTAATTCAGAACTCATGAGTGTTGGAGGAGATATGGAGTGGCTTGTGGTAAAGTAAGTGCTTATTTTGGGAGAAATGCATAAGTAGGGACAAGTACGTTAACTTTAAAATATTAACTATCCAATAAATAAAATCATTCAGTCTTCTAACCAAAAAGCCCAAGATATGATCTCCTTCTTTGCATTTTTAAAGTGACCACAGACTATTTTCATAAGCTATCTGTACTTCAGTGCCTGTAATTCTAAAAAATTTAAATAATAAATTAACAAATTTAACATTATAAGAATCAACTGAGGTAATGTAACTAGTCTATAATAATGCTCAATAAGTTACTTGTCATATTTTATTCCACTAATTGATTGAAATTTCATGCATAACAATAAAAGGATTAAATACTGTATTACTTTCATCAATTATATTGAAGCAACATTTTCCTGTAACATGATTATAATAAAATTTGATCCCAATTACATTGACTCTTTCATCATTGTAGGTTTTAATTTTGGATAGTGGTTCTTAAACATGATGAACAATGGAATTATTAGCTGAGATTTTAAAAGCTATCCATGCCCAGTGCTATTCCAGAATAGTGAATTCAATGTCTGAAAATGAGACTCAGGCATCAGTATTTTTAAAAATATCTACAAGTGTTTTCAATGTACCATAAGAGTTGACAGCTAGCTGCATGTGAAGAAACTAAGCCATTAACCAAATGGACAATCTACTTATAGGGCCTAGGTTTTTTTAACCAGTGCATTATTCTGAGAAACCATCTATTGAAGCATGAAAATCAGGATAAGAAAGCCCTAAACTCTTAAAATGCACTTTGGAAAGTGTTATATCCATCTCATATTGCCAAGCCTCAGGAGACATCCTACATTGGCAAATTCTTCTGATGTAAATTGAAATTACATTCCTTTCTCTTTCATGAGAAAAGAGCTTGGAAAGCACCACAAAACTCTAGCAAAAATCCAGCCACACTGTGCAAAGAAAAATTCTTAATCTATACTAAATTTTTATAGCCCTGTGGTATTTTTAGAGTATTGCTTTGGCAAAAGCAAATATGGCATCAATATAGAGCCACCTTCTTCTGCATTCCATTCCACATACAGAATTCAATTATGTACATTCTCTCCTTATCTTCCAATGCAGGCAGAAACTCTGTGGAATGAAGGACAAGGATACCTATAAATTATGAGCATAGTGTGCATATGCCATTGCTTGATCACTAGAAGACTTGCTCCTGTCCTGGAATACTAGCTGAGGCTCCACAATAGGCAAGGCACTGACAAATCCCCAGGCAACACTGGGCAGTTTAATCCCCTGCATAAATCACTGCAAGAAAGTTGTATGACTATTGATTTTTTTAAAAAACTAGAAAAGGTGACCAAGGTGGGTCTACCAGCAACCTTTATGTGTATGAGATAAAGGGAAGAAAAATTGTCTTCTCTTTAAATGTATCTAATCTTCTAGGGCAGATGTTATTCAGAGAATAGTCTGTAGATGGGAAGTGATCCATAAATCATTTGTTGCTAATCTAAATACAGAAATTGAAATTAAGCATTAGAAAGTTTTCAGCAATGTGACAAATTAATTTTGTGACTGTAGAATCTAATAATAAAACTTGATCTTGTATTTTAAGTGTTTCTCGCTTTATTCTGTTTTTATTAAATTTTACAAAGAAAATAACAATGATGACAGATTAAAATTAAAAAAAATAAATGGGTCCTTCAGCAAATAGTTATGCTCTTAGTTTTCCTCAATAAGGAATTTTTTTAAAAAGCTAATGCTTAAATTGCAATGTTAAAACAAAAGATAAAATGATAATGAAATGAAAGGTAGATAAAAATTACGGAGTTATAATTCCCTCATGCTGCTCTTGAACTTTAAGACCAAAAAACAACTTATCCCCTACTATTTTTAATAAAATTTAAATGTTGATGCCCACATCACAGGATAGATACAAAGACTGAATGAGATAATATAAATTAAACTTCCCCATCCTTAACAAGATATTCATGGTCTTTTGGATCCGGGTCTCTGCTTCCCTTTATATCTTTTTTGCCCTTATACTCTATGCAATTGAAACTCAAATCATACTTACCTGCAACAAATTTGCTAGTATACTCATACTGCACACTTTCTCTTAAAAACATTTTAGGTAACAATGTATACAAGTCTTCAAAGTTCCACAAACTTGAGGAAGGAATGTTATGATTTATGTAATAAGTGTCCTCCCACAGGTCACAGGTTAAAACCTTGGTCCTCAGCCTGTGGGGCTGGTGGGAGGCAGCAGAACCTTAAAAGCCAGGGTCTAACACACAAGTCTTCCAAGTTTGGGGGCCTGTTCTTCAAGGGGCTATCAGGTAGCCAGCCCTTTCTTTCCCCTCCTTGTAATTCAGGCCATGAGGTGAGCTATTTTGCTCTACCACATATTCCTGCTATGATGGGCTGCTCCACACCTTCAGAAGACTAAAAGTGATGGTTCTGCCAAAATTGCTGAAGCTATGAGCCACAATAAACCTTTCTCTATATAAGTGCATTCATCTCAGGTTATTCTTTACAACAGTAGAAAGTTAACTAACACAAGAAATACAGTATTTTGATTCAGGTTTTCATAAAGTAAAAATACATCAATTACTCAGAAGAAGAAATATTTATTTCAACTCTTATACCACAAAGAAATTTCTCTCATTATTACCTATGGAGAAAATACTATGGTGTGTTCATTAAATGTTTTGTAGGGCAGAAAATATAGCGGCTGAAATAAATGGCTGCAAATTCTTTGATAGTACCACCATGGAGAGATCAAATATATGACATTTTTTCCTCAATTCAAGCTATAACAGCCAATAGAATACTGAGAAGTTGTTGGCATTCTGTGACTTTTGAGGCTAGTTCAGGAAGGACCACACTGCTTCCATGTAGCTGTCTTGAAACTCTTGTTCTTGGAATGTATCCTTTGAGAAAATTTCTTTCTTGACCCCACCTTCTATGCTTGGAGAAGCCAGTACAGCCCAAAGAGTTCACATGTAAGTGTTCCTGTTGAATCCAGTTTTTGAATTAGCCTAGACATTATATGTGAAGCAGTGAAGAATTTTTCCAGCCCCCAGCTATTAAAATCACTCACAACTTCTTCAGCTACCATGATGCTAAAACAACTCCAGGTCTCCCTGCTGGTCTTTTTAAAATCCCTGACTCTTAAGTATACTAAAATGATTAGTGCTTGCTGTCTTTAAATTTGTAGTGAATTGTCTTACAGCATTAAGTGCCCAAACAGTGAAATATTTTCACAACATCCCTATATGTAAAATGGTGATTATTTCTTCACCTTATTAAGCCTCTCAATAGATGTTGTCCTAATGTAAAACAAAGCACAATAAACACTGAATGCTTATACATTAAAGGTCCCACTTCTTGGTTTTTTGTTTTTGTTTTGTTTTGAAACAAGGTCTGGCTTTGTAAGTCAGGGGGCCTTCAGCTTACTATGCAGCCCAGGTTGGCCTCACACTCACAGCGATCCTCCTGCTGGGATAACAGTCATGGGCCACCACACTCAGCTCTAGGTCCCACTTCTTGAAGAAAAGGCTCTTTGCTTTTGTAAATATACTTTGTCCTTTAGTATTGACAGGGGATTGGTTTCAGGATACTCTACACCCAGGATACCAAAATCTGTACATGTTCAATTCCCTTATATAAAATAACATAGTATTTACCTATAACCTACACACATACTCCAGTATACTTTGAATTACATCTTGATTACTTATAATACCTAATACAATGTAAATGCTATATACATAGTTGTTATACTATATTGTATAGTGAATAATGGCATGTATATGCTCAGTACTTGCGCAAGTTTCCCCAAATATTTTATATCTGTGGTTGGTTTAACTCATGGATACAGAGGGCTGAGTTTACCATCATTCTGCTTGGAGTGTCCTCAACTTTGCCTCCACCTTTAAAAATCTGATCTTTCAGGATTCATTTTAATGTTTCTTTTCTTTTATCCCTTGAGTACTCCAACTTACCCTAGGAAGAGTTAGGAGTTTGCTCTTATCTGCCCCAGAGCACAATCTATTATAGCATTCAAAACATTATAGAGTTTGTACATCTGCTCTATTGTCTTCCCAGTCTCTCTGAGGATTTGCTCAGAGAGAGGATAATACTTTTCTTCCTTGACTTACTTGTTTTACCAGGGTACTTGGCATACAACTGGCACTTTAAAAATGTATGATGCAATACTTCCAAAACTACTATATAGATTCAATGCAATGCCAATTGAAATTCCAACAATATACTTCACAGAACTAGAGAAAACAATCCAAAAATTCATTTGGAAACAGAAGAAACCTAGAATAGCAAAAGCAATTCTAGGCAACAGAGACATGGCTGGGGGCATCACAATCCCCAACTTGAAACTATACTACAAAGATACTGTGATAAAAACAGCATGGTACTGGCAAAGAAACAGACCTGAAGATCAGTGGAATAGATTAGAAGATGCAGAAACAACTCCAGACATACTCAGCTACCTCATCTTTGACAAAGGAGTCAGCCACCGTCATTGGAGGAAAGATAGCCTCTTTAATAAATGGTGTTGGAAAAACTGAATTTCAACCTGTCAGAAATTAAAACTAGACCCATACCTATCACTGCACACTAAACTAAGATTGAAGTGGATTAAAGATCTAAATATTAAGTCAGAAACACTAAACTTGCTGGAAGATAAGTTAGGTAGAATTCTTGATGACATTGGCATAGGAAAAGACTTTATGAACAAATCTTCAGTAGCATGGGAGCTAGCACAAAGAATCAACAACTGGGATCTCATTCCATTAAAAATTTCTGCACTGCAAGAGAAACTACCAACAAAGCTAAGAGACAACCTACAATGTGGGAAGAAATATTTAGCAGCTGTACCTCAGACAAAGGTCTACTATCAAGAATATATAAAGAACTGAAAAAAATCAGACCTCCCAAATTCAAAGACCCAATTCAAAAATGGGCAACCGAAATGAACAGACATTTCTCAGACAAAGAAGTAAAAACAGCAAGTAAATATATGAAAAAATGTTCAACATCACTGGTCATTCAAGAGATGCAGATGAAAACAACACTGAGATTCCACCTCACCTCACAAAGAATGGCTGCTATCAAGAAATCAACCAATAACAAATGCTGACAGGGGTGTGGAGAGAAAGGAACCCTTCTCCATTGTTGGTGGGAATGTAGATTGATGCAACCACTGTGGAAATCAGTATGGCAATACCTTAAAGAACTAGTACTACAGGTCCCATTTGACCCAGCTATTCCCCTACTGGGAATCTTCCCCAAAGAATTAAAAGAATCATACCACAGCGATATATGTGCACCTATGTTTATAGCGGCACAGTTTGTAATAGCTAAAGCTTGGAAACAGCCCAAATGCCCATCGACTGCAAACTGGATAAAGAAGATGTAGTTTTTTTATAAAATGGAGTACTACTCAGCCATAAAGAATGAGAACCTAGAGACATTTATAGCTAAATGGATGCATATTGAAGCCATACTCTTAAGTGAAATAAATAGGACACACGTGTAAATACTGAATAGTTTCTCTAGTGTGAGAAATTGAAAGTGTAAATAAGGATGAAAATGATTAAAATGAATAATTGATAATTTAAAATAAGAAAAGGTCCAAGGGTTTGGAGATGGTGGAAGGGGAAGGGGAAAGGGAAGAAGGGAAAGAAAAAAATTATGAGAAAAAAAAATGGAATCAAACTCTGTGTAGATAGGGAAGGGTGGAGGGGTGAAGGGTGCACAGGTAATGGGAGAAAAAATAAAAACTAAGATGCATTATGTTCTGGTACAAACACCCAATGATAAATGTAAATGTATTTTACACTTGAAATGTACCAATAAATATATATATATTTTTAAAATGTATGGTGCATTATTTGATCATCAAATATGTCAGGTGGCCATTTCTCCTTATGTTCTCATTCCTATGTTATATACAAGCCAACAATGTCCTACACTACCACACAAAAAACTAGGAACCTCTATAAAAATAAACAGACTTACAATTCATAGCACATATTTAATTAATAACTCTTTGACACAAAGAGTCTTGATAAGTTATCATTCCAAAGATTTCTGATTTTTTTAAAAACCTGACCTTCACATCTTAAAACACATAAAACATGTAAGCATAAGAATTTATATTTTGACATTACAGTTTTTACAAAACATGCTATTTTTGAACAGTTATTAGTCATCAATTCTTAGTCACTAAATATCAGATAGAAAATTTTGAATTGATTTAAAACTAGAACCTTTAAATCTTTCCAAATGTTCTTATCTTTAGCTAATATTTTGACTTAAATTATCTTTCTTTGCTATAACTTTAAATTACAAGTGAACTTTGAGCCTGTTACCATAATCATGCAAATGATTAAAAACATTAATAAGGAAACTGTTCAGAGAGCAGAATATATCTTACAAAGAACAACTGTAACATTTTTCTACCAACCAACACTCATCACTAATTCTTCTTTTCCTTTCTTGGTGAGTACAATAAACCTTCATGTTATTATATTTTATGCACAAACTATTTTATTTTTAATTTTGTGTTAATGTCTTACATAATGTAATAACAACTGAAAAGTATTTTACATTCAATTAAAATATTTTCTTATCTAAAAAAATAATTTGAGCATCTTGGGTAGGGATAAAATACATCATCTTTTCCCACTTAAATTAATAAAAAAGCTTTGCTATATAATGGCTTTCCATTTAATGATAGGAGTTTTAGAAACAAATTAATGTGCAGATACACATTGGGGCAGGGACCAAGAGAGTCTTTCTCAAAACAGGAAACCAGAGAGACTGAGCTTCTACAGTCTCTTCTGAGGACACACTGTCAATAACCTAAGCATCTCTCGGTAGGTTCCACCTCTTAAAGATTCACCACTTCCTACACTGAACTAAAAATTATGCAACTCATACATGTGTCTGTGGAGGACACACTCAAACCACATACAAAACAGCAGAGATTTCTTTAACCTTCCACAGAAGAGATGATGGTGCCTTAGATAAAAGAGGTAGCAGTGGAAGTGATGAGTAGTGGTCACATTCTGGGTATATTTTATGACAGCATCATCCAGTTTTGCTCTTGAACTAGACAGAATTGTGTGAAAAAAATCAGAGTCAAAAATAACTTCAAATTCAAAGATATCTAAAGCCACATTCATGCCACACAAAAGGTAAACTTGAATTAGAACTAGGACCCACGTCTTTTTTGACATCCACCCTGGTGTTCTGGCCAATCTGTCCTGCCACTTCAGAGGAGATCATTTTATATTTGAGGTTTCAATAGCCACTTTATGACAGGAGAGCTGGAAGCATTTTTAGTTACTGCAAAAAAAACAAAAAAAGGTCTTTATCGGGATTTTTTTGTTTGGAGAATTTAAAATATCTCTGCTGGAACACTGAGGACCTGCAGCTGCTTTGAGGATTTGCTCCAAAGCATTTTAAATCCTTAACCAGTTATTACTGAGGTCAGAGAGAGAAAGAACATTATTTTGATGTCCTTGCAGATTTTCTGGTTTACTCAATTAACTCCACATGGAATAATGGAAAGAGTATTCAACTGGGAAACAAACTAGTTTTTAGTTCTCAGTAACACCACCAATTTGATAAATCATAAATTCGCTAAGATTCAAATTCCTCATCTTTAAAGTAAGGAGGTTGAGTGAGTAGGAATTTGTAGTCAGTTGATATAAATCTTGAAGGCCATGCAAAGCTTTCCCTAAGAGCTCTTTTCTCCAGGGCAAGACTTATACAAATGCTTCAGACACCTTGTCCTCACTCAAAGTTCTGAACACAGAAAAGATAACTCTTGTTCATCATGAAAATCAAGGAAACCCTTGAAAGCAGGGGTACTCCACTCTACTCTCACAAACTTTGATTTGATATTGCTAAATCACTGCTTATGTAACACAAAACATTTTAAAATAGATGGGATAACAGCTATTTAAAATTTTAAGAAGGATTTTAAAATAGGAAAACTAGTATTTTTGAGCTTACATTATGTGCCAGGCAGTAGAGTAGATACTTTAAGCATGTAATTATATCCTCACAATAATTATTATCTCTCATTTTACAGATAAGGACACCAAGGTTTAAAGAGTATAAGTAACTTGCTTAAGGCCATATTATGGTGGGGTTGGAATTTGAACCCAAGTCTTTCTGGCTCTAAAACCTTTTCTACTACGCCAACCTGTTATAAGTAATGATAGCAGCTATCAGTATCATCAGAACATCTTTAAGTTAGCTCCCAAGGGGCAGATATCCATGTCCTTCTGCGCATTCTTCTGATACTTCTTACAGTGATGCTTACTCCTGGCCAAGGAACTGGGCAATGATCACTTCAAGAAATCCCTGGTATGTGACATTTTCCAGTACGAAACAACTTATTGCAACTTATAAAACTAAAAGAAAAAAGTCATTATATAGATGAAGGTTTTATTTCTAAAAATGTAGGTAAAATGTCCTCATTTTTTTTCATTTCTCTATTTTCTTTTCTCTTTTTCTTTTTTTTTTTTTTGCCAAGCATTGATAATTATCTACTTTTTAATAAAAGGAAAAGATAATTTTCTAAAATTTGAACAAAATATTAACCTAAAAGAAGAAAGTGGTTTTGTTTTCAGAATTCAAAATGTATTAATTGTATAATGACATGAAAGAGGCTAAATTCAGCAAAGACTTATATAAGACATCAAAAATATAAAACCAGAAAATTCAAGTTTTTAAAAAGTTTTCAGAAAAAAATACAATAAAAATGGGGCAAAACAAGGTTAAAAATGAAGCAAATGGATCCAAAGAGAAGGAAATTCATAAAGAAAATAGAGTTATTTATTTAGGCAGGGGTATTTGGTTCATTTTGAAATACAACTATGAGAAAGAATTTTTTCCATCTTTTAGGAATAAAAGTACAAAATACTGAAAAGATATTGTTAATGCAGGAAATGGCACAATGCATGACAGATTTTTGTCTAGTATTGGAAGTCATCTTAATTTTATTTTATAATTTTTTGCATAATGACTGTAATGTTGGCTATACAGAGATATGATCCAGAAAGCCTAGGAATAGCATATTTGAACATAAGCATACCATGATTATTACGTATCAGAGAGGGCACTTAGTCACAGCCCTGGAACTAAAACACTCCTCATAAATAATAATTAAGTATTATTTATGTGACCTGAGAAAAGACAAGAATAACTTTAATAGGAGTAGTAGCAGGCTCTGAGGTTGAATGAGAACAGGGAGCTAGGTGAAGCTGAGAAACACATTTATGAAGACAGGCTTAAAAATGTCTCTCTCTCAAGAGCAAGTTAAATAACCATCTGAATGGTTCTGGGGACAGAATTAGAGCCTCTTCCAGGACTTTATGTCATGGAGCTATGACAAACCAAGAGGACTCTGTGTTTGCCATTTATCTTTAATCCTCACTGTTTTATAACCTTTACAATTTCAGTGCTTCCCTTGCCTCAATTTTTGTCTCAGATACTTATTTCTAATCCCTCTTTGGGATTCATTGTTTGATTTGTTTTGTTCTCATCTGTGTTAACTCTAGGTGGGCAGGTGGAGGGAGATAGGAAGTATACCCTGACGTTAAGAAATTTCATCCATTCTGAGTTCAAAATTGGAAAGAGAAATACTTAGAGATACTTCTCACATGCTCAACAAAACATAAGTTGGACTAGGATTTGCTCCCCCTCAGGAAATATTATTACTTATTAAGAAATAAAATTGAAATTAAACTACCAGGAGCATTAAGATGTATATAAATGTAATATATCAAGAGAAGATCATATTAGAACATATTTCAACATAAAGAAGGATAGTGACATTCTTCATCACTTTGAAGTTTCAAAACAAAACTGAACATTAAAGTTTTCCAATGACTTAAGTAAAAAAAGGATGAACCTAAATTGTTGTGGAAAGAGAGGTTAAACATAGAGCAGATTTCCAGCTTTTGAAAGGCTGTAAAAGCCATTTAGCTGAAATGCAAACCAAACCCCACCCTTTCAATTATGCAGTTCTGCAAGAAAAATGCAATAGTGTGGTCACCAAAATAACACCAACACTACTGGCTTTTAGTTAGTAGTTAGGCAAGATGATTTAGAATTTTAACCACCTCTTTTATTACTTGGCAACTTTAGGGCATACGATTTAGGCCGTGAATAATCCCCTTCGAAAACAAAACATCTCTGCCAGTGGGATAATTAGACTATACTAAGAACAAACTATGCAACATCAAAAGCAGAAACCCTACAAAGTCACATAACAGTCAGTTTTTTCCCAAACTCGAAAGCATGCTTAACAGAAAGAGGTCACTGTAATAAATAAGAGGATGTGAAATAATTACTTACAAATTTTGGTCAAGGAGCTATAGCACAAAGTTTAAAAAAAACTGACTGGCTTCTGAGGAGTGAATAAGCTAATTACATTCAGTGCTTGAGTTGGTGCTTGGAAGCCTCTCCTGCATTCTCTGATTAAGAATCATTAATCATTTCTGTGAGGTCACTATTATTACAAGGAATCCTCAAGAATGGAATCAAGGATGTCGCTGCTAATAGTATCAGAAATGAGAGGAAATGTCAAAGGAAGGACCAGATGGTAATAATTATATTAAGACTACTCCTAAAATTAGAAAACTGTTTTATCTCAAGGTCAAGTTATGCAATTTTGTTTGTGCATAAAATGTATAACTAAGTGACCTATTATTAATCATAACACAAAGCCCACCTACGTTATTCGTCAATTGAATGGCAATAAACTCATCTCTGCTCATGGCATTTAGGTTTTGTTATTTATATATTAATTGGTACATTTTAGGTATACAATACATTTATATTTATCATTGGGTGTTTGTACTTGTACATGATGTATCTTAGTTCTTCTTTTTTTTCCCCATTACCTGTGCGCCCTTCACCCCCACCACCCTTCCCTATTTACATAGATTTTGTTTTTTTTTCTTTCTCATAATTTTTCCTTTCCTTTCTTCCCTTTCCCCTTCCTCTCCTGCCACCCCTCCACCTTTGGACCTTCTCCTATTTCAAATTATCAATTATTCATTTTAATCATTTTCATCCTTATTTATACTTTCAGTTTCTCACACTAGAGATACTATTTGGTATTTACACATGTGTGTCCTATTTATTTCACTTAAGAGTATGGCCTCAATATGTATCCATTTAGCTATAAATGACTCTAGTTTCTCATTCTTTACGGCTGAGTATCTGCCCCAAAGAATTAAAAGAATCATACCACAGCGATATATGTGCACCTATGTTTATAGCAGCGCAGTTTGTAATACCTAAGGTTTGGAAACAGCCCAAGTGCCCATCAACTGGAAACTGGATAAAGAAGATGTGGGGTTTTTTTATAAAATGGAGTACTACTCATGGCATTTAGTTTTAAGGTAACTGGTAAGTTACTCACAGTGGTCCATTCTTTCAAAAGCTGCTAAAGTTGTTAGAGTAATTTTCAATAGTCTTTCCAAGCTCACTTTCCTAAAGGACTCTCAACACTAAATATCTGTAATAATGGAAAAACAGGTAAGTAAGGATATTAAATTTCCTAAAGACCACACATTTAAACCATTCTTTAATTTCCACAGCCATTGTGAGAATTTGATGAAGAATGGCTACTTACTGAATTTCTTCTCTCTCTTCTTTTTCCTTCTGGAGATGTTAAATTGCAGAGAAATCAAAGGAAGAGAGGAGTAAATACGAAAAGGAAGACACTGATTACAAAACTGCCTAAAATACTGGTCAACTGAAAGTTGTTCTTATAAGTTAATTGTTATCCATAAAGTTATAAAATCTGGAAGAATTTGAGGCAGCTGTTTGAAAAGTAATAAAATTAAAATATATTTCTCATTCAGTGGATTTAATTTGCTCTATAAAACTTGGGCATAGTGAGGCTTAGAAGTTCTGTGATCAAGATTTACTAGACAGCTGCAGCTAACTCTACCTCCTACCCTTTGTGCCCCAGTCCAGTTATCTAGGAAATAAAAATCACAATAGTGCCTTTCTTACATGTGTTTGAACATTTGAAGATACGTAAATAAAATTCTTAAAATGAAACCTGGCATACAGTAGGCAGTAAATAAATATAAGCAATAAATAAATGGTAGCTACGCAACACTTAAGAGCAGAGATCATCTGAGTATGTGTCCCACCCGTGAGCAGATCAGCTCTGCCCACCTCCTAGTCACAGTTACCCGAGAGATGGCTCATATCATCCTCTGCGATCATCACGCCCCCGCCCTCTCCACTGTGCCGCTGAGAAGCCTCTTACACACAGCTGCCACCATGGGTTCTCTGTCACCAGGGGCTTCCTAGAGCAGTCCAAGAACACAAGGCAGATATTTAGGGCAAGATCACACCTTGGAGCAGAACAGCAAGAGAGAGGAAGCTGGAAAGAAGCAGTAAATGAAAGGGTTGTCCCTTGTCTCTGACCATAGTCTCATCTGATACAGTACCTGGCCTCTCAGAAGCTGTCCCACCAGGCAAAACAATCAGCTGTGACTTTATGAAACAGATCTCACTTTTGTTCTCCTTCCCTCTTTATTCCACTGTGCTTTTTGCTGCTACGGGCTCTAGCTCGGGTAAGAATGTTCTGTTCTTTCCTTCTCAGTTTGTCTGGCTATTTCTTTCTGCTGTTTGAGCACACATAGTTCTCTCAAATATACCCAGAAACCTATTGAACGTCCTGCTCCCCTTCTGTTTTCTGCAGGACCTTGCCTTTTGGGACTTGTTCTGGACGATTCCGAATTACAACTCTCACCCTATGCATAGCAAAAATGTTGTCATAATGCCAATACTGGATAAAGAAGAGATGTTAGCTTGGATTTGTAATGTGCTTTTTAAAAATTATGCCTTTTTTCTTATTTTTCATGCTTAAATGTAATCCCAAATATAATTTTGTGCAGTTTTAGCTTCATTATTGAAAGTTCAGACAACTGTTAAATATGTCATAGTTTAAATATCTTTCAAAATTCCTTCAAAATAAGTTATACATTCTTTTCATATGATGAACAAAGATGATTATGAAAAAGATTTATATTTTAAGGTTTTGCAAAGAAACATGAATGTCAAATATCAAGCAGGAAAGTATCTTCACTGAAAAATAATTATAAACAGCATCTGTATTAGTCAGACTTTTGTTCCTATAATAATATACCTGAGGCAGGCTAACTTTATAATGAAAAGAGGCTTACTTAATTCACATTTCTGGAAGTTCAAGGGCATGGCACTGGCATTGGCTCAGTATAGTGATATCTTGCTGATTGCACAGCATCACATGGCAAGAGACAGACAGAAGGCAATGTACTTGGAGTACATTTCTTCATGGAACTGATGTTGCAAAAATTATTAGTCATATAAGCTCAAAAATTATTTATTTTATATGTATATCATATGTATTCCCACACAACGCATATAACATTATACATGAATGTGTACATATGTATATGAAACTATTATATGGTAGTACTATTTTTGCCACACAGAACTACAAGTCAGAACAGTGTTTCTGTAGCAGTTAAACTGAGCCAGGAATCTATTGCCCTAGGCACAGACAGCAGAACCAGGCACTCTTTCTGCTTATTATATAGTAAGATTTGGGGTTGGGAATAGGGTGGGGTGTCCTCTCTTCTTCCTCAAGTCACCAACTCTTTGTGGCTACATAATTGCATAATAGAAGGTATCCCTCTCCAGGAATTATCCATAAACATTGAATATAGCTTCTCCCCATTTCTTCTATTTTCAAAAAAAATAAAGCTATTCTACTAGAAGTTTTAAGTTAAAATCTAGAAACAGCTACTTTATCCCAAGGAAGGTGAAAAACAGGTACAATAAAATAACTTGTTCCTTTTCCATAGCACCTGTTCATTTGAATTTTTATTTATCTGTATCCCATTCTTGTTCTTAAAATGGTTTTAGGCAAGTAATAGATTAATTCAAAAGATAGCAACATATTCTATGTATTTAAAATGTTTTAAATTTTGGATAAAGGAGAAATAGGGTTAGAGAAGCCAAGTGGGAACAGGAATCACCTCAATGTAGATCATTTGATGCCATGAACTCTCTTGTACTTGCTAGAATTGGGCCTCTGTCTCGAAAACTTGATTGAAAGAAATCTGATCAATTATCTGCTTCATGGTGTCCACAGTGCAAAATTAAACCAGTCACTTAAGGGAGCACAATTAAGCCTATGCTAAAATGAAAGAGGAATCTTTCACTTGATATCCATAGCGAAAGCTTTGTGTTTTGTGATGGGCATTCTTACTTTGTTGCAAGGAGTTTATAAGCCTGTCTCTTGTGATAGGCTAGTCTGTTGGAGTTTAATCTGATGTATTCTAACACTTGTAATTCCAGGGGAATTAGGTTGAGTGTTTTCCAGAATACTCTCTACAAATGTCATTTCTAGGCTCTGAGCTGATCCTTTCAAGCTATGGAGGGGCAGAGAAGCTATCCTTCGCTGCAGGTAGCTAGAACCTAGCTCTACTACATTGTTTTCAGGCTTCAGCTGCTGAGTTGTGGGCAGAATTCATATCCTCACCCCCAAAACTGAGAAAACAAACAATCATAAGCCCTGACTCAAAGACCACCACAGAGCCACCTAAAAATGGTAAGATTACTCCAGAAAGCCATATTTGAACCATTTTGAACCACAGACAAATTAGCCAACAAGAGCACTCTCTTGACTCTGTGAAGCATTGCTATGATATTTTCAGCCAAGCAATATGCAAAATCAAATATTCCCAAAAATACAACTTAAAATTTTGATATGTAGACATTGGGACATCATCACTGACATTTTCTCTTGAATTTTAATGAAAATATTTATGAAATGAGCTACCTGTGTCCAGAATTATTTAACAGAATGCATGAAATACATTTTAAAATGTTCAGGATAATCCTCAGAAAGGTTGTGATGAAAACTTATAATGATGAAACTGACCTCAAAGGCCACTGAGATTCCTTTTTCTTATTTGTACTCTAAACCTTAGAGTAGATGTCCATGTAGATGATCTGGAACCAAATGGTTGAAGAGGTTCCAATCTGAGCAGAAGTCATGAAACATACAAACATCCTTAATATCTATCTACTTGTCAATGTACTTAATCTCTTCCTCGAAGGAATAGAAAGCATCTGAAAGTATCTGTGGTAAGTCTGATGATAGCTGAAAATTATTCACTTTCCTGTCACTAAAAAGTAGAGTCTAATTCTACTCCTAATTTCAGCAGGTTTAGTTACTTCTTTCACAAACATAATGTAATAGTTCTTCTGCAGTACTTTCTCTTAAAGCCATGAGCTGATATGCATACAAAGTCCAACCACTCTAAAACCAGCTTGCCATGAGGAATTCAAAGCTGATCTTATAGGTTAAGCCACATGTATAGAGACAGTAATGCTGACCAAACCTCAGTGGTTAAATGAAACCATTTTGAAGCCTCCAAATAAGACTAGTTATCTGCTGGCCCAAGTTGTACCATGTTGCCTGTTTTCAGACTTTAACTGCTAACTTGTGGGCAGGGTTAATATTCTCCCCAGAAAGAAAAAAAAACATAAGCTCTGGCTCAAAGACCACCATGAAACCACTTAAAAATGGCAAGATTACTTCAGTAAGTCATATTTGAACCATTTTAGCAGAGACAAATCAGCCAACAAGAGCACTTACTTGACTATGTGAAGCATTGCTTTGACACTTTCAGCCAGGAAATATGCAAAATAGAATATACGCAAAAGTGCACATTAAAAAGTGGGTACTTTGGGACCATACATGAAGCTGTGAAAGCAAAGCCATGTAGAAGACAGGAGCAACCCAGCTGAATACCACCTAAATTCCTAGCCTATAAAAATAATATAATAGAGTAAAATGGCTCTGACTTTAAAGCATTGTTTTAGTGTAAAAACAAAAGATAATTCAAAACATCTGAATCACATGCTATACTTTATAATGTTACTACTCCAGAGAGCTATTCCATGAAGCAAATGCATTTGTCTCTTCACTCATGCAAACTCTGCACTAATAATATACCAGGCAGTTTCCTAGAGACAGTGATGCACAGTTGAACATGATATGTTGGTTTTCCCTCTGGTGGGCAAGCAGACACTAAATTAATGGTTTTGGTTTAATTACAAAAGCAAGGCATCCATGTTGCACAAGTCCAGGGATGCACCAACATTATAGCTCAGGTGCCTGATGTGTACCATGTGGAATATGCACAGCTATTCAAAAGACCACTGTGTAAATGTCCCCTGAAGTTGGACATACAAGGCAGTGGTGGCAAATGTAGGGCACACATGCCACAAGAGGCTGTTATCATTAAAAGCTCTAAAAAGATCGCCATCACTGGTATAGAGCCTTAGTAAAGAGAATTAAGCCAGAAGTAGGTAAAGAGTGTTATGAAGCACAAGGGGGAATAGAAAGTAATGGATTTTACCTGGAGCTTTATTTTCATTATTAAGACACAGAGAATTAACAAGTGCAGTTGTCATAGTTTGCATCCAGAATGTCTCCCAAAGGCTAGAAGCTTTGTCCCCAACAGATGTCACTAGTGCTAGGTGGTAGAAATGTCAGGCAGTGGGTCTAGTTAGAAGAAGTGGGCACTGGGAGACCATGCCTTTGAACCATCTGTTTTGTCCCTTGATGCCTTACTTTCTCTCTCTGCTTCTGGCCATCATAAGTGCAGCAACTTTGCTCTGTAATTCCCTTCTGCCAGGATGTACTGACTCTCTACAGGCCTTGAAACAATGGAGCCAGCCAACCACAAACTGAAGTCTCTGAAACCATGAACCAAAACAAATTTTTCCTCCTTTAAGTTGATTTTATCAGGTATTTTATCACAACAATGGTAAGCTGATGGATGCAAGAAATTAGGGATTTTTTTTTCCTGTGACTATGCCTGATAATGTGGTTTAGAAACCTATGAAACTGGAGCAATTTGGGAATTCTGGAGAAATGGCTAGAAAATGCATGTAATGCTGCAAGCAAAACTTAATGGGCATTTTGGTGTGAGCTTAGAAAATCAGAATGCTAATAAGAAGGTGGACAGTAAAGGCCTTACTCATGAGGTTTCAGTTGGGAATAGGGCCTCTTTGGAATGGGACTACTGGCCATCTGTGCATTCTTGAAAATAACTAGTCTACATTTTGTCCTTGCCTTGAGATTTTGTGGGTGGATGAGTGGATGTGAGTGGATGAGGTGATGGACTACTTTATCTCATAGAGACAATTTCTAGACTGCACAACATTCAGGCTGTAACATGAGTATTGCTGGCTGCTTCTGGCTATATTTATAAAAAAGCAGAGTAGGAATATTTGGGAAAAAACCTGCAATTTAGCCAGAAAAGAAGTATGTGTAAAGCTGGGGCCAAGGAAAGTGTGGTAGCTGAAGACATTAGTATGATTAAAAGAAGACAAGAATTTTGCACAGGACAATAAGAAAGTTGCCTGAGGGCATCTCAGGAACCTGCCATGTCCTACCCATTGCAGGCTCAAGGGTGCAAAAGTGTAAACTCCTTTGAAAAACTTTGAAACTAGATTTAGGCATCCTGGTTCCACAAGGCTGTCCAGGGAGGCAACAGCTGCTATCGCCATGATTCAAGAGGAAAAGGATACTTTTCAAGCTGGTGACAAACCTAGGCATTATCCAGATGCAGGTTCTTCAGACGGGAAGAATGCAAATGTTCCTGCATCACAGAGTATTCTACCCAGATTTCAAAGTGAATCCTGAGAGGCAGGCAGTGTATGGCAAAACCAAAATCACTGTGGGCAGCCCTTGAAACGGCCATACATGGAGCTGTAAGAGTGAAGCTGAAACAGTAGTGGAGACCCCAAGATGTCAGAAATGCCAGGAATGTAGAATGTCTGCCAAGAAAAACTTCAGGCAGTGAAAAGAACCAGCCAAAGTGAGTGGTGATGTAGGCTACAGTTGGCAAGGCTATGGAAGTGGGACTGCCCAAGCCCTATGCAGTTCACATCAGGCCAACATGTGTCCTGGATGCTGGACATGAAACTATAGGATTTAGTGTTTGCATTGCTAGTTTTCAATCTTCCTTCAGTCACTTCCTTCCTTGGTATTCTCCTATTTCTCCAATTTGGAATGGGAATATTTACCCTGTGCCATTATTCATGTTGGGAGTATGTAACGTTTTTAAACAAGGGCTCACAGCCAAAAGTTTGCCTTGAGTCTCAGAGCAGACTTGGGATTTAGACTTTTGAGCAATGCTAGAACTATTATGGTAATGGGGACTCTTAGAAATTGACTAAATGCATTTTTCATTGTGAGATGAATATGAGCCTCTGGGGGCCATGGGCAGAATGTTATAGTTTGGATTTGGACTGCCTCTCAAAGGCTCACTATTGAAAGCTTCGTTCTCAGCTTGTGGTGCTACTAGGAGTTGGTTAAAACTTTAGCTGAAGAGGATGTCACTTGGAGGTCATGCCTTTGAAGGTTATATTTCACCTCACGACCCACTTTCTCTCTGCTTCTGTCCACCATGAGCCAGCAGCTTTGCTCCACCACACCCTTCTAAAGGACATACTTCCTCATTACAGGCCCAGAAACAATGGACTGATACCTCTGAAACAATGAGCCAAAATAAATCTTTCATCTTTTAAGTTTATTTACTCAGGCATTTTGTTACAATAATGGAAAGCTGACTAATACATCAGTGAAATGTTATTATTGATAATGTAGTTTAGGAATGGTAACATTAATTCTAATGTGTATAACATAGCTTAAATAATTTAATTACATTCTTACTAAACACTTATTTCCAAAACAACTTTGATACACATGGAAAGCTATATCAAGAAATAAAGTAAAAATTAATCCAAGCATATTTTGCAGGAAAATCTTGAAAAAAATTTCTATCTTCATAGTGTTTGTATTATACTTTCAAATAATTGCTCTTAGCAAAAACTGTACTGATGACAGATAAAATATTACATCACATTAAATTGTGAAGAAAACCACTAAAATTTTCAGTTATTGATTCAATTTGAATTCCAATAACTTGAATTTTGAACAGTTCAAATTTTATTCAGTTTGAATTTCAAAAGATGACAATAATAGAACTCAAATAACTTGATATGGAAATTCTACTATCTCACCTAAGTAAGAAATCCAGAAATAAAGGCATTTTTTGTTTGGTAAATTAAACAATCCCAATGACCCAAATTATTTTCAATTTTTTAATTCTTCAAGTAGCAAATTTTATATTCAGCTACATCCCTTCATGGCCCAGAAGATGGCTGTGATATTTTCAGACCTCACATCTTATAGCAAAATTTAACTTTTAAAAAGACCATTTCTTCCCCTTATCTTATTTTTAAGAACAGGACACTTTCCCAGAAGCCTTCCAGAAGGTCCCTGTAAGTGCTTCATTGGCTAGGATTGTACCTGCTAGAGCAGAGCAATATCACTGTCTACCACAAAAGTATATCCTGATGACAAAGGTAGACCTACTACCTAAATAAAGAGCTCTATTAATATTTCGTATATGAGGGCCTGATTATTTCCAAACAGTTCATATATTTCTTCTGCATTTATTTACTATTCCAATAAATATTAAGGAAATAGGGAAGATATAGTAAAAAAGACAGGTGTTTGTGTTCGTTCAGTACCTAAGAGCTTCATAAATCGGAGAAATCACTCATACTAGATGAACCACAGATCCATTTTAACTGATTTCTGACTTAGTTTGAGCAAACCTTCCTCTTTTAAAGGTTTATTTTTACCCCACTCTTTGGTTTAGTAGCAAATGTGAAACAAGGAAATAATCCAATCCAGTGTTCAGTTTTCTAGTATAAACGAAAAACCGCAGAGTTCAAGGCCTAAGTCTTTAAGGTTATTCAGATGTGGGCTGGGAATTTAGCTCAGTGATTTCACTGCCTGCTATGCAAGTGCAAGGACCTGAGTTTGATCCCCAGTACAAAAAAAAAAAAAAAAAAAAGGATATTCAGATGTCTCAGCACATCTTTAAAGTAAAAATATTTGGAAGTAAATTATTTTGTAATATTGAAATTATTATTTCAATATTACTTTTATTCTAAATGACTAAATGAAGCATATTTATAAATTTGAAAGAAGCTTCGCAAGTGCAGGGACCCGAGTTTGATCCCCGGTACAAAAAAAAAAAAAAAAAATTTGAAAGAAGCTTCCCATGCACATATCAAGGAAACGAAAAATTCCTGTCTTTCTTCCTAGGAGTAAAGCAACCTTCCTTTAAATTTTTTCTTGCAAAAGAAGTTTTTAATATTCATTCATAACTTATGGAAGGCCAGTTGTGTTATCATATTATATTTATTAATTGTATAGGGTCACTAATAATTCAAGATGAAATGTATCTGTGTATAATGGTGCTGTAACATTAATATTTTATAACAATTACCTTTTCCTTCACCTCAAAACATTAAGAACTAGCAGTAGGAAATTAATTCATATGGGTAGTTATTAGTCATATTCAAATGTGACACAGAAACCTGCATTCACTGAAATCTTCAGTTACCTAACACCAGATTCTTAGTTCAAAAATCACTAAATAAATGTAGACACCTCTCAATCATCCACATCAATAAAACAGGAATGTTAGCAATGAGTAAACAATCTTTTCAATACAAGTGGACCACATACACTAAAAATTTTCCAAGTCTTTATCCCAGTCCATTCTTAATTCAAGACAAAATCATCCCAGTTGCTTAAAACTGATGCACTTGTAACGTTCTAAATTTAATCCAAATCAACAATTCACTTGTTTTTATGCCCTTGGATGCCCAACACACAAATTTCATGGGTTCCATTGATTCATCCCTTTTAATAATTTCCTGAACTTCATTATTTTCCAGGTCCTGTGTTCTGTATCTAAAGTCAGTGATTCTTGAACTTGTTTGAACATGAAAAAACAGCAGGAGAGCTCTTAAAATGCTTACAACTGATACTCAAACCTGGAAATAAAACATTGTACAATAATGTAATAACTGTAAAACCAGCTTTTGTTTAAGGCTTTCCAGATACTTTCAATGCACAATTATGTTCGAGAAACATTGCTCTCCAATATTTCTCCAATTTCTCTTATTCTTGTCATCCTTGTTGGACTTATTTACATTAAATCCATCTCTTATGGGTTACTGTAATTGTTTTTTAAGTTCTTTTCTCCTGCTCCATTAATCTCTTTCTACATTCGTCTATCCTCTGCATTATTTCTTTTTTAAAAACTTCTCATAGTACTGAGGTTACTATTTTTCACTTCTTTGAATGTGCCATTTCTTTTTTCAGTTGCTTAATGAGCATATGATGACATTACATTATGATTATAATGTAATGTAATAATTATGGTACATCATAATTGGTACATGTAATGAGTTGGTACATAACACATCTCAATTCTTTTTTCATCCCCTTTTCCTCCTTGCCCTCTTCCCTCCCTCTGTCTCTTGGTCCCCTTCCCCTTTGAAAAGAATCTTTCTCCCTAACCTCTATTATCTATTCTGGGTGGGGGGTTTTTGCACTTTATTTATATTTTGGATTTCACATATTTAAAAATCTATGCAATATTTAAACTTGCCTGTCTGAATTATTTCACTTAACATTATAATCTCAAGATGCATCCATTTCCCTGCAAATGAGTCAAGTTTATCCTCCTTCATGGCAGATTAATACTCCATTGTAAATAAACACCATATTTTTTACCCATTCACCTGCTGATAGACACATAGGCTGCTTCCAAGGTTTAGCTATTATGAATTGTTTTGCTATAAATGTAGATGTGTATGTATCACTCTAATATGGTGCCATTAATTCTTTTAAGAAGATACTTACAAGGGGAATAGCTGGACCAAATGGAATATCTGGTTTTAGTTTTTTGGGGGAATCTCCATACTGTTTTCCACAATGCTTATATTAGTTAACATACTCTCCAACAATGTAGAAGCATTCGTTTTTTTCTCACAGCCTCTCCAGCATTTGTTGTTTGATTTCTTGACATGAGCTATGTTTTCTGGAGTAAGATGGAATCTCAGCATTGTTGTAAATTGTATTTCTCTAATGGCCAGCAATGTTGAACACTTTTTCATGTACTTATTGGTCCTGTGTAGTTCTTCTTCTGAGGTGTCTGTTCATTCAAGTTTCCCATTTTTTCATTGAATTTTTTTTTGGTACTGGGGATCAAATTCAGGACCTTGCACTTGCGAGGCAGGTGCCAGAACCACTGAGCTAAATCCCCAGCCCCTTTCATTGAGTCTTTTATTTTGTGGGGTTTAATTTTCTTCGTTCTTGTATATTTTAGACATTAGTACTCTGGCTAAGGAATAGATGGAAAAATATTTTTCCCATTCTGTAGCTGCCTTTTCACTCTGCTGGTTATTTCCTTTTCTGTGAAGAAACACTATAATTTTATATAATTCCATCCATTGATTCTTGGTACTATTTTTGTGAGCATTAGATTTTTGTCATAAAGTCCTTGCCTATGCCTATACCTTCAAGATTTGTACCTATTTTATCTTCTACAGATTAAGTGTTTCTGTTTTGTTTGGGGGGGGGCGGTTTGGTACAAGGGATCAAACTCAGGACCTTGCACTTGTAAGGCAGGTGTGATGCCACTGAACTAAATCACCAGCCCCTAAGTGTTTCTGTTTTAACATTTAGATCTTTAGTTCATTCTGATTTTAGTTTAGTATGTGGTGAGAGATATGGGTCTAGATTAAATCTTCTGCATGTGGCTATCCAGTTTTCCCAGCACCATTTATTAAAAAGGTTACCTTTCCTCTAGTGTATGTTTCTGCCCCTTTGTCAAATATCAAATAGCTGTGCCTGAGTTGTTGGCATGTCCTCTATTGTGTTCCACTGATTCATGTGTCTGTTTTTATCACTGTAAGTTGTGTAATATAACTTCAAATCTGGGATTGTGATATCTCTCACTTTGCTCTTGTTACCCAGGATTTCTTTTGCCATTTTGTGTCTCTTTTGGTTCCATATAAGTTTCAGATTATTTTCTGTAGTTATATGAGGAATACTGTTGGTATTCTGATTGGGATTGCATTAAATCTGTATATTAGTTTTGGACGTATGTCCGTTTTGACTATGTTCGTTATGCCTATTCAGGAAGAGGGGATTTTTCCATTTTCTGATATCCTCTTTGAGCTCCTTTTTCAAAGTACTATAGTTTTCACTGCAGAAGTCTTTCACTTCCTTGGTTAGATTAATTTTTAAGTATTTCAATTTTTTATACTATTGTGATGGTATTTGCTAATTTCTCTCTTCATAAGTTCATTACTCGTATAGAGGAACACTATTGATTTTTGTTATGTTCTTTTCATTATTGATTTTTGTGTGTTGATTTTGCATGCTGCTACATTACTGAATTTGGTTATTAATTCTAGGAGTCTCTTGAAAATTTTTTGTATCTTCTATATACAGGATCATGTCATTTACAAATAATTATAATTTGACTTCTTCCTTTCCTATACATACTCCCTTTCTTTCTTTTGCCTTTTTTGCTATGGCTCATGTTTCAAGTACTATGTTGAATAGAAGTGATATTGGACATGATTGGTTTCTTCTTGATTTTAGAGGGAAAACTTTCCATTTTCCCCTCTTTTAATATGCTGTGAGCAGTAGTTCGGTCATAAATAGCTTTTATCAGATTAAGATAAAAACTTTCTATACCTAATTTCTTCAGTATTTTTATTATGAAAGGATGTTAGACTTTTCTCAAAGACTTTTTCACTACCTATTGAGTTGATCCTATGATTTTTGTGCTTATTTCAGTTTCTTGATCTGTGTATGTTAAACATCGTTGCAGTCCTGGAATGAAGCTTACTTGATCATGATGTATGATCTTTTTGATGATTTGTTGCACTCTATTCGCCAATATCTTGTGGGTTTCTGCATCTATATTCATCAGAGAGATTGACCTGTAGTTCTTTGGGGAGGGGGTGGATCCTTGTCAAGTTTTGGAATGTTACCTTCTAAGAATGACTAGAAATATATCTTTACTTTTGATTTCCTTAAAGAGTTTGAGTATAATTAGCATAAGATCTTCCCTAAAGTTCTTGTGTAATTTGGCAATAAAGCCATTTGGACCTGGGCTTTTCCTTATTCATAGGGGTTTTTTACTACTGCTTAAATTTTATTGTACATTATTGAATTGTTCAGGGTTTTTAAATGTTCTTGATTATGTTTTGGTAATTCATATGTATCTAGAATGTACAGTGTCTATTCCCTCTGAATTCTCCAATTTATTGCTGTGCAGATTTGCAAAGTATTTGTTAATAATCTTCTAGATTTCAGCAGTGTCCGTTGTGGTTTCACCCTTTTCATTTCTAATTGCATTGATTTGGGTCTTTTCTTTCTATGTTTTGAAAGATTGACTAAGGGTTTTTTATTTTGTTTATTTTTGTGAAGTACCAGCTCTTCAATTTATTGATTCTTTGTATTTTTTAGTCTATATTTCATTGATTTCTACTCTGATCTTTATAATTTTCTTCCTTGTACTCACATTAGAATTCCACTACCTCTGTGTATTTAGGAGGGGAGGCTCTGATGTATTTAACCACACTATTTTTACTGACACCAGGGAAATCCAGATATTGACATACCGAAAAAAAAAACAATTGATAGCAACAACTATATCACCTTGGCTATAATAATAAAAATCAGCAAAAATAACAGTGACAAAGGAAAACTGGATATTGACATACCCAAGAACCCAGAATGAACCATCTTTAACTGCAGGAATGAGATCTACAGTTATAGTATAAACACTAAGATAAGCCAAATATTGAACTACAGTGAATATCTACTAAATGGAAGAACTTTATTTCCACTAACAATAGAACAGTATTCAACAATAAAAGCATACAGTTAACCATCTAAATAGTCATAAAGGTTGGTGGATATACTACTAAAAACAGAAGGGGTTGGGAACTGGAGAATTAAAGAAGTAAAATTTGAAATCTTAATAGAAGATGAGGAGGAGAGAAAACTGATGTAGGGGATCCTATTAATGAGTCTAAGGAATTAATAATGTTAGATAACAGTAACAGAAAAGAATGAATGAGAAAAAGAAGAAAAAAGAAAAAGAGCAAAATAAAAGAAAAAAGAAAAAGAAAAATGAAAAATATAAAGGAGAAAAGGGAAAAATTGAAAAAAGCTTCAAACCCTCAAAAACAATGAAGGAAAAAGAAAGAAGAAAAAATGTAAGTCCACCAAAAAAAATTCCTCAGTATTTGAATGAATTTTTCTTTCCAGGATCATGTCTTGGAATCTGGCAAGTCATGATTAGGGTTAGGGTTAGAGTTAGAGTCAGGGTAAGCTCTTTTTAGTAATTTGTGAGCTACTGACCCCTTAGCACTATGCTTATTGACTATAAATTCCAGCTGTCTTTATAGTAATCAGAATTTAGTTTGGGTCTAAGCTGAAGTCTCCCGTCCCTATCATAATAGTTAAATAAAACCTGTCTTGCCATTTTTAATAAGTGTGCAAATATTTTTGTCCTATACTACTTAGTAGTGATATTTAACCTTTGAGAAACTATTAGATTGTTTTCCAAAATGCTTGGGCCATTTTACATTTTCACCAGCAATGTATGAGTGATACAATTTCTCACAGTACTTCCAATATTTCCTATTACTTGCCTTTTCTTTTTTACACAACCATTCTATTTGACAGATGGACTTTATTTTTTTAAGTGCTTTCAACTTTTTAAAAATTTTTATTAGTATATGTTTGCATCTCATGTAGTTTACAATCATCTTGGGGAGTGGTAACATGTACATACCACAGCTTGTTTCTGTCTTTTCCTTTGCAAAAGCCTCTTCCACTTCTCTTACCATCCCTACCTCTTTACCCAATTCCCCTGTCCCATTTTTCATTCTTATTGATATTATTAAACTTACTTTGTATGATGGCACATAATGTTTACATTTATTGAAATTACTAGGTTTCTGTACATGGCATATCTTTATTTTACTTATTTCCTTTTCCTCTCCTCCTCATCCCTAATGCTTTTACCTTTGACCACTTCCCTATCACAAGAGATCCATCTCCTTGTCCCTTTCTATCCATCCTTTATTATTCTTTTTGTATGTACTTTGCCTCACTCAAATGAGAGATACCATTTATGGTATTTAAGCTAGTGTGTCCAGTTTATTTTACTCAAGGTGTATCCATTTTTCTACAAATGTCTCAAATCTGTCATTCTTTATAGCAGAGTAGTATTCCATTATATATAGCTACCACATGCTTTTTATCCAATCATCTGCTGATGGGTATACAGGCTGCTTCCAGGATTTACCCGTTATGAATTGTGCTGCTATGAACATTGGTATGCATGTATCGCTATAGTATGATGCCTTAGGCTCTATGGGAAAGATACCTAGCAGAGCCATCACTGGGTCATATGGAATTTTAAGTTCAGTTCTTTGAGAAATCTCCATACTGATTTTTTTTCCCCATTAAGTTTATTGGTACATTTTAGGTATACAATACAGTTACATTCATCATTGGGATCTTGTACCTTTACATGAGTATCTTGGTTCTTATTTTTTTTTCCCCCTTCCTCTGCCCTCCCTTCACCCCCTCCACCCTTCCCTATTTGCAAAGACCTTGTTTCCATTTTTTTCCTTTTCTCATATTTTTTCTTTTCCCTTTTTTCCTTTCCCTACCCCTCCCAATTACCCTGCTTTTTTAGGCCTTTTCTTCCTGTTACACAATATCAGTTATACATTTTTAAATTACAATATTAAGATCTAGGAGACATTACCACAGATTTTACAGAATTTAAAAGGATATAGAAAGCATATTACAAAAATCTTTTTTGAAATAAATTTGACAACTTCTAAGAAGTAACTTGGAAGACAAATTAATGAAACTAACTCTGGAGGAAATATAAAATTTGAATAGCACCTATTAAAGAAAGTATATTCCTAGCTTGAAAACCTACCTATATGACAACAGCAGGCTCATAAACATTTTAACTGATAAATTATACCAAACAATTAAAGCAGAAAAAAGAAGGAACACTTCTCCCCTCATTTTAGGAACTCAACATTGTGCTAATCCTAAAACTGGGTAAAGATAATAGAAGAAAAAATTAGGAACATAGATAGAAATTTGTTTAACAAAACAAACTCTTAGAAGTCAGATCTGGCAGTATGTAGAAAGTGGTTTTGTTATAGGGTTGGCAGTGTTGGGAGTGGATCTTCCATACTGATTTTTATAATGGTTGTACCAGTTTGCATTTCCACCAATAATGAAGGAGGGCTCCTTTTCACCACAGACTCATCAGTATTTGTTATTGTTTGATTTCTTCATAAATGCCATTCTTGAGATCACAGCAAGAAACCCTTATGGACCAGAGCAGCATGGTTGTGGGGAGGTCCCAGATAGGGCTCCGCTATGACCCTAGCAGGTTGGACCCACAGGCTCAGCCAAAGGCCCACCTGGAAAAAAAGCCCCACAGGCACATAAGCAACAGCCAGAGACCTTCCTAGATACCACTGGTAAGTGTGTGCAGACCCCAGCCAGAAGCACCTCTGACAACAGTAACGGGGATGCACAGTCACCAGTCAAAGGCCCTCCCAGACAACAGCTATGTAGGGGAGAGCGGCCCCCAGCCAGAGGCATACCCAGATACCATCCCAAGTGTGCACAGGCCCAAGCTAGAACCTCACCAGGACAACAGGGCTGCACAGGGATCCAAAAGACTACCATTTTGAACCCAGGATTGGCACAGGTTTGAGCAGCAGAGAAAAAAAGAAGAAAAAAGAAAAAGAAAAACAAGACTAACAAGAAAAAAAGCAGAGAGCAAAATAAAAGAAAAAAGAAAAAGAAAACTGGAAAAAATATAAATGAGAAAAGGGAAAAATTGAAAAAAACTTCAAACCCTCATTTTTTTCTTCTTTCCTATTCCTTCATTTTTTTGAGGGTTTGCAGTTTTTTTTCAATTTTTCCCCTTTCTCCTTTATACTTTTTCCATTTTTCTTTTTCTTTTTTCCTTTATTTTGCCCTGCTTTTTGCTTTTTTCTTCTTTTTCTTGTTACTTTGTTTTTTCTTTTCTTTTTCTTGTTAGTTTGCTGAGAATAGAAGACCACTGGGCAAGAAAAAAGGCACTTTAACAAAGGCACAGCAGGCTATATCTGTTGAAATGAGAAGACACTTAAACAAGTTTCAAACCCAGACTACCAGATCACCTACAGCAACCCCATAGGGCAACAAGATAGAACAATCGGCTATGCAACCAACTGGACTCTCTGAACTGAAAACAAAAGAGGATCTGGAAAAAAGAAATCAGGAATAATTTCTCAGATAACAACAGAGGTTGTGTCCATAGTGAAAGACATGATTAATAACTCAAGAACAGACACGCATAAAAAAATAGAGGAGGTAAGGAACATGATGGAATCACAACATAGAAAACAAATGGAATTGATAAAACATATGCAAGGAGATTTCCAGGAGATTAAAAACTCCATTGAAAGATTGCACAGAAGAATGAGCCAATGTGAGGACAGAGTTACAGACATAAAAGATAGGATTGCAATTAGTGACCAGGAAAAGAAAAATTTCTTTAAAATAGTAAGCAACCATGAAAAATCAATCCAGCAGCTGCTAGATGATGCAAAGAAGCATAATATAAGACTGATTAGAGTCAATGAAGAAACAGGAGAGAGTGAAGACTACATAAAAAAAAAAAACTGTTTACAGAAGTGATAGAAGAAAACTTCTCAAGCAGGGGAAAAGAACTTGACATACAGATAAGTGAGGCATATAGGACTCCAACTAGCTTTGATCAAAAAAAAAATCTACACATAGGTATATAATAGTTAAGATTCCAGAAACCCAGCAGAAGAACACAATTCTACAAGCAGTTATAGAAAAGAAACAAATCACATACAAAGGAAAGCCCATCAGAATCACAGCAGACTTCTCAACACAAACCCTCAAGTCAAGAAGAGCCTGGAGTGAAACATTTCAAGCCCTAAAGGAAAACAACTTCCAACCCAGAATGATGTACCCTGCAAAACTAACTTTCAAAATTGATGGAAAAATAAGATACTTTCATGATAAAAAGCACCAGAGGAACTTCATGAATACCAAACCAACACTTACAAAAAATTTTAAACAATATCCTAGGAAAAGGCAATGAAGATCACAACTCCAGGAAGCCAGCAGAATGAATCCATCAGGCACGACAAAAAATTAAATGCAAACAGGGAGACTCCAACAAAGAAAGTCATGAAAAGGATAAGTCAATACATATCAGTTTTAACCATCAATGTTAATGGTCTCAATTCACCAATCAAAAGAAATAGACTGGCAGAATGGGTTAAGAAGCAAGATCCAACAACATGCTGCATACAAAAAAACACACTTAATTCAAAAACAAACTCATAGACTAAAAATTAAAGGGTAGAAAACAATACTCCATGCAACAGGAATCCCCCAAAAAAGCAGGAGTAGCTATCCTCTTTGCAGATCAAATGGATTTCAAACCAATACTGATTAAGAGGGACAAAGAAGGTCACTGCATATTTGTAAAGGGAACAATCCAAGAAGAAGAGATGACAATCATAAATATATATGTATCAAACACTAGTGCACCCAACTATATAAAACAAACACAGACATGAAAAATCAAATAAGCACTAAAAGAATACTAGTGGGGGACCTCAATACCCCACTGTCACAGATAGATCAACTAGACAGAAAATAAACAATGAAATACTAGAACTCAAACTCATGAACAAATGGACTTAACAGATGTTTACAGAGTGTTCCACCCCATAAAATCAGAATATACATTCTTTTCAGCTGCACACGTGTCATTCTCCAAAATAGACCACATACTTGCTTATAGAACATGTTTAAGTAAGTGCAAAGAATTGATGTTATCCCCTGTATATTATCAGATCATAGTGTGATGAAATTAGAGAACAATAGCAAAAGAAACCACAAGAATTTCATAAAGATATGGAACCTGAACATCACATTTCTGAATAACGAATGGGTCACAGAGTAAATTAAAGAAGAAATCAGACAGTTTCTGCAATTAAATGAGAATTCCAGCACAACATATCTGAATGTATGGGACATAATGAAAGCAGTCTTATGAGGGAAATTCATAGCCGTGAATATTCATTAGGAGAACAGAGTGAGCTGAAATAAACAACCTAATACTGAACCTCAAGCTTCTAGAAAACTAAGAGCAGGACAAACTTAAAGCTCATACAAGGGAGGAAATTCTAAAGACCAGAGCAGAAATCAATTCAATGGAGACTAAGAAAACAATACAAAATATCAATGAAGCAATGAATTGGTTCTTCAAAAGAATAAACAAAATTCACAAACCATTAGACAACCTTATTGAAAAAAGGAAAGAAAAGACCCAAATTTATGCAATTAGGAATGAAAACGGTGAAATTATAACAGACCCAGCAGAAATCCAGAGGATCATCAATACCTACAATGAGAACCTATACACCAGTAAGATGGAAAACACAGAAGAAATGGACAGATTCCTAGATAAGTATGAATTACCAAAGTTGAACAAAGAACACCTAAAAATTCTAAACAACCCAATATCAATAAACAAAATTGAAAACATAATTAAAAACTTACCAACTAAGAAAAGCCAGAGCCCCGATAGCTTCACTGCTAACTTCTAAAGACATTTAGAGAAGAACTACTGTAACTACTGTTTAAACCCTTCAATGAAATTGAAAAGGAAGCAATACTCCTAAATTCATTCCTGGAAACAGCATCACCTTGATCCCAAAAGCAGGGAAAGACCCAACCAAAAGGAGAACTATAGGCCAATCTCACTAATGAACATTGATGAACGAATCTTCAATAAGATACTCCCAAATAGATGTGGAAGATCATCAAGATGATCACACAGCCTGACCAAGTGGGATTCATCCCAGGAATACAGAGATGGTTCAAAATATGCAAATCAGTAAATGCAATATACTACATTAACAGAGCCAAGGACAAAAACCACATGATCATCTCAGCAGATGCAGAAAAAGCATTTGACAAAATCCAACACACATTTATGATAAAAACCCTGCAAAAAATTGGAATAGATGATCTTTATCTTAACCTTATAGAAGCCATATATAAAAATCCAACAGCCACTACTATCCTAAATGGTCAAAAACTGAAATCCTTCATGCTAAAGTCAGGAACAAGACAAGGATGTCCACTATCACCACTCCTATTCAATATAGTTTTGGAAACATTAGCCACAGCAATTAGACAAGAGAAAGAAATAAAAGGAATAAAGATAGGAAATGAAGAAGGCAAATTGTCATTATTTGCAGACAACATGATACTTTATATAGAAGACTGAAAGAACTCCACCAAAGTCTTCTAGGCTTAGTAACCAAATTCAGTACAGTAGCTGGACCCAATGTCAACACACGAAGATCAATAGCTTTCCTGTACGCTCACAATAGACTCACTTAAAAAGAAATTGGAGAAACAATTTTCTTCCTAATAGCATCTGAAAAAAATTGAAATACCTAGGAATCAACCTGACAAAAGAAATCAAAGACCTCTACTGTGAAAACTATAGCATTCTGAAAAAAGAAATTGAAGAAGACATCATAAAATGGAAAGACATCTCTTGTTCATTGATAAGAACCAATATAGTGAAAATGGCCATACTTCCAAAACTGCTATATAGATTCAATGCAATTCCAACTGAAATTCCAGCAGCATACTTCACGAACCTTGAGAAAGCAATCCAAAAATTCACTTGGAAGAAGAGACCCAGAATAGCAAAACAATTCTAGTCAACAAAGACAAGGTAGCGGATATCACAATCCCCAACTTGAAACTATACTACAAAGCTACTGTGATAAAAAGCAGCATAGTACTGCCAAAGAAACAGACCTGAGGACCAGTGGAACAGATTGGAAGATGCAGAAACAACTCCAGACACACTCAGCCATCTCATCTTCAACAAAGGAGCCAAACACCCTCACTGGAGGAAAGAAAGCCTCTTTAATAAATGGCGCTGGAAAAACTGGGGTTTCAACTTGCCAAAGATTAAAATTAGACCTATATCTCTCACCATGCACTGAAATAAAACTGAAATACAAAAAAGATATAAATATTAAAACAGAAACACTAAACTGGCTGGAAAAAAGGTTAGGTAGAACTCTTGAAGACATCGCCATAGGAAAAGATATCATGAAAAAAACCTCAGTTGCACATGAACTAGCACAAAGGATCAACAAATGGGATATCATCTTGTTAAAAAGATTTTGCACAGCAAGAGAAACCACCAACAACGTGAAGCATCAACACATAATGTGGGAAAAAAATTTCACCTGCTGTTCCTCAGACAAAGATCTGCTACCTAGAATATATAAAGAACTTATAAAAACCAGACCTTCTAAATTTAAAGACCCAGTCGAAAAATGGGCATCTGAAATGAACAGACATTTCTCAAAGAAGTAGAAATAGTAAATAAACATATGAAAAAATGTTCAGCATCACTGGTCATTCAAGAGATGCAAATGAAAACAACACTGAGATTCCACCTCACCCCGGAAAGAATGACTGCTATGAAGAAATCAACGAATAGCAAATGCTGCTGGGGCTGTGAGGGAAAAGGAACCTTTCTCCACTTTTGGTGGCAGTGTAGACTGGTGCAACTACTGTGGAAATAAATATGGAGATACCTCAAAGAGCTATGACTAGAGGTCCCATTTGACCCAGATATTCCCCTCCCGGGTATCTTCCCAAAAGAGTTAGAGTCATACCACAGTGATTTATGTCCACCCATGTTCATAGCTGCATGGTTTGTAATAGATAAAACTTGGAAACAAACCAATTGCCCATTAACTGGAGACTGGATAAAGAAAATGTGTGTTTTTTTAATAACATAGAGTACTACTCAGCCATAAAAAATGAGAAATTAGAGATACTTATAGCTAAATGGATGCACATTGTGGCCATACTCTTCCCCCCCCCATTAACTTTATTGGTACATTTTAGGTATACAATACAGTTACATTCATCATTGGGATCTTGTACCATTACATGAGTATCTTGGTTCTTATTTTTCTCTCCTTCCCTTGCCCTCCCTTCACTCCCTCCAGCCTTCCCTATTTGCAAAGACCTTGTATCCATTTTTTTCCTCTTCTCATATTTTTTCCTTTCCCTTTTTTCCCTTCCCCTACTCCTCCCAATTCCCCTGCTCTTTTAGACCTTTTCTTCCTGTTACACAATATCAGTTATACATTTTTTAAATTACAATATCAAGATCTAGGAGACATTACCACAAATTTTACGGAATTTAAAAGGATATAGAAAGCATATTACAAAAATCTTTTCTGAAATAAATTTGACAACTTCTAAGAAGTAACTTGGAAGACAAATTAATGAAACTAACTCTGAAGGAAATATAAAATTTGGATAGCACCTGTTAAAGAAAGTATATTCCTACCTTGAAAACCTACCTATATGACAACAGCAGGCTCATAAACATTTTAACTGATAAATTATATCAAACAATTAAAGCAGAAAAAAGAAGGAACACTTCACTCCTCATTTTAGGAACTCAACATTGTGCTAATCCTAAAACTGGGTAAAGATAATAGAAGAAAAAATTATGAACATAGATAGAAATTTGTTTAACAAAACAAACTCTTAGAAGTCAGATCTGGCAGAATGTAGAAAGTGGTTTTGTTGTAGGGATGGCGGTGTTGGTTCAGCATTGGAAGATCACCCCCAAAAGTAATCATTTTAACAGAGGAAAGGAGAAAGCCATATGATCCTGTCACTAGTTGGAGAAAGAGTATCGGAATAAATTCTACAGCTGTTCATGGTAAAAGCTATCAGGAGACTAGAAGTAGAACAGAACCTTCTCAACAGATCAAAGACATGTACTCCATACTTCCAACAAAAACTCCTTCTATGAATGGAAATGATACAATGCTTTCTCCCTAAAGTGGGGAACAAGGGCATATATGCCTACTCTTCATCTGTCCATTAGACCTTTAAACATAGGTCTAAACCAAAATAGTCTGGCAATAAAATGACACAACTAGGATAGGATTGGCACAGCAGAAGCAAAATCTTTATATGTAGATGAAATGATCATCTACAGAGAAAATACTAAGAAATCTCTAGGAGCCCCTAGAACGTGTACTTGAATTTAGCAGGATTAGAAAACACAAGGTATATATAAAATTTCAGGTCTGTGTATACTTGCTATAAAGAACTGGATATTGAAATTTTCAAGTTATGTAGGAGTACAAAGGACCCACAAAAGCCAAAAACAGAAACAAAAACAGTGTTGGAAGACGTTTAGCACCCAATTAAAACACTTCTTCTAAAGCTACAGTAATCAAGGCAGTGTAGGTGTAAGGAAAGATGTATAGATCATTTGAATAAAACAGAGAATCTAGAAATAGAACCACACATATATGGTCCACTGAGTTTTGAAAGATTATTTAACCTTAGCATTTGATAGAATATAAACTCGATTCAAGAGCCGAGGAAGAGATAGTGTCTTCAGCAAACAGCACTAGAACACCTGGTATCCGTATATAAAAAATTAACCTAAACCCTTTTTTTCCATACATGAAAATAACTTGAAGGGATCTATGAACCTAAATATGAAAGCCTAAAAGTATAAAAATTTAAGAAGAAATTATAAGGGAAAATATTTATGAATTCAGGGTAGGCAAGAACTACCTAGGATACAAAAAAAATGGTGTAACAAAGAAAAACAACTGATGAGATTCCATCAAAATTTAGAACTTTAAATGACATCATTAAAATGAAAAGTAGTCCTTAAACAGACCATATTTACAATGCATATAACTTATGAGCAGAATATATAAAGAATTCTTAGAGCTCATTAATAGACAACCCAATTAAAATGTAGACATAAGAAGATGATAAATAGCCAGTATAGCACAAGAAATGGTGTGCAATTCTAGAATCAGAAAAATACTAATCAGTACAATAATAAGATTGAATTATACACTTATTAGGGAGATGAAGTTAAAGGTTTTAAAAGCCTTGTCATGACTTTTTCTTTTTGTTGGATTCTCCCCCTTTGCATTTAATTTGTCACACCCAATGTATTCATTCTACTGGGTTTCCTGGGGTTGTGATCCTCATTGTCTTTTCCTAGGGTATTGTCTAAAATTTTTTGGAGTGCCGGTTTGGTATTCATGAAGTTGCTGAGGTGCTCTTTATCATGAAAGCATCTTATTTCTCCATCAATTTTGAAAGATAGTTTTGCAGGGTACATCAATCTGGATTGGAGGCTGTTTTCCTTTAGGGCTAGAAATACAACACTCCAAGCTCTTCTTGCCTTGAGGGTTTGCATTGAGAAGTCTGCTGTGATTCTGATGGGCTTTTGTTTATATGTGATTTGTTTCTTTTCTCTCACTGCTTGTAGAATTTTATTCTTCTGCTGGATTTCTGGAATCCTAACTATTATATGCCTATGTGTAGATTTTTTTTGATTAAGGTTAGCTGGAGTCCTATATGCCTCACTTATCTGTATGTCAAGTTCTTTTCCCCTCCTTGGGAAGCTTTCTGCCATCACTTCTGTGAACAGTTTTTTTATGTCATCTGCACTCTCTCTTCTTTCTTCATTGACTCCAATCAGTCTTATGTTATTCTTTGCATCGTCTAGCAGCTGTTGGATGGATTTCTCACGTTCCCTTACAATTTTAAAGAAATTTTTCTTTTCCTCCTCACTAATTGCAATCTTATCTTCTATATGTGAAATTCTATCCTCACATTGGTTCATTCTGCTGTGCAGACTTTCAATGGAGTCTTTAATCTCTTGGAAATCTGTTTGTATCTGTTTTATGGATTCCATTTGTTTCCTATGTTGAGATTCCATCATGTTCCTCAGATCCTCTATTTTTTTATCTGTGTCCTCTCTAGATTTATTAATCATGTCTTGCACCATGAGCGAAATCTTTGCTGTTATCTGAGTAATTATTTCTGATTTCATTTTTCGCACATCCTCTTTTGTTGCCAGTTCAGGGAGTCCAGGTGGTTGAGTATCAGATTGTTCCATCTCGTTTCCCTTTGGGGTTGCTATAGGTGATCTGGAAGTCTGTTTTTGAGGCTTGTTTATGTGTCTTCTCATTTCTACGGGGCGGGGGGGGGGTGTGCTTTTGGCGCCCACGCGGCTCACCTTCTCTGCCCTAGGAGCTTGAGACAGCAGCAGGGGAGCTTCCTTCTGGGTGCTGGGACCAGCTGAGCTTCACTGCCCTAGGAGCCTGGGATGGAGGCGGGGAGCTTCCTTCCAGGTGCTGGGACCGGCTCAGCTTCACTGGCCTTGTGGCCATACTCTTAAGTGAAATAAATAAGACACACGTGTGTAAATACTGAATAGTTTCTCTGGTGTGAGAAACTGAAAGTGTAAGTAAGGATCAAAATGTCTAATAGATAATGTGAAATAGGAAGAATGGAGATAGGAAATAGGAAGAAAAGAAGGGGAAGGGGGAGTGGAGGGGGTAGGGGAAAGGAAAGAATGGAATAGAATTAATATGAAAAAATGACAAATGGAAACAAAGTCTTTGTAAATAGGGAAGGGTGGAGGGGTTGAATGGAGGCCAGGGGAATGGGGAAAAATAAGAATCAAGATATATCATGTAAAGGTACAAATTTCCAATGATCGATGTCAGTGTATTGTATACCTAAAATGTACCAATGAAATTAATTTTTAAAAAATGATTGCCATTCTTTCTGGAATAAGACAGAATCTTAGCATTGTTTTAATTTTCTTTTCTCTAATGGTCAGAGATGTTGAGCATTTTGTCATATATTTCTTGACACTTTGTATTTCTGTGAAGTGTCTGTCTGTTTCTCTTGCCCATTTCTTGATTGGGTCTTTAATTTTAGGTGGGTTAAGATTTTGAGTTCCTTGTATATTTGAGATATTAGTCCTCTGTCGGAGAATTAGCTGGCAAAAATTTTTACCATTCTGTAGCATATCTCTTCACTCTGAGTGATTCTTGTGCTGTACAGAAGCTTTTTAATCAGATATAATCCCATTTGGGTTTTCTTGCTGTTATTTCTTGTGCAATTGAAGTTCTGTTTAGAACATCCTTTCCTACACCTATGTCTTCAAGTGTCTTTCCTATTTTTTCTTCCAGTAAGCTTAATATTTCTGATTTATTGTTTAGATCTTTAATCCCTTTTTATTTTAATTTAATATATAATGAGAGATCAGGGTCCAGTTTCAATTGTCTGCATAAAGATAACCAGTTTTCCCAGCTTCACTTGTTGAATAGGCTGTCTTTCTTCCAACATAAGCTTTTCGCCCTATTGTTGAAGATCAAATAGCTGAATGTGTCAGGGGAGTTTGGTTTCTGGATACTCAGTTTTGTTCCTTGATCCATGTATCTGTTTTTGTTCCAGTACCATGCTGTTTTTATCACTATTGCTGTGTAGTATAGCTTGAAATCAGGTATTGCTATGTTTCTTGCTTTGCTCTTGTTGCCCAAAATTGCCTTTGCTATTCTGAATCTCTTCTAGTTCCATATGAATTTTTGGATAGTTTTCTCTAGATCTGTAAAGTATGCTGTTGGTATTTTGATTGGTACTGCATTCAATCTGTGTAAGAGTTTTGGTAGTGTGGCCATTTGGACAATATTAATCTGCCTATCCAAGATCAGGGGATATCTTTCCATTTTCTGATGTCTTCTTCAATCTCCTTTTTCAGAGTACCGTAGTTTTCTTTGTACAGGTCTTTCACTTCCTTAGTTAGGTTAACTCCTAAGTGTTTTGTTTTTCTTGAAGCTACTGGTAATGGTATTATTTTCATAATTGCCTTCTCATCCCATTCATTGTTGATGTATATAATGCTAATTATTTTTGGGTGTTGATCATGTATCCTGATACTTTGCTGAAGTTTGTTAACTGCCTTTTTAACCATATCTGTCATAGTGGATACAAAATGGCACCTCACATTTAGTTTTTATTTATTTAATGGCTAGTGATGTTAAACGACACTTTACACATACATGGTGCTTACTGGCCATATATCTTTTTTTTTTTTGAGAAATGTCTATTCAGATCATTTGACAATTTTTAAACTGGCTTATTTTTACTTTTATTATTGAGCTATAAATGTTTTGTATATATTCTGTTTTTAAAACTGTATCAACTACATCAAGGAAATGCTAGCCATGTAGAATGAGTTAGAAAATGCTCCCTCCTTGTCTTAGTCCATTTGAACAGCTATAAATAAAGTACCATTCTAGTGTGAGAAACTGAAAGTGTAAGTGAGGACCAAAATGTATAATAGATAATGTGAAATAGGAAGCAAAGTTTCAAAGGGGAAGAGGAAGTAGGAGAGGGTGGGGGAAGAGGCAAAAAAGGGACAGAAAAAAATATGAGAAAAGAAGGAAAAACAGAAACAAAGCTTTTGTAAATAGCAAGGGGTGAAAGGGAGGAAAGGGGAATGGGAAAAAAGAAGAACCAAGATATAACATGTACAGGTACAAGTTCCCAATGATGAATATGATCATACCGTATACCTAAAATGTACTAATAAAGTTATTTTTTAAAATACCATACACTAGGTGACTTATAAGCAACAACAATGTACTTCTGGCTGTTCTGAAGTCTGGTAAGTTCTAGATCAAGGCACTATTGGACTTGGTGCTTGGTCAACGCTTGCTTCTATTTCATACACAGCTGTCTTCTCACTGTAACTACACATAGTGGAAGGGGTGAGGGAGTTTTCTGGCACCTCTTTTATGAAGGCATTAATCTCATTCACAAGGGCTGCACCCTCATGACCTCATCACCTTCCTAATGCCCACCTACTAATACTACATATCACCTTGAGAGTTAGGATCTAATATGGGCCTTTGGTTAAGATTTAACATACGAACTATGGTCTGTGGCATTCCACTTCTAGTGTTTTGGAGAAGTTTGTGGAAAAAAGGTATTACTTCTTTAAATGTTTAATAAAATTAACAAATAAAGCCACCTGTGTCAGGGCTTTTCCTTGTGGGAAATTCTAAATTTACTAATTCAATCTCTTGCTATAAAGTTATTCAGATTTTCTCTTTCTTCTTGAGTAAATTTTAATAGTGTGCATTTTTCTGGAAATCTGTGCAACTCATCTAAGTTACCCAAATTTTTGACATATAGTTCTTTATATTATTCCCTTTTAATCTTTTTTATTTTTGTAAAGTCAGCAGTGATCTCTTTTAGTGCTGATTTTAGTAATTTGAGTCTCATCTACTTTTTCTCAATCTGTACTTCTTAGGGTTCATGTTAAAACCCAACTTTCGGTTTCACTCATTTTTATCCATTGTATTTCCATTATCTATTTAACAAATTCAACTTTAATCCTTATTATTTACATCATCTTACTGACTTTAGATTTACTTTGATCTTCTTTTCTAGTGTCCTCAAGTAGAAGTTTGGATTCATGATTTGAATTCTTTCTTTTCAATATAGGTATTTATAGCTCTAAATTTCTCTCTCAGCTCTGCTATAACTGCATTCCATAAGTTTTAGTATAGTGCATTTTCACTTTCCCTAATTTCTCTAACTACTCTTTTTTAAATTCATTGGTTCTTTAGGAGTGTCCTGTTTAATTTCAATGTAATTACTAATTTCCCAATGTTTCTTCTATTATGTTTCTAATTTTACTCCACTGCGATTGGAGATGTGCTTTTTATAATTTCAGTCTTTTTAAATTGCTTGGCTATTGTGGTAAGGCCTAATATATGGTCTGTTGTGGAAAATTTTTCATGGGTATTGAGAAGAAAGTGTATTTTTCTGTTTGGGGGCACAGTGTTTCAGAGATTTGTTAGGCGTGGTTGTTTTATACTTTTGTTCAAATTTTCTGTATCCATGTTAATCTTCTAATTGTTCTATTCACTATTGACAGTGTAATACTGAAGCCTCAAATTAGTTTTGACCAATATTCTATTTCTCTCTTTAATTCTACCAGATTTTGTTGCCTGAATTTTGAAACACTGTTTTATGTGCATATATGTTGATAATATGTAAGTTGGCTTGATACTTTTATTACTATAAAATATCCTTCTTTCATCTCTAGTGACTATTTACATATATATATATATATATATATATATATATATATATATATATGTCTACTTTTCCAGTCAGAGGTAGTTCTTTAGTTCTCTTATGGATTCCATTTCTATGATATATCTTCTTTGAATTTTTTACTTTCAACCTATTTGTATCTTTGAAACCAGATTGTGTCCTTTATAGACAAAATCAAGTTGGATCTTTTGTGATTTAACATAAAGATTATAGTATCTCTGGGAACTGCTATTGAAACCCTGAAATTGCTTGAACTAGCTTTTTATATTCATGCTACTGTTAAGTGCTAACCCATCCTTTTCAATGACACACCTAAGGCATAATAAAATAAAGTAGAAAATAAGCAGTATGTTGGATAAATTTAAATCTAAGAGGCATGCTTCTTCAGACATTAGAACAACATATAAGAAGTGTAACTTTTTAGAAGAAAGAAAGAATACATGTATTTGGATTTTTGGTGTAGCTGTTACTTGTATGTATAGTTCATGTTCTTAAAATATAATTTCTTTTAAAATCTAAGAACCTTTCCATATTACAGGAAAAAATTATATATATATACACACACATATATATATACATATATATATATATATACCATAAACAGTACTATTATGTAATTATGTATCATAGTTCTTTCAGAAGATGCGAAAAGCAAAGTTGTGGTGAGAAGTCAGTTGTTTATTAAAAAGATTCAAAGGGAGAAGCCAATATAAACATTCATGTTGGACAAGGGCCACTTGGAATAAGAGTTAATGCTGAGATCTTATGTGTTGTGTGATAGAACATCATATTTTAAACTGACTCCCTCATTCCTTCCTTAATGTAAGAGCAGTGTTACTTTGGGTCATACTTTTGATTGAAATCTTTATCATTTGTGCAACAAAAAAAGTATGAGATATTAGTAGATTCTGTCTGATGATAGATTCTTTAAAGTTGATTTATTTTTCCTAAATCTAGAAAAAATGAAAAACCAAAAATATAATACAGAAATGTGAAGCATCTTTAAGAATGAATCTTAAAGGCAAGATGGGGAGAAATTATTGCAAGCTGAGGTGATGGAGAAGCAGGATTAAATTCACCAGGTCCTCAAGGAGGCCACTGGAAGAGACGACAGGGTGCTCATGGTGCAAATGGCTGCTACTATTTCTAGAAGGTCCTTTACCTTTCACTAAAAAGGGGAAGGCAGAATGTCATATGCTCATGCCATCAAAAAGAGTTATCAATTTTAATATATTATTTTTATAGATACCATTAATGTATTTTAAGTTATTTTACAAATAAGCTTCTCTTGAACTTGAAAGAATCAGATGACTGGTTGAGCTGCATCAGATGATGATGACCTTTGGAAAGGTCCAAAGTCAGAGGAGACAGTTTGGAGAGAGAGAGAGAATGAGGAAAGAAAGCAACAGAGAACTGGCCACAGGTTTGCCATATGAGCATGTGCACTTTCAGAGGAAGAAGACAGATTGAGGAAGAATACTAAAAGCTTACAGAGGGTAGGAATGGCCCAGCTGTGCACCATCTGGGGCTAGCACTTAAAAGTCTCAAATCTAAATATTAGGGTGGGGGAAAGGAAAGATTGTGCTCTTGTCAAGGCTAAAAGGATGCACACATCCCCCATCTCCCTATTAGTCCTTTGTGGAGTGCGGGCCCTTTGCTCAGGGTCTGAGACTTAAGCCTATATTTTTCTAAAGGGAAATGTTGATAATGTCCAAGTTCAAAAAAGACAGAGAGGAGAGTGACTCCTGGGAAGACAGAAAATCTTAGGGTTAGGCAAAAGGAAGTAAATCATTCTTGAGCTAACATACTGGGAAAGTCACTAAAGAGGAAGACAGTTTCTAAATGGCAGGTTAAAAACATATTTTTATTTAGAACTGTTTACTGAAACGCATTAGTGGAAAAATTTTTCAAAATGGGATCTCTATTAAGCTGCATCTAAAGAAGTTAGAACAGTTTTTATCTTTTTCAGCAAAACCAAACCTAGAATTGATAAACAGCCCAAGGTGTTGCCCTCCATACTTTTTCTCCAAATATAAATCTCACTTTACTAACATTATTTTCTGGTCTTTGATGAGGTATTCTCCATTTATTCTTTGATGTATTGTTGTTTAATGTGGACATTGTGTATGTTGCTCAAATCTCTAATCACTCAAGCCCAGTAGTAACTGTACATTATAAGCTTCCACTTTCTAGTCCCAGGCAGAAAGTTCTGACAAGCTGAATGCTGCTATTCAGTCTCCCCAGTAGGAAAAAATGCCAAAGGCATGTCTAACCACAAAGAGAGCAGAATCCTTCCAAAACCTATAGAAGGAAAGACAAAGTTCCCTCTCTCAACTCAGTTTAAAGCAGCTTTAATCAAGAGGTATTTTCAAAGGATTTTGGAGCAATTTAATGAGACTTTTTTCCTAGCAATTCCAAAGCAGAAGGTCATGCTCTATATAAAACATAGTGTTGGTAAAACGCTTTGTTGAATATTCCCTGAAACTAACTCATAATCAAAACTCAAACACCACCAAATAAGGGGAGGGGGATTCTTGTGCTCTTTTTTGCAATAGTCTAAATAGAGGTTCTTTCCTGTTTATTTGGGTCCCTAATGCAGGGTATTCTTGGTGCTGGGATACTAGAAACTTAAACCTCCAACTGAAATTTGTCCAGTTCCATGACTCAGGCCTACAATCCCAGTATTGAGGGAGGCAGAGGCAGGAAGATTGAAAGTTCAAGTCCTGCCTGGGCAACTTAGGGGATCCTGTCTCAAAATAAAAATACAGAAAGGACTAGGGATATATAGCTCAGTGCAAACTGGGTTCAGCTTAGTATTACAAAAATAAAAAAGATTTAAATTCAATTAAAATTCAAACTCTTCCTCTGTGTATAATAATTGAACATAGATGAGTTAGTTCACATCTCTAACATTCATTTTCCCATCTATAAAATGGACATGATAAAATCCTTGATGAGGTTATGTAGAGTCTGTGTATGATGCTGCAGCACAAGGTTGAGCACCTACATTTCACTCTGTCAAATAGAGTCTTTTAACAATGGATGAAGTTGGGCTAGAGTTGTAGCTCAGCAGTGCAGAGCCTGCCTGGCAAGCACAAGGCCTTGAGTCCAATTCCTGGTACAAAAAAACCCTCCAGAAAAACAAAAACAATTGATGAAGTTATGCTTGATATGATTTTTATGCTCAAAATTTTTATCCCATTTCACATGGTTAAGGACTGTGATAACATCTTAAAAAGTAAGGTCTTGTCTGTGTGTGTGTATGTGTGTGTGTGTGGGTGTGGGTGTGGGTGTGTACACCTGTGTCTTTGATAACAACCACAAAATAAAATGAAAAGAGATGGAAGTGGAGAATTATACCAGGCAACATTTATTGAGCATTACTCAGGGGTAGGTCTGGGCTATGTTTGCGTGCTAGGAAGGTAATTAAAGTAATTGATCTCCGCATAACCTGGGGAAGGATATTTGGGTGAGGGAGCTTAGGGGATTTGGTGGCACCTGTGGTTCCTCATGATCACACTCCTGCCTGTCTCTTCATTTCACTAATTCTTCCCTACTCTTACTCCAGCACTTGGAAAGCTTGTTCCAACATACTATTTTTTTATGGATTCTTTACTCAAGCTCTCTCTGGGTCTCATTACCTCCTGGTTGCCTTTAAAGATTTAACCCAAGAATTATGACCTCAATTCATGTTTCCTTCCCTCCTCTTCTATTCCATGCCCCACTAACATGGGTTAAGCCCTTGGGGTTTGCTTAATATTCTTACATAATCCTATAACCACAGTTTTCACATCCGTAAACTCTTTAGGCTGTAACTTATTCATAGCTGAACTTCTTCACCATGCAGAACCTGGAACCTAATACAAATCCCAAAAAAGATTCATGAGATAAATGAATGAATTAATGACCTCATCTGAGAAAATAGCACCATGATAGTTTTAGGGACAAACACAGGATCCACAACTTTAGATTAAAATCTTCATTTACCAGATTACTCAGCATTGCCATTTCCTGGAGAACTCTGGACTCTGATGCTGTATCATCCTGTTTTTCAAATGAAAACAATTAGGATAAAATATATCATTCTATCCTAAGTCAAGAATCTGGCTTGAAATAAGTTTCACATCTCTAATAACACTCACTTGAGTTTCTGTGCCTCTACCAGGTACCTTCTTTCAGAATAACCATTCTAATAGAACCTATTTGCTCTCTTTATTCAGTACCAGGAAATTGTGATATGATGCCTTAAAAATAAATGAATCTAAGCACACCAGGTTTAAATTGCTCCTGGATGAGTTTAACAGAAAAATCAAATTCCCTCAGACTCTTTTTCTGTGGCTCTACAGGCTACCTCAAGTCTGGAACTATATATGCCCAGATATTTGACAAGACTGTTTACAAATTCAGAGGGTTTTATCGATTACATGATGGAAAAAATTTGGAGTTGGTTTTATACTGTCATTTGCATTATTGAGGTTGAGGGGTTTTGTTTGATCTCCATTCAAGCTTTGTAGAAGCTTGGAAACTGCAAACTGAAGCAATTCAAATTTATGCAGAGCTTGACAGTGAGTTAATTACCAGAACTATGCCAAATTAAATTTTGAGAAAACAATTCTGGCATTTTGAATAGTTGTATGTTATGAATGTTCTTATACACTAGCATATGCAAGCTGTCAACTAGCTGGCTCATTTTGAAGTCGTGTCCACTTAAGAGAAAATATTATGTTTCAAAGAGTCTTATGAAGCATAGAGAAAAAAGTACAAGTACTTTGCCCTTTAGCCTTGGAAATATATGCAGAACCCTGTACTAGAGTTAAATTCATAACTGAACTCCCAGGCACCATACTTGTTAAAATAGATACAGACACTAATACAAACAGGCAGGGTGGTCCCTTCTCAAATATTCACATTCCACATACTCTCACACACATACCTCAAACCAGAGCAAGCCTTAACACAGAAAAAGAGGAGGTAACCATTTCTGCAGAGTGATTTCAAACATGTTCAGGTGGTCTAGCCACTAGAAATATATGTCCTTATATCAGCTGAAATTTCAAAATTTGAGATTCACTTTATGTCAATATGTTTAATACTATTAAGGGCTGGGGATTTAGCTCAGTGGTTTCGCCACCTGCTATGCAAGTGCAAGGACCTGAGTTCTATCCCTGGTACCAAAAAAAAAAACCAAAACCAGAATGTTTAATACTATTACAGTAGAAATTTACCAACATGTAGACACTGTAGGCCCATTAATTGTGATAGGTCAACTTTACTAGAGTGAAAAATGCCTAGCTGATTAGTAAAGCACAATTCTGGGTGTTTGCGTAGATGATTGGCATCTAGGCCAGCAAACTGAGGAGGGAAAATCCACTCCAGTATGAGTGGCACCAATCTATAGGCTTATAGCCTGGATGGAATAAAAAAGGAAAAGAAGAAAGAAGAGTGCCCATTTTTGTGTTTTTCTCATTTTTCCCCTCTCCAATATTTAGTATGCTTGCAATACATAATTAATACACTCAGCATACAGACAGTACATATATGTCTTGATCTCCTTCATATATTTCCCATTAATTCTGTTCCTCTAGAGAACTCTAATATAGGTAAGCAATGGATAATAGAAGAGAATGACAGCATCAAAACACAAACTTCTGCCTTTAATATTTGCCTGGTTTAAGGCTTGGGCCCTATAATTTATAAGAAAAACATTATCAAAAGGCAGGGTGGGGGTGGAGGGGGTGATGTTCTTCTTGCTCTTCACTCAGTGTTCTCAATGAGTCACATTTTTCCCATCTGAAGGTTTACTTATTTGTTTTCCAATTCTCAATATGGTACAAAAATGATCCAGGAATCATTTGGTTGCAAGAAACACACACCCACATTAACTATGCCAATTAGTAAGCTTACTGAAAAGATATTAGGGAATCTCAAAGAAAGAAAGTGCTGGCAGTACACCTCAGTTTCATTTAATCCAAAAGTTATAAGGCAGCCAGTACACCTCTGTATTTCTCTAGCTGTATCCTACTCTGCCTCTTTCTACATGGCTGCTTTGCTTTGAATCTATTTCTTGGAAAGGCTCTTTAGTTTTGACTTCACTAGCCTTGGTACCAACTCAAAGTTCAGTTCTAGGTAACTGTCCAGTTCAATATCCATAAAAAACTAACTCAGTATCCTAACTCCCAATTCTCGGGGGAGAGAAAAAAATTCAAATTGGAAAATGTTTCTACCTCTGATCCTGTAACTGGCTAGCAAAGGACTTTTTGGGTAGCTAATCTGAATACCATCATTAAAGTTTTCAGCAGATATTTAAAGAGAGATAACAGCCTAGAGCAATGTGTGAGAATGAGACATTGACTGTCTTTATAGTAAGTTAATATTTCAGACCTAAATGGATATTTTAAAAGGGGAGAAAGATTTATAAGGCCATGTATATCAGCTCCATCCAGTTTTTCTCATTCTTTAGTCAGATGACTTGAATTCTAAGCCCTCTAAATCAAATATGCATGACACTACTAGTAATTGCAGAATGAATGATTCCAAAGTCCTAAAATGTGTAGACCAAACAGAAATTTTATAGCCACTTTATATAAAAATTCAATTTATTTGGCATATTTTAGGGAAATGGTTACGAGACATTTTGCCAGGAAGTGAAGAAACAAACAACAGGGAAAAGAATCTATTCAAAAGATCAAGAAATGGTGGGAAAGGGAAGAAGGGGAAGCAAAAGGGACATAAACAGATTTTGAGGTGGCCCAGGAGCAGAGCCACCCCCGGTGCTCAGGAAGAGCCCTCCAGGCCACCATACCACTGTCCCCATTGCTGAGGAGGTGAGCCACATGGGCAACAGCAGGACACACACACACACAAACACACACACTCACTCCGTTGAAATGAGAAGAGACATAAACAAGTCTCAAAGCCAGACTTCCAGATCATCTAAAGCAACCCCAAAGGGAAAGGAGAAGAAACAATCTGATATTCAACCACCTGGACTCCCTGAACCAGCAACAAAAGAAGATATGGAAAAAAATGAAATCAGAAATAATTTCTCATATAACAACAGAGATTGTGCCCATAGTGCAAGACATGATTAATGAATCTAAAGAGGACAAAGATAAAAAAATAGAGGAGCTGAGGAATATGATGGAATCACACCATAGGAAACAAATGGAATCCATAAAACAGATACAAACAGATTTCCAGAAGATTAAAAACTCCACTGAAAGTTTACACAGCAGAATGAACTGATGTGAGGACAGAATTTCAGATAGAAGACAACATTGCAGTTAGTGACCAGAAAAACAAAAATTTCTTAAAAATAGCAAGGGACCCAGGGATTTACCTCAGTTGTTCTGTAGCCTGCCTCACAAGTGCAAGGCCCCAAGTTTGATCCCTGGTAACCCCCCCAAAAAATACTAAGTCACCCTGAGAAATCAACCCAGCAGCTGCTAGACGATGTAAAGAAGAATAACATAAGAATGATTGGAGTCAATGAAGAAAGAGGAAAGAGTGAAGATGACATAAAAAAAACTTCACAGAAGTGATAGCAGAAAACTTCTGAAGCACGGCAAAGAACTTGACATATAGATAAGTGAGGCATGTAGGAATCAAACTAGCCTTGATCAAAAAAAAAAATCTACACATAGGCATATAATAGTTAAGATTCCAGAAACCCAACAGAAGAACACAATTCTACAAGCAGTTACAGAAAAGAAACAAATCACATACAAAGGAAAGCCCATCAGAATCACAGCAGACTTCTCAATGAAAACCCTCAAGGCAAGAAGAGCTTGGAGTTATGTCTTGCAAGCCCTAAAGGAAAACAGTCTCCAACCCAGATTGATGAACCCTGCAAAACTATCTTTCAAAATTGATAGAGAAATAAGATACTTTCATGACAAAGAAGACCTTAGGAACTTCACAAACACCAAACCAGCACTCTAAAAAATATTAGACAATATCCTAGGAAAAGGCAATGAGGATCACAAGCCCAGGAAGCCCTACAGAATGAATCCATCATGCACCACAAGAAATTAAAGCAAAGGAGGAGAATCCAACAAAAAGGAAAAGTCATGACAAGGATAAGTCAATACATATCAGTTCTAACCATCAAATTTAATGGTCTCAATTCACCAATCAAGAGAAATAGACTGGCAGAATGGGTCAAGAAGCCAGATCCAAAATATGCTAGATACAAAAACACACTTAATTCAAAAACAAACTCATAGACTGAAAGTTAAAGGGTAGAAAACAATACTCCATGTGACAGAAACCCCCCAAAAAGCAGAAGTACCTATCTTCTTTGCAGATCAAATGGATTTCAAACCAACACTGATTAAGAGAGACAAAGAAGGACACTACATCCTTGCAAAGGGAAACATTCAAGAGGAAGAGTTGACAATCGTAAACATATATGCACCAAACATTAGTGCACCCAACTATATAAAACAAATACTAACAGACATAAAAAATAAAATAAGCACTAAAACAATAGTAGTGGGAGACCTCAACACCCCAATGTCACAAATAGATGAAATAGACAAAAAATAAGCAATGAAATACTAGAACTCAATCAAACTCTTGAACAAATGAATTTTAACAGATCTTTACAGAGTGTTCCACTCCACAAAATCAGAATACACATTCTTTTCAGCTACACACAAGTCATTCATGAAAATAGACCACATACTCACTCATAGAACATGTTTAAGTAAGTGCAAAGGAATTGAAGTTATCCCTTGTATATTATCAGACCATAGTGTGATGAAAATGGAGATCGATAGCAAAAGAAACCACAAGAATTTCATAAACATATGGAAATTGAACACCACACTTCTGAATAATGAATGGGTCACAGAGAAAATTAAAGAAGAAATCAGACAGTTCCTACAATTAAATATCAATGAAAATATAACATATCAGGATTTATGGGACACAATGAAACAGTCTTACAAGGGAAATTCATAGCAGTGAATACTCATATTAGGAAAAGAGAGTGAGCCCAATTAAACAACCTGATGCTGAACCTCAAGCTTCTAGAAAAAGAAGAGTAGGACAAACCTAAAGCTCATACAAGGGAGGAAATTGTAAAGACCAGAGCAGAAATCAATGCAATGGAGACTAAGAGAACAATACAAAAAATCAATGAAGTGAAGAGTTGGTTCTTTGAAAGAATAAACAAAATTGACAAACTCTTAGCCAACCTTATCAGAAAAGGAAAGGCCCAAATCCATGCAATTAGGAATGAAAAGGGTGAAATTACAATGGACCCAGCAGAAATCCAGAGGATCATCAATACCTACTTTGAGAACCTATATGCCAATAAGATAGAAAACACAGAAGAAAAGGACAGATTCCTAGATAAGTATGAATTACCAAAGTTGAACAAAGAGGACCTAAAAATTCTAAACAACCCAATATCAATCAACAAAATTGAAAACATAATTAAAAACTTACCAACTAAGAAAATCCTGGGTCCTGATGGCTTCACTGCTGAGTACTACAAGACATTTAGAGAGGAACTACTGCCATTACTGTTTAAACTCTTCAAAGAAATTGAAAGGGAAGCAATACTCCTGAATCCATTTCTGGAAGCAAACATAATCTTGATTCCGAAAGCAGAGAAAGCCCCAACTGAAAAAGAGAACTATAGGCCAATCTCACTAATGAACATAGATGCAAAAATCCTCAATAAGATAGTACCAAATTGAATGCAGAAGATCATCAAGAAGATCATGCACCCTGACCAAGTGGGATTCATCCCAGGGATGCAGGGATGGTTCAACATACACAAATCAATCAATGTAATACACTATATCAATAGAATCAAGGACAAAAACCATATGATCATCTCAATAAATGGAGAAAAAGCACTTGACAAAATCCAACACCCAATTCATGATAAAAACCCTACAAAAAATTGGAATACATGGTCTCTACCTCAATCTGATAAAAGCCATCTATGAAAAACCAACAGCCAATATCATATTGAATGATTAAAAACTGAAATCCTTCACACTAAATAAGACAAGGAACTAGAAAAGGATGTCCACTAAACACTCCTGTTCAATATAGTTTTGGAAACATTAGCCACAGCAATTAGACAAGAAAAAGAAATAAAAGGAATTAAGATAGGAAATGAAGAAGTCAAATTGTCACTATTTGCACATGACATGATACTCTATATAGAAGACCCCAAGAACTCTACCAAAAGTCTTCTAGACTTAATAACCAAATTCAGGAAAGTAGCTGGATACAAGGTCAACACACAAAAATCAATAGCTTTCCTCTACACCAACAACAGACTCACTGAGACAGAAATAGGGCAAACATTTCCTTTCACAATAGCATCCAAAAACTGAAATACCTAGGAATCAACTTAACAAAACAAATCAAAGACCTCATCTGTGAAAACTATAGCACTCTGAAAAGAGAGATTGAAGATGATATCAGAAAATGGAAAGACATCCCTTGCTCCTGGGTAGGAAGGATCAACATAGTGAAAATGCTCATATTTCCAAAACTGCTATATAGATTCAATGTAATCCTATTTGAAATCCCAGCAGCATACTTCACAGACCTTGAGAAACCAATCCAAAACTCATTTGAAACAAGAAGAGACCCAGAATAGCAGAAGCAATTCTAGGTAACAGAGACATGGCAGGGTGTATCACAACCTCCAACTTGAAACTGTACTACAAAGCTACTGTGATAAAAACAGCATGGTACTGCCAATGAAACAGACCTGAGGACCAGTGGAGCAGATTAGAAGATGCAGAAACAACTCCAGACACATTCAGACACTTCATCTTTGACAAAAGATCCAAACACCCTCACCAGAAGAAGATAGTCTCATTAATAAATGATGCTGTAAAAATTGGGTTTGAACTTGCCAAAGATTAATATTAGACCTATATCTCTCATTATGCACTAAACTAAAATCAAAATGGATTAAAGGTGTAAATATTAAAACAGAAATGCTGAACCGGCTGGAACAGGGGTTAGGTAGAATCCTTGAAGACATTGGTGTAGGAAAAGATTTTATGAACAAAATCTCAGTTGCCTGTGAACTAGCACAAAGAATTGAGAAGTGGGATCTCTTTTTATTAAAAACCTTCTGCACAGCAAGAGAAACAACCAACAGTGTGAAAAGACAACCTACAATGTTGGAAAAAATTTTCATTTGCTGTTCCTCAGACAAAGGTTTATTATATAGAATCTATATAGAATTTAAAAAGATCAGACCTCCCAAATTTAAAGACCCAATCCAAAAATGGGCATCTGAAATGAACAGTTATTTCTCAGACAAAGAAGTAGAAATAGCAAATAAACATATGAAAAAATGTTCAACATCACTGGCCATTCAAGAGATGCAAATGAAAATAATGCTGAGATTTCACTTCACCCTGGAAAGAATGGCTGCTATCATGAAATCAACCAATAACAAATGCTGGCAGGGATATGGGGTAAAATGAACACTTTTCCACAGCTGGTGGGAGTGTAGACTGGTGCAAGCACTGTGAAAATCAGTATGGAGATATGTCAAAAAACTAGGACTGGAAGTCCCATTTGACCCTGCTATTCCCCTGCTGGGTTTCTTCCCCAAAGAATTAAAAGAATCATACCACAGTGATAGATGTGCATCCATCTTCATAGCACAATTTGTAATAGCTAAAACTTGGAAGCAGCCCAATTGCCCATCAACTGGAGACTGGATAGAGAAAATGTGGGGGTTTTTTATAAAATGAAGTACTACTCAGCCATAAAAAATGAGAAATTAGAGACATTTATAGCTAAATGGATGCACATTGAGGTGATGCTCTTAAGTGAAATAAATAGGACACACATGTGTAAATACTGAATAGTTTTTCTAGTATGAGAAACTGAAAGTGTAAATAAGGACCAAAAGTTATAATAGATAATGTGAAATTGGAAAGAAAGGGGCAAAGCGGGAGGGGAAGTGGGAGGGGTAAGGGAAAGGAAAGAAGGGGATGGAATTAATACGAGAAAATGAAAAATAGAAACAAAGTCTTTGTAAATAGGGAGGGGTGGAGGTGTTGAAGGGAGGGCAGGGAAATGGGGAAAAAATAAGAACCAAGAGAGATTATGTAAAGGTGCAAATTTCTTTGTATACCTAAAATGTACCAATAAAATAAATTTATAAAAAGAATTGAGGTGAGTTATATACATGTACTAACTCCTCATGAGGAATTTAATCATCACATACTATAAACATATACTAATATAAATCAAAATTTTAAAACTCAGGGTCTTTTGAATTATTTTTGAAAATAGAACATTTTGAAAGATGTTAAGCAGAGAGAGAAGAGGAAATTAGGGGGGCATTTGCAGAAGCATCCAGTGTCACAATATCTTCTTTTATATATGATGGAATTATCTCCAGAGCTTGTCCAACACCAAGAAAAAGAAAATTGTTCTTCACGTGGTTTCTTCTGTGTTATATAACCTCCAGCTCCTTGAACCTAAAACTCAAATATAATAATGTTGTCTTCAGTCAAATTTCATGTTAATGAAGATTTCTTGTGCAGCCTTGTGAGTCTTAATCATTTCTTATCTTGCATGACAAATCATGTTCTAAGAACCAAATCATCAGACTTTCCACCAAACCTCAACAACTTTTTTGATGTGGTGACCTACAAGTAATGGAAATTCTAAGAGGTTTCCATTTAACCAACTTATTGATGAACAAATGCTTCCCACCTCTTTGCTCATGGCTAGTAAATTATTTCTGATCTTGTGGACTCTGCTATGTGCCTACCAAGAGTGAGAGTTTTTAATTCCCAAACTTCTTTATGCCAGTTGCCCTTGTTTTTTTAAATTATGGGATTCAATTAAATATGACATCAACTGATGACAAAAGAGTGGGGGAGAAAAACTTTTTTCTCTGGCAACTAAATTAAATACTTTGCAGAGCCTAAATAAATATGAGTTGCTAAAACTTTTGGTGTACTTAGAAATTATTAACACCTGTCATTCATTCAACATCCAAAAAATATTTATTGAGTAACTTCTATGTGCCACCCTTGATTCTAAACATTGACAACACAAAGAGGAATAAAGCAATGTATCGCTCACTTTTCTTATATCCCCTTGACGGTGACAGACAAATGGACAGGAGACCAAGTGCTCCGTTATGACCCATCCACAGTGACAAGTCACCACAAGAGGGGCACATATTATCTTGGGTGTTGGTGAGGCTTCTTGGAGAAGGTTACACGGCAGCAGACACTTGAAACAAACAAACGAACAAAAATGAGTTACAGAAAAGATATCCAGAGAACGGGAAACAAATAGAGAAGGGAATTTCAGCCAGAGGGAATGTCAGCAGATGTTCAGAGAGAGTGAACCTAAAATATTCTGGGAATTTAAATAAACATAAAGAAAGATGAATGATGTAGTTTTAGAAATAATGAGACTAGTGGTTCAGATTTTGTGTACAAGTTTTATATTTTATCTTGAGAAAAAAAGAGTTGTTGAAAGATTTCCAAGAAGAAAATTGATTAGAAAAACAATATTGAGAGGTCACCCGCACAATCTAATGGGAAGAAAAAGCAGCAATCAGCCAAGACCGTTTAGAAATCATTTATAAATGACTCAGTGGAAAATGAATGGGAAGCTATGCTATGGTAGGGTGACATGAATTACCAAACAGACTCCAAAGAGGCCTAAAATCTTAGTGGCCATATAACCAAAAATAAATGAAAAAATTGCTATAAAAATGGGCCACCCAAAATCACAAAGCTAAAATGGCTCTGTAGAAATGTTATTTGAAAAATTTCTATGATGTGAAGCTATTCCCAAACATTTTTATTTAAAAAATTCAAGTTGATTTTATGAAGTTAACATAACATTAATAATGTTATATCTGACAAATTTATACCAAATAAAAGCAAACAAAACTTGCAAGAAAAACCTCTTAAAAACCTATTTATTAATATATTTATAAAATTCCTAATAATTAAGAGTAACTAAATGAAAAGCTACACTTAAAATGTAACTAATTTACATTTATTCTTGGAATGAAAGAATAATTTGATAATAGAAAACTTGTTCACATAAGCTGTCAAACACGTTGGTTAAAAAAAAGAAAACCATATGATCATCTCAAGAAATGACAATAGAGCCTATTGATAGGATTCTAAATTTGTTCCTAATTTTAGAAACTCTTCTTAGTAGCCAAAACATAAAAATTGTACTTCTCTTCATATAAAAGATGATCATAAATTATAACCTAAATTGCATTTAGAATTAATATTTATTTAGCACATAGAATGTCCTCTACATGCTTTGCAATACAGAAAGTAATCTTAATCTATATCTAGTTTCATATTCTTACATTCCTTAGCCCCTCTGTCTTCTTATTCCTCCCTCCAAATATACTGACCTGATTCTTTTGTGATTCTAACTCTACCTTATGTCTCAAATGCTCCTTTCATAAATTATTTGACTGCCTCATGTAAATCAGTAGTTACATTTCTTTCTCTCATTTGCAGCTTTCCTCCCATTCATAACTCTCATCACAAGTTACAATTCGAAAGTCATATCTTTATAACCTTCATATATTTATCTCCTCACTAGACACTATAAAAGGTCAGAGTTGCCAAATTGTTTCACTACAGTATATCCAGTACCTAATACAGACTGCACATGATAGATGCTCAATAAATATTATGGAATAAATACATCCTAATAAATGGCATGACATCAGCAGCATTCCCATTAATGTCAAGAACAAGGGAAGGATGATTTCTATAATCACTGCTACTCATCATTATTCAAAAGCTGTAGTTACTAAATAGAAGAGGTAAAAGAATGTGAAATATGCTTTAGAGCAGAGAAGCAAAAGGTAATTGCTTGCAGAGATCTTTCTTTTAGCTGAAAAACCCAAGATAACAAACTGAAAAATGACTAGAAGCTATAAAGGATTTCAACATTGCCAGAAATTAATGCAGATCCTAGAAATAGATTTATTATATGTTAACAATAACTAGTTTGAAAATACAATTAAAAAGAAAACTACTAATAGAAGTAAAAAATTAAATACTAAGAACAAATTCATAAGTACAGAAGTGTGTATATGTGAAGAGAACCAGAATGAGGAATACAAGGCTGCAGGGCTTTACTGAAGTCAGTCACCCCAATCGTGTGCTTGTCCTGTCCAAGCATTCCCTACCCTTTGTTCATCAGTATTCCCCAGCTTCTCCAACATCATTTCAAACTGCTGTACACTTCTTAACCTTGTGCTTGTACTTAGCAAATGAGTTTCACGGCTAATCCACAAAGAAAATATAGCCCTCAGATGAGAACTGTTTTAAATTCCTCTTATCCAATTAAACAGAACTGTTTCTAGATATTTTTCTCCTTCCCACCTATTGCAATGCACTGAGCACCTTTTCTCTTCTCTAAAATTAATCCATGTCTAGAGTTGAGAGCTTGTGTGGAGAAGCTCACTGTATTATCTTCTCAATTCTGGACATACCCAAGCAGTCATCTTCTCTGTCCTCTTCAAAATCAGTTTTTGTAAAAAGTGTTCTACATAATTATCCCCATTTCTTTGCCTTCTATACATTCACTAATTTCTTGTTTTCACTAACCGTCAAAACACCTACTTTCTTCAATTGAGAACTTTGTTGGGACTGAATCTTAAATTGTTTTTCTCCCTTATTCTATTTGGCTCCTTAGTGGCATTTAACACTGTGAATCATTCCCTTTTACTTAAAACTCTTAGTTTGGCTTGAAGATCCCAAACTCTCTTGGATTTCTTCCTACTTTTTATTTTTATTATGTCTTCTTTTTCTCCTCACCTTTACATGTAGCTGTTTCTGTGCATCATAGTTCTAATCTTTCTTCCTAGGTAAATGTATCAATTTCATTTATTTCCATCACTATCTGTATTGTCAGCCACTTATACTGAATATCTAGGAATGGGCTTCTGGACTTTTGATTTCTCTACATACATCTGGATTTTAATGAAGGTAAAATGTATTCAATCACTTCCACATAATCATTTTTCTTTGTGTTCTTCTTTACCTTCATCTAATTTATTACTTCAATTTAATCATTGACTTTGACTCTTCCATCTTTCATTTCCTTCATATGAAGACAATCAACAAGTCCTCTTGACCTTCCAAATATCACCGGCATTGTTTCTTATGTGTATATGATAACAGGTTGCCAAAACTTCTTTTTTAACCATTCAATATTCATTCTCCCCTTTTGCATTAATAATTGAGGAATAACTGCAAAGCAACCAGCCAAAAGATAACATGTCCTGAGTTAATTTAATGATATGCTTGTCCACAAGTTTTGGCCAAAGATACATAAGTAGAAGTGTTCAGTGGAAGTGCTCCATACATTCTCATTGAAAGTTGTTTAAAGGTACATAACTCATAAGTGAGGAACATTTAAGGTCATTGTCCTTCTCTGTACAGGCAACATCCTTTTTTTTTTTTTACCATGAGCTGATCTCAAAGATAGAAGCCATGAGCTAATATTACAAAGTAGAAATATAGAAGGAACCTGGGTGATTAAGGTACTACAGCTGTCTTACTATCATCACCTGGATGATTCAGCTATAGTTTCTGGAAAACCTATCCACTGACTTCCTTTACATGGGTTATGTTGTGTAATCCACTATTATTTGGGGGTATTGTTTACGTTCAGTGAAATAAAATTCTACTTGATATACTATGTTAGATTACATTGCATGATCAAAATCTTGTAGACAATTATTTATTCATCCAGACATCACCACCAGTGGACTAGCCTCCCATAGTGGGACAAGAGAAGACAATCACCAGTATTTAATGTTAAAGAACAAAATTCTTTGTGAGTCCTTCCATCTCTAGTCAAAAATCACTTGTAGGTCCAGCTTTAAATGTACATGACAATTCAATTAACTTTTTCCTTAGAAGTATACAGTTATAAAGTGGAAAATGATCATTACTATTGGCTAAAACTTCCTATTTCACAGAAGAAATTGAGCCCAAGAAAAAGCCACAGGGTTCATTATTGACCTTATGGACTAGGACTGAACACATAGATTCTGGAGCCAGAACATTTGGATTGGAATCTTGCTTCCCCTCCTACTGTGTAACTTTTAGCCAAGTGATTTGAGTCTACAGTGCCTGTTTTCATGGGACTGTTTTTGAGACTGAGATATCACATGAAATTTAGAATCATACCTGGTTCAGGTGAACACACCACAGGCATTGACCAGATCTTTGACTCAGGTCTTTTAGCTCAAGCCCAGTGTTCTTTCTACTCCTACCATACTATTCCCCTGAGCACTGGTTAGGATCATAAACCCAAGAAAATGAGAACAAGGTGGCTACATTTCAGTAAGTACAAAGAAAGAAGGATAACTTTGGAGATGAGGGTACTGTTAAAAAGAAGACCCAGATTTAGTGCATAAAACAATAAATAGTTCAGGACAACCAAGAAATAATATAGGTGACTTTAATTTTTAAATGAAGGGCATTGAAAGAGATATGAGAGCAAATGGCTAGCATTTTTCCACTTCAGTAACTTCTAAAGGATCATCATACCTGGATTCATAACAAAAGGTAATAGGTTTTGTTTTTTAAATCAAAAATAAATGTGTTTTAATTCTAAATTAAAACAAACATAGATTTTTCCTCTCAACCTTCTTAAAATAGTTTTAGAAAGAATTAAGAAGCTAAAATATCAAATGCAGAGAAAGGACAGGAAAAGCTACTACTTTGAAAAGCAAAATACAGGATTTAAGAATGCAAATTGCTTGGGAGATCTAGATTCTTCATTTTCATCCTGTCCATAAACATCCCTTAGGAAGTGCATAAATAAGACTTTTGTATCATTAAGGGTTTGTTTAAAGTTTTAAATCTGTAGCTAATCCATTTCCACATAATAGCTTTGAGGTGTATTTCTCTAGTTTTTGTTAGGAATTTGAAACACTGGGAGAGATTTGTATGAGCCAGGATCAGACAAAGGATGACAGCGCTGTGTTATTGTAGAATGTTAATGCTTAAGAGAGTCTATTATGCTTCTGTCATTCAAAATAAGCTGAAGCACCAAGTGCTTTCACATGTGGATTATCTTTCTGTCACCACAGATAAAAGAATGTTGATGCTGTTACTTTCACTTAACTTTCCACATGGAGGGTTTTCTATCATTTCTGTGGATAAGCAATACACACATGAGAAAGAGCAGAATGCTGACACCAAAAAATAAATAACCCTTTTCTGAGTTTTAAATATCAATGCATAAACAGTGATTAAGAAGATAATATTGAAGAACATATCATTTTTTAACTAAAGCAAAAACATATTCTATCACTTAGGAAGTCCTCTGAATTTGTTCAAAGAAAGCCTGTGAAATTTTACTTAGAAAAATATTGACTATTTTTCTACTTAGAGATCTAACATAAAGTCTATGTATAACTTCACTTGCATTTCATTATTAGATTAACCTAATAGTTACCTTTAATTTTAAAAAGGAAGAATTTTGTGGGAAATTATTTTTATTAGAAATGGGCTGCACAAATCTCCCTGCAATTCTCTGGCTATTTGAGCATTCACTCAAGAAAAGGACGATGAAAATGTTCAGGTGGCAACAAAAATGACTAACTTAGTAGAATTTCCAAAGGACTCTTAAGAAAAACAACAACACTCCAGGTGTATTGTCATACATCTGTAACACAGCTATTTGGGAGGCTGGGGTAGGAAGATAACAAGTTTGAGGTAAGCTTGGAAACTTTAGGGAGACCCTGTTTCAAATTTTAAATTTTAAATTTTAAAAGGGCTGGGTATGCCCAGCTGTGCAAGGCCCTGGTTCAATGCCCAGTATAGGAGAGAAAGGAGGGAGGGAGGGAGGGAGAGAGAGAGGGAGGAGAGAGGGGAAAAGAACTAATCATTACTGCTAGGTCCTTTTACAAGGGTCATCATATTTAATTGAACAATATAGTGAGGTCAATATTATTATCTGTGATAGGTAATTTCATGCATCAATTTGAGATAAGAAATGCTCAGATCTCAGTGTTTATTTTGGGGTGTTTCTGCAAGAGATTGGTGTTTTAATCAGACTGAGTAAAAAGATCCATTCTCACCAGTGTGGAGGGGCATCACCCAATCCATTGAGGGCTTCAAGAGAATAAAAAGGAAGAGAGGGATTAATTTGTTCTCTGCTTGAACTGGACCATTTGTCTTCTCCCCGTGAGTGTCACCACTCCTGGTTCTTGGGCCTTCAGACTAAGACCTTTGGTTCCTCTGTTTCTTGGGCCTTTCGGCTTGGACTGGATCTATACCATCAGCCTTCCTGGGCCTCCAGCTTGAAGCTAGCAGATTTCACGGGTTCTCAGCCTACACAGTCATGTGAGCTAATCTCTCATAGCAAATCTCTTTTTCAGTATCAGTACATATATAGCTATCTGTATTTCTCTTATTGGCTGTTTCTCTGGAAAACTTTAATACCAGTTTTGATAATTACAGTAGTTCTAGAGGAACAGAATTTTTTTTTTTTGCTTAAATTCTTTTATTGGTACATTTTAGGTACACAATAGATTTACATTTATCTTGGGTACTTGTACCTGTACATGATGTATCTTTGTTCTTATTTTTTCCCCATTACCTCCACCCTTCCCTATTTACATAGGGTTTGTTTCCATTTTTTTCTTTTTTCATTAGTTTTCCTTTCCCTTCTTTCCTTTCCCCTTTCCCTCCCACTTCCCCTACACCTTTGGACCTTTTCTTCGTATTTCAAATTATCAATTATTCATTTTAATCATTTTAATCCTTAATTACACTTTCAGTTTCTCACACTAGAGAAACTATTCGGTATTTACACGTGTGTACTATTTATTTCACTTAGGCGTATGGCCTCAATATGCATCCATTTAGCTATAAATGTCTCTAGGTTCTCTTCCTTTATGGCTGAGTAGTATTCCATTTTATAAAAAAAACCACATCTTTATCCAGTTTCCAGTTGATGGGCACTTGGGCTGTTTCCAAGCTTTAGCTATTACAAACTGTGGTGCTGTAAACATGGGTGCACATATATCGCTGTAGCATGAATCTTAATTCTTTTGAGAAGATACCCAGCAGGGGAATAGCTGGGTCAAATGGGACCTCTACTCCTAGTTCTTTGAGGTATCTCCACACTGATTTCCACAGTGGTTGCACTCCCAACAATGGAGCAGTGTTCTTCTTTCCCCACAGCCCCACCAGCATTTGTTATTGGTTGATTTCTTGATAGCAGCCATTCTTCCTGGGGTGAGGTAGAATCTCAGTGTTGTTTTCATCTGCATCTCTTGAATGACCAGTGATGTTGAACATTGTTTCATATGTTTATTTGCTGCTTTTACTTCTTTGTCTGAGAAATGTCTGTTCATATCAGATACCCACTTTTCAATTGGGTCATTGAATTTGGGGAGTATGATTTTTTTCAGTTCTTTATATATTCTAGATAGTTGTCCTTTGTCTGAGGTACAGCTGCTAAAATTTTTTTCCTACATTGCAGGTTGTCTGTTAGCTCTGTTGGCGGTTTCTCTTGCAGTGCAGAAGCTTTTTAATAAGATGAGATCCCAGTTGTTGATTATTTATGCTAGTTCCTGTGCTGCTGAGGTTTTGTTCATAAAGTCTTTTCCTATGCCAGTGTCTTCAAGAGTTCTCCCTAACTTATCTTCCAGCAAGTTTAGCGTTTCTGAGGAACAGAATTTTAAAGATGAGTTTTCTGAGTTTGTTCTAGGATTCCTCACATTAGCTCTTAACCTGATGAGATTTAATCAGATGTTAAAGACTCTATATCCAATAGCAAAGAGATCACTTATAGTCCAAGGCATGAACTGTTCAAAGAGATATATAAAATATCTGCATGGGTTATTCCTAACCATCCACTTTTTGAACATTTTTGGGAAATTATGGAGTATATCGACATTGGTTACTTGCTTATAGTGTTCCTAGGCAGAGTAGTGAAAGAAAAGAATGAGCTCAGAGATTTGAGCTCTCAGCTCAAGCACTGCAAAATTCACTAGGAATTTGTAGGCATGCCCTAAGAGCCTTATTTTTTGTAACTGCAGGGTTGATATTGCTGAAAGTCAAATTCACTACCTTACCTTGTTATTGGCTCAATTGCAATGTAAGTTAAACTTCCAGGCTCAAGGGGAATCTACTGCTAAACTGAGGGCATTGATTGAGGAAAATGAAGTTCGGTAAGTTGCCTTGGGGACATGTGTGTGTATGCACTCCAAAACAACTGCTTGAGTATTCTAACAAATATAAGCAGAAATCCAAACAATGTGTATGTAAGACAATGGCAGAAAAAATATAAATCTGAGTCAAGTCAAATTCATGGATATACCCTCTAAACAAAAATTGTACATTTAATGTTGCAGTTTGAAGATTAGGAACGATTCTGTTTCGTTGGTTGACTGAAACATGAATCAAAAATGGCCCACCATGAGTGACCTGGAAATGCTGACATTCTTTGGTTTAGTGTGAATGACATGCAAAGGCTTATAGAAATTAGAATGTCAGACTAAAGTGTGTCATCTAAGACATACTCACCCACACAGCCACACCTTTCTCCAGTACTTTGAGAAATAAATCTGTAAGGGGAGCCCTAGCATTCTTAAAGAGCTACTTGATTGTTATTTGTAGGCCAGACTTCACAGTGGGACGTGCAGCCACTCAATTGGGAAACCTAAATGCAATGGGTAATTTAGTCCTGGGGTAACAGAGGCCAAGTGGCAACATTCAGCCACCAAAGACAAGATGAGAATAGCTACTGCAATGGACAGCAAAGATAAAGCAGCAATAAGAATATACTGACTTGAGCAGACCTATAGCATTGGTTAGACAATCACAGTGGTTGTAAGAGCGAAATAGGAAGCTTACTAAATGTATTATTTATCTTTTTTTTCCCCTATTAAGTTTATTGGTACATTTTCTGTATAAAATACAGTTACAAACATCACTGGGATCTTGTACCATTACATGGGTATCTTGGTTCTTCCCCCACGCCCTTCCCTTGCCCTCCCTTCACCCCCTCCACCCTTCCCTATTTGCAAAGACTTTGTTCCCATTTTTTTCCTTTTCTCATATTTTTTCTTTTTCCTTTTTTCCTTTCCCCTACCCCTCCCACTTCCCCTGATCCTTTAGACCTTTTCTTCCTTGTACGCAATATCAATTATACATTTTTTAAATTACAATATCAAGATCTAGGAGATATTACCACAGATTTTACAGAATTTAAAAGGATATGGAAAACATATTTCAAAAATCTGTTTTAAAATAAATTTGACAACTTCTAAGAAATACCTTGGAAGACAAATTAATGAAACTAACTCTGAAGGAAATATAAAATTTGAATAGCACCTATTAAAGAAAGTATATTCCTAGCTTGAAAACCTACCTATATGACAACAGCAGGCTCATATACATTTTAACTGATAAATTATATCAAACAATTAAAGCAGAAAAAAGAAGGAACACTTCTCCCCGCATTTTAGGAACTCAACATTGTGCTAATCCTAAAACTGGATAAAGATAATAGAAGAAAAATTATGAACATAGATAGAAATTTGTTGAACAAAATGAACTATTAGAAGTCAAATCTGGCAGTATGTAGAAAGTGGTTTTGTTATAGGGATGGCAGTGTTGGTTCAGCATTGGAAGTTCCACCCCCAAAAGTCATCATTTTAATAGAGGAGAGGAAAAAGCCATATGATCCTGTCACTAGTTGGAGAAAAATTGTTGGACTAAATTCTACAGCTGTTCATGGTAAAAGCTATAAGGAGGCTAGATGTGGAACAGAATCTTCTCAACAGATTAAAGGCATGTAGTCCATACCTCCAGTGAGAATGCCTTATATGAATGGAGAAGATACAATGCTTTCTCCTTAAAGTGGGGAACAAGGGCAGATATGCTTACTCTTTATCTGTCCATTAAACTTTGAAACCTAGGCCCCACCAAAATAGTCTGGCAATAAAATGACACAATTAGGATAGGATTGGCAAGGTAGACACAAAATCTTTATATGTAGATGAAATGATCATCTACAGAGAAAATACTAAGAAATCTCTAGGAGACCCTAGAACTTGTATTTGAATTTAGCAGGACTAGAAAACACAAGGTATATATAAAAATTCAGGTCTGTGTATACTTGCTATAAATGAAAAATTGGATATTGAAATTTAAAAGTTATGTAGGAGTACAAAGGACCTAGAAAAATTAAAACAAAAAACAAAACAAAACAAAAACAAAACCAGTGTTGGAAGATGTTTAGTACCTAATTTTAAGACTTCTTCTAAAGCTACAGTAATCAAGGCAGTGTTGGTGTAAGGAAAGACATATAGATCATTTGAATAAAACAGAGAATCTAGAAATAGAACCACACATATATGGTCCACTGAGTTTTGAAAGATTATTTAACATTAGCATTTTATAGACTATAAACTCAATTCAAGAGCCCAGGAAGAGATAGTGTTTGCAGCAAATGGCACTAGAACACCTGGTATCCATATATAAAAAATTAACCTCAACCCTTTATTTCCATACATGAAAATAACTTGAAGGGATCTATGAACCTAAATATGAAAGCCTAAAAGTATAAAACTTTAAGAAGAAATTATAAGGAAAAATGTTTATGAATTCAGTATAGGCGAGAACTACCTAGGACACAAAAGACATGACGTATAAAAGAAAAAAATTGATAAATGAGATTCCATCAAAATTTAGAACTTTAAATGACTTATCTGTATGTCAAGTTCTTTTCCCCTCCTTGGGAAGTTTTCTGCCATCACTTCTGTGAACAGTTTTTTTATGTCATCTCCACTCTCTCCTCTTTCTTCATTGACTCCAATCAGTCTTATGTTATTCTTCTTTGCATCGTCTAGCAGTTGCTGGATTGATTTCTCATGTTCCTTTACAATTTTAAAGCAATTTTTCTTTTCCCCCTCACTAATTGCAATCTTTTCTTCTATATCTGAAATTCTATCCTCACATTGGTTCACTCTGCTGCGCAGACTTTCGATGGAGTTTTTAATCTCCTGGAAATCTCTTTGCATCTGTTTTATGGATTCCATTTGTTTCCTATGTTGGGATTCCATCATGTTCCTCAGATCCTCTATTTTTTTATCTGTGTCCTCTCTAGATTTATTAATCATGTCTTGCACCATGAGCACAACCTTTGCTGTTATCTGAGTAATTATTTCTGATTTCATTTTTCGCAGATCCTCTTTTGTTGCCAATTCAGGGAGTCCAGGTAGGTGAGTATCAGAGTGTTCCATCTTGTTTCCCTTTGGGGTTACTGTAGGTAATCCAGAAGTCTGTTTTTGAGGTTTGTTTATATGTCATCTCATTTCTAGGAGTGGGGGGGGTGCTTCTGGCACCCACGCTACTCACCTTCTCTGCCCTAGGAGCTTGGGATGGTGGCAGGGGAGCTTCCTTCAGGGTGCTGAGACCGGCTCAGCTTCTCTGCCCTAGGGGCTTGGGATGGTGGTGGGGGAGCTTCCTTCCAGGTGCTGGGACCGGCTCACCTTCTCTGCCCTAGGAGTTTGTGATGGTGGTCGGGGAGCTTCCTTCTGCGTGCTTGGACTGGCTCAGCTTCTCTGCCCTGCATTCTTTATCTATATAAGCAGAAAAGCTCCAGGTAAAGTGAACAAAATTCTAACCATAATCATTAAAATACAGAGCAATAACTCCTCAAGCAATTATCGGATTTACCCAAAACTTCTTAAGTGAAAGGGAAACCTGGGTTCCCTCAAAGTACAAACCAAGTAGACTACCAAAAACTCATACCATTAATCTTTCTCCCAACCTCTGCCAAAGGGATCTTACCAAGATAATTGTGCACATGGGAAAAGGAAGTAATCAGGCCTTTGGGGGTCTATTGGACACAGTTCTTACTTGACATCAATTCTAGAGACCCAAACATCCCTGTGGCTCACCAGTCAAGTAAGGGCCTATGGGTGTCATGTAATCAATGGAGTTTTCATTCAGACCCATATCACAGTGCCTCCAGTGTATCTCCAATACCATCCTATGGTTATTTTCCAAGTTCTGGAGTGAACAGTTGGAATACATGTATTTGTTAACTGATAGAATACCCCAGTTCTTCCCTGAGAGCTCTTTTGTTTGGAAAGGCTGAATGGAAGCCATTAGAACTGTCCATACCTAGGACAAAAGTAAGTAAAAAACAATACCACACCCTGGAGGGGTTACACAGATTTGTGCCACTGTCAAGGACTTCAAAGAAGCAGGGATCGTAATTTCTATCCCATCCTCTTTCACCTCTCCTATTTGGCCCATGTAGAAGGTAGGCAGATGCTGGAGAATGGCAGTGGATTATCATAAGCTTAACCAAGAGGTGACTCTAGTTGTAGCTCCTACCAGATATAGTTTCATTGCCTCAGCAAATTAAAACATTTCTTCATATTTGATATACAGCTATTGATATGGAAAATACTCTTTTCTCATTCCCTGTCCATAAGACTGACTCACCAGAAGAATTTGCTTTCATCCAACAAGCCCAGCAATACACCTTCACTACCTTACATCACGGATATGCCAAGTCTTTTGCTCTGTACTACAATTTTGTTTTCATAAATCTTGATTGCCATTTCTTCACACAGGCTATCACATTGGTCCATTACATTGATGACACTATGCTGATTGGACTTAGAGAACAAGAAGTAGCAACTAGTTGAAACTTATTGGTGAAATATTTGCATGTGAGATTGGGGAAATCCAACTAAAATTCAGGTGCTTTCTGCCTCAGTGAAATTTCTAGGGGTATGGTGATGTGAGCATATACATTCTTTCTAAAGTGAAAGATAGGTTGTTACATCCAGCTTCTGCTCCAATCAAAAATAGGTACAATGCCTAGTGGCCTTCCTGGATTAGGGGAAGCAAGATATTCCTCATCTGGCTGTGTTAGTCTGTCCAATTTTCCAAGTCATCTGAAAATCTGACAGTTTTGAGTGGGTCTCAGAAAAACAGAATATTCTCAACAAGTCCATACTGGTGTGCAAACTACTCTGCCTCTTGGGTCATATGATCCAGTAGATCCCGTAGTGCTTAAAGTGTCAGTGGCACACAGGAATGATGTTTAGAGCTGTTGACAGGTCTCTATAGGTTAATCATAATTCAGTTCTTTAGAATTTTTAAATACATTTTTATTAGTACATGTTGTTAACACAAATTATCATTTTGAAGCAAGCCTGAACATCACTCATGTATAATTATTCTTCTTTGTAAAAGCAGCTCTTAGCCTACTAGTGAGCATTAGTAGAAACTGAAGACTAGACCGTAGGGTACCAAGTTACAATACAACTTGAACTTCCCAGTATGAATCGGGTGGTGTTTGATCCACAAAGCTATAAGCTGGATATTCATAGTAATGTCTCATCATTAAACAGAACTGGCACATGGTACAAAAATAAGTTATGTGAAAAAGTGGCTTCAATGTCCACAGCATCTATGAATGGGCAAAAAACAATGAAGATATATGTGCCCATGTGAATATTTATCAAACTGTGGCCTCAGTAAAGGAAGGTTTTAATAATTAAGTAATTAGGAACACTCATTCTTTGGACATCAGTCAAACTCTTTCCCTAGGCTATTTTTGTTCAAAGTGCTTGTGGACAAAATGATCATAGTGTCAAGAATGTAGGTGATGGGTGGGCTCAGTAAACTGGACTGTACTCACTAACATGGCCCTAGCTGCAGATATTGCTGAATGTTCAACCTGCCAGCAGCACAGACCAATAGTACATTCATATACAGCACTAATCCCCTGAGGATCAGCCAGCTACCTGGTTGATTATACTGGACCATATTCATCAGGATAGCGATAGAGTTTTGTGTTTACTGAAATAAATATTTACCCTAAATGTGGATTTGCCTTCCCTCCACACAACGCTTCTGCCAAAACCACAGTCTGTGGACATACAGAACACCTTGTCTACCATCATGGTATTCCACACAATATTACTTCTGAGCAAGAAACTCATTTCACAGCAAAAGAATGTTCATGCAATTCACTGGACTTGCCATGTGCCCCATCATCCTGAAGATGCTGGATGATAGAAAACTGGAATAGTTTCTAGGTAGCAACATGTTGCAGGACTAGAGTAAAATTCTTCAAAAAGCTGCCTACACTCTGAATCAGCACCAATATACAGTGCTTGTCCTTCAATAGCCAGGACTCACAGATTATAGAATCAAAGGGTTGAAATGGCTGTGGCAGCACTCACCAATAAAATTTTTGCTTCCTGTTCTTGAGGTGTTTTGTTCTGCTGACCTAAAGGTATTAGTTTCAGAAAAAGGAATGCTTCCACTAGAAATCACAAGAATTCCACTAAACTGAAAGTTAAAACTATCATCTGGCCTTCATGCCTCTGAGACGACAGGACAAGAAGAGAATTGCAGTGTTGATGGAAGTGACTGATGTAGACTACAAGGGAAAATTTGACTACTATCCCACAGTGGATATAAGAAAGAGTGTGTCTTGAACATAGACTATCTCTTAGGTCAATGATGCTGAACCTTTTAGAGATGGGGGCCCAAAGCACAACCCCAAACCCACTTATTAATCACAAACTGCCCACACTGCAACTAAATCTGAATAAAAGTTTTAGTTTAGAAAAAACTACTCACACATTAAAAAGAAAACACAATAACATAGTTTTAAATGACACAAATAGCTCACTGTGACACACATGCCATAGGTTTGCCACTTCTGCTTTAGGGCATTTCTTACTTAGTATTACCATGCCCTATGGTTAAAGCTAATGGAAAACTATAATGACCCTATACAAGTAGGAATACCAGGGCTCAAATCCTGCAGTAATGAAGGCTTGGGTAACCCAATCAAGTTTATAACCATGGTCAGCTGAAGTGCTTACTGAAAGTAAGAAGAATACTGCACAGAACAAGGAATGGAAGAAGATAATCATAAACACCAGCTACTAAGTGAATTGTTACAGATATGAAGAATATTGTCATAAGAATGTATGGTTTGTTTTGCTATAAATATATTTGAGCATAGATAAACATATTAAATAAATACAGTGCTTTTGTTTTATTTCCTCTCATTTCTTTATCATGTAACACAAGAAGTATTGATTTTGTATAAGTATATGAGTATTACTAATTGTAAGTCATAGTGCTTACATTACAGGATATCAGGAAAAGAATAAACATCACTCCAGGTTTTTACATTCTCTTCTGGAAAAGCCATTAGCACACTTTAGGATGTACACAGAATAGTCATGTCATATTAGGCAGAATTATGACCTTGCTATTGTCCTTATGTAGAGATTAAGTATAGTGTGAAGAGATGAATCCGTGGGTGCCAAATTGACAAAAGATGAACTGGTGATGTTAAATTTTATGTGTCAAGTTGACAAGGCTAAGGAATGCCCAGGTAGCTGGTAAATATTATTTCTGGGTGGGCCTGTGAATGTGTTTCTTGAAGATTAACACTTGAATCAAAAGACTGAGGAAAGAATGTCATCCTCACCAATGAGGATGAACATCATCTCATCCAGTATGGCCAAATAGAACAAAGGGGAAGAGAAAGTGTGAATTTGTTCTCTCTGCTTAATCTGAATCATTCTATCTTCTACCCGTAATTAGCAGTACTCCTTGTTCTTGGACCATCACATGTAGATCAGACCATTAGCTCTCTTGGTTCTGAGGCCTTTAGGCTTGTGTTGGAGCTATACCAACAGCATTCCTGGTATACCAGCAGCATTCCAGCTCGCAGAAAGCAGGTTGTGTGACTTCTTAGCTCCCATAATGGTATGAATTAGTATCTCATAATAATCTGTTTCTATATATTATCATATATTCTACTAATATATTACTCCATTTATAAGACAAGGTAACTAAGACCCATCAACTAAAACAAAGTTGCTGAAGATATGAATGCAAATATATCCAACAGGATTAGAAAGCAAGTGTGTCCAAAGTTCATTGGGATAATAGTACCCTTCCCTACCTTTCTAATTTCTCATAGCAACACACTCTACTGCACCTGTATAGATAATTATGACCCCAAAGTGCACCCAGCACAATCAATTAAGATCCAGTGGGCACATTTCTTAGTCTTCTTTTAGAAATAGTTTAGCTGATTTTGACTGTTTATTTTTTATTTTTTAAACACCTTTTTATTACTTATTTCTGATTTACTGAATTATAAAAATATAAACTATAGTCATTCTACTTTTCTCTTTTTATTTATATATTAATCAGTACATTTTAGGTATACAATACATTTACATTTATCATTTTTAAATTGACATACGCATTTATAGTACACTACCTGATGTTTCAACAAGTGCGTACATTGTGTCAAATTACTTGAAACACATATCTCTTCAAACACATACCTCTTTGTTATATTTTTGTGGTGAAAACATTCAAAAAATTTTTAGCTTCTTTGCAAGATGTAATACATTATCTTCTATAGTCACTGGGTACATAGGCACCCTGTGCCAGGCTCTGTGTGCCATTTTTGTACTTAGTCTTTCCCCAGCCAACTTAAGAAAGCATTATTTTCCCCCACTTCACAGATTCAAAAGCTGTCGCTCTTGAATTAAATAACTTCCTCAAAGCTACAATAGAGTACCCATATATCTGTAATTTAATAAAGTGTCTGACAAAAAATTAACTTTCAATAAATTTTTGATAGACACATGAATAACAGTATTCATTCCCAGATTTTAGGACTTAAATTCTGTACTTTTTTTCTCTTCATCTCATTGATTTAAGCAGAGTGAACCGGATAGGATATGAGGTATTAGAAAATATTTAAATGTTTACCTCCGATTATTCCATTATGTTTAGATATAGCAGATTCTCTCAAAAACAAAACGCACATGTTTGGATAGATAGATAGACATGCACACACAATAAAAGCCTTGGGCTTAGTCCATTATTATTATTTCCATAAAAATTTTGAATAATTCTCAGGAATCTTTCCAGATTTATGAGACAGATGTAAGTTAATCTGTGGAAACATCATGAGCTACCTCATTAGGCTGTTGATGTTCTTAGACAAAAGTAATAAATTACAAACTTAAAATTTAAATAACGATTTGGAATCTCTGTCCTACAGAAGAATATATGTAAATGCAATAACTAAATAATTATGTGAAGATTTTTTTTAGAGATTGAGAATACCTACAATGAAGAATAAGTTTATAATGACCTAAAGAGAGGGGATGTGTTCAATTATTTAAAGCCTTAACATCCCTGCTATTTTATTAAGAATGCCTAAATTGTCATAAAAGTTTGAGTTTTTGCAATGAATCAGCTAATAAAAGAAATCAGTGAATCTTAGCTAAAGTAGAAATATTTTTGTTTATAATTCTTGCTGGTTTCATATTTGACTTCAGCATAAATTTTCAACACTTCCCTTGTGACCCTCATCTTTGACCTTAGCCTACCTGTTCACCCCCACCATTTACATCCGCCTGACCTCTCACAGTTCTTAAAATGCCATTCTTATATATATTTCAGTGTCTTCATACATTTTCTTCTTCTATCTGGAATGCCCTCCCTCATATTTTCCACCTGATAAATTTCTACATAACTTTAACTCCACCATTTAAATAATACATCTTATTGATTTCCTAGAATCTCCATATTTTGACTTAGCATTTTGCTCCTCTGTTCTTCCATGACATTTTGTTTGAAACTTTATTATTGTCCTCACTACTGTAATAATCAGTTTCACTGCATTTTTCACTCATTTATTCTTTCTTTTATTTATTAATTTAGTCAATAAATAAATTGTCTACTATGGAAAAGATCTTGGAATATGTTAATAACCAGCTGTTCTGTCACTTATTCACATATTTCTTATGTAAACTTTATCATTTTCTGTGAGATAGAAACTATCATTGTGCTCCTTTTAAAGATGAGGCATTGAAGATATGGAGCGGGTAAATGCTACAGTTTAGATCCTAAATATCTCCCAGGGTCCATCTGCTAAAGGGTTGGTCCCCAGGGGAATCTCTTGGGAGGTGGTAGAATCTCTATGAAATGGAGCCTCATAGACAGCACTTAGGTCATTGACCATGTGCTTTAGAAGGAGACTGTGATATTCACCCACATCCCAATCTCCTCTTGATTTTTTTCTTTCTGGCCACATGGTGAGTGATGTTTGCTCTACCTCGTGTCCTGCCCTAATGTGCTGCCCCGCCACAGGACAAAGTCACAGAGCTACTGACCATGAGCTGGACCCTCCAAAGCTATGAGCCAAAATAAACAATTTATGTCTGTAAGTTAGTATCTCAGATATTTTGTTATGATAACAGAAAGCTGGCTAGCATAGTAAGCTGCTGGATGATATGCAGCTACTCACTGAGGGTCCACAATTTCAACACAAATCTGATTGATTGCAAAAGTCAAACCTCTTACACTCCTTTTCTGGGTTGAATGCTCTTCAAGATAAAGAAGATAAGATATTGAGTATTTTTTTTCTATCTGAGACCCTATCTGACTATACTGAACATTTGGTCAACATTCTTGAATAAAATGAAAGAATAAATAAGTGAATTAATATAGGATGTTACAATCATTGCTACACAATAGATGCTTTCTGAAAAGTTGCACATGCAAAGAGTTTTTGAAAAGCAGTCATATCTTGGGCCAGGGATTTAGCTCAGTGGTTTCGCCGCCTGCTGCGAAAGCTCAAGGACCCGAGTTCGATCTCCGGTACCAAAAAAAAAAAAAAACCAAAAAGCAGTCATATCTTAAACACATTAAAGCATGTTTATAGAAGTTTGCCTATGGTGCATCTTGCAAAGTTTATGTTTATGTGATATCTGGGTTTTTCACACAGTGGCAGCGAATAAAATGGTGCGGCCACAGAGAAAGCAGTGTTCTGCTCCTGCAATGTTTCCGGTGAAGTGACTTCCCTCTCCAGCAGTACTGCTCAGGAGCCTCCACCACAGCACTAGGGCCCACCCAAGTAAAAAGAGCTTGGAGCAGATCCAAAGAAGAGCAATGAAAATGATTAACTGCTTGGAAAATTGTTTCTGAAGAAAGGCTATGGGAACTGGGTCTATTTAGTATAGAAACAAAAAAGGGCCAACCTACCAGCATACTTTAGGGATGTGAACAGAAACAGGCAGAAGTAAGCAGCTGGTTTTAATTTTTATTTATGATGGTAAAGGCACAGGACAATTAATTTCAAATGGAGCATAAAAAGTGTAGGTAAGTCTTTGTAAAGTCCTTGTACAACAATAGATGTAATTAACCCAAAAATTATAGTATTTTTGTCTTTGGGAACTTTCAGTGATAAAAGTCAACTTCCATAGAGGAGAAATGTGCTGTGCCCAGACCAACTGGAAACAAGGAATGGATATTTAGAAGTCTGGTTAGAAAAAAAAAAAAAAAAAGTCCAGCTAGTATTAATACATCTGTGTTGTTCCCTTTTGAAATAAAATTATATCCAACAAACTTGGCTTATAGAAAAGGCCTTATTTTTTTCTCTTTATGTTTTTTCCTATCATTTTGAAAATGTGAGATCCAAGTATCTTATAAGGAAATTATTTTGGAAAATCAAAAAAATTCTTGGTGAAATTACTTTTTGGCAGGAAACATTATGGAGTCACGAGTAATTTGAGCAATGATTTATGAACAATTACCAGAGGATAACAAACCAATAATGTGAAAGAAGAGGGTGTCAGGGGTTATAGAAAATGCAGGGCCCACAGAGTAACTAGTCTGACTGTCTGCTTGCCTTATCTCTGGACAGCAGTGGTGGTGTTGATAACAAGGCAGTTTATACTACTCAAAGGCATTCAGGACACTGTCTGTTTCGCCTTTTCACAGACATAAGGTCTGTGAGCAGGAATTAACAGTAATGGTTTTCATCTAACAGAGCCATGCGAAAGTTTTAGGGGGTTAGCAATGTTTCTGTTGTATCATGTTACTGTTGTATTGCTCCGATGCACTATTAATATGATACAGATGTATTAATTTATTATGGCATCATAGCTATTGAAATACATTGGCACAAAGAAGTGTGTGGGGAGAATTATCCAGGTCTTCTGAGACTTCCTCCATGATCCAAAAATAAAAAGAAATCAGTTCCCAGAGAGAAACCCACTTGCCATAGACCAACCACACTATCTAGACTGTCTAAATTGGTGATATGGGAAAAATGCTGAAAGTAGCTAATTGAATCAAAAATGGAATATACCTGCCATTTGGGTCACCAGAAAAAATAAAAGTTGTATTAATTGTAAACGCCAGCAATTCAAAATGTGGTTCATTTTTAAAATTCTTTCTCCCCAGAGACTATTTCCTTCAATTCAGTTCTGCAGTGGAAAAATAAATTCAAAAGGGGTCTTCACTATACAAGGAATTCTTTGTTCAGGCCGGCTACTGACTTTCAAAACAAACTTACACTCAAGATAAAGTTATTGGACTCAGAGAACTCCAACAACTTTGTCTTCCTCATTGTCAGCTTGCCAGCATTAGAGGCAGCTCTCACTTTTAGATACAACATGTTTGATGCAAATGCAACTTAAAGATTACTGCAAGACCTACTCTGGCTGGTCTTGTATTACATCCTGATTATGCATCTGCTGTCAGATAAACACCAAATAAGTAGTTATGTCTGGTGAAGTGCAATATGAGTCTTTATTATTAAGTGGCCAGTAAGAGGTGTGGTGAAAACCAGGGCTCCCAAACTGAACTGGTGAAAAGTGTGAACTATCTGTACCTTCCAAGAAAATAAGCAAAACCTTTCTTCTGGACATTTTAAGAAATCACTTGTAATTGACACTTACGTTGTGAGACAGAGCATCTTTGTAGCATCTTCAGTTTCCAAGCAGGCTTGCCTCTCCACTCTATACAAGCTTCTTGTTTTCATTAACACTATCCACTCCAATTAGGTTCATGCCTAGAGGAACCATTTGTGCTGTCATTGAATTATTACTAAAAACATGTAGCTTTTCATTGAACCATAACTTGATATTTGAATTTAGAGATTCTTTTGTTTTATTTTGTTTTGTTTGCTAGGCTAGCAGAAGGAAGGTAAGAAAACTTTCATGAAAACTACTTCCCAGAAACTTGTTTTCAAAAAACATTTATGGTCAAATCAAATACAGGGAGCCCCAGATTTCCAGAAAAAATTCCCTTGATTGTGTTTCTTCTAACTTTTGTGAACCAGCTGTTTATAGTTTTCATAAAGCCTAGATAACTTCAAAGTGCTTTCTGCATATTCTGCACTGTGTTGGCAAGAAGATGAGCATGGGTGACATGGAGAATGTGTCACCATGAGCCCTCCTTCTCCACGGTGCTTGGTTAGAAAGGAGGAAAGCATTTCTAACCTTATGCTATACTAGTTCTTTTTGTTACCAAAAACCTGGAAAATAAATGTCATCCTACACCCATGAACAATGGTTGAGTGATTTTGTCTATCCATCCATTTATCTATGTAATTTCTTTCAATTATCCATTAATAAAATCCCTTCTTTGGACCCAGTAATAATATATGTTACATATCTTTGATATATACTTTTCCTCCTGGAATGTTTGATATTTTCAGGATGGTACCCAAATCTATCACACAGAAGGCTGAGAAATCTAAATTCTGTTGTTTCAACATGTTTTTGTAGTTCAGAGAAGTCAGATTAAAAGAGGAATAGAATGGAGGGGCTATGTTTGAAAGACACAGTCTGGCAAACTAATCAAGTTTGGTAAGCAGTTGTTTGGTGTTATTTGTAGGGAGGTAGAGGAGTTGCCTTTTTTTCTTGCTTGGAAATCTGGTTAAAACAATATAAGAGGAGGTACATGTTTAAGGGATAAGTGGATGCAAATATATCAGTTTAGTTTGAGGCAAGAACTTAAGGTAAAGTATGATGAAAGATGATATCTAATGCTCAGATCATGAAAGGTTTTAAATTACATAAGCAACTTGGACTGATAAAATAAGCAATGAGGAACTATGACAAAGTTATAAGCAGGAAAATTACTTGAGCAGATTTGTACTTCACATACACCACCCAGTGTGCTTGAAGGGCAACACTGGGAGCCAGCAATTGGGGAGGGAAGGGATTTGGTCTGTGAAATATTCCAGGTGTACAGTTATGATGGACTGAACAAGGAGAATAAAGCAAGAGCTTGAGAAATAATCATGAGGTAAAATTGGCTGTTTATTATATGTGGGGGAAGAGGGAGAGCAAGTGCTTTAGGATGAGTACAAGTTTCTGGCTTGAGTGACAAGGTGAATAAAGCTGCAATTAATTAACGTAGGAAACATCGGAAGGAAGAGTGGGTTTGGAAAAAGAAAAAAACATTCATATCCACTTTGAACATGTTGAACTTGAACATGAATGAGTCCTTCAAATGGGTTTAACTAGACAGGAGTTAAATATGTAAGTCTGAAGTTCAAGGGAGATATCAGAACTGTAGACTTGGAATACAAGTGGACAAGGTAAAGTTAGTGGTAGTTAAAATCAAGTGGCAGGGTTTACCTGAGAAAAAGGAGGGTAGCAGACAGCCAAAGATAAAATCCTTGGGAATAGTCAGTGTTTATGAGTGAAAAAACAGAGTAGCATGTGAGGAAGATTAAGAAGAACAATTCAGGGTAGTAAATAAAGAGTCAGAACAAAATAGCCCCATAGTTGTTTGCACAGTAGAGACTTTAAAGATCCAATGCCTGGTCTCTTGCATCAATGTTGAAGAGATGTCCAACAAGATGGAACTGCAATAGTATAGGAAATTTATCAACAATTTAGCCCGTACCATCTAGATATTATTTCTATCTTTCTTTGAAATCCTATGGCACTATGTCTCTCAGAATGTTTTCAATCAAGTGATCTGCCTTATCTTAATTGTGCAAGAGATGACCATATTCAAGACTTGTGACCTGGGAACATTTCCAGGTGATCTCGCTGGGCCTGACTTTAAAGAAAAGTTAATTCCCCAGTTAGAGTTCCTGCCCTTCTACCATTCAAAATGTCCCAGACCTACATTATAGCTATAATTTTTTTGGATTTGAGATATGGCAGAAGATTCAAACAGAGCTACTGGAAAGGCCACTTAAAATACAGACTGTAGCAGATACAAGGGAGATAAACATAGGGATAACAAAAATGAAGTTCTTAAAATTCAACTGCTTCTTGACAGAGTGACTGATGAGAAAATACTATAACATTTATGATAACACTTTAAGGGACAATCAGATTTAAGTGAGAAGAAATAAGAAATCTGAGATGGGAGAAGAAAACTTGAAAATGGTAAACAGAATATAGCAGAAAGTAAAGTAAACAAGGAAAATAAAGGCAGAGAAAAGCTCTAATAACACAAAACATCCATCATTTTTTTCATAATCATGGAGGAAATAATATCAGTGGAGTAAAAACCAAATAAAACCAAACCAAGAGACTTCTAAAAGGAATGGTTAGAATAAAGGAAGTGAATTCAGGACTATATTTGAAAAGTATTACATAAGAAGAAAGCAAAAAATTTAGCTATAAAGAGCAAGTACACAAAAATCTCTGTTTATGGGGACTTATTTACTTATGTCCTGTATACCTATCAGAGTGTCTATATATAAAAAGTATTCAGTAAACATTTGTTCACTGAGTGAACTGTGTTTTCTGACTTTGTTTTTATTTACAATGCATGGGTCTACAGTTTGGAATAGAGTGAAGATGTTTGAGGAGAAAGAAGACATTTGCGGTAATAATATTCTGGAAACACAGCAATGTTTAGAGTTTTGAATAGTGAGAGAGGAGTAAAGTCGTAACTGAAGAGCAGAGTAGGGAAAGACACAGAGAAGAGGACAGGAAAAGTATGTAAGATATGCAAACTCAATGTCCCTTTCTCCTTGAATATAACAGTTTGGATCTAAATTGTCCCTGAGGGGGTCATGTCCTCGAAGGTGGGACTTTTGAAATGTGGTCAAATTGCAAGGGCTCTCTCACCCTCTCTACTACCAGGCCACAATAAGACAAGCAGCTCTGCTCTACCACTTTCGCCTCAGGCCTACAGCGATGGACCCAGCCAACCATAGACTGAAATCTCTAAAACTGTGAGCCAAAATAAACCTCCTTACCTTACAGTTGTTATTCTCATTTATTTTTGTTACAGCAACAAAAAGCAGACTAACAGTGAACTAGAGGGATATGAAAGAAAACAATAATGATACTTTAGATGCTAGGCTGAATTAAATGTGAATTTTCAAGATCACAAAGTATTTATAATGAAAGTAGAACATCTTCAACACTCAGGTATGACCTCAGTCATACTTGGCTTCTTTCTTCTCCAAAAACACTCTGTTCTTTAAAACGGGGGTGGGGGGGTGGGGGGAGGGCTGAGAAGGTAACTGGAAGAGGGGCTTGAGTCTGATGTACAAGGCAAAGAGAAGGTCCAGAGAAGGCAACTACAATGTTTCGCTGTGGAAGGCCAGGTGAAAAACGGTGAGGCAAGAGTCACCATTTCAGCATGTAACAATGCCAAAGAGGACAGAGAATAAATAATGGGTTAAATGGTGAAGGATGCAAGCAAAAACTTGAAATCAAGGTAATGAAGTACAGAACTAAAGAGCTCAGAAAAAAACTACTGACTTGTGTGAAAAAAAAAAATCCAGGTTGTGTGGTTCGGGACGCAATGAGCTGGAAGTATGTGGAAGCAGGAATGGAACAGAACCAAATCAAGGAATCTTCAGGGTCAAAAGTGTAAATATTGAAATTCCTGAGGAGTACAGAGAACACAGCGGAAAAGAAGGTTTTCCACCAACTCATTTATGTAACCTAAAATATATTCCCAGGGGGTAGAGGGAGGTTTATAATAGCAGAAGGATTTTTTCCCCCTTTGTACTCAGCTAAATACACAGCCCTTTTAATTTTTAAAAAAATTTTTGTGACAGGGTATAACTAAAGCACTAACTTTTCCAGACTGGGCATGAACTTGTGATCCTCCTGCCTCAGCTGCCCAGAGTGCTGGGGTTAGAGGCATGTGCCACCACACTGAGCTAGCAGCAGTGTTTTAAGAAAAGTCACACAGAAGCAGGTAATGGCCTTAAAGAGATAAAAATGGAGGTACTGCAGAAAGCAAGATGTCTTTAATCCAACTGTTACATGTGAAAATAAAATGAAGTAAAGTAAAATAAAATCAACTAATGCCTCTCTTCTTGGTTTACACTATGCTTGCTCACACAGCTAGTTCATTAAAGCAAGCCTTGGTGTAGAACATTAATTCTCACTATGGCCTCACTTAACCAGGGACCAGGGGAAGGGGAGCTTGCCACTGGAGGACATAATGGGAGAGAATGAGGTTTTTTGTGTGAAAGCAATGAATGCTTGCATTAGATGAGGAAAAGATTGGGAAAAAAAGAGATAATTTTGCCTTAAATAAAAGTAATATTTTGCTGGGTACAATGGAACAGGATGGCTAAAAGGAGAAGAATCCATATTCACAGATGTGAAGAAGAGGACACAGATGGAGACATGGGTGCATTACTGCCCAATACCAAGGCCAAACTCCACCACATCAGCAGCAGGACTGCGTGAGAGTTTCCATAAACTATCTCACTTAGCCAAGTATTGGGGGAATACTGGGTATGTTCTTTGTCCAGCAATCACCTGGTGGACGACTGAGGATTAGGAGCTAGGGGAGGAAGGATTAGTTCTCTTATTAGGGTATCTTCAGCTTTGTGCAGGCCTGTACTATTCAACTTGAGCAAAGCTAGGGTTACACCAGTTCTTGGAAATGTTCTGCCATTAAGCAGTTAGAAAAGTTTCCATTTTAGTCAAAGAGATATAATACTGTAATTTTAAAAAATCTGACTGGATATATCTTAGCCACTACTCTGTGGAATTTACGTCCTTCACCTATTACACTGACTAAAAATGTCAATAATTCTTTATTTTATACTTAATTCGAAGCATATTTGACAGACTCTGAAGGTAGTCACAATAATTTTTTTAAAAGGGAAAACAAAAAGTTCTGATGTGTATTTAGTTATATTTACAGAACTGTTTTCTTGTTTGCTTGGATTAATCAAGAGCGAAGCTAGTTGTTTCCCTGCCCTAATAGGACAGAGCACAGTATGAACATCCATCTTCCATTTGAAGGCTTTGTGGAAGAGATGGTTTTCTGTGTAGATTTTGAAGGAAGGGAGGAGAACCATTCAGCAGATGGGGACTGAGAGATTTTTCTTTCATGTTTCAAATACAATATGAAGTGAACTCTGAAGTTAACCATCCACAATTCTTTGCAAAGGTCAACCGGTCTCAACTGATTTCATCTTCTTGCCACAAAGTATTCTTGATCTAAAATGGATTACGTGGGGGGAAAAAAAATCAGATGCTGTTCTATCCATTATTAATTCATTTCAAATATTTGCTTCAATTCCAAAATAATAAATATAACCTTGACTGACTAATTCTTTCCCAGCTGTGAGCTCTACACTAATTATCCATATGACCTTACAAATGCATTGTTTTTATTCTAATTCACTTCGCATTTGGATTTTTCTTTTGCTTTCTCCAGCTTTTTTGCTATTTGTTTTTTCTTTTACAGACTTGCCTTTGATCATTTTTCATTTGTTTTGGCTAGAGCAGTAAGTAAAAATAGATTTCAATGTGGTAGAATAGAAATATGAGGATACTAAATAAATTGTGAAGATTAATTAATAATTTTTCTCCATTTTCTTTATAAAACAATAGCATAGATATACTTTCCTGATAATGCAGAGAGAAGACAGTCAAATAACAAGCATTTGTTAAGTACTTTCAATTAATATCTACTACATACTCAATATTATTTGCTTTATTGTGGTGAATTCAGTGAAACAAATAGCATTATAGTTTTAACCTTTATTTGTCACTTTATTTAACTGACAAGATTCAGTAATAATTATGTAAAAAGAAACAATTTAAAACCATGGACAACTAAATATTAATCCCCAAACGGGAAGTCAAAGTCACAAAAGTCAATATATCTATATCTATATCTATACCTATATCTATCTATCGATAGATAGATAGATATAGATAGATAGATAGATAGATAGATAGATAGATAGATAGATAGATTATTTCTGGGTAATATTATCACCCACAATTTAAAAGAGGAGAGGTTCAATTTGGTTCATGTTTTCAGTCCATGGTTGGCTAAATCCAAGGCAGGAACATCATGGCAGAAGGCTATTGTGGAGCAAAGATAGTGGCCAGGAAGCAGAGCAGGAAAAGAGTGCCACACAATAAGGGGCAAGAGACCAGACTTAGACCCCAAGTTCATGACTCTCTGACCCACTCAAACATATGTAGAAGGGAGCTCCCATATTCCCTGGCGCATGTGGATGTTAAACCAATCAAACTGAAGCGTCACCTTAATTGCCATCTAGTCAATATAGGAAGTGAATACAGGAGCAAGTAATGAGAATAAGTAACAACAGCAAAAACACTACGGAGGGCGAGAAGGAAGGAGAGGGGAAGACAAAGAAGAGGAAGGAGGAGAAGCAGACTGATGTTGACTAACATGCTTTGGGTACAGGCTGAGCACACTGTATGATCTATGCTTCTGATCTGTTCTGAACATTTTCATCCTGAATTTCTTTGCCTCCAGGAGGATGCTATTCTCTTTCTCTGAGCCATCCAAATTCAGTAATAATTCACAGGTCCCATTACAACCAAAGTCACTTTTTTTTTAAGTATAAAATATATTTTAATTATTTTAATTTTTAAAGTCACATTTTTAAAATTTATTTCTTATTTTTTCCCCTTTCCCTGCCCTCCCTTCAACCCCTCCATTCCTCTGTATTTAAAGACTCTGTTTCCATTTTTCCATTTTCTCATATTAACTCCATTCCCTTCTTTCCTTTCCCCTGCCCCTCCCACTTCCCTTTCCCCTTTGCCCCTTTTCTTCCTATTTCACATTATCTATTATACCTTTTAGTTCTTATTTACACTTTCAGTTTCTCACACTAGAGAAACTATTCAGTATTTACACGTGTGTGTCCTATTTATTTCATTTGAGTATAGCCTCAATGTGCAAGAATTTAGCTATAAATGTCTCTAGTTTCTCTTTCTTTATGGCTGAGTAGTACTCCATTTTATTTTAAAAAAACACATTTTCTTTATCCAGTCTCCAGTGGATGGGCATTTGGGCTGTTTCTAAGTTTTAGCTATTACAAATGGTGCTGCTATGAACATGGGTGCATATATATCACTGCAGTATGATTCTTTTAATTCTTTGGGGAAGATACTCAGCAGGGGAATAGCTGGGTCAAATGGGATTTCCAGTCCTAGTTCTTTGAGGTATCTCCATACTGATTTCCACAGTGGTTGCACCAGTCTACACTCCCACCTGCAGTGGAGTAGGGTTCCTCTTTCCGCATAGCCCCGCCAGCATTTGCTATTGGTTGATTTCATGAAGGAAGACATTCTTTCTAGGGTGAGATGTAATCTCACAATTGTTTTCATTTGCATCTCTCAAATGACCAGTGATGTGGAACACGTTTTCATATGTTTATTTGCTATTTCTACTTCTTTGTCTGAGAAATAACTGTTCATTTCGATGCCCATTTTTGGATTCGGGCTTTAAATTTGGGTGGTCTGATTTTTTTTAAGTTCTTTATAGATTCGAGATAGTAGACCTTTGTCTCAGGAACCACAGGTGAAAATTTTTTCACACATTGTGGATTGTCTCTTCACTATGTTGCTGGTTTCTCTTGCTGTGCAGAAGCTTTTTAATAAGAAGAGATCCCACTTGTTGATTGTTTGTGATAGTTCACAGTCAACTGAGGTTTTGTTCATAAAATCTTTTCTTACACCAATGTCTTCAAGGGTTCTACCTAACCTCTGTTCCAACTGATTCAGCATGTCTGTTTTAATATTTAGATCTTTAATCCATTTCGATTTTAGTTTAGTGCATGGTGAGAAATATGGGTCTAGTTTTAATCTTTGGCAAGTTCAAGAAATCAAATTTCTCCAGCACCATTTATTAAAGAGGCTATCTTTCCTCCAGTGAGGGTTTTTGGCTCCTTTGTCAAAGATGAGGTAGCTGAGTGTGTCTGGAGTTGTTTCTACATCTTCTAATCTGTTCCACTGGTCCTCAGGTCTGTTTCTTTGCCAGTACCATGCTGTTTTATCACAGTAGCTTTGTAGTATAGTTTAAAGTTGGGGGTTGTGATATCCCCTGCCATGTCTATGTTGCCTCAAATTGCTTTTGCTATTCTGGGTCGCTTCTTGTTTCAAATGAATTTTTGGATTGTTTTCTCAAGGTCTGTGAAGTGCATTGCTGGGATTTCAACTGGGATTGCATTGAAGATATATAGCAGTTTTGGAAGTATGGCCATTTTCACTATGTTGATCCTTCCTACCTAGGAGCAGGGGCTGTCTTTCCATTTTCTGATACCATCTTCAATCTCTCTTTACAGAGTGCTACAGTTTTCAGACAAAAGATCTTTAATTTCTTTTGTTAAGTTTATTCCTAGTTATTTCAGTTTTCTGGATGCTATTGTGAAAGACATTGTTTGCCCTATTTCTCTCTCAGTGACTCTGTTGTTGTGTAGAGGAAAGCTGTTGATTTTTGTGTGTTGACCTTGTATCCAGTTACTCTGCTGAATTTGGTTATAAAGTCTAGAAGACTTTTGGTGGAGTTCTTGGGGTCTTCTACATAGAGAGTATCATGTCATGTGCAAATAATGACAATTTGACTTATTCATTTCCTATTTTTATTCCTTTAATTTCTTTCTCCTGTTTAATTGCTGTGGCTAATGTTTCCAAAACTATAATGAACAGGAGTGGTGATAGTGTACATCCTTGTCTTGTTCCTTATTTTAAGATGAAGGGTTTCAGTTTTGACCATTCAGTTTGATATTGGCTGTTGGTTTTTGATAGATGGCTTTTATCAGATTGAATTAGAGACCGTCTATTCCAATTTTTTGTAGGGATTTTATCATAAATGTGTGTTGTATTTGGTCAAATGCTTTTTCTGCATCTATTGAGATGATCATATGCTTTTGGCCCTGGCTCTATTGATGTGTATTACATTGATTGATTTGTGTATGTTGAACCATCCCTGCATCCCTGGGATGAATCCACTTGGTCAGGGTGTATGAGCTTCTTGTTGATTTTCTGCATTCCATATGCCACTACCTTATTAAGGATTTCTGCATCTATGTTCATTAGTGAGATTGGCCTATGGTTCTCTTTTTCAGTTGGGTCTTTCTCTGCTTTGGGGATCAAGGTGATGCTTGATTCCAGAAATGAACTTGGGAGTATTGCTTCCCTTTCACTTTTGTTTAAGAATTTAAACAGTAGTGACAGTAGTTCCTCTCTAAATGTCTTGTAGAATTTAGCAGTGAAGCCATCAGGACCTGGGCTTTTCTTAGTTGTTAAGTGTTTAATTACATTTTCAATTTCATTGATTGATGTTGGGTTGTTTAGAATTTTTAGGTCTTCTTCGTTCAACTTTTGCAATTCATACATATCTAGGAATCTGTTTATTTCACTTGATCTTAGCCAAAAGGCTGAGAAGCAATGGAATATATCTATTTCTTCTGCATTTTCCATCTTATTGGCATATAGGTTCTTGAAGTAAGTGTTGATGATCCTCTGGATATCTGCTGGGTCCGTTGTAATTTCATCCTTTTCCTTCCTAATTGCATGGATTTGGGCCTTTTCTTTCCTTTTTCTTATAAGGTTGGCTAAGGGTTTGTCAATTTTGTTTATTCTTTCAAAGAACCAACTCTTGGCTTCGTTCAGTTTTTGTATTGTTCTCTTATTCTCCATTGCATTGATTTCTGCTCTGGTCTTTATAATTTCCTCCCTTGTATGAGCTTTCATTTTTGTCCTCCTCTTCTTTTTCTAGAAGCTTGAGGTTCAGCATCAGGTTGTTTAAATTGGCTTACTCTGTTTTCCTAATGTGAGTATTCACTGCTATGAATTTCCTGCGTAAGACTGATTTCATTGTTTCCCATAGATTCTGATATGTTGTATTGTCATTGTCAATTAATTGAAGTAACTGTCTGATTTCTTCTTTAATTTCCTCTGTGACCCATTGGTTATTTAGAAGTATGTTGTTCAATTTCCATGTGTTTATGAAATTCTTGCAGTTTCTTTTGCTATTGATCTCCAATTTCATTACGCTATGGTCTGATAATATACAGGGGATAACTTCAATTCATTTGCACTCACTTTAATATGTTCTTTAAGCAAGTATGTAGTCCATTTCAGAGAATGACCTTTGTGCAGCCAAAAAGAATATTTATTCTGATTTTGTGGGATGGAACACTCTATAAACATCTGTTAAGTCCATTTGTTCAGGAGTTTGCTTGAGTTCTAATATTTCATTATTTTTACTAGTTGATTTGTCTATTTGTGATAATGGGGTCTTGAGGTCCCCCACTCCTGTTGCATTAGTGCTTAGTTGATTTTTCAAGTCCATTAGTATTTGTTTTATATAGTTGGGTACCCTAGTATTTGTTGCATATATATTTATTATCATCATCTCTTCCTCTTGGATTGTAGTGTCCTTCTTTGTCTCTCTTGATGAGTATTGGTTTGAAATCCACTTGATCTGCAAAGAGGATAGCTACTCCTGCTTTTTTGGGGGGTTACTTTCACATGGAGTATTGTTTTCCACCCTTTAACATTCGTTCTGTGAGTTTCTTTTTGAATTAAGTGTGTTTCTTGTAAGCAGCATATTTTTGGATCTTGCTTCTTGACTCATTCTGCAATTCTATGTCTTTTGATTGGTGAATTGAGACCATTAACATTGATGTTTATAACTGATACGTATTGACTTATCCTTGTCATGACTTTTTCCTTTTGTTGGATTCTCCCCCTTTGCTTTAATTTCCTGTGATGCATGATGGATTCATTCTGCTAGGCTTCCTGGGGTTGTGATCCTCATTGTCTTTTCCTAGGATATTGTCTAAAATTTTTTGGAGTGCTGGTTTGGTATTCATGAAGTTCCTAAGGTGCTCTTTGTCATGAAAATATCTTATTTCTCCATCAAATTTGAAATATTGCTTTGCAGGGTACATCAATCTGGGTTGGAGGCTGTTTCCTTTAGGGGTTGGAATACATCACTCCAAGCTCTTCTTTCCTTGAGGGTTTGTGTTGAGAAGTCTGCTGTGATTCTGCTGGGCTTTCCTTTGTATGTGATTTGTTTCTTTTCTCTAACTGCTTGTAGGACTTTGTTCTTCTGTTGGGTTTCTGGAATCTTTACAATTATATGCCTATGTGTAGTTTTTTTTTGATCAAGGCTAATTGGAAGCCTATATGCCTCACTTATCTGTATGTCACATTCTTTTTCCCTACTTGGTAAGTTTTCTGCCATCACTTCTGTGAACAGATTTTTTTATGTTGTCTGCACTCTCTCCTGTTTCTTCATTGACTCTGATCAGTCTTACATTATTCTTCTTTCCATCATCTAGCAGCTGTTGGATTGATTTCTCATAGTCCCTTACAATTTTAAAGCAATTTTTCTTTTCCTGTTCACTAATTGCAATCTTTTATTCTGTATCTGTAATTCTGTCCTCACATTGGCTCATTCTGCTACATAGACTATCTTTTTAAAAAAAAATTTTTAAAGGATTTATTACAGTAAAAGTCACATTGGGCTTAGTCCCCTTAATATACTCCTTATCCATAGTCCTTGACACTTTCTAAAGAAATTGTGGAAGTCCTCTTTCTTGAGTGTTTTTAGTTGCGCTGTCGTGGTTGCCTCGATATCCTCAACCAATTCAGAATGTTTCCCTTTCATGGTCGTTTTGACCTTGGGGAAGAGCCAGACCTGCACGGTACCAGATCCGGTTCAGGCAGATGAGGACACAGCATCAAGGTATTATGAGCCTGGTTTCCTGCTGATGGTGCTTGGCAGCAGCATTCACTGTAATTTTTTTTTCTTCCCCTTAAGTTTATTGGTACATTTTTGGTATAAAATTACATTCATCATTGGGATCTTGTACCTTTACATGAGTATCTTGGTTCTTATTTTTTCCCCCTTCCCTTGTCCTCCCTTCACCCCCTCCACCCTTCCCTATTTGCAAAGATTTTGTTTCCATTTTTTTTCCTCTTTTCATATTTTTTCCTTTCCCTTTTTTCCCTTCCCTACCCCTCCCAATTCCCCTGCTCTTTTAGACCTTTCCTTCCTGTTACACAATATCAGTTATACATTTTTAAATTATAATACTAAGATCTAGGAGACATTACCACAGATTTTACAGAATTTAAAAGGATATAGAAAGCATATTACAAAAATATTTTTTGAAATAAATTGGACAACTTCTAAGAAATAACTTAGAAGACAAATTAATGAAACTAACTCTGGAGGAAATATAAAATTTGAATAGCACCTATTAAAGAAGGTATATTCCTAGCTTGAAAACCTACCTATATGACAACAGCAGGCTCATAAACATTTTAACTGATAAATTATATCAAACAATTAAAGCAGAAAACAGAAGGAACACTTCTCCCCTCATTTTAGGAACTCAACATTGTGTTAATCCTAAAACTGGATAAAGATAACAGAAGAAAAAAGTATGAACATAGATAGAAATTTGTTGAACAAAACAAACTATTGGAAGTCAGATCTGGCAGTATGTAGAAAGTGGTTTTGTTATAAGGATGGCAGAGTTGGTTCAGCATTGGAAGATCCACCCCCAAAAGTCATCATTTTAACAGAGGAAAGGAAAAAGCCATATAATCCTGTCACTAGTTGGAGAAAAAGTATTGGACTAAATTCTACAGCTGTTCATGGTAAAAGCTATCAGGAGACTAGAAGTAGAACAGAACCTTCTCAACAGATTAAAGACATGTACTCCATACTTCCAGTGAGAATGCCTTATATAAATGGAGAAGATACAATGCTTTCTCCCTAAACTGGGGAACAAGGGCAGATATGCCTACTCTTCAACTGTCCATTAAACTTTGAAACATAGGCCTAAACCAAAATAGTCTGGCAAAAAAATGACACAATTAGCATAGGATTGGCAAGGTAGAAGTAAAATCTTTATATGTAGATGAAATGATCATCTACAGAGAAAATACTAAGAAATCTCTAGGAGGCCCCAGAACTTGTATTTGAATTTAGCAGGATTAGAAAATACAAGGTATATATAAAAATTCAGGTCTGTGTATACTTGCTATAAATGAAGAATTGGATATTGAAATTTAAAAGTTATGCAGGAGTACAAAGGACCTAGAAAAGTAAAAAGAAAAAAACAGAACAGTGTTGGAAGACATTTAGTACCTAATTTTAAGACTTCTTCTAAAGCTACAGTAATCAAGGGAGTGTTGGTGTAAGGAAAGACATATAGATCATTTGAATAAAACAGAGAATCTAGAAATAGAACCACACATATATGGTCCACTGAGTTTTGAAAGATTATTTAACACTAGCATTTTATAGACTATAAACTCAATTCAAGAGCCGAGGAAGAGATAGTGTTTGCAGCAAATGACACTGGAACACCTGATATCTGTATATAAAAAATTAACCTCAACCCTTTTTTTCCATACATGAAAATAACTTGAAGGGATCTATGAACCTAAATAAAAAAGCCTAAAAGTATAAAACTTTAAGAACAAATTATAAGGGAAAATATTTATGAATTCAGGGTAGGCAAGAACTACCTAGGATACGAAAAACAAGATGTATAAAAGAAAAAAATTGATAAATGAGATTCCATGAAAATTTAGCACTTTAAATGACATCATTAAAATGAAAAGAAGTCCTTAAACAGACCATATTTACAATATATATAACCTATGAGCAGAATATATAAAGAATTCTTAGAGCTCATTAATAGACAACCCAATTAAAATGTAGACGTAATAAGATGATAAATAGCCAGTATAGCACAAGGAATGGTGCGCAACTCTAGAATCAGAAAAATACTAATCAGTACAATAATAAGATTGAATTATACACTTATTAGGGAGATGAAGTTAAAGGTTTTAAAAGCCTTGTCATGACTTTTTCTTTTTGTTGGATTCTCCCCCTTTGCATTTAATTTGTCACACCCAATGTATTCATTCTACTGGGTTTCCTGGGGTTGTGATCCTCATTGTCTTTTCCTAGGATATTGTCTAAAATTTTTTGGAGTGCCAGTTTGGTATTCATGAAGTTGCTGAGATGCTCTTTATCATGAAAGCATCTTATTTCTCCATCAATTTTGAAAGATAGTTTTGCAGGGTACATCAGTCTGGGTTGGAGGCTGTTTTCCTTTAGGGCTTGAAATACATCACTCCAAGCTCTTCTTGCCTTGAGGGTTTGCATTGAGAAGTCTGCTGTGATTCTGATGGGCTTTCCTTTGTATGTGATTTGTTTCTTTTCTCTCACTGCTTGTAGAATTTTATTCTTCTGCTGGATTTCTGGAATCCTAACTATTATATGCCTATGTGTAGATTTTTTTTTGATTAAGGCTAGCTGGAGTCCTATATGCCTCACTTATTTGTATGTCAAGTTCTTTTCCCCTCCTTGGGAAGTTTTCTGCCATCACTTCTGTAAAGAGTTTTTTTATGTCATCTGCACTCTCTTCTTTCTTCATTGATTCCAATCAGTCTTATGTTATTCTTCTTTGCATCGTCTAGCAGCTGCTGGATTGATTTCTCATGTTCCCTTACAATTTTAAAGCAATTTTTCTTTTCCTCCTCACTAATTGCAATCTTATCTTCTATATGTGAAATTCTATCCTCACATTAGTTCATTCTGCTGTGCAGACTTTCAATGGAGTCTTTAATCTCTTTGAAATCTGTTTGTATCTGTTTTATGGATTCTATTTGTTTCCTATGTTGGGATTCCATCATGTTCCTCAGATCCTCTATTTTTTTTATCTGTGTCCTCTCTAGATTTATTAATCATGTCTTGCACCATGAGCAAAATCTTTGCTGTTATCTGAGTAATTATTTCTGATTTCATTTTTCGCAGATCCTCTTTTGTTGCCAGTTCGGAGAGTCCAGGTGGTTGAGTATCAGATTGTTCCATCTCGTTTCCCTTTGGGGTTGCTGTAGGTGATCCAGATGTCTGTTTTTGAGACTTGTTTATGTGTCTTCTCATTTCCACAGGAGGGTGTGCTTCTGGTGCCCATGCAGCTCACCTTCTTTGCCCTAGGAGCTTGGGATGGCAGCAGAGGAGCTTCCTTCTGGTGGAAGCTTGAGATGGCAGTGGGGGAGCTTCCTTCTGGGTGCTGGGACTGGCTCACCTTCTCTGCCCTAGGAGCCTGGGACGGCAGTGGGGAGCTTCCTTCTAGATGCTGGAACAAGCTGAGCTTCTCTGCCCTAGGAGCCTGGGATGGCAACGGGGGAGCTTCCTTCCAGGTGCTGGGACTGGCTCAGCTTCTCTGACCTAGGAGCCTGGGATGGAGGAGGGGAGCTTTCTTCTAGGTGCTGGGAGTGGCTGAGCTTCTCTGCCCTAGGAACCTGGGATAGAGGCAGGGAGCTTCCTTCCAGGTGCTGGGACCAGCTCACCTTCTCTGCCCTAGGAGCCTGGGATGGCAGTGAGGGAGCTTCCTTCCAGGTGCTGGGACCAGCTCTTGCTGCATAGACTTTCAACGGAGTTTTTAATCTCCTGCAAATCTGTTTCCATCTGTTTTATGGATTCCATTTGTTTCCTGTGGGATTCCATCATATTCATCAGCTCCTGTATAGATTTATTAATCATGTCTTGCACTATGTGCACAATCTCTGTTGTTATCTGAGAAATTATTTCTGATTTCATTTTTTCCAGATCTTTTGTTGCCAGTTCAAGGAGTCCATTTGGTTGAGTATCAAAGTGTTCCATTTCATTTCTGGGTTGCTGTAGGTGATCTGGAATTCTGGTATTGAGGCTTTTTACATGTCTTCTCATTTCGTCAGGGGGTGGGGGGTTGTTGCTGGCACCCACGTGGCTTACGTTCTGTGTGCTGGGAATGGTGGTATACTGGTCCAGCAGCCTCCTCCTCTGTGCTGGGGATGGTGGCACATCAACCAGGAAGCCTCCTCCTCTGTATTGGAAGCAGTGGTACATTAGCCCAGAAGCCTCCTCCTCTGTGCTGGGAGCGGTGGCGTGTTGACCTGGAAGCCTCCTCCTCTGTCTTTAAAACCACTTTTAAAAGAGCAAAGCTTTTCTCTGGCATTCAGACATGTCCAAAAGCTTGGCCCCAACTAGGGCCGGGACTTACAGATCCCAATGCCACCTTTTCACAGAATAACAAACAAAGTGACGACTGAGCAACACTGGGAAGTAGGTATCTTTCTATTTGTCATTCTTCTGTGCTCTTTTTCTTTTTTTATTGATCCTTTTCTGCCACCACAAACTAAATTCTCACACATTTTTTTGTATCATATAAGGTCTCTCTCCTTAAATACTGCACAGTTTTTCTTTGGTTCAAGCTTTCTTCCCTTTATCTCTACTTACCTGTCCAGAGTTCCATTGCCTCATATTTCCTGATGGGGAGAAAATTCTGTAGATAAATTTCAGGGTTTATGGTACAAGTGATGCTTACCTTTTAAGAAGAATTCCATTACTTCAACCCAAAATGAAGAGTAGGAGAGAATATCTCAGAAAAGGATCAAGACAATGCTACCTACATTTATCTTGGGAAGAAACAGAAAGAGGGAAGAGCATTCTTATGTCTGTTCCACCATCCCACCCGAGGCATAAAATTTACCTCATAAAACCAACTAGAATTAATCATGGAAAACATCATCTCCATATTGTTAAAGGTAACAGACATGAGTGGGAACTAAACTGTAGACCCAGACCTTCTTCGTACTCAATTTTAATGGTAAAAATATTGCACCAAGGGGTCAGCTCAATCGTGCATCTATGTATTTAACTGCGCAGGTCTTTCTAAAGAAAACCTGAAATGATTATCACCTGTGTTACGTTTTTCCCTTTAAAAAATATATAAAAGTAGGAGCTGGAAGTAAAACAGTGAGTTAATAGTGGGTGATAATAATGGGTGATATTGTGATTCATTCCACTCACAGACTCAAAAGTGCTTTATTTGTAACTTATGTCACATGACTTTATTGGCCCAGGTGAAGATGCTTATCTAATATAGAGCTATAGGAAGATAAATGTAGGAAAAGAAAAGAAGTCAGTCAATATCATCTTCTACTATACAAAGTTACATATTTTCTTTTGAAAGACATGATAACCTCCTGGTTATAATTTATCAAGCGCTATGGAAATACTTTTAAAACATTTTAGAGTCAAAGAAAATAATATTCTTTGTACATATGAATCATCAATTATAAAATGTTTTTAAAGAGCTCCCACGATAAAACAGCAAAATAGTTTAAGTCACTCTTTTCGTTTAGATTCTAGGTGACGAAAGGAAAAAAAACTCTAGGGAATGGATGACACAGAGCCAGGGAGACTTCCTGGGGCCCCTGACTGAGAGCCATACTTCAGAATCCCTGAAATCAACTACTAGGAGTGTTTAGTGAATGGTCAGAGCTGTTTAACTGATGTTTTATAACATTTCTATTTCTTTTCACCTTTTGTTTTTGTGCCTTCTTGCCTGTCCAAGTTCAGTTGTTCTTGCTCCAGAACAGGTATGGGATGTGGCGTAGTCTTTCATGGCAGCATCCTTGAGGGTCCTCACTATCTCTCTCCTCCAGTAATATTATTAAAAAGTCAGACTGAGAGGAAATGGAAGGAAGGGGATTTTGCTTCTCTATAGCTATTGTTGCTCTTGGCAGGGTGCTACCAGGAGGCCTAGCTATGTACCACTTAAAGCTTAACTACTATAGCTCATTGTACCAGAGAACAGTTTAAACACAAAAGCCCAAGTAGATAATGCTCCTTTATGGGGTGATTCATCTTGTATGATAAATATAGTGTGCCTCCCACACACAAAAACAGATGTGGCAGATATGTTGCCTATAGACAGTGCTTTGCAAAAAGCTTCAGTGCTACAGAAATTTTGCTCTTAAAATAATTCTTCACATTTCTGCACCATTTTCTTTCAGAATGTTCACAGTTTGAGGGAACGGGTGAGAGGGGATAGATAATTCTGAGTAAATGATGTGGAGCTCATCTAAAGGATAAGTACCAACCAAGTGCACAGGCAAGAAAGCTCACCACTAACTGTGGAAGCAGTTTGGAAACTCCTCTCCCCGGAGCCTTGAGAGTCATCTGCCCAGGGCAGCTTCTGTCAAACCCGTCAAAAACCATCAGGATGTACTAGATGATTTGGGAGTTTATTTTCATTCAACAGATAAATGAGGACACTTGCAATAAATACAATATCATTTGCTCCATTCTACCACAACTTACAACATCTTTAGAATATGAGAGAAAGAAAAATTATACCCATTATCTTTTCCTCTTGACATTATTTTTATACTCATAGCTATGCTTTTCAGTAGCAAAAGATATGACTGTCTGACTGCCTAAGCTTAATTAAGACTTTAAGGTAGCTTCTGAGAGGGTGGCTTCTCTGTGAGACTCCACATACCATGCCATGCCAACTGCTACCACTGGTTGATCTGTGACCACAGCTAAGTCCTGATTAGACATTCCCAGACTCTAGCTCAGAGTCCCACATTCCAAAATGAAATCTGTCATCCTTATTACATTCTTAGAAATCAGGCTTTAGCTAAGAACATCAGGATATTCAAAACAGATTTATGGAACAATGAGGGTAAAAAAGAACAGCTTCTATTACTAATAAACCTATCAGAATTCTGTTTCAAACACCTCCATATGCTCTGTGAAACTCTCTGATGCTTTTCAAATAGGCAAGTCTATGCTAAGATGGGAAGAATGTTTGTAAATTTCCATTTCAAAAGTTGCTGAAGGTTTGCACAGTAAGGCTTCTGCTTAGCTGAAGTTTTAATTTTTCTAGAACAGAACTCCAAGCTCTTTTGATTATGATCCCAGTAGAGGTTTATTAATTTTTATTGATGACTTACATATGAAAACATGAATTTACAATGTTATTATACAAAACTCCAAAAGTGTAAAAGAATGAGATAAACATAAAATAAGTATACTTAATATTTTCTTAATATGGTGGCATTATAATTTAATATATCAAGAAAAATGTATTAGGACAAGGCTCATTGTTACCTAAACTAGATATAAATCTTTATTTTTAGATAGCTTTTCTGATAATCTTATTTTTTACTAATTTCTCAGATATTATTCATTTGCCTTATTTTAAGACTAGCTGAGGAATAGCTCTTATTAGGAGAAAAGCCGTCAGGCCAGCCATTCTTTTGTCATACCCAAATGCCTGCCCCATTTATAGATCTTTAATTTTAGTTTGCTTTGCAAGAGTATTTTAAAGTTCTTTATCTATTTGGTGAAAAATTAGTTTAGTAAAAATCAAATAATAAATTATCCAGTCCATTTAATCATGCACATGTTAAACTATAACACATAACAATATGTTGAAAGCAAAGGTTACAGTGAGTGCACCAGTTAAGCATGCCTTCCAGCTCCCTGCCCCCACCCTGCCCTCTCACAAATCTCCCTGATGTAGTAAGGGATCTGGCATGCACAGACAATTAGGATGTCAGTGTCTCCCTACATAATAAATTAGTTGTGTTTCACCATTAAGAATGTGTCTTAGTTACTTTTCTCATTGCTGAGACAAAATTCCCAATATTCAAAATTAAAGGAGGAAAGGTTTGTTTGGCTTATAGTTTATAGAGGTTTCAGTTCATAATCAGCCAGCTACAAGCCAAGGTGGCATGGCACAGGGGCATCCCAGAGGAGAAACAGTTCATGGTGTGGCAGAAGGCAGGAGGCACCAAACTACAAGCAGCAAGTGAGGAATTTCTTTCTGTTCCTTATATCATATCCAGGCTACCCAGGCCGGGTAGCACTGACACCCTTAATCCTAATATCACATCCTTGATCCCAGCATCACACACCCTAGATCCAGCCACCTCCAAAAAGCCCCATCTATGACAGCATGAGGCTTTGGGGGTCATCTAGACACAAGCCATAACAGAGGCCCGTAAAACAAGCCACAGAGAGGAAGAAGGTACTTCTCACACATGTATTAACAGAAGGCTGGTGTAAAGAATTCTTACTAGTATAAAGAAATAAGGAAAAGGAATCACAATGTAACAAAAACAATAGGCAAAATACTTGACAAGAAAAGAATATCAAAACAGTCATTAAAATTTGAAGTGCTAAAAGTCATTAATCATGAGACAAAAATTAGAACCACAATGCAATATCATGATACAAAAAAATTATTTAAAAATAACTGTAAAATATTGGTGAGGATATGGAGCAGCTAGAACTCTCCTACAGTGGTTTTTGGGTATATGAATTGGTACAATCACTTTGGAAAGCTATTTAACACTATGAAGTAAAGTTTTATGTTTGTATACCCTAAAATACAGGAATTTCACTTGGGTAATCATCCAACAAAAATGTCAATAGATGATACTATATGTGAAAGCTGTAAAATGGCAACAACAAAAAATTTAAATGCTCATCAATAATAGAATCAATAAGTTGTGGTATATTCCTATAACAAAGCAACATGCAACACTGAAAATGAATAAACCACAACTACATGTAACTATAATAGAGATAAATTTTATAGATATACTAATGAGAAGAAAATCACCAGAGAGGGAAAAAACCCACAAAAGATTCCATTACACACATAAAATTCAAAAAAAGAGAAAACTAGCATATGGTATTAGAAGTCAGAGTATTAAAGTCAGCTAAGTTAGGTAGAAATTAATAGGCAGTCAGACAGGGTAGGCCCTCAAGGGAGTCAGTGAAAAGAGATGAGAACACATCACAGTTGTGGCTGGAGGTGCATCCATCAAAGGCCAGGCCTCAAGATGAAGATGGAATGATGAGGCCTACACATCTCCCTGAAGAATAAGCAATAACTTGAGATTATACCATAATTGGTATCAGCTGGTCCAGTATAGTCCAGCTAGGCATCAGTCACCCAGGTGGGTGACCAGAGCATCCAGACCCATTCCTTCCCCAAAATTCCTTTGTTCTTTTCATGTACCCTTGCCACATGACCAGCTTCCCCGTTGGATCGATATTAGCTAAGCAGCTGTACTTGTAAACTTATTGGTTGATTATAGTTTGACCCATGTTTGTACCCACCTTGTGATTTTGTACCCACTTCATGATTTTGCTCTATAAGACATTCTTAGAGAAATAACCTTTGTGGTAACCCACTTTCAAAACCTCTCTCAGGAGCTATCTATCAATAAATCTTTCCTACTCTTAACCTCTTCTGTTCCTTAGAATTCATTCTTCATTTTCGGGGGACACGAATTTGGTGTATCTGACATCTAGCAGGTTGGGAGTTATATTTCTCCTATATCAAGGACATGGTAAATAGAGTAGACTTCCTAAAATAAATGCAATCAAAGGAATATGGAAACTATATTTCCTTAAAGTTTAGCTATTGCCACTTCTCCAAAGACCACAATTGGAATGGTCAGTTTAGGAATATTGGGAAGAGGAAAAGAATGAGGTCTTCCATCTTCCTATTCTAACCATTCACTATTCCCAATACTGGCTGATTAGAAACTCTGTCATCTTAGTTATACCTTTTCTTTTTTCTATCCAAGACCAACCAACCATACTACTTTCTCTCCAGGTTAAGAATATACAATTCCATATAGATCAATGTTTTCCTTTCTGCAAGCCTCCCGCAATCATTGAAATTTTTTACATACTTTCAATACAAAAAAAAAAGCATCAACCCCTTCTCATTCCCCTCTGCTGGTCCAATCAGCACACAAAAAGATTGTTACTCCATGTCTTCTCGTAATCCACTCATCAATCAATTCATAATCAGTATTTCTAGTTTCTGTTTTGTCCCAGGCATTCTACTACCACCTGATAATCTAACTATCATTAAGTAATTATTGTTCTTGTTCTTAAAATTCTATAACCATTCATTTATGAGTTGTTTAATTTTACATAAGTTTGTTTATAAAAACAGCAATATGACTTGTCAGACATTCTTTACTAAGAACAGTTACATGATTTATTTTTCCATTTCTTTAGCTGAAATAAGTATTGAGACAATCACATTACCATCAGGCCATCTAAATGATTAGGTCTGTTATATGCCAGAACAAAAACAATGTCTAGGGGGTTTAAAATAATAAAGACTTAAATCAACAAAAAGGCCCCTTCTTATCCACTGCCCAATTCCTCCTTAATAGCACAAGTGTAAATGGATGAAATAGGACAATTAAATTTCTCTTAAATAGATATAAATTTACATCACAACAGGAAAATCTAAAGGTAATGCATTTTCATCTGTAATGAAGCATTTGTTCAGAAGAGAAACTTAATACCCAGCAGAGTTTTCAGCTGCTGCCCTATTTACTCAACAGTGAATGATCATCTTGGTTCTTGAATGAATGTGCCATTTAGCAGCAAGCTTACTTTATCACCTCAGTGAATCTGCTTAACAAATCATCTATTTCTTTTTTTTGACAAATAAATTCTAATTTAAATTATTTGGAAATAACAAGAAAATTAGAAAAGTATAACTATTAGCTATAAAGTGTTATATACCCAAACAGACATCATCTTTTTAGAAAAATGAGTGAATTACAATTTAAACACAAAACCACCCAAGATTGCAGCTCAGTGATTTACAATGATTTGGTAGTGCTTGCACTTTAATTACGGGGTTGTTATCAGTGTTGTGGAATTATGCAGTAAGAGCTGAGAATACTGTTCAGACTTAGTTTTCCAGAAAAGGTTACGTGACATTAAAGGAGTAATAAGATGGATATGGGTTTTTTTGCATGCTATGATACGAGATGACAATAATTTCCACTTGTTCATTAATCTCGGCCCCTTTTCTTCTGTCAGCATTTGTTGTGTGCCAGTTACGTGCCAAATGCTGTCAAGCTGTGGGTCTTCCAACTTCAACTGAATAAAATGGGATGCTGTCTCTGTCCTTGAAGAGCTCACAGTCTGGTGAGGGAGACAGACATGTAAACAAATAATTACAATGCAATTTGAGAAGTGCCATAAGAGAGGAGGAATGTACTGTTAGCAGAAATGTTAGAGATGAAGGAGATGGAAATCCTAGAGTAGGAAGGTGGCGGTGGGCAGGAGGGAAAGTCAGAGAAATCTAGAAAATGTAACTTCAAGACTAAATCTCAATCTCAGAGCATGAAAACAATTGAATTTAACCATTATAATACAGCAATATGAAAGCTTCTGTTTGCAAACAATTCAGTTTTCAAGAAAAAGCATTTGGCAAAATTTTGCTTCCAATAACAAACTCTGCTTCAGATGACAAACACGACCATACCCATTTTCCCCACACAAATACAAAGGCAGCTACCTTCCCCAAAATGGTAAAAACAAATTAAGTTCATAAACTGACGTACCACTGTATTTGAAACACCAAACTAAAAGTAATTTGATACACATATTATAAAACAATATTTATTTTCTTCTAATACAGCTCCACATTTCCTCATGAGACTGTCCAAAACAACATGACATTTTCTTATTTCTTATGGAACATCATACATTAGCTAAACTTCCTAGAATGTGGTAGATAGAAAATATCATGGGTGATTCTTTTGTCCACTACTTTCAGTTCAGAAAACCCCGTCTGTTGCAATACTGTTGTTGGGCTGACCCAACTGTCCCCAACTCTCTTTCCAAGATTTACAAATAGCTCTAATCCCAAGTGTTACAGGCAAATAGAAACATAATTATCTTATCAATGACAAGAAAGCTGTAAACATGATCCCAAAAGGGTCAAGCTGTTTGTTCCATCTAACATCTAATTTATTCTTATAGCCTTGTGCCTTTCCAAGCAGTCCAGGTTCTAGAAATCTTTTAGCACAAGAAGCAACAAGGGATTTACTTTTTACCAGTTTTTACACTGTGTTATTGCTATTGTCACCAACCAAAGATTCTCAACACTTTTTTCTCTTCATGTTAAAAAAGTAATTTTAAATCTCTCTCTAAACTCTACCTCAAGTCATCATTTTAATGAGGTGAGCCACATTGATTCATGCACCAAAGGAAGTACCAGCAGTTAATCATCATTTAGAAGATCATGCTGAATGAAAATACAGGATTTATAACATAAGGTTTAAATGTGTCATCAATACTCTTTGTTGTAAATTCATATAGACTTCCAATGACAGCAAGTTGTCAATATTTCCTAACTGTCAGTTTCATGCTGGGAACTATACCAGCTATGTTAAGAAGGACTCAGAAGTGCTTACAATCCAATGTGAAGTTTGTGTTATACAGTATGCTAAGAGAATCATAGGGTGATATAAAGTAATCCCTTAGGATACAAGGACTAATGATATGAACACATGGTTCCCTCATCAATTATTTCAAACAAAAGAACTAGGCAGATCTACCACTTAAATTCAGTTTATAGATAACCTTCTGTGATCGTAAATACATTAATTACCATTATCTCCAAGTTCCCTCACCCCTTTCCCGATATTACCTACATAAAAGAAGCTAGATTTCATTTACACTTCTATGTCACTGTAATTAAATCAAGGGTATCACTATAAAGCTTTCAGTTTACATATAGTCTGGGTGGAAATATTGAAAACAGACCTCGAAACACAACCAGCAATGTGTTGGGGGTTTTTTTTTAAAAAAAAAAAAAAAAGGGTTTGGGGCAAAAGGTGGGGACAATAAACAATTCTGTGATTCAGGTGAAGTCTTGTTATAATTAAGCTTGTTAAAGTCTCAATTCCACTTCAATAAAACAACATGAGGCTCCAGCTGGTGGCCAGCTGCTCCCCAGACCTTTTCACACATCACCCCATAAGGTTCCATGGCACAAGGCCTTATAGGTTTGTTTTAACCATATTTCACTTGTTTAGGAAAATTATATAATGCTAGATATCGAGTTAAATGAAAATCCAGAAAACTAATCTCACCAATCAATGCATATCCATAGATCATTTTATAAATATCTTACTCTACTCAGGTGCACCAATATGTAGAGGAACATATGGCAAGGTTTTATATAGCTCATTCATTTGAAATCTGGACATGGTTCAAGGTAGGCAACCCTTAAGAAGCTTTTATTCCTTTGGTTTAAACAATTCCTACCAGAGTGTGCCCAAGCTCTCAAAGTTTCTTGTCATGTCTGAAAAACCAAACAAAGAATTGCAAGAAGACATTAGGGATGGAAAAATCTCAGGGGGGATTGATTTTAGCAAGGTCTACAATTGCAATATGTTCAGGCCAAGAATTAAAATAACCTCTTCTGCATAATGGGAAACCCTATAAATTTGCATTTATATTGTTATTTTGACCCATGAGTTAGCTCTCTATGGATAACTAGTGGTTCACAGAATATTTTCACAAATCTTGATGGATGGGCTGAAGATAGAACTGACTACAATCCAAGGCTTGAAAGTAGGTGGTTAAAAAGAAAAAAAGTGGAACCAGAAAAGGAGCAAAGTGGGAGCTTCGGTTTATTCTTCTCACCGAAACTGATGTCATCTTCACATTCCTCTCCAAAGTGACTAGAGAGACTTTATATTTGTAAATACAGGACATGCCCTTAAATGAACTGTTATTGTTATTTTTCTGAAGCATTTTTAAAAGTAGTAAAGGAGACTTGGAAATTGGTTGGAAGAAAAGGTAAGTTTCGATTCGGAATATTTTTTCACCCATCCTTTCTGTCAGTCAGGAAAAGAATTAATGTTGAGCACCTCTTCTGAGAGACACGATGAGTAAGGATGTGGTCTACTGTTCTTATATAGCATCCAAATGAATGGAGGGTATGATTACAACATGTTACCCATGGCAAATACAAAGTTGGAGGACAAGCAAGGCATGAAGGGACCACAGAGGACAAGTAGCTTGGGAGGAGGGGGGACAGCCAGGAAAGGTCCCCGGAAGTGAGGACACAAAGGAGGAAATGGGAAGGTTGACTAAGAGTTAATCAGATAACATGGTGGGTATCATATTAAAGGCAGAAGCAGATGCCTGAGTAAATATGCTTAGAAGCAAGAAAGACTAGCAAAATTCAGGGCCTGAAAGATATTGGATATGACTGAATAACAGATTGCAAAATGAAAAAGTGATAAACTGTAAGACTGGAGAAGGGAAGAAAGCCAGATTATGAAGAGATTTGTAAGTCAGCAGGCAACATACAAGGGATGGTATAAAAATATAATGACTGTTTAAATTTTAAAAGAATTTATCACAATAAAAGACACATTGCCACAAGTATTGGAAGTTAGGGGGAGTATTTGGAGGGGGATTAGTGGCAAAGTGTCTTCTATTGTAATAATTTTTAAATTTAAGTAGTCATTGTATTTTTTGATCATCCCTGGTACCTTATGAATCAATCTAGAAACAAAAGACAGAAATTTGAGATTTACTACTTATAAGACATTCAAAATACACCTATATGTCTTAGCTTCCTGAGGGATAAACCGATGAGACCAATCTGGTTCTACCTACTTTATGTTGCTGTGATAATGATAAAATAAGATGATACATGAGAATATTATATAAAGTCCTCAACTTATGAACAAGTAAGTCATTCTAGGAGAATATTCATAAGTCATATATATGTCCATACATTATATATATACATATATATTCATATATATGTGTGTGTATATATATATATATATATATATATATATGTATACAGATGAAGCATGTCTGGAGGAAGTTAGAGAGAGCCCACTTTACAAAAGGAAAAGTAAGAATAAAGGGGTAATTTGATTAAGTGATATCTTGGGGGTGTGAAAAAGGAAACTGATTTTGAATAAGCAAATTCTTTACCCTCTCGTGCAGCAGCCACAGTGTTTATCTCCTGCACAAACAGCCAGTCTTGGACATTCACTTCCACACTCTTCTTCCAGGATTATTGGTCCATCGTCCACCTCTCTTCACTTGCCATGTGTGCAGCCACTACAGGGTGGCAGGTAACTAGGAGAGTGGCTTCCTGATGACCTCAGCAAGGATCGGTCTCTGGAGGGAGAAGCTTGCAAGAAAACATCCCCTGGTCGATTTTCACTCACTCTGTAAGACTTAATCAGATCTCAATTTTCATTCTCCTAATTAGGAATTTATTTCAGAGGGTTAAAATTTTTCCAAAGCATTTCAAAAGAAGTCAGTTTGTTACTTTAAGTCTAATTCTAACATAACCAACACATGTTCTCACAAAGGAATATAACAGCAACATCCATACGAGGAAAATGTGTTAAAGGGTTTAAAATAAATCTTGTGTGTATGTATGCCCTGAAAAATAGCTACAAAACCTAAAATATGTCATAAGCAGCCACCTCCTGCTTAATACAACAAGCAGTAGATAAGTGTTCTGAGGCAACCCATCTGGCCTTAATGAGAGTTGCTGACATCAAGACCTTTGCACAAAGTGGGTGGTTTCAACCTTGAGAAAAATAAGTACAATTCAGTAATGTGTTCATAATAGGATAAAAATGTATTAGACTGTCTTCAATGATTCAATTTAGATATTTTTTAATCAGTATGTTGGAGGCAGATCCAGTGTTTGCTTTAATCTTATTAAGCCTGTCAAGTCACATCTTCAATTTTTTAACTTTTATTTAATTAAGAAAGCATGGGGCTACAAAGACATGTAATTCCTGTCCTCAATTAGCTTAAAATCAAATCTTTAAGTCTTCTGCAACCCTTGTAATGAAGACAATGCAATTTGGCACATAGCTAAAACTAAAGGCCATAGCAGTGATAGTGACATGGGACATGCCAAATGACAGAGAAAGAGGATCTCCCCACTCCCAGAATATCATACAAGCCAAATAGGAGGCATGCAAAAAGCAGGAAATACACTTTGATTAGAAGGAAAATAGAGAGGGAGTTGGAAATAATGGGTTGAAGTGGAAGGTGTGGAAGGGGTCAACACTGGCTCTTACATCAGGTCAGAATTGAGGACAGCTACTGTGAAAACAAGAGAAAATAAGGCCCCAAAGAACCTCCCACTGCAGTCCAGCCTCTCCTGGACAGTCTCTCTTTAACTTTCTATTCTAGCTATGAAGGAGTAAGAACAAAGAGGAAATCATTTGTGCCCCAGCTTAGACATAACTTACCACACTGCCGGCATTCCATTATCCAGGATTTCAAGACAAGACTTGAATGCAAGGACACTGGCAAATGTAATGTAGATGTACGTCCAAGAAGGACTAGAGGACAAGATAACAGTAAACACTGGCAATCTCTACCAACCCTGGCATAAAGGAAGGCTGGGCCAAGCTAAAAAGAGAGGGAAAAAAACATAGCACCACAATGCATGAGAGTGAAATCTTGGAAGCAGCCTGTATGTCCATCAACAGATGAATGGATAAAGAAAATGTGATGTTTGTAGGCAATGGAGTACTACTCTGCTATAAAGAAGGATAAACTTGAGGAATTTTTAGGAAAATAGATCCACATTGAGGTCATAATGTTAAGTGAAATAAATTAGACACACAAAGTTAAATATTGCATAGTTTCTCTATGTGAGAAACATGAAATAGAAAAAAAGAGCAAAACAAAAGATAGATAATAGAAAATAGAAGTTTTGCAAATGGGAGGCAGACCAAGAGGTGAAGGGCAGAGGAGAGGGGAAGGTATACCAACTCCCTGTGAAAAACGTAGTCATTATGACTATAAACATGTACAATTAAAACATAAAAGTTTAAAAAATAAACAGAGCATAGAAATAAAAATAGAGGCAGTGTGTCTAAAGGAATTGTGGAAACACATATGAGAATGGTTTCTGGCTCTTGTCTTCTACCTAGTGACTGGATTTCCTTCCATCTTTTTCCTTGTTTTCTCACAGACCCTTGAGATGTACTCCAAATAACCCCCAATTCAACAGTGGTGCTTCCAATTTCAGGCAAGGAACTTCATCCTTTAACATTCTGTTTTGTGTTTAAAATTAAAAAAAGATGTTTTATATAACTCAGACATCACAGAGAATCACCCAAATTAAGATTAGCTGAAGCTCTACTTGCCCATCTTATTACAAGTACTTTTCCTAGATTTCTGGAACTTTTGGTCATGTCCTGGGGAGTTTTGTGCTTCTGCCAAATTCATATTTTCTAATCTATGTCTTGTAATAATCCTTTATTTATGTTCTGAAACAGGTCTAAATGTGGCCCTTTTAGTTGATTCTCATCAAAAATAGACACATACAGGGGCCAGGGATATAGGTCAGTGGTGCCACGCCTGCCTGACAAGTACAAGATCCTGAGATAGATCCCCAGTAACAGAAAAAAAAACAAAAACAGATATACATACACACAAGTAAGTAAACAGGAAACACTCCAAGAGGCCTCCTTGTGAGTGTACTGGAAGTTTCTTGTGATCTCTGTGTCAGAAGGGCTTTGCAGCTCACAACTGTGATCAAGTTAAAACAGTGTTAGATTCCAGCGTCTCCTCTCCTACTTACAGCTATTGACCTAATGAAGACAAAGTCATAGTAAAGTGCCATAATCTTTCTCAAGTCCCTCGAGTGAGGGAGAGATTGAAGAAGCTAGCATAATATTTGCTTTGAGAAAAAGGAGAAAATGCTTTCTTCTTCCAGTTTCACTTAAGTGTAGTAATTTTTTTTTGTATTTTTTAATTAAGTTTATTGGTAGATTTTAGGTATACATTATAATCACAGTCATCTTTGGGAACTTGTACCTATAAATGACATATCTTGGTTCTTCTTTTTTCTCCATTCCCCTTCCCTCCCTTCCACCCCTCCACCTCTTCCTATTTACAAAAAACTTTGTTTCCATTTTTTCCCTTCTTTTCTCATATTTTTTCTTTCCTTTCTTCCCCCCCCCCGACTTCCCCTTCCCCTTAAATGCTCATCAACTGGTGACTGGATAAAGAAAATGGGGGGTTTTTAAAAAATAAAATGGAGTACTACTCAACCATAAAGAATGAGAAACTAGAAACATTTATAGCTAAATGGATGTACATTGAGACCATACTCTTAAGTGAAATAAATAGGACACACATGTGTAAATACTGAATCATTTCTCTGGTGTGAGAAACTGAAATGTAAATGGGGGCCAAAATGCATAATAGATAATGTGAAATAAGAAAAATGTAGTAATATTTTAAACTTCATATGTCATTTACAACCCACTATTAGAGGTTTCAAATGCTTCGGATGATGTCTCAAAAGTTTCTCAAACCATCTTGTAACATCTTCTTGCTCATTACACTCTAGCCAATTCCTTGTTTTATGTTTTTCACAGTCTTTATCAATCTCTAAAAGTACTCTCACTGTTATGTTTCTTATTTATTATTTTTTAATCTAACTTCTGTAACATAAGCTCTTTGAAGGCAAGAATCAGGTTTATCATTATCTCTAGCACTTAAACCAGTTTTTTGTTCCATTACAGGTAGCTAATAAATACCTGAACATAACATACTCCAGCAACTTAGGGAAATGAATGTGTAGAAATGACTTCTGATTTGCCTCCTCTTCCATCTTGTGACCCCGGATCTAGACTTTCCTTACAAGTGCAGACAGACATACTTACAGATAATCTCTTAACTATGTACTTTAGTACAATGACAGAGGAAGATTTTAGATGTCCCAGCAACAATTCCATACTATTATAATGCTGAATTTTATGTGTCAACCTGAAGAGATTTTATATGATTAATATTTAAATGGATAAACTTTGGACAAACTAGTTTACTCTCCATAATGTAGTTGGTCCTCATCTAATCAGTTGAATATCTGAACAGAACAAAAATACCACTATCCTTGAGCAAAGAATTCTCCAGCAAACAACCTTTGGCCTCCATTTGTATCAACTACTCTCTTGGGTTTCTACCTGCCATCCTTCTGACTGGTACTGTACCAATGCCTATTCTGGGCCTCAAGGCTACTTGCTCACATTGTTGATGTGGAGTTTCCATCCTCCATAACTCCATCCTTATAATAAATATATTGTTATATTGAAATGAATGAAAATAAATAAATAAATAAATGTGTTGTGACTTAGTTCTAAAATGACCCTAAAGCCTCATGTGTTTTGAAGTTACTGGATCACAGAAGAATTGCAGCTGATTTTCTGTTCACAGGTAGAGCTTGGCTGGAGGCAGGTCACTGAGGGTGTGACCTGGAGTGGTATCTCTTCCTTTTTGATGCTTTCATTCACCCTCTGGTTCCTGACCGCCATGAAGAGAGCAACTTTCCCCCAACCTGGACCTTCTGCCATGCCACTTCTGCCTTGGAGCCCACCAACCATGAACTTCTGAAACTGTGAGTCCAAATAAACCTCCTCCTTTAAGTTGTGCGTGGCAAGTATTTTGTCTCAGTGACAGGAATGTGACTAAGTGTGTATAGAGATTACAAATACACACACACACACATTTTTCAGTTTTTTCTCTCAAGAACACAAACTAATAGAACTATAGAAATAAAACGTGAAACTTTGAAGATTAACCAAAGCCCACATTTCCATTCACCATATTTGTACCTCTCATCTTCAACCCCTTTTCATCTTCAAGGAAAATACCACCTGGTCTACTAGAGTTACTTTATCCAGCTGAAGTTTCAAGATCTCTGAATGAAACTGTCTTCTACATCAAATTCAAATATTATTACTCATTGTCCAGCAACCAACATACTTGAAGACAATTACCTCCCCAATCTTATTCCCTAACGCAATAGATCATATTGAGTCAGGTACAAGGAGACATCCTTAATCCATTTTCATTGCTATATATGACAAAATACCTGAGATAAGTTATTTGTAAAGAACAGAGGTGTATTTATCTGATAGTTCTGAGGGCTGGGAAGTTCAAGAACAAGGCACCAGTATCTACCGAAACTCTGATGAGAGTTTGAGAGTTTTCTTGCTATTTTGTAACATGGAAGAGGCTGCACTCAGTTTTACAATAGCCCACTGTCTAAAGGATGCACCCACTCTCAAGAGACCTCTCTTGCTCCTGTGCAGACTGACTCACTGCTGCAAAAAAACTAAGTGATTCTTTCAAGAACAGCATCTATCCATTCTTGAGGGCGCCGGTCCTCCCATCCTCTTATACGATGGAGGACTTGAGTCCCACCATAGCAGCATTGGGAATGAAGCTTCCAATATAGGAACTTTTGGGGGACACATTCAAACTATTCACCTGATATAACAAAGATTTCCTATCAGAGAAGAGAGTGATCAGAGACACACAGCATCCATTGCTCCAAAGCACTGACGATGATGATGATGAAGAAGATGATGATGACGTGCTGGATGGGCATTTGGGGCACTTTTATCCCAGCAGGGAAAAAGTTATTTGATTAGATTACTGGTCTATTCTCTGGGAAGCATATCATAGGTTTTTGTCCTATGGTTCATGGCTGAATTTCAGAAAGATTATTTTCATGCCTTCTGTCTGCAGTGTTCACATCTGAAATGGATTTGGGGATATATTCTCTTCTTAGCAGCAGCATAGTTTCAGCAATCCTTTCTATTTGTGGCTTTGTCAGAGTAGTTTTACCAAATAGGATTGCATTATTTTGACAATATAATTTCCCTCAAATGAAATATGCATTTCATTTATTTGTCAAGTGAGTTTAATTATGGTAGTAACTATACCCAAGGATTTTTCCTATCCATGTCCTTCTCAACTTCTTTTGTTTCTGTTTCCTTTTTCCCTTATGCCAATCTACTGAAACTTAAAGGTAAGTACTTTAAGGCCATCTGAAGCAACAAACCTGTGGGGGAAAACAAGAACATCAGGCTGAATTCCTGATTTTCAAAATAAATTTTAATGGGGCTATGTCCCTCAAAGCCTCTTTTAAAAAAACAAAAAAGTCATTAGATACTTTTGTTCATAACATATTTTTTAAATTGTCTTGTATTAATCATTTTCTCATCACTTGCATACAATACCCATTCACTATTTAAAAGAGGAGAAGTTTAACTTGGCTCACAATTTCAGGAATTCAATCCATGATCAGTTGTCTCCAAGGCAGAAATGGCATGACAGAGGAAAGCTATTCACAGCATGGTGGCCAGGAAGCAGAGAGAAGTCAGGAGCCGTGGACAATAATGCACCCTTCCAAGGCATGCTCCCAGTGATCCACCCCTCTGACCAAGCCCCACCTCTAAATAGGACATTTGGGGGACGTTTTAGATCTAAACCATAATGTTACATGAATGCTTTCTTTATTATCTGAAATAATTTTATCAAATATTTTGCTACTGTGCAGCCTGATCATCATCTTTCCACACTGTCACCTTAATCTAATCCCTTGTATTTAGAGTATCCCACTTTGAGGTATCAATTTATGCATGAGAGAAATATTTGCCACTGAGATAGAAAGTTATTTTTGCTTCTCATACAAACCAATCATAGTTTGACACATGATAATTATGGACCCCACATTATTTTCACTGTGTACTTCTACTTTTTCAGGCCAAATAGATGGGGAAAGTCAAGAGAAATTTCTTTAATGGTTCTTGGCCACAAAGTAACTCATCAGTTCTCCTCATATTTCATTGTCATTAATTGGTCCTCTGTCCTTTTTGGATCCAAAATGGATTGGACTTGGGGGTGGAGATCTAGTTCTTGGACAGGAAGTCTCTCTACATTTAGAAAAAGTAAATATGAATATTTTTAAGAAACATGAGTTATTTATAGAAAAATAGAAGAAAACAGGGTGGAGGAAGAGAACCTTGGGAAGGAGACTGAGAAGGAATGATCAGCCAGAATGCAAACATAGGATACTAGGGGAAGAAATAGTTCCAAGAAAAAGAAATCAAGAGTTCAGTGCAGAAGATTTGTATGATAATAAAGAGACTCAAAATTATCTCTTGTATTTAGTATTGAGATCAGATGAAGTATGATGTGGCAGCCAGTGTGTACATAGTTGTGGAAAGGAAAGGATTTAGACAAAGATGTGGAAAAAGAAAATGAAAGATCCTTCCCTTTAAGAGCTTGTCCTGTATCACTGTAATATGATGTCTTTAACTCTTTTAGGAAGATACTTAGGAAGGAAATAGCTGAGTCAAGTGGAATTTCTATTTTTAGTTGTTGAGGAATCTCCATACTGATTTCAGTAACAGTTGTACTAGTTTACATTCCCACCAATAGTGTAGGACTGTTTCTTTTCCCTGAATCCTCTCCAGCATTTGTTGTTATTATAATAGCACAAATCATAACAGCTAAATCTTGGAAGCAGCCCAACAGATTAATGAATAAAGAAAGAATAATCTTTATACACAGTGGAATACTACTCTGCCTTGAGGAAGGATAACTTGAGGCATTTGTAGGAAAATTGTGCACCTTGAGACCATAATGTTAAGTGAAATAAAACAGACACACAAACTTAAATATTGCATGGTTTCTCTTCTGTCAGAAACCCAAAATATAAACAAAGAGCAAAATAAAAGATAGATAGTAGGAAATAGGGAGATAGATCTTTTGCAAATGAGAGGACCAAGAGATGGAGTAGGGGAAGAAAAGGAGATGAAAAGAGAATTGAGATGTGTTATGTATCAACTCCATACAAAGAATGTAATCACTGTGTACTGCAAACACGTACTGATACAAAAGAGTGAAAATAAAAGAACTTTGCCTCCGCAGAGAAGCAATATGGTAATATACCTATAGGTAGATATGAGGTTAAAGGAATCAGTTTACGATTGATATTTATTTAAAAATAAACACTTTGCAAAGAAAGACAGTTTGTGTTACAAAAAATCAGTTTGAAAAGGGACAAATTTAGCCATGTGAATATATACTCAAAAGGGCACTTATTTCCTGCCAATATAATACTAACCCTGAGGCACAATCTCCCTCCCCTACACTCCCCTAGTATTTAACCAAATTACATTTATGGCATAAGGTCAGGTTTTGGGGGACAGATTGTCCCTTCTAGACTGTAAGTTCTGTGAGGCTGAGCCTAGGCCTGATTTAAAAGTATGTCAGCATCCAGACAAAGCCCTGGAGATAGTGAAGGGCTTACCTTCTATATATACAATTGATGCCATTTAGTGTTTTGTGCATAAACATTGTTGCAATATTTTATATTTGCTGCTGAATATTGTTCTAGAAAAAAAGTGTGATTTCTTAACCCTATCAATCTCCCTGCTTCATATTTTCTCCTCTTTTCATATTTTCACTCAGTTTTCTCCCTTCTACTGCTACACAATAAATTGGCCCTTACAATTATAACAAAATACAATATGAGCATCTCCATAAACAAACTTTATGATTCATGTGATAAGATGAGAGACTCAGAAACAATCCTATGGAGCCATCCAACCTTCTTTGCTATGATAGTTGCATAATATGTCAATCATATTTGTACTACTTTAGTCTTTCTTGTGGGTAAAATTTCTATTCCTATTTTAGTATTTGTGCTGCTGAAGTGAGCACAAAATTTCTATTCCTTTTTCCTAAATTGTGAATGGCTTCCCCAATGATTCCTACTTACTTTTGCCTTCATGATTCCTTTACAATTTGTTTAGGACTTTTTATTTATTTTCCTAAATTTATCACTTATATAAATTTTACTTATAAACATGAATCACCCTTAAAAGCCATTCACATCTAAGTTCTTAAGTTTAATGTACTCTTTAGATCTAATCTTACCTACTCACTCAATAAATTTAAAAAATATATATAATATATAATAAATTAAAATATAGCTCCCATTTAGCCTAAATATAAGACCTGAGATTCAATTTGCCATTATGACCCCCTTGTTAAAAAACACAAACTACATTGATAGTTCCCTTGATTAAAATGTAGCCCATCCATCAGTGTCAAACTCAATCCCTAGCTTCTCCAAGAAATTTACAAAGAAGCATTTTTCCTATGAATTCATAGATTTTACTTGCAATATCCCTTTTATTATGATGACTTATGCTTATTTAACTTTTCATATGGGCCTCTTTCCTGAAGAACTCTTTCCTGAAGAATATTGTTTCCTCAAATGTTTAAACATAATAGATTTCCACTGAAAGAATGGAATGTTGATGAATCAATTCAGCTAATGGGCAAAATGTCCTCATACCTCACTAAGATAACAAAGAAATCAGAGGGTTATTGTGCCATATCTTAGATGCAGGGGAAATCATACTGGACAGTTGTTAATAATGTCAGATAATCAAAAGATAAAAATCTAAGTTAAGAGACTGAGCTATTACCTTTGGGTAGAAAAGAATGTCTTCCACAAATGCTTGGAGAGAGAAAAAAAGTGTTTCAAATGAAAAAACCTAAATACAGGAAGACAAATACTGTATTCTCTTACTCATTTGTAAAAGCCGAGAAAGTAGATCACATAGAAGTAGAGACTAGAATAAAGATCACTAGAGATTGGAAGGGAGGAGAGATGAGGGTATTGAGAGAGGGGGTAATGAATGCCGAAGCACAGTCAGAAAGGGGAATCATTCTGGCTTTATATGGCACTGTGTTATATAGGATAACTGCAGTCTAAAACAATTCCTCATACACTGAAAAATGATTACAGAAGATTTTGAGAGCTCTCAATGCATAACAATATTTGAGGATTTTAAAATGATAATCACCCTGTTTTGATCATTACCCGTTGTATACATGTATCAAATTATACTATAGAACCTGCCAGAGCGATAAGCAGCAACAAATGAGCCTCTCCATGATTTGAAATCCAGACACTAGAAAATAACAACTTGGGGAAGAAAAAGAGGGAGGTAAATCCCTAGGATCCAGGAAAGATCTGACAGGGAAAATGGGACCCTACAGAGAGACTGAAGAGACAGACCACAATGCAAAGGAATGGGGCAGTCTGCACTTTCTTCCTGGCTCCTGGCTCATGGTTCATGAAAAAAGAAGATCAAATCTACAGAGGCACAGTGAAAGTGGGGGACTCCAGAGGCTTTCAGGGAGAAACCAGTGGAATGCTGCAGTGGATGCTGTGTGCTACAAGAGTTGGTGAGTGACTCCAGTCCAAACGTCTGTCAAATCCCCTGCAGAGAGTGCTCGGTTAGACACCGTTTTAGGGAGGGGCAAACCAAACCTGGGATCCAGAGAAGCCACAGGTTAGCTTCACCTCAGAGGTCCCCATGTTAAACTTCCAAGGTGACTGGGTGAGGGACAACCACAGGAGACATCCATGGTCAGGCCAGCAAGAAACAGCCAGTGTTATAAGCTAAATTACTCAGGCTGCACCCCCATGCCCAGAGACCAGGTTCAGACTGAGTTTCCATGAATTTCAAAGTCTGAGAACCAGCATTCCACCCCAATTTTACCACCAGCTTGCTAGTCATTGTCTAGTACTGATCTGGGCTCTGACTGCTTCCTTAGTCTGCCAGCAAGAACAGAGTCAGGGCTTGCATCAGACACTGCCACAAACCTGTAGACCCCAGAAGAGAACCACAGGCTCAAAATCACAGAGAAATTTCTTCTTTTTTATTTTTCTTTCTCTTTGCTCTTTGTTTTGTTGCTGTTTTGTTCTGTTCTGGTTTTATTTATTTTTTCCCTCTTTTTCCCCCTCCTGTCTTCTTCACCAGTTTCCTGAGGCTTGGTAATCTTTTGTCCTTCAGCTTTCCTTCTAATCTCTTTTTCTTGTTTTATTTCTTTATTGTTCCTCTTCTCACTTCTAAATGTTCTCATCTTACTTGCTTTTCTCTTATTTTTACTCTCTGTATAATTGCTTTCTTTTTTCTCCCTTTCTTTCTTTTATCATGTATTTACCATTCTTTTGTCCTACCTTTACCCAATTCTATATACATCCTTCTACTCCCCAGTAAAATCCTTCGTGCCACTTCTCTCTCCTCCTCATATCATCAAGTTTAAGGTTTCAAAGCTTTCCTTTTGCATCCTTCCCATTCGCAAACCCTAAATGCTTAATAATATAACCACAAAGCTTTGTTTATCTTTTGATAGTTAACTCTGTAAAATCACTGTTGAATTCTTTTCTTTCATAAGCAGAGATACAGTTGTTGCATTTAGTACACATGAGCTGTGCATCTGCACTTGGTTGTCTTAATGTCTACATCATAATTGGGTTTTTTCTCTAGGAATAAGGGTGGTACATAACTGGTTCTTATGGTATGTTAATATCTAATTTGCATTGAGCAATACTTCTGTAGCTGTTTAACTTGATATTACCAGGATCACATAATTGTGGCTATTTCTCAGTAAGCCAACACTCAGATTACCTTTGTGACACTAACAATACTAGAGTACATTCTAGAGAATTTGGTTGCTGGACCAACCGCATCCTCCTTTCCTAAAATAAATAAAATCATTTAATCTGAGGCTGTGGCAAAGGTCTATAGTTAGCCACACCCAAAATGAATCACTGAAAAGAAACTTAAGAGATCTTGATGCTAGCAACAAAGTTGTTAGACTGTAAGCATCCACAAACCTTAGCATAAACAAAAGAAACAAACAAAACCAATAAAAACATGAGAAGAGAAGGCAACAAAATGCCTTCCAAAACCCCCAAATCCCCTGAAGCCAATCCAGAGGGCACCAATGGGCAGAATAGTATAAGCCACACACCTGAATTGCTAGAATGCATAGTACAAGAGGTTATAAAACAGCTCAAAGAGATATTCAGTGAGATTAGACAAGATATAAATATATAATGGAAGTGATAACCAAAAAGATGCAGGTGCTCTCAGAAGACATTACTCTAAAGCTAGATGGGCTAAACAAAATGATATAAAACATGAAAGACCAATTTACCAAAGCACATAAAAAGGTTTCAATCAGAAATCCAGGAGATTAAAAATCATAATGAAAGTATGGGCAGCAGGATGGACCGATGTGAGGACAGAATTTCAGAACTAGAAGATGATGATCCCTTTAAAGACCAACTACTCATAGACACCTTAAAAACAGCAAGACAAAATGAAAAACTGATCCAACAACTGCTAAATGATGCAAAGAAGATTAATCTAAGAATAATTGGAATAAGTGAAAAATCAGAAGCTGACACAAATGGCATTTTAAAAAACTGTTTATAGAAATAATGGCAGAAAACTTCCTAAATACAGGGAAAGATATAAACATACAGATAAGTGAGCCACATAAAACCTCAAATAGCCATGGCCAAGAAAGAACCTCTCCCCACCACATTATACTCAAAATTTCAGAAGTCCATTACAGGGACAAAATCTAAAAAGCAGTTAGAGAAAGGCAAAAAAATCATATACAAAGGTAAACCCATGAGAATCACAGCAGACTTCTCTACACAAACTTTAAAGGAGAGCTTGGAGTGAAGTGTTTCAAGCCCTAAAAGATAACAACTTCCTACCGAACTTATGTATTATGCAAAATCTTTTCTTTAAAATTAATGGAAATGGGCCAGGGATTTAGCTCAGTGGTTCTACCTCCTGCCTCAAAAGCACAAGGTCCCAACTTTGATCCCTGGTACCAAAAAAATTAAATTAAATTAAATTAATGGAGAAATAAGGTATTTCCACAACAAGGATCACCTGAATAAATTCACCAACAAACCAACATTACAAAAATTTCTCAAGGGTGTCCTAGAAAGAGATAATGAAGCCAACAATGTCAATAAGTCAAAAAGAATGAATACACCTGGCAGGATGAGCCAATAAGAAAAAGGGGGAAATGAGGAAATCAGCAACAAGAAAGTAATGCAATGACAAAAATAAGTCAATAGTACTCAGTAATAAAAAGAATGTGAATGGTCTCAATTCCCTTATCAAAAGACACAGATTGGCAGAATGGATTAAGGAAGAAAACCCAACAATGTGCAGTATGCAAGAAACACATCTAATTCAAAAACATATTCGCAGATGAAAAATCAAAGGATGGAAAACAATATTCCATGCAACAGGAACCCAGAGAAAAGCAGGAGTTGCTCCCCTAATTTCAGACAAAGTGGATTTCAAGCTGTCTGATTATAATTATCAACATATTAGTTAAGGGAACAACTCAATAGGAAAAGCTAATAATTATAAACATACATGCACCAAATATCAGTGCACCCAACTTCATAAAATACACACTAACGGACAAGAAAAATCAGATAAACACCAATACAATAGTATTGACCAACATCAATACCCCACTCTCACAAATGGACAGATCAACTAGACAAAAAAATCAGCAAAGAAATACCAGAGTTGAGCCAAACCTTCGAACAAATGGACTTAAGACATACCTACAGATGATGAGCATTTCCTGATAATCTCAATATACCAGAATTAACAGTCACTGAACCACTTGTCAACCTCACACAGGCACAGTTTCCTAAACCATAGTTGATTTCAAATAAAGGCAATAAATTATTCATAATTCTGCCTGACACAACACAACTACCATGCAAACAACTGGGAATGTTACAGTCACTTCTCCAGTGTCTGCTGGTTTTTTATACTTATTTAATGAACAACAGATACAATAATTATACTAAGGTATAACTTTCTCATAATGCTTTACATATAGAAAAAAAATAGAATGCCTTCAGGATAAGAATAAAATGAAGTATTAAATGTGTGCATAAGAATAGATTTCCAAAGGATAAACATAACATAGGGGAAATATTCTAGGAAGAAAATTTTACATGACTCTAACTGTGATGAAACTAAATATATTTCCCACCAAATTATGTTGATAAATTTGTGTGTTTTTCCAAATATTTAATCCAAACACAAGGGATTAAAATAATTTAATCTGAAGATATTTATTTGATATTTTCTACAGGAGATAAAGACTCAGTAATTAAAAAGAAACAGCATCCACTGAAAGAGGGTTATAAATGTTTTTGTGGAAAAACAGATTCAGAATTGGAGTTTCCTGCTTTCGGCTCTATTTTTAAAAATAATAATGGAATCAAAACATAACAGCATTACTTAGAAAAGATAATTGTGTTTGTAAGTGTATGCATCCACACACATCACACAGATCAAGGGAGATATATTGTGTAGGAATAATTTTCATTATGTAAGGTAGTGGGTTCAGGAGTGTCAGTAGGTAATTAATGATGGGGTGGGGTTAATTGTTATTTTCCACTTTTATGAACCTGTTTCTGAAGCTCAATAAATAGTTGATGAATCATTCAGTAGCTAAGGGGAAAAAACTATATTAATTAGTGCCTTTTGTGCAGAGTTGGGTTTTATTATGACACTGTTGTTTCCTGCTGTTCACAAGACAGTTCCCAAACAAGTTTAATGTATCCTACAATGGAAATATACATATTTAACAGACTGAAGTGGAATTTACAAATTTCAAGAGGAAAGTGGATGTTCATTTAAAAACAAATAATTGATAAAAACATCCTAATGTACTTGAAAATCACTTACTGATAAGTGTTTAAATATTTCTTAAAATTGAAATGAATGGAATTGTTTAGCAATATACAATGTATACAGAAAAAGTATTTACAAATTCAGAGAGTTGCAAATCACAACTTCCAAATCAATTTTCCACACATTCATTAATCTCCTTCCCTTTCCTTGTTATAGTCTAAATCTCATATTTTGGCGGCAATATTTATTAGTCATTGGCTGTATTCTTTCTCAGAAACCCTTGTCAATTTAAGAGAAAAAATTTTGCACTTCCTGATTTCCCATTTTAAACATTTCATGAACCTAATTCCAAAGCCTGCCCAATGTCAACCTTGTATGAAATACAAAGGAGTCACCATTTGCAAGTCAGAGATAAGAACTAAATTCAGTATCTCTCCTTTGAGTAAGGCAAAGTATAAACAAAGAGCCAAGTCAAGGATGGATAGAAGGGAACAAGGAAATATCTTTTGCAAATAGGGAGGGGTCCAGGAGACAAAGGGCAAGAGGAGATAGGGAGGGGAAGGGACGTAAAAGGCTTAAAATGCATCATGTACAGATACCATTTGATTCCTGGTCAGGGAAGCCTTTCTTCTGGGCTGGGGGTTTAGCTCAGTGGTTCTGCCACTTGCCATGCAAATGCAAGGTCCAGAGTTGGATCCCAGGTACCAAAAAAAAAAAAACCAAAACAATACAGGTACCAACTACCCAAAGTGAATGTAAACATATCTCATGTTTATGTATTTTATATATTTTATATATTTTAAAATATAACAATAGAATGAAAATCGATAAAGGATATTTAAAGACAAAGGGAGAAAGGTAGGTGGGAAAGGGAAGGAGAGTAAAAAAGGATTAAGCTGTGCTATGTACATGCACCTACTCCTCAAAATGAATGTCAACTTCATGTACTAATAAAATTAAAATTAAAATGTCAAAAATTTTGATCAGTTCAAAAGATGACAATGTATTTCCCCCACCTCTCCACAGTCACTCCTGTTCAGAGAAAACTCAGGCAAAGCAAATGCTTCATGAATTAATCCAATGAATACAGCCCTAATCTTAGTGCCACGGAACCAAGGCTAATAATTAGGCCATGAAAGTCTCCCCTACAACATGAAGATAAAATCACCATAACTGCTGAAACCATCTCAACAAGTGACCCAAGAACAGAACTTCCCAAGGTTTATATCAGAGCTTCTCATCTTTGAGAGTCCAGTTTACTTAGTTTTGGGATTCACTGTAAACTTTGGACCTTTGGATTTAGGGAGAGAAATTTTTCTACTTTGGAGAATTTCTGCTTAAACCCTCAACTATTCACCTATTAGACTTCTCTCAAAAGTGTATTTTCATACAGGAAGACAAAATAATATTTTTATACCCGTAGGTCAAAGAAGTAATTAGACAACTGCCTTCTAAGGGTGACAGTCACAGGTGGGAGCCGATGTAATCAGAATGTTCAGGCTTCCCTTGCCTGTGTGTGATCATTAAATACAGATACAATGATTAATATGAATACTTCAGTCTTGCAAACTGCAAATCCCAGCCACATGCACAGATTTTTGAAACTGTATCCATCCATTTTTTTTAAATAAGTTGTGTTTTTTAGAACAGTTTTAGGTTCATAGCAATATTGATAAGAAAGTGCAGAGTTCTCACAAATCCCTTACCAACATGCATGAGACACACATGCACAGCCTCCACGAATGTCAACAACATCCCCCACCAGAGTGGCACATTAGTTTCAGTGATAAAACATACATTGAAATGTCATTAAATCACATTCTTAGCGTTGTAAATTCCATGAGTTTTGAAAAAGGTGACATGACATGTACCTACCATTCAGATAGAATAGTTTCATTGCCCTGAAAATATTCTGTGCTCCATCTATTCATCCCAACTTCTACCCTAATCCCCTGGTAAACTCTAATCTTTTTATTGTCTCTGTAGTTTTGCCTTCTCCAGAATGGCACATGATTAGAATCATAGAGTACGTAGTTCATGGGGAGGGGTCTTAGATTGGCCTCTCTCATTTAGTAGGATGTAATTAACATTTTTCCCTGTCTTTTCATGGCTTGTAAGCTCATTTTTTTCAACTCTGAATAATATTCTATAGTCTGATGTACCACCATTTATTTATCCATTCACTTACTGAAACCTTGATTGTTTCCAAGTTTGGGCAATTATGAACAAAACTTCTGCAAATATCTGTATATAGGTATTTTGTGAGCAGTCATATCAACTCATTTCAAAGAGCTTGATAGTTGGATCATATGGTAAGAGTATCTTTAATTTTCTAAGAAACTGCCAAACTTTCTTCCAAAGTGGCTGTGTGGGTTTTCATTCCTGCTACTATTAATGAAAATTATGGTTATTCCACAGTCTCACTAGTATTTGACATTGGAGAGTTTAGGATCTTCTCTATTTTAATAGGTATATAGTGGTATCTCATTGATTTAATTTTCAATGTCTTAATATCATATGAGGTAGAGTATATTTTCATAAGCTTATTTTCCAACTCTATCTCTCTTAGTGAGAATTCTGTTCAGATTTTTGTCCTATTTTTTCATTGGGTTATTCATTTTCTAACTGTTCAGTTGTACACTAGATATTTTTCACTGTCATGTGCATCCCCAAGTTTTGAGACGGTCCACTAAGTATCTAATGTGCATCCATGAAATTTTCTTGATTAGACCGTGTCATCATTGCTAAGTAAGGATTCTCCAGCAACAGATCTCAATAGATCCTAAGAGGGGTTCCTAAGTGTCAAATTACCATCTACCATAGAGACAGAACTGGGAAAACACAAGTTTTATTTCTACCTTAGCTAAGGATCCTAAATTTCTGGACTTGTTTTCTTGCAGAAACACTACTCCAAGTCAAGCTAAGTCTTGCCAATTGAGCTGAGTCACTATCACTGAAATCTCCAGTCTCAGTGCTGTAGAGATACCTATCCTGCTATGTACACGTGAATGAAGTGCCATGCTCCCTCTATCCCACAGCAGTGAGAGGGACTCCCTCTATGGAATGCTTAGACTCCAAAGTTCTAACAAGTTAGTAGAGTAGCCCTAACGAGTTAGTAGAATACCATTGTCAGTTCACAAACATGGCCATATTGCCTCCCAGCTGTGCCAAAATGGTTGTGCTTCCAGATTCAACCACATTGTCTCATTGCATACAGCCTCTTGCACCGATCTTATCTTTTTTGCTTATGATAATTACTTTCAACAGTCCCATCATAACTTCCATGAAATTTAGCTGCCACCTACCAGATGTGTTTATTGTGTCAGAACTGGAATTATAGGCATGGTTCAAGTTATTTTCCCCTTAAGAGCCTCTGGTCAAAGAGTCCAAAAATCTTGATACATAACCTTTCTCCATATTTGAGGAACTGTGTTAGGTTTTTTTTCCTAGAAAACAATAACAAACACCCACAATATAAAGGAGGGGAGGTTTAATTTCACTCACAGTTTCAGAATATTCATTCCATGGTTGGCTAGCACCAAGACAGACATGGAATGGTAGAAAGCCAGGGACTGGAGCTTCTCACTTCATGGTGAACCTGAGAAGAACAACACCAGAGAGGAAGGAGCCAAGGCCACACCTCCATGGCCCACACAGACACACCCAGAAGTGTGCCCTTCTAGTCCCCTGGGTAACCCCCAAACCAATCAATTTGACAGTCCAGCTTGACTGTCACATAAAGCATCAATCATAGAGAATTGTGTTAAAGTGGCCATGTTTCTGAGAGATGAGAGAAATTTTCCAAGTTCAAAATAGTTCAAATTGAGTCTTTAAACCTGAATCAGGAAATGTCAAAGACCTGATGGTGTTAGAAGTAACCGAATGATAGAAATATTCACAGGGATGCACTCTTCCATATAAAGAGACACGTCAACAGTAACAGCGAGATATTCTTTTTCTCAAGTAATAAAAATGACTGGAATAAAGCAACCAACTTCTAATTGATGGAGTGCTCCTCTCTTAACTGAAAGGCCGGAGAGCAAGACTGACAGAAAACCCATTCTGACAAATGCTGCTGTGCTTCATCCACTTGTGCAGGGCTTCACCTGATGAGAACAAGTGTCCCTCTTACTTGTCACAAAAGTGCTAAATGAGTGAGTGCAGACCCTGCCCAGCCACATTCAATAAAACCCTGAGGAAACACATCTGATAGGAAGATGAGTCAAAGTTTTTTTTTAATTTTTCTGTTGCAAAATGAACGAATTCTTCAATTTCTGCTATAAGATTTTCATCTAATTTATCATTTGAGACAAAATCATTCATGAACAACAAATAGAAATGGAAGAATCAAATATCTTCCCCAACTACATACAGTTGTGCTTCCTGATTCCTTTCTTTCTTTTTTTTTTTTTTTTTTTTTTTTTGGTACCGGGGATCGATCTCGGGTCCTTGCACTTGCAAAGCAGGCGGTGAAACCACTGAGCTAAATCCCCAGCCCCCTGATTCCTTTCTTTAAAATGAAAAAAATAAAATAACTTAAACGAGCCTTATTATAACTTCAAATAAACATCAATTTGAAATTGATTTTGATTTTGTGTTTCTATGATCTTCACAAAGTTCAAACAAACGCGGAATATTCTAAGGTTACCATAATTTTACTAACATTGTTTACATTGATTACATCAATATAAAATCTTTAAAATCAAGAATATATTAAGCACAGTATTTTCTTTTCAATATATCAAGTAAAACCTTTTAGATTTCAAGATTTTTGAAATCCAAAGTGTTGTTAGTAAACTTCCAGTTCTGAAGTCTGAACCTTACACAACATAAGAAGCCACAAAGGGTTTTTAAAAACATCAGACTTGCATTTGAACAGCTCTTTCTGCATGTAGTAGAAGAAAAAATGTGGAGTGGGGCTACATCGAATGCCAGTGGCTAGTGATCCAGGAGGCTACTGGAATAGTCCATGGAATCATGTGGACAGCTTTGAAAATAAAGGGGAGAGGATTTTGTGAATAGTTAGATATAGAAGGATGAAGCTTAAGGAGATGTCATGATAATTCCTAGATTTGGGGGCCCTCCAGCTTGACAGCACTGGTTCTATTCAGTAAAAGAGGAAAGAATACTGGGATAAGACCACACCAGGGTTTAGAGAGAGTATAAGTATAATTCTGGATGTATTAAGTTTGAAGTGCCTTTGAGACTTCTGAGTCATGATGTCTTGTAGATAACTAAGGAACTAGGTCTGAAACTTAGAGCTGGAAGTACAGGTGTGTAGAGGCGTTAGACAAGACCAGTGATGCTACAACATGGATGAGGTGGCCTACGGAGGGAGCACAAGGTGAAACAGGAGAGGCCTTCAGCCAAATATTGTATGGCTAAGCCAGCAAAGAGCCAGAAACGAGCAACCAGCTAGAAAGGTCCTGGAGAATACAAGTTAAGGAAAACAAAGGAAATGAGAGATTCAAGCTGCGTGGGGTAAACAACCCTTCCAGAGTTGCTGAGAAGTCCTTGACAGGAGATTATTTCCCAGCATTTAAAATTACTGAGGAAGCCTGGAGATAGGTCAGTTGCTTTAAATTAAATTTCCAGGAACAGATTTGCTCTTTAAAAACAAGGCATTTTCTAATAAACATTTAAAAAGGCAAAAGATAACAGATGATCACTCTTGGTATCTCAGAGGTTAGTGAATGTCATGGCAAGACATCTAACATATTATTGAAAACAAATTTTAAATCAGCAGGTCTTCTTTGTCTATCATTTTTGTAGTTTCATTTGCCTCTTTTTTCTCTGTTGTACTTTACTCCTTTTTTAACCTTTCTATTCACTTGAGAAACCTTGTTTATTTCAATATTTTAAAAGTTTCAAATTATTTAAATAATTGGTTTTGACAGTAAGTTGAAATATTACACATCCCTTAGCCTTAATCTCATTAACTGCCTTGCTTCAAACTAACAGATACAGAAAATTACAAGTAAATTAACACAGGATATAGAAAGTGCCTCTTAATCTGCTGCTTCCAAACAAAAGTGACTGCCCAGGAAACAGGGTGCAACCTACACACAACCTATACAATTCTCTGGTCTTTATATTACTTGACTTTTAAAAAAAAAAATGTATTAGTGAATTTCAAGTATCAGAACTTCACTTAAAGCCTGGCTGGCTCCTATACCATCAAAAGGACAGCCACCCTTCTCTGGCATTCAGAACTCACCTCTGCTCAGTTAGCTCTCATCAGAAATGACTTGCCTCAGATTTTTTTCTCCTGTGCTAAGACCTTGTGGTATCTGAGCAGAAGAGGGAAGAGAGACGTAAGACTTTTCCTTCTGTGACTGTCTGTAGTGGCTATGGCTACATTTCATCTGGATTGGTGGCCTCGCTGAACTGTTCTCACACTGACTAATACTACATGGTCAGTGGGGCTGCAAGCTGACTGGCACACATGATGAGACTTGCATGATATTGACCTGTCTCTTTCCTCGGCCAATTAAGCTGGGAACTCAAGTGTCACCACCCAGTACCATGGCCAGTGATACTGGGACAGCTCTGGGTAGAGACAGTCACTACAGGACCATGAGTCTGTGCCTCTTATTCTCCAAGGGCCCAAACTCAAAATGGCAAAAAGATAAAGAAGACTATTATTTCTCCACTGTTTGAGAAACACAAACAATGAAAGTCTAAATCTGCCAAATGCTGATAATGTAATTTATGCTTGAATTACCTGCCTAACTGCTCAAAATTTTGCTCTTCTCCTCTTCACTGTCTACTTCTCTCTTCTCTCTTATTCAGATACTGCCTGGTTCATGAGCTCTGTTTTGATCTTTTCAGCCCTGTAGACAGGACCGAACACAAAAAATGAAAAATGGATCCAGTGACACAAGGTCTTGCATAATGTGCAGGCATAATAGATGGAAGTGGCTAAAGTAGCAGTAGCACATATGCCTGCTAAAGTTTTGTCCTTACTCTTTGTTGTCACTAAGCCTGCAGCTGCCTATGGATGCAGAATTCCACATACTATATGCTGTGATTCCACAACAAGTGACCTAGGTGGAAGTTATGACTGATTGCTGTATTCTATCATTTCTTCCTTAGTCATTAATTCACTTATACACCCACTGCTTCATGCATTTACTCCAACACTGGGTATTTCTTAAGCACCTATGGTGTACCAGGTATTGAATAATCATCACTGAGGAAATAATGGTAACCAACAGATGAGATCTTTGTACTTATAAACCTTCCATTCCTGTGGTGTGAATCACAAGTAAATAATAACAACAACAATAATAATAGTAATGGCAATAATTGCCAAAGCAGGAAGAGAGAGGCTAATTTTCATAAGATGGTCAGGAAAAGGCTCTGTCCTTGGTTTTTTTTGTTTGTGCATTTGTGTGTGTGTGTGTGTGTGTGTGTGTGTGTGTGTGCATGTGTGTATGTGTTGCTGGGGATCAAACCCAGGACCTCATGCATGCTTGACAAATGCTCTATCACTCAATACAATCTAGCCCCTGGAGGACAGTGAACTATACACCTTCAGAAGAACTCAAACCAGAAAGAAACTTTCAACTAAAATCCACCACAAGAAGAGGGCTATACACTTCCACACAGAAGAAAAACAGATTAAGAATGTGGGGATGGGTTGGGGATTTAGCTCAGTGGTGCAGCGACTGCCTGGCAAGTGCAAGGTACTGAGTCAATTCCCGGTACCAAAAAAAAAAAAAAAAAAAAGAATGTGGGGATACAGTTTCTTGTAATCAGCTTGTGTCTGAATTTATACAAATGTGCACTGATAACAGAAACTATTATGGAAAAGACATAGTTTGGCAAACTTTATTCCCCAAAGATATAAATTTTAACTGATAAAAAAGGGACAAAGCTTCATATATCTGCTTGTTAAAAATATGGAAAATTCTCTTTATCTTTAGAGCTTCAAATCCTTGAAAAATGGTGGAGAGCATAAAAATATTTACCACATTAAATCCTAGAGTTATTATTGTAAGTATGGCCATGGCACGGTACAAAGTGTCTAATAATAAACATTTAAAACATTTTGCAAGAAATATGTAGCCTGCTGATGACAACAAACTGAAATATGTGTCAATTAATAAAGAGTTTAATGTTGAGTTTATATGAATAAAGAGTAAACATTGAGTTTATTGTAACATGATTCAGTAAAAGTGGAAATATGAATTATGCTATAACTTTATGTCTGTGCAATCTTGTGATCTCTTCCAATAAAGGAGAGTTAGAAGAAAGAAAACATGCTGCTACCCATTTGTTGGCCACCAAAACCTTTTCTCTTTACGAGCTTTTTGATTTCTAGAAAAATCAAGACATACATTTACCCAAGAGATGTTTTGGTTGTCAACAATACACTTTGTTTCTGTGTTACTAATATTTGTAATCACTGAGACTGGGAAGGAGCAAAACAAAAAGCAAAGACATTTCCTGTATCAGTTCCTGGGTGCTGGCCATCATGGTCAATCCCTTCATGAATTTTATTTACCATGGTCATATGTCACTGGTCAAGAGGTCAGCCTCTAGTGCAAGGTTTAATCAAGATCTGGTAATTAGGTTTTTCTTCCCTGTGATAAGGAATATTTTTAATGTAATTACCTAATGAGAACCGACAAATGCCACTGAATCCTAATTGATAAATACTCAGGAGTGCATAAAAGCGCTAAAGACCATCTGCCCTGTGTTTTGAATGACTACTGATTTCGACAGTGCACCATAACCAGAACAATTTAGAACTTCTTGACTACCACTGTGCCCTATTGATTTCAGCTTTGTGAGCTGATGCTATGTCAACATTCAAATGCTTTGGTGACCTGCTTTTGAAAGCTGGTGAAATATTAAACTTCTTCTGGCACTAATCATTATAACTTAACTTTTTTCTAGTGGAGCAAGTTACTAACTATGAGTAAGTGAGGTCAAAATGTACAAGACTGAGCTTAATAGTGAGAATATAATAAAGGCAACAACAGAAAAAAAAACAAAAAACAGGATTTGGAAAAAAAAGCCAAAATGCAATCTTTGGTCTGGAGTGATAAAGTATTAGGCAAAGTAACATTAGCTGTGTTATTTGTAATAGAAATAACAAGCTTAACCTCTAAGATAAACTATGGCAGAGGTGTGCTGGATGCAGGTGTGTCCCGTGGTCTGGTGTGTGATAAAATGTGCAGGCAGTGGGGCTGGGGATTTAGCCCAGTGGTTTTACTGCCTGTTGCGCAAGCACAAGGACCTGAATTCGATCCCCAGTACCAAAAAAAACCAAAAACAAAAACAAAAATGTGCAGACAACATTAGTGTCTCTCCAGGATGAGCAGGGATCCAATCTGCATGGGCCTCTGAGTCCTTCATTTATCACAGTAGCTGATCCACTGTGCTTCAGCAATGCTTCTGCAAACAGCTGATTGCATGTAGGCTGTGCATTGCTACACTGCGTTCTCCAGACACCTAAATTTAAAATACTGAAAGAAAAAAAAGCTATATCTTTATAATCACAGCAAAGTAGAGATCTGAAGGCTAAATGAGCCAGATAGGAAAAGCGCATTTTCACCTGATTTACTGAGTAATCGTTCACATCTACCTGACTTTGGCCATGACTCTAAAATTCACCTCTAACATCTAAGAGTCACAACATATCAGTTTTCTCAGTAGATACAAGCCCCAAGCTTAGGGATTCCACAAATCAAACTTCTGAGCAAAAGTTCTTTGTGGAAACCTGTCCTTTATTCATAAATGTCTACCACTAGAACACTCTGCAGTTTCACACACATGAAATTTCTGTGTTCAAAACAAAATAATGCTAAGCATCTGTAGGAGAGTAAATTGATACCAACATCAAAATGTAAACACATAGAGTAACTAGATTTTATAAGATCTGTCTTTTACATTTTGTTTTTCATATCCTGTAAAAAGAATACAACATAAGCAAAATGGCTGACTGAATCTAACTGCAGACATATTTTTAGTCTTTCAACTGCCTTAATACTTCAAGATCCTCTCTCATAGTTTATAACATCATTCAAACTTTACTCCAGACATTTAGCCTTTCCATATGTTCCTAGCAGGAAACGTGTCTCAAAACAGAAATTCAGAGACATATGATATTCAATAATATAAAACATCTTCTAGGGGAACAAAAGCAACACTCTAATGAAAATACTTGTTGAATTTGGGGTTTGCTCAAATAGTCTCCAAGTATCATTCCTCTGGTAACCAATGTTTTACTTCCATGGATTTGCTTTTTCTGAGATTTTTTTAGTGCTCTTATCTTAAAGATGTTTTTGTAACAAAGATTATTGTTTTAACTCTTATTTCAAACCTCTAAAACATATACAGCTGAACTTGCTCCTCAACTGAGACTTTCCTCGACATATTTTAAAACTGTAAGCATTCTTTAATATAATACTACAATTTCTAGCACATCAAAGGAGATACCAAAATCAACAGAAGTTCACAATGTATTGCATCATTTATAATATTAAAATTAACAGACTGGAGGATATCTACCAAAAGATATTAAGTATTTTTCACAGTTTGGATTTTTAATTTGGGGATTCTAAGTGGCAGTTAATTTTTGAAAAGCCCAGATGCTAATTTCTCTAAGTAAAATTATAAAAAGCATTTCCACTGAGGACCTCCCTACAGCATAGAGGAGTGAATGAATGATGTGAACATGGGCAGAATTGTATTACATAAGGGATGAGATGGGAAGAACTTAAGATATTTTCTTGAGAAAATAAAGCAACAACAAAGAAAATGTACATTTATTGGAAACTCTTTTCCTGAGATAGAAGGTCATTATCTTCCTGCCTTTCAAAATATCTTCTACACAAAAGTTGTATCATTTGTATAATAATGTTTTTTAAGTTTTGCCAATAAAAGAGGTTTTTTTTTACACTGAAGGAGCATTTAAATTTAACCATAAAAAGGATGGCAAGCACATGGCAGGAATAATGCCACCTGCTCCTCCTGGACACACTTCAGGCATCCACTGCAATACATGATGATACTCATGTGTCAACTTGGCTGGGCTGTGCAGTCAAACCCTGACGATATTGTTATTAAGATATTATTTACATAGATTAATATTTACAGTAAGTAGACTTTGAGTAAAACAAGTTCCCCCTTACAATGTGACATCATCCAATCAATTAAAAACCTTTGCCAAGTTCTCCATTTCTAGACAATCTTTAAACACTGATGGCTCCAAGCTTCAATTTTAAAATGAGGTTTCCAAAACAAGAAGAAATTCTCAAGACTGCAGTATAGGAACTCTGCTTGAACATCTCTCCCATTTGCTGGCTTGCCGTGCAGGTTTTGGATTCAAGATCTCAAGGCTTATCTGAATTTCTAGCCTGCCAGGCAGCACCACAGAACTCAGATTTGCCAGCCCTCACAACCATATAAGCCAGTTTCTTAAAATGAATCTGTTTACAAAAATAGACATATAAAATATAAATGAAATACAGAGATTCATTTTAAGATACTGACTTGAATGATCATGTGATTGTAGGGCTGATAAATTCCAAGTGTGCATGTGTGTGTGTATGTGTGTGTGTGTGTCCCATTTCAGGAGTACTCTGACTTCTGAATAGTATGCCCAGTCAACCCAGGCCTGGTCTTTTCTTGACACTCTAAGAAGCTACGCTGATCAATTAGAGATTATACATCCAATTAAATCTACTTATCATTTCTATAAATCTACTAGAAATCTTGATGTTTAAGGGAACAGCACCCAGAATGCTTGTCCTTTTATAATGTGCTTAATCATCTTTGTCTTTTAGGTACATTTTAATTATTATTTAATCAGTTTACTTAAATCAAAATATATCTTGCAGATCTTTATTATATATATTGCAGAAAAATTTCTCACAGCCTACCAAAAATAACAAAAACCAAATAAATGTATTAACATCAAAGCTTATATTATAAAAATAGTTTATTTGAGCTTTTCTAAACTTCATGAGAGCTAAACTTGTGTAAAAAGCGTATTTCTAATACAGCATGAAGTCATCCCTGGATACATGACATCAAAATATATCTTTACTGGGAATCAGGTAGCATCGTGAGCTAGGATTTTGAAGACCTGGCTGAGACTATCAAAAAAAAAACCCATTACCATCTCTGAGAGTCAGTTTTGTCATCTGAAAATGATATGTTCAATCAGATGCCTTTACAGTCTTTTCCTAATTTGGGCTCTGTAATTCATATGAGACAGAAAAAGTGAATTGAAGGTAGTCTCATTATACAGACTTGTTATTTAAGGTCTTATTAAAACTTCACTGAAAGTTGATCCTATATGTTACGCCTTATTACCCACATTATTTAGCATTACTAGAACCTCATAGTTCTAATCAGTTTGTTAGAGTTATTGACGAAAAATAAATGAATTCGGGGGTTTGTGTTATGTAATGTATGCTAGAATGACATTTGGAAAGCTTTCGCTAATTTAATTTAAAGTATTTTAAGTCTTTTAAGCATATTTTTAAAACTACGAGATGTAATAGAACAAACACCTATTTACCTGTTATCCAGATTTAACAATGCATCTTTAAAGTTTTGCTCAACACTTTTTAGAGATAAAACATTATAGATAGAGGTCAAGTTTTACCTGTTATCAAGCATTCTTTACTAGCATCTCCATTTCTACCTAACTTTTAATGTCGAAGACCCCAAACTTGGATTTAAAATGAGTTGTCTCAGTCCTTGATTCTTTTTCCTCCCTAAATAAGTTCACCAGTTTCCAAGGTTTTAAAGAGATGGTTATGATGAAGACAAATTGTCAGGAGGCCTCAATAAAAGGGCCTTTTCCCCCACCAAAGGAGCCACCAGCCTCTCCAGCCCAATCATCCTTTCTAAGCCCCCAGATTCATTGTAGCCAACTAAGTACTTCATGTCACTGGTGCTACCCACCCCACTCACCTCTGTCTCCTGTATCCCTAAATACTCTAAATCTCTGTAAATACCACCACCTGCTATTTCATTGCTTATGTCAGGTCTTTAAGCCATCCTTGATTTCTCTTTTCTTTTACTCCCATATCCAAACATCACTCTCTGTCATTGTTCTCACCCAAAGACGTGTCTAGTGCTGTTCAGTACCCTCCATCTCCTCTGCTATCATTCTGTTCCTAGACTATGGCAGCTGTCTTCAGTGTGTTCTCCTTTCCCATTCTTACCCTTGCAATTCATTCCCTACATTGTGTGAAAAGAAAACTTATAGAAATTGTACGTTGTTACTAAGCTGATTGGCCATTCAAAACTTCCCATACACTTATAATGGTGTCACATGATCTATCCCAGCCCCACAGCCTAACATTACATGGTCTCTTGCTATCTATTACCTCAGTCTCATCCCACACCATATGCTCTCTGCTCAGTGTTGGAGGCATCCTATTTTCTCATTCACATATCTAATTTTTAATATACAAGATGCGATTCCCAAAATATAGTGATTATTTACATTTCTGAAAGTTTTCAATTTATTTTTTAAATTCTTCTATTGGTACATTTTAGGTATACAATTCATTTACAATTATCATTGGGTGCTTGTACCTGTACATGATGTATCTTGGTTCTTATTTTCTCCCCATTACCTCTGTGCCCTTCAACCCCTCCACCTTTCCCTATTTACATAGATTTCATTTCCATTTTTAAAATTTTCTCATAATTTTTTCTTTCCTTTCTTTCCTTTCCCCTTCCCCTCCCTTCACCCCTACGTCTTTGGACCTTTTTTCCTATTTATTGCGGTAAAAGACACATTACTATTAATCCCCTCAAAATATTCCCCTTCACTGTGAACCCACGTACCCCATAGCTCTTGCCACTTTCTGAAGCCATTTTGGAAGTCCTCTTTTGTGTATCTTCTCATGGCTGCTTTGATGCCCTGAATCAATTCAAAATGTTTATGAAAATGTTTGTCAAATACAAACAGTGCTGTGTCCTCACTCATTTTACTCACTGGATTTGGCACCAAAAGTCTTCTGGCTCTACCCCAAAGTTGAAATGACATGAGTGTTTTGAGTTGATTCAAGACATTAAGGGAGCTATGACAGTGCAACTAAAGACTCCTAAAAGATGACTTCCAGAACTGCTTTTAAAAAAATGACAAGGACAATGGGATGAGTGTGTGCGAAGAGAAGGGGAGTATTTGGGGGGAGGGGATTAATGGCAATGTGTTTTTACAGCAAAAATTTTTTCAAAACTTAAACATTCACTGTGCATTTTGATCACATCTCATAAGTTGTTCCTCAAATCACAATCAAATTTGTATAAAGTGTGTATATACACACATTGAAAAAAAGGGAAGTCATGGGCAAAAATGGAAATAGCTGTATTAGTGTTTATTATCACGAGTGACTTAATCTTTTCAAAATTTTTCTTTATATTTTTACTTCATCATCTTTTGCATCAAAAGCAAAGATAACAAACTTCACAACAAAAAGCTTTCACGTAAATTTTGTAAAGTTTATCTCAAAAACTGAATTATATCATGCTACAGGTAACAGGTATCAGTGTTGACTGCTTTATCTGCTTTGAGCAATAATGTATCTGTAGCCATGTAATGAGAGCTCATTCCTAAGCAAAACTGGAGAAAATAGAACTTTTTTTTTTTTTTTTTCTTTTGGCCCCGGGGATCAAACTCTGATCCTTGCGCTTCCGCAGCAGACGGCAAAACCACTGAGCTAAATCCCCGGCCCCTGTACAACCATTTTAGACAAATCAATTGAACATCTTTTAAATGTTGCTGATATTTATAATTTTGGGCTTTTATCTGTTCATAAAGCTAGTACAGCAAGATAAGATAACATACAAGCTTTTTTGCCTGGATCCTTTCACTTGGGACATGAAGATAATAAATACTTATTTCTTTGAAATATAATTTTTATTTTCTTGAATTAGAAGAAAAATAATGGTGTTTTTATTTGAAACATATCCAAAGACTATCGGTTTATTTCATGCATCATTTTTACATCAATGAACATTACTTGTGTGGGGTACTGTACCGCCCAGTGGGCTACAAATATGGCAACATGTCATGCTCACCACAGCAGACACCATATCTTTGTCATAGGTGCCACACAGGCCCTGTGCCCCAGGGCAAGAGGAGCACATCTGTTCTAGCCTTTGAAGGATGGCTAGAGTTTCACCAAGCATTATATCGAGAGGAAGAGCAATCAACATGGAAAACTGGATACGTAAGGGCTATAATTACAATTTTAACTCTCTTCTTCATTCTTGTCTAGAGAAGAGGTAAAAGATGAAAGAGTCAGGATAGCATTTCTTTGTACAAGCAGAGCAGACTTGTTCTTTAATAAGAACCCAGCAGTTCATGTGTTTAGGTAAATACATTTCATAACAGGCAATGAATCTCACTTATTATAAAAATCGAATTTGTTCTTTAAGGCAAAAATAGTAGCAGAGGAGATTATAAGATATTTATGCTGAAAGAAAAAAGTTTAATAGTTATATGATGACATTTTAAAGAAATGTTGGATGCACAGCAATTCATTTTCCACCTGCAGAGTAGAAAAATATTGTTTTAAATTTATTTTTGAGATTAAATTAATTTCAGCAAGTCAACTTTGATATACAGGTAATTGACTTGTTTTCCTTTTAAAATGCCAATACTGTGATTATATGAAACAATAAATGTTAGTTAACAGTATAAGTAACTTTAACACAAAATAGCATTTGCTGCAAGGCAGTCAGAGCCACCTGCAGCAGATCTTCTGTATCTAAATTGTAAATACATGCATTTTATTATGCAAGCTACCCCTTGTACAATATGGAGGGATCCAGAAACCAATGGCCTTTTTTTTCTGTACTGGGGATCAAACTTGGGTCCTTGCACTTGCGAGGCAGGTGGCTGAATCACCGAGCTAAATCCCCGGGCCCCAGTGGCCTTTTAATTTGATGTATTGAAGTGGACAAAATGAAAGACACCTGGGAACTTAACAGCCATTAACATTCACAGAACACTTTACACAAGCACATGTGATAAAAAAGTTTATATTTTTAAAAAATATAGAAATTTCATTGCCCCAAGTCCTGACCTTGTTTTCATTGTGTCTATTAAACATGGACAATATAATCTCAGATGTTCCTCTTAGCAATCAGGCCCAACTGTGCAAAGGCAAACACCACCACATTCCTACTCAGTGTTCCCTGCTGTAATTCCACAGAGAATTCCTATTTCATGTGTTTTTAATTTGAAGTTCTGTCTCCTTGAATGCTATTTCCTCTCTTTTGGCTTTCACCAAAGTCAAAGGAATCTTCTGCAAATAAAAACTGCAAATGTCCAATGGAGTCCTGGAAATCTGCCGATTCCAGTGTCTAAACAACCCTAAGTTTAAAGTTAATGAGTTTATTCAGTACACTACAAAGTCAACAGCAAAATTTGAATGGTCAAGAACACTAACATGTTTTATTAAAGGTACTAACTACTATCATCTTAGCTGATGTCTCTCTATTTGTTCTGTCTCCCAGGAGATAGCTACAGGGATGATCAGTCTCTAAACATCAATATCTCAATACCTGTATCAGGCAGCCTTCAGTCACTATGCAAAATACCTGAGACGATCAACTCATAAAGAGAAAAGGTTTGTTTTGGTTCACAATTTTGGAGGTGGCGGTTCATGATTAGGGCAACCCATTATTTTTAGGCTTTTGGTGAGGAGGCAGCACATCATTGTGGGAGTGCATATTAAAGAGAAACTACCCCATGGATCTGAGCAACTTGAAAGATAAAGAGACAGAGAAAGGAAAAGACAGGGGTCCCTGAGTGCACTTCAAAGGAATACCCTCACTGACCAAAACACCAACCACTATCACCCACTTCTTAAAATTTCCACAATCCCCCAGTAATGCCAAGCTTTGAGGGAAGAGGGAGTGTCCCTAACACATGGGCCTTTGGAGAACATTTAAGATCCAAACTATAGCAATATCCAAGCTAACCCACTTCCCTACACACCTCACCATTCCCTGACTAAAGAAGATGGTGACATAATATACTCATTATAGTGGCAAAGAAACCTCCAAGCTTCTTATACCAGTCAGGTAAAATCTAGAGGGAACTATAGTGTGATTACAACCTTAAGAAATAACTCCACTTTCCCACAAATGAACTCTCATAAGTAAGAGTAAAAACTTTTATTCCTTAAAGGCTTATAGTGTTCAGTGTCCAGAAAGATTGAATATCAGGTGTGAATACTGCTTTGCAGAAGCTTTCAGTGATATCTCTAAAAGTCATGCCTTAGGAAAGTGAAACATATGATTATTAATTACCAGATAAGGTAATGAGCAAAATTCAATTTTCAAAAGAGCTACCCAATTACCCACATTCTTCTCTGCCTCTTTACAAACACATATATGTTGAATAATTAGAATTTTATCACTAAAGATAGACTCATTTTTGTACCTCCAATCCATTAGAGAACCCCTCTCAGCATGAATTTTACACGTAGGTTGCAAAGATACACAGAAATATGGCTCTTACTTCCTTAAAAGCAAATAATACATGGAATGTCACTATAGCAACCTCCAGTTTACATATTGACTCTGCATTTTGGTGTTTTTTGTTATTGTTTATAGGTTAAATCTCAGTCAAGGTTTCATGTGACCAAATTCCTCATATAACATTTCCCCACATAAATGTGGAGAAACAGCATCCTGGAAGTTATTAAAATAGATTTTAAGTGTATATTTTTATGTAGATGGTCGAGAAAACAATTCAATGTGAAAAATATTGGACTCATTTGGCTTGTTAAAATAAACTGTGTGCTAATAACATCAGGGATTTTAAAAATCAATATCCCACTTCTATTATCTTTTATTGTTTCTCTATTTTCTAATTACTTAATTGATGCATTGAAGAAATATTTTTATCATTTACATCCCTGGCATTGTCTGAAGCACAGAAGACATTAAGGGGACCAAGAGGGTATAGTCCTTTTGCGGGTCAGGCTACAGCTGCAGCAATCACAGTGATGACTAGGAAACATCACCAGGACATGATGATTGTTATTATGACTCATGTCTAGATGCACCCCCAAAGCCTCATGAGCTCATAGATGAGGCTTTTTGGAGGTGGCTGGATCTAGGGTGTGTGAATATGGATTAAGGGTGTGTGATAACTAAATTAGTTCACTGATTGATTAGTATTGTTCTGAGTGTGGGTAATGGGAAGCCCCATCCTGGGTGTGAGTGGTACCAATCATTAGGCTTCTATCCTGGATGTGATAAAAGGGAAAGAAAGGGAGGCTCACTGCTTCCTGTTTTGCTGCTTCCTACATACCCTGCCATGGACTGTTTCTCTTCTGCCATGCCCTCTGCTATGCTGCTCTACCTTAGAGCCAGCCAACAATGGACTAAAACCTCTGTAAACTATGAGCTAAAATAAACCTTTTCTCCTTTAACTTGTGTATATTGAGCATTTTGTCCTAGTAACAAGAAAGTAATCAAGACAATTATTTAGAGGGTGGGGAGGAAGAGAAGTCAAAGACCTTCAGGCTTTTAGGATTGCTAAGAAGGCATCTGGCACCATTCTCAAAAGTAGGAAAAACATTGGAAAGAACAGGCCCAGAGTGGAAGGACCAAGATGGAAAACAGCTGAGTTTGAGGTACCTGCAAGATATTTAGACATCTAGAGCTAAAAGGTGATAGAGATCAGGAAAGTTATCAAGCTAGAGATATAATTTAGGAGGTGACTAAGACTGCACATGATGTGGGGTAGAGTGAATACCTGAGAAACAAAACATTGAAGGGAAAGGTAAGTAGTCAAAGGAGCCCAGAAAAGCAGCTGAGAATAAGTAGCCAAAAAAGAAGAATAAGGAAAAATTCCAGTAGCATATGATGTCAAGGTCTCCATGACACAGCATATTCCAAGAAGAAAACAATTGACAGCCAAGTAAGTCAAGGGCTGAGAAAGCATCCATTGGATTTAACGTGAAGGAAATAAGACTTTTCAGAGGATGGTGTCAACGGACCAGGATTGCCGACACTCCTTCCACTATAGAGAGAAAGAGATGGCTTTGTTCTAAAACCCCAGAGGTAATTCTGTGGTTCCATAAAAAGGGTGTGCAAAATCCAGCCACACTTGAAAGGAACTTAGTAGAAGAAAAGAGGTGAAAAGTAAAAGCACAAAAGAGTACAATGTAATTGTTTATGACCACATTAAAAAAATTATTTTCAATAATAACCTAGATGGGTCTTAGTCATAAATAAATTGCAAGTTTTCCAAAAAATCTACTATATAGTGCTCCATAGCACTATTGCTTTCTGGTTAATAGTGGTACCTTGATTCACGAACCTAATTCTTTCCATGATTCTGGTCACAAACTGAATTGGACAAGAACCAAATCAAACTCAATGGTTGGGTCCAATGTTGACCTTATGAGGGAAATTTGATTCTGTTACATTAATTAGATATATATATACATATGTAGAGAAAATATATATAGAGAGAGAGACTACATAGAGAATATATATATAGAGAGAGAAATATATACATCTATAGAGAGAGAGATTAATAAAACTTCCACAAAGGATTTGAGGTAATCAACAGCCAAATGAGGAATAGAGTTAGAAAAATAACAAATCCAGATGTAATAAATATATAAAAAAAACCCTTGGACATTAGCTAGAAATGAATTAAAATTTAACTCTGTTTTACCTAGCAACAAAAACAAAGAGGAAAACACAAAATGTTACAAGGGCTCGGGTCTACAAAACAAAGACAAACCAATCATCTAGAGGACACAACATTTCCTCTGCATAAATCAACATCAGAGAGGAATTTGTCCCCACTCTCCTTAAAGATGTCTTGTAAAGATGACAGACACAGTGAAGAAAAAGCATGCCTTACATAAAATAAGTAACCAACTGATAAAGTAATAAATTCTAAACACCTGTTTCTGAAAATGTGCCACAATATATCCTAAAAGGAAACGGCACTTCATGTCAATTAACTTGAATTCCAAGATGCAAAAATCAAACATCTGTTTTGATATAGAGGGCCTAATTTGTAATATTTTAGAATACTAGGAAAGCTGTGTGCCTTGTGAGTGTTCCTCATAAATACTATTAAATTCCATTTCTACAACTACCACTGCAATTATAATACATTTTAAGTAGTTGAGAACTTAAGATGATATTTTATGGTTAAAATCTTGTGTGCCACCACAAGTGTTAGCAGTCACTAATTGTAGGATGTAGAATTATGGTCTCAAGGTACATCCATTTTCCTACAAATGACTCAAATTTGTTCTTGTTTATGGCTAAGTAGAACTCTATTGTGTATATATAGCATTGTCCACTCATCTGTTGATGGAGATATAGGCCATTTCCAAGATTTAACTATGTGAGATGTGCTGCTAAAATCATGGGAATGTGTGTACCAGTGTAATATGATGTCTTTAATTCTTTGGGAAAGATACTCAGGAAAGGTATAGCTGGGTCAAATGGAATTTCTAGTTATAGTTAAGCATCACTGGCCATTAGAATAATGCAAATCAAAACAACACTGAGATTCCATCTTACTCCAGAAAGAATGACTATGACCAAGAACTCATAAACACCAAATGCTGGTGAGGTTGTGAGGAAAAAGGAGTCCTTCTACTTGGGTTGGTTGGAATGTAAACTGGAACAACCACCATGGAAATTATCACAGAGATAACAAAAAAATTACATCCAATGTCTTTAGTTTATACCATTTGACTTAACAATGCTTCATCTGCTAAATTGATCTATAGCGATGTTATACTCTCAAAACTTGTGCAATAGAATTTTATTAAAGAATCCTTTGTAGCAACAAACAGCTAAGCAATCTACAATTTTCCAGCTGTATGAAATTAGTTAAATTAATTATGATATATTAATCATGACACATTATGACACAGATTATTGAATTAAATGATTAAGGAATTAAATATCTTTTTTACAAAATACATATCTTAGTCTTTTATTATTAGCTTCAGCAGACATAAGATTATTTACATTCCTATATAAATATCTAAATGTTTACTTTCGGTGTCTAGACTGATCTCAGTGATGACTAGTAACAGTGTATGGTAAACAGCTGTCCCAGGACCACGTTTTTGAATAGCAATAAGCTAAAGGAGAAAATTGTACAATCTCAGGTGCTTTTTGCTTTTTTAAAAAATCCAATTCAGGCTCCACCCATTTTACCCCATATTATGATAAGAACATTTAATATGAGATCTACCCTCCTCTTAATATTTTTGCATTCATGATACATTTCTAACTATAAGAACAACACTGGATAGCAGATATCTAGAATTTAATCATCTTACATAAGCAAATTTCCACAGGTACACTGAATAGCAACTCCCTATATCTCTTCTTTCCTCCTCCTATCCCTGGCAACCTTTGTTTCTATTAGTCTGACTTTTTAGATACCCCATCTAGGTAGACTGTGCAGATGTGTCCTTCTGTGACTGGCTTATTTCACTTAGCATACTGTTATCCACATTATTAGATGTGGTATGATTTCCTTTTTTTAAGTCTATTGTATGTATATATCACATTTTCTTCTTCACCCTCTCATCTATTGATGGACATGCTTTATTGATTTTTTTCTTTTTAAATTTTTATTAGTACATGTTTGCAGTATATATTGATTACATTTGTTGTGCAGAGTTTGAACAGGTACATAACACATCTTAATGTTTTTGTTCCCATCCCAGCCTTCCTTGCTCCCTTCTGCTCTTCTTCCCCTCTTCATTTGCAAAAGCTCTATTTCCTTTCTTTCTTCAACTCTTGTTCTAGATCACTTTTCCCTTCTTTCCCTCCCCCTCCCTCTATCTGTTCTTTCCTTTCCCATTTGAAAATATCTCCCTGTCTTTTACTTTGCTTTAAATTTATACTTTGGGTTTCTCATACAAGAGAAACAATATAATATTTAAACTTTTGTGCTTGATGTATTTCACTTAACAATATAGTCTTGAGGTACACTCATTTGCTGAAAAATATCTCAAGTTTATCCTTCTTTCTTGCAGAGTAGCACTGCATTGCATACAAATACCACATTTTCTTCATTCATCTGTTGATGAATATATAGGCTGTTTCCAAGATTTAGCTATTATAAATTTTCCTGCTATAAGCATGGCTATGCATGTATCACTGTAATATGATGGCTTTAATTCTTTTGAGAAGATATGTAGAAGGGGAATAGGTGGATCAAATGGAATTTCTAGGGGTTTTTTCTCTTTTTTGAGAAATCTCCATACTGATTTCCATAGGGGCTATACCAGTTTACATTTCCACCAGCAATGAAGAAGTATTCCTTTTTCCCTGAAGCTTTACCAGCATTTTTTATTGATTGATTTCTTGATGATAACCATTCTTTCTGGATTGAGAAGAAATCTCAGTTCTGTTTTAATGTGAATTTCTTGAATGGCCAGGGATGCTGAATTTTTTTTCATGTATTTATTGGCTATTTGTACTTCATCTGAGAGTGTCTATTCATGTCAGAGGTCAATTTTGGGCCTTTAAATCTAGGAGGTATAATTAGTCCTTTGTCTGAGAAGTAGCTGGAAAATTTTTTTTCCCATTCTGTAGGTTGACTCTTCTCTCTGTTGATCATTTCCATTGCTGTGCAGAAACTTTTTAATGTGATGTAATGCCATTTGTTGATACTTGGTATTACTTTTTGTATAGCCAGGGTTCTGTTCAGAAAGTCTTAGTTTTAGCTATTTTATCTTCCAGCAGATTGTTTTGATATTTAGATCTTTGATCTATTTTGATGTTAGTTTAGTGCATGGTGAGAGATATGGGTCTAGGCTCAATCTCTGGCACGTGAATAGCAAGTTTTCCCAGCACCATTAGTTAAAGAGGCTGTAGTTCCTCTAGCAAAAGTATTTGGCTCCTTTGTCAAAGGTAAGGTAGCTGAGAATGTCTGGAGTTATTTCTGTATCTTCTATTCTGTTCCACTGATCCACAAGTGTGGTTTGTTTGTTTGTCTGTTTGTTTTTTTCCAATACCATGCTGTTTTTGTAGTATAACTAACTTCAAGTCCAGGATTGCGATCCCCCCTGTCTTGCCCTTGTTGCCCAGAATTGCTTTTGCTATTTTAGGTCTCCTTTGGTTCTATATGAATTTTAGAATTGTTTTCTCCATTTTTATGAGGAATCCTATTGGTGCTTTGATTGGTATTGCATTAAATCTATATATCTGTTTGGAAATTATGGCCATTTTGACTATATTGGTTCTGCCTATCAGGGATAACTTACCATTTTCTGATATCTTTTTCAATCTCTTTTTTTCAGAGTACTATACTTTTCATTGTAGAGTTCCTTAATTTCATTGGTTAGGTTACTTTCTAAGTATTTCATTTTTCTTGATGCTATTATGAAAAGCATTGTTTCCCCAATTTCTCTCTCAGTGAATTTGTTATCGGTGTACTGGAATGCTATTTATTTTTTAGTGTTGACACTGTATCCTGCTGGTTGTTAATTCTAGAAGTCTTTTGATGAAGTTTTTGGGGTCTTCATGTTATCTTCAAATAATGTTAATTTAACTTTTTCATTTCCTATCTATATCTCTTTTTTACTTCCTCTTGTATGATTTCTCTAGCTAATATTTCAAGAACTATATTGAACAGGAATGGTTATAATGGACATCCTTTTCTTGTTTCTAATTTAAGAGTGAAAGATTTTCCCTCTTCTCCATTTAGTATTATGTTGGCCATTGGTTTGCCATAGATGACTTTTATCAGATTGAGTTAAAAACTTTCTATTCCTATTTTCTTCAGTGTTTTATTTTGAATGGATGTTGGATTTTGTCAAATGGTTTTTATGCATCTTTTGAGATGATCGTTGATTTTGTTCTTGCTTCTGTTTATATGGTGTATTACATTTATTTATTTGCATATATGAAACCATCTTTGCATACTTGAAATGAATTCTACTTGGATATGGTGTATGATCTTTTTGATCATTTCCTGCACTCTGTTTACCCGTATCTTATTGATGATTTTTGCATCTATATTCATGAAAGAAATTGACCTGTAATTCCCTTTTTTTGGTTGGGTCTTTTCCTGGTTTTGTAATCAGAGTAATACTTGCTTCCAGGAATGACTTTGGGAATATTACTTCCCTTTTAATTTCACTAAAGAGTTTGAGGAATATTGTTGTTAGATCATCTATAAAGTTCTTATAGAGTTTGGCAGTGAATCCTGGGTTTTCTTAGTTGGTAGTTTCATTACCTCGTGAATTTCATTGACTAATATTGAATTATTCAGGATTTTTATATATTCTTGGTTCATCCTTGGTAGTTCATATGTATCTAGGAATCCATCTATTACTTATAAATTTTTTATTTTATTATAGTACTGGTTCTCAATGTAGAACCAGATCATCTGGGTTTCAGTAGAATATTTTGTGATTATACTTTTTTTATTTCTAATTGCATAGATTTGGGTCTTTTCTTTCCTTATTTTGGTAAGATTGGCTAAGAGTTTGTCTATTTTATTTAATCTTCCAAGGAGCACACCCTTTGATTAATTGATTCTTTGTAATTTTTAGGCTCAATTTCACTAACTTCTGCTCTGATCTTAATTTCCTTCCACATACTAATTTTGGGTTTAGATTGTTATTTTTCTCTAGAAGCTTGAGGTGTATCATTATGCTATATTTTTTTAGCTCACTCTCTTTTTCTCTTGTGAGAGTTCACCACTAGAACTTCCCTCTTAGGACTGATTTCATTGTGTTAGATAAGCTCTGGTGTGTTGCACTGGCATTCTGTTTTGATTGTAGGAAATTTCTAATTTCTTCTGTGACCCATTGATTATTCAAGAGGGCATTATTTAATGTCCAAGTGTTCGCATAGTGTCCATGGTGTTTTTGCCATTGATTTCTAGTTTCACTGAACTATGATCCAATAATACACATGGGATAATTTCAATGCTTTTGCACTTACTTTAACAGGCTTTATTGGCCTGTTATATGGTCTATTTTGGAGAAAATCTCATGTGCTGCTAAGAAGAATGTGTATTCTGTTTCTGTTGGCTAGAACACTCAATAGGTATGTATTAAGTCCATTTGTCTAAAGGATTTGTTCAACTCTGATAATTCTTTGCTGATTTTGTTGTCTATTTGATCTGTTCATTTGCAACAGTGGGTTACTGAGATTCCCCATTAAAACTGTATTGTTGCTTATATGATTTTTCACATCCATTGGTGTTTGATTTGTGAACTGACGTGTGACAGTATTTGGGGCATATAAGTTCATAATTGTTATCTCTGTCTGTTAAATTATTCCTTTAACAAATATGTAGTGACCTTCTTTGTCTTGTGTGGTCAGTCTTGGCTTGAAATTCACTTTGTCTGAAATTAAGGTAGCTATTTCTGTTTTTTTTTTTCCAGGTTCCTGTTGCATGGAATATTGTTTATCATCCTTTGACTTTCACTCTATGGATTTCTTTCTGGGTAAAATGTGTTTCTTGAGGCAGGTCTGTGCACCCCCTCCTGAGGTTGCGAGTCATGCAGAACACATCAAATCAGCCTGCGCCCCGGCAACAATCTACTAGACACCCCACCCACCCCCAACTCCTCTGTACAGCCACCTGGTTCCACACTACAAAGATGCAGAGGACACCAGACCACCAGACCACAGTACTGAGTCCTGCCACTCCTGGCCCAGAGGAAGGGGCTTTTCAGGTGCCATCCCACTGCTGCTGGTCCACAGGAAGGGGCTTCCTGGCCACCACCCCTCCCGCTGCTGCCAGCCCAGAAGAAAGGGCTTTTGGGTCACCAACCCTACCACTGCTCCCAGCCCCTGTCCCACCTCTCCCAGCTCAGAGGAGGTAATCTGTGCAGGGGCCAACAGCTCCCCCCACCCGTCAAAATGACAAAACATGTAAATAAGTCTCAAAACCAGACTTCCAGATCACCTACAGCAACCCCAAAGGGAAATGAGATGGAACACTCTGATACTCAACCAACCTGGACCCACGGAACTGTCAACAAAAGAGGATCTCGAAAAAATGAAATCAGAAATAATTTCTCAGATAACAGGAGAAATTGTACTCCTAGTGCAAGACATGATTAATAAATCTAGAGAGTAGCTCAGGAACATGATGGAATCCCAACATAAGAAACAAATGGAATCCATAAAACAGATGCAAATAGATTTCTAGGACATGAAAAATTCCACTGAAAGTCTACACAGCAGAATGAGCCAGTGTGAGGACAGAATTTCAGATATAGAAGATAAGATTGCAATTAATGACCAGGAAAAGAAAAATTGCTTCAAAATTGTAAGGGGACATGAGAAATCAATCCAGCAGCTGCTAGATGATGCAAAGAAGAACAACATAAGACTGATTGGGCTCAATGAAGAAAGAGGAGAGAGTGCAGATGACATAAAAAATCTCTTCACAGAAATAATGGCAGAAAACTTCCCAAGCAGGAGAAAAGAGCTTGACATACAGATAAATGTGGCATATAGGACTCCAAATAGCCTTGATCAAAAGAAATCTACACATAGGCATATAATTGTTAAGATTTCAGAAACTCAACAGAAGAACAAAGTTCTACAAGCACTTAAAGAAACAAATCACATACAAGGGAAAGCCCATCAGAATCACAGCAGACTTCTCAACACAAACCATCAAGGCAAGAAGAGATTGGAGTGACATATTCCAAGCCCTAAAAGAAAACAGCCTCCAACCCAGATTGATGTACCCTGCAAAACTATCTTTCAAAATTGATGGAGAAATAAGATACTTTCATGACAAAGAGCACCTTAGGAACTTCATGAATACCAAACCAGCACTCCAAAGAATTTTACACAATATCCTAGGAACAGACATTGAGGATCACAACCCCAGGAAGCAAAGCAGATGAACCCATCTGGCACGACAAGAAATTAAATGTAAAGAGGGAGAACCCAACAAAAAGAAAAAGTCATGGCAATGACAAGTCAATACGTTTCAGTTATAACCATCAATGTTAATGGTCTCAATTCACCAATCAAGAGAAATAGACTGGCAGAATGGGTCAAGAAGCAAAATCCAACAATATGCTGCATACAAGAAACACACTTAATTCAAAAGGAAACTCATAGACTGAAAGTTAAAGGGTGGAAAACAATACTCTGTGTGACAGGAACCCAAAAAAAAGCAGGAGTAGCTATCCTCTTGGCAGATCAAGTAGATTTCAAACCAACACTGATTAAGAGAGATGAAGAAGGACACTACATCCTTGTAAAGGGAAGAATCCAAGAGGAAGAGATGACAATCATAAATATCTATGCACCAAACACTAGCGCACCCAACTATACTAATGGACATGAAAAGTCATGTATGCACTAATACAGTTGTAGTGGGGGACCTCAACACTCAACTGTCACAAATAGATAGATCAACTAGACTAAAAATAAATAATGCAATACTAGAACTCAATCGAACTCTTGAACAAATGGACTTAACAGATGTTTACAGAGTCTTCCACCCCACAAAATCAGAATACACATTCTTCTCAGCTGCACATGGGTCATTCTCAAAAATAGACCACATACTCACACAGAGAACATGTTTAAGTAAGTGCAAAGGAATTGAAGTTATCCCCTGTATATTATCAGAACATAGTGCTATGAAGCTGGAGATCCATAGCAAAAGAAACTCAAAATATTTCATAAACACAGGGAAATTGAACAACACACTTCTGAATAACCAATGGGTCACAGAGGAAATTAAAGAACAAATCAGACAGTTCCTTCAATTAAATGACAATGACAATACAATATATTAGAATATATGGGACACAATGAAAGCAGTCTTACAAGGGAAATTCATAGCAGTGAATATGCACATTAGGAAAAGAGAATGAGCCCAATTAAACAACCTGATGCTGAACCTCAAGTTTCTAGAAAAAGAAGAGCAGAACAACCCCAAAGCCCATACAAGGGAGGAAATTATAAAGATCAGAGAAGAAATCAATGCAATGGAGACTAAGACAATGATACAGAAAAATCAATGAAGCAAAGAGTTGGTTCTTTGAAAGAATCAACAAAATTGACAAACCTTTAACCAACCTTGTCAGAAAAAGGAAAGAAAAGGCCCAAATCCATGCAATTAGGAATGAAAAGGATGAAATTACAACAGACCCAGCAGAAATCCAGAGGATCATCAATACCTACTTCTAGAACCTATACTCCAATAAGAGGGACAAGACAGAAGAAATGGACAGATTCCTAGATACATATGAATTACCAAAGTTGAACAAACAAGACCTAAAAATACTGAACAACTCAATATCAACCAATGAAATGGAAAATGTAATTAAAAACTTATCAACTATGAAAAGCCCAGGCCCTGATGGCTTCACTGGTGAATTCTACAAGACATTTAGAGAGGAACTGCTGCCACTACTGTTTAAACTCTTCAATGAAATTGAAAGGGAAGCAATACACCCAAATTCATTCCTGGAAGCAAGCATCACCTTCATCCCCAAAGCAGAGAAAGACCCAACCAAAAAGGAGAACTATAGGCCAATCTCACTAATGAACATAGATGCAGAAGTCCTTAATAAGATACTGGCAAACAGAATGCAGAAGATCATCAAGAAGATCATGCACCCTGATCAAGTGGGATTCATCCCAGGGATGCAGGGATGGTTCAATATATGCAAATCAATCAATGTAATACACTATATAAATAGAGTCAAGGACAAAAACCATATGATTATACAGACACAGAAAAAAACATTTAACAAAATCCAACATCCATTTATGATAAAAACCCTACAGAAAATAGGAATAGATGGTCTCTACCTCAAACTGATAGAAGCCATCTATGAAAAACCAATAGTCAATATCATAATAAATGGTCAAAAACTGAAATCCTTCACACTAATATCAGGAACAAGACAAGGATGTCCACTATCACCACTCTTGTTCAATATAGTTCTGGAAACATTAGCCATGGCAATTAGACAAGGGAAAGAAATAAAAGGAATAAAGATAGGAAATGAAGAAGTCAAATTGTCATTATCTGCAGATGACATGATACTCTATATAGAAGACCCCAAGAATGCCACCAAAAGTCTTCTAGACTTAATAACCAAATTCAGTCAAGTAGCTGGTTACAAAGTCAACACACAAAAATCAATAGCTTTCCTCTACATCAATGACAGGCTCACTGAGAGAGAAATAGGGCAAATAATTCATTTCACAATAGCATCCAAAAAACTGAAATACCTAGGAATCATCCTAACGAAAGAAATCAAAGACCTCTTCTCTGAAAACTACAGCACTCTGAAAAGAGAGATTGAAGATGATATCAGAAAATGGAAAGACATCCCCTGCACCTGGGTAAGAAGGATTAATAGAGTGAAAATGGTCATACTTACAAAACTGCTATACAGATCTAATGCAATTCCAATTGAGATCCCAGCAGCATAGTTCATGGACCTTGAGAAAACAATCCAAAAATTCATTTGAAACAAGAAGAGACCCAGACGAGCAAAAGCAATTCTAGGTAACAGAGACATGGCAGGGGGTATCACAATCCCCAACCTGCAACTATACTACAAAGCTACTGTGATAAAAACAGCATGGTACTGGCAAAGAAACAGACCTGAGGACCAGTGGAACAGATTAGAAGATGCAGAAACAACTCCAGACACACTCAGCCATGTCATCTTGAATAAAGGAGCCAAACACCCTCACTGAAGGAAAGATAGCCTCTTTAATAAATGGTACTGGAAAAATTGGGTTTCAACTTGCCAAAGATTAAAACTAGACCTATATCTCTCACTGTGCACTAAACTAAAATTAAAATGGATTAAAGATCTAAATATTAAAATAGAAATTCTGAACCAGTTGGAACAGAGGTTAGGTAGAACTCTTGAAGACACTGGCGTAGGAAAAGATTTTATGAACAAAACCTAAGTTGCCCATGAACTAGCATAAACAATCAACAAGTGGGATCTCTTCTTATTAAAAAGCTTCTGCACAGCAAGAGAAACCACCAGCAGTGTGAAGAGATAACCCACAATGTGGGAAAAAATCTTCACCTGCTCTTCCTCAGACAAAGGTCTACTATCTAGAATCTATAAAGAACTTAAAAAGATCAGACCTCTCAAATTTAAAGACCCAATCCAAAAATGGGCATCTGAAATGAACAGGCATTTCTCAGACAAAGAAGTAGAAATAGCAAATAAATACATGAAAAAATGTTCAACATCACTGGTCAGTCATTCAAGAGATGCAAATGAAAACAATGCTGAGATTCCACTTCACTCCAGAAAGAATGGCTGCTATCATGAAATCCACCAATAACAAATGCTGGCGGGGCTGTGGGGAAAGAGGAACCCTGTTCCACTGCTGGTCGGACTGTAGACTGGTGCAAGCACTGTGGAAATCAGTATGGAGATACCTCAAAGAACTAGGACTGGAAGTCCCATTTGACCCTGCTATTCCACTGCTGAGGATCTTCCCCAAAGAATTAAAAGAATCATACCACAGTGATATATGTGCTCCCATGTTCATAGCAGCACAGTTTGTAATAGCTAAAACTTGGAAACAGCCCAAATGCCCATCAACTGGAGACTGGATCAAGAAAATGTGGGTTTTTTATAAAATGGAGTACTCAGCCATAAAAAATGAGAAATTAGAGACATTTATAGCTAAGTGGATGCACATTGAGGTGATACTCTTAAGTGAAATAAATAGGACACACATGTACAAATACCAAATAGTTTCTCTGCTGTGAGAAACTGAAAGTGTAAATAAGGACTAAATGTATAATAGGTAATGTGAAATAGGAAGAAAAGGGACAAAGGGGAAGGAAGTGGGAGGGCTAGGGGAAAGCATAGAAGGGAATGGGATTAATATGAGAAAATGGAAAAATAGGAACAAAATCTTTGTAAATAGGGAGGACTGGAGGGGTTGAAGGGAGGGCTGGGCAAGGGTGAAAAAGAAGAACCAAGAGAGATTATGTAAGGGTGCAAATTTCCAATGATGAATGTCATTATATTGTATACCTAAAATGTACCAATGATTAGAATGAATAATAGATAATGCAAAATAGAAAGAAAAGGTCCAAAGGGGTAGGGGTGTTGGGAGGGGCAGGGGAAAGGAAAGAAGGAAAAGGAAAAACGATGAGAAATGGAAAAAATGGAAATAAAGTCTTTGTAAATAGGAAAGGGTGGAGGAGGTGAAGGGAGGGCTAGGAATGAGGAAAAAATAAGAACCAAGATGCATTATGTAAAGGTACAATTCCCAATGAGAAATGTCATTGTGTTGTATACCTAAAATGTACCAATAAAAGAATTTAACAACAAAATATGTGTTTCTTGTATAGTTTATCTGATTGGATCTTGTTTCTTGATCCATTCTGCTAATTTGTGTCTTTTGATTGGTGAATTGAGACCATCCACATTGCCACTTATAACTTATAGGTATTGACTTATCCCTCTCATTGTATTATTTTACAGCTTCCAATGCCCTTTCTTTCCCTTTTACTTAATTGCTTGTCCTTCCTGGTGGATTCATTCTGTTGAGTTTTTGACATTGTTAGTTTCATGGTCTCTTTCTAGAATATCCTTGAGAATTTTTGGAGTGCTGGTTTGGTGGCCATGAATTTTTAGGCACTCTTTATCATGGAAATATTTTATTTCTCCATCATTTTTGAACGAAAATTTTGCAGAATACAGTGGATGCTCAAGTTATGACTGGCCTGGCATGTGAACAACTTGGGTTATGACCAGAATTTTAGTTTTAGTGGAGGAACAAAGTCTTGAGTTACAAAACGAATGCTGGTCAGTTGTGCTTCCAGATGATCTCAGTTACAGATTCAACCCTTAAAAAGTTCTGGAAGGAACATTACATCTTTTCCTGTATGAGGTTAATTGAGATATTCTGAGAAAATATCTCTCTAAGGGCACTGAGATCTTCCTGTATACAGGAGAGAGACTTTAAAGGTTGTGTAGAGGAGCCTGAGCCTTCAGTTGACCAACTTGAGTTACAACCAGCCCTCATGAATGAATTGAGTTCATAAGTCAAGGGCCCACTATATATCAGTCTGGGTTGGAATTTGTTTTCTTTTAGGGCTTAAAACACTCAACATCAAACTGTCCTTGACTTTAAGGTTTGTGTTGAGAAGTCTTCTGTAATTCTGATGGGTTTTCCTTTATGAGTGATTTGTTTCTTTTCTTTAATAGCCTTTAAGATTCTGTTCCTGTGTGGGATTTCTGGAACTTTTTATATGATGTTTCTTGGGGTGCTTCTGTTTTTACCATGCCTATTTGGGGTTCTATATGCTTCATATATTTGTGTGTTAAATTCTTTTTTCATGTTTGGAAAATGGTGTGCCATTATTCCTGTGAACAGGTTTTTCATGCCCTTGGTAGTATCTTCTGATTTTTCATAAATTCCAAATTAATCTTAGATTAATCATCTTTGCATCATCTAGCAGGTGCTTGATCCAGTTTACAAGTTCCATTATTGTTTTTAAGGTATCTTTCATTAGTTGATCACCAATCACAGCCCTGTCTTCTAGATCTGACACTCTGTTCTCACATTGATCAATTCTGCTGCCCATATTTTCAATAGAACATTTACTATCTTGAATTTCTGTTTGGAACTTTTCTATGGAGTCTAATTCTTTCCTATGTTGGGCATGCCTGGTTTGCATCTCTTTCTTTGGTTGCTCTAGTTTTCTTATTAGTGTCTTCTCTAGACTTCATGATCACGACTTCATGACTTTTTGGCTATGTGGCTTTTGGTTTCTTCCCTGTTGATGTCCCCTAGATTAGCTTTGGGGGTTTGGGAGCTTTTGGAGACATTTTGTTGCCTTATTTTCTCATGTTTCTCTTTTGTGCTTATTTGCCAGTTTTCCGTACTGAGAATTGCAGATTGATTATAATGAGTAGCTTTATTGCTACCGTGAAGACCTCTTTAGTTAGTGTCTACTTTTTAAAGGTGTCCTCCATGGATAGCTAGTTATAGTCCTTTGCCTCTGTTCAAGGATCCAACCAACTGTATTTATTTGGGAGGGGAGTTTGCAGCCTATTCATCCCAGTACCCAGTTCTCTGGGAATGGGCTATAATATTGTTTATAGTCTTCAGGCAATGTAGATATTGACATACAGAGTAAACCAACTGATAGCAACAAATGTCACTTTGGCTAACAGTACTTACATCAGCAAGAACAATGCCATCAAATAAAAACTGGATACTGATAAACTCTAAGAACTAATAATGTTCCATCCTTAACAATATAAAAGAGATCTATAATTATACTATGAATTTTAACACAAACCATATATCAATATACAGTAAATATCTACTCAATAGAGCAACTTTATCTCCATTAAGAATAGAATAGCATTCAACCATAGTAAGATATAGTTAACTCTACAGATTCATAAGAGTTAATGGTTATACTAGTAAGGTTAGAGGATGCAGGGAATGGGAGCGTGAAAAAAATAGAATTTCAAAAATTAAGCAATGGAAGATGGGCAAAAGGTGATAAAATTGAAATAAAGAGTCCTATTAAGGAGTGAAAGAAAATTAGTAGTATTAGATATGGTAAAAGTAACAGAAAAAAACAAGGAAAAGGGTAAAAAAATTAGGGAGTAAACTACAGGAAAAAATAATAAGGAAACAAATTAAAAGAGATAGTCGGAAGAGAAGAGGAAAGGAGAGAGGGAGAGAGAGAGGAAGAGAGAGAGAGAGGAAGAGAGAGAGAGAGCTAATCAAACAAAGTAAAATAATGGAGAGGGGGAAAAGGGGAAATAAAACTTTACATTCCATCAAAAAAAGAGAAAAATTAGGTCAAAAGGAAAAAAGAAAGGTCCTATGTATTTCCAAATGAGTGGTTTTCTTCTAGAATCTGTGCTCTTTGGACTCCAGCAAGTCACATGTGTCTCTGCCTATCTATAGCCTGTGGGTCTATGTGGTGAGCCTTCTGTTTGAGAGGCCGCCTGTCTGTAAATCCTAGTTCGTAGCAACTGTCCGAGCCAATACCCAGGCCCAGAGTGGGTGTGAAACAATGGAAACTCAAGTGGACTGAGGCACCTGGTGTAGACTCCACTGGCCCAGGGTCCAGCACTGGTGCCAGATGGAGACTCCAGTAGATGCAATACCAACTCAAAGTGCCAGTCAGAGAAACAGGCAGGCCTGGGACACCTGGATCATTATATCAGATGGACATCATTTTATCAGTGTTGTCCTGTATATAAATCTTTCACCACTTCGATTAAATTTATTCTAAGTATTTATTCTTAGATACTATCATAATTGGGATTATATTCTTAATTTCTAATTTGGATAGTTCATTGTTACTGTCTAGAAATGCAACTGAATTTTTATGTTGATTTTGTATCCTGCAATTTCACTGAATTTGCTTATTAGTTCTAATAGTTTTTGGTGAAGTCTTTAGAACTTTCTACATATAAGATCATATATATACAGGGTAAATGTTCTTTTTCTTTCAAATTCTGGTGTCTTTTATTTCTTTCTCTTCCTTAACTGCTCTGACTAGGACTTCTAGTACCATGTTGAACAGAATGGCAAGAGTGGACATTCTTGCCTTGTGCCTATTCTTAGAGGAAAAGCTTGCAGTTTTTTGTTGTTTTTTTTTTTGGTACCAGGGATCAAACTCCAGTCCTTGCGCTTGCGAGGCAGGTGATGTAACCACTGAGCTAAATCCCCACCCCAGCTTGCACTTTTTTAACAGCTGAGTATGATGTTAGCTGTGAGTTTTTCATATATGGCCCTTGTTATGTTGGAGTAAATTCCTTCTATACCTAATTTGTTAAGAGATTTTATGAAGAAAGTGTGCTTAATGATGTCAAATATTTTTCTGCTTTTATTGAGATGATTACAAGCTTTCTATCTTTCGTTCTGCTAATGTTGTATATCACATTAATTCATGTATTCTTCTTGAACGATGCTTACATTCCAGAGATAAATTTCACTTGATCAGAATATAAGTTTCTTTTACTGTGCTATCGAGTTTTGTTTGCTGGTAATTTAATATCTATGCTCAGCAAGGATACTGCCCTATCATTTTCTCTTCTTGTAATGTCTTTATCCAGCTTTGGTATTTGGGTAATGTGGAAAACAAAAATAAAATAAATTCAGAACATTATCTTTCCTTCATTTTTTAGAAGAGTTTGAGAATTTTTTGGAGTAATTCTTTAAGTATTTTGGATAATTCACCAGGGAAGTCAAGTAATCCTATGCTTTCATTTGTGGGGGGAGGTGTTTGATTTCAGATTCAATCCTCTTTGTTATTAAACTGTCCAGATTTTCTATTCCTTTATGTCAGTCATTGCAGGGTGTATATATCTAGCAACTTATCCATCCCTTATAGGTTATCTAATTTTTTGGCATTTAATTTTTCAAAGTAGTCTTGATGATTCTTTATATTTCTGCGGTATTGTCATGTCTCCTCTTTCACTTTTGATTTTATCTACTTGAGTCTTCTTAGTTTAGGGTTTGTCAATTTTGCTTATCTTTTAAAAGAATAAACTCTTAATTTTATTGGTTTCATCTACTGCTTTTCTACTTTCTATATCATTTATTTCTGAGTTAATGTCCAGTATTTCATTCTTCTTGCTAAAACTTTCAGTTTAGTTTGTTCCTTTACCTAGTACTTTGAGACGCAAATTTAGATTGCCTGATATTTTTCTTTTTTCTTAATGTAAGCATTTATTGCAATAAATATCCCACTGAGAACCTGTCTTTATATTTAGTAGCTAGCCAATGAGGTTATTCTAACACATGCATACTAATTGCATAATTAGGACCAAGTTTACAAGTCAGAAAATTTCTTTTGACAATTTAGCAGTTTGACAGATTACCACTGCCAAATATCTAATGTTATGATTCCTCTGTAACATTTTAGAAATTTAGATGTATGGATAAAGTTGGCTTATATGACATTTCAGAACTTACATACTGTGTTCACTGACTTTATGACATTTCTGGAGTATGATAACAACTCCATTTCTGGAGTATGATAACATTTCTGGAATATGATTATTGGTAATCATAATAAGAGTTTGTAGCAAGATACTTTAGTCTTCTAACAACAAGAATTAAATAATGGCTGATATTACTTGTTAAATATCATTTATTATATTTTGATTATCCAAATATATATACATATGAATAATTCATGCAATAAATGAACATTAAGATCTACTTTAATCTCGAGATTCTATGATTATAATTTTGACATATGATTCTCTTTTGACCATAACATTCACAGTAAATGCAAAAGGTTTTCTGTAAAACTCACATATATGTAACTTCAGTTCTAAAACTATTATATTTATAGAATGTTAGAAAGATTTATTTTCAAAAAGTTCAAAAATACCTAAAACAGATACATTTCTTGTCAAAATCGTCTTACCAAGTAACTTACAAGGTATATTGTGGAGGCTGTGCTTGTACATTTTTTAAACAAGTGTAAAGAATTAGCATAACTTGATATTAAAAAATTTCAGAATGTATGTTTTATAAAACTCTAAATTATTTTCACTGTTTGTGCCAGTTTAGATTAGATATGTAGTCATTTAAAGCTGAAATGATCACAACTGACACAGCAGACCAAAAGAGCAGAGGCAGGTTTTTCTTGATTGAATTGGGGGAGGGCTTGTGCTTGAGAAATAACATATTTGTTTATTTCTTCTTACAAATTCTTACCTAAATAAGCCTTAGCATGGAAAGCTGTGATGGGAAATAATTCATCTTTAATTATATTTTAACTAGTCATTCTCTTACCATGAAAATCCATGAAATTGGTATTAAACCAAAGTGATTTTATGTGAGTCCAGAAACACAGCAGGAATATTTGATGAAATTTTCTGAATTATATAATTACTGTTTAATTCAGGGACCTGGCATTTAAACTATGAATTATATTTGATTTGTCTTAATGTGGGAATAAAAAACTATTCTACTCTAAGATCACCATGAAACATCTGGATAACAACTTAAAAATTTAGTGAATCATTTTTGCATTTTACCTGAAAAACGTAGTCTCTAAAATATTAAAAACATCAATATGTTCACTGCTCTGTAATCCAACACTCAGATGATAGTCTCCAGTATTCATCTAGATGTTTTGCTGTCACCATCAGCAGGATTATCACTTTACCTGGAAGCAAAGTCTATGAACACAAAATAATCCTATGTGACCCATTATCTTTTTTGTTTTTTGGTACAGGGGGTCAAACTCAGGACCTTGGGCTTGCGAGGCAGGTGTGGTGCCACTGAGTTAAATCTCCAGCCACCATTGTCATTTTTTGACACAAGGAAATTGTAACATATTTAGAATCAAAGTATTAAATGTGAACATTATTTTAATATGTCTGTTTCAAAATATGTTCAGGTCAATGTTCTAGAAATCAAAACCTGTATGTGACTGCTTTTTTAAAACTAGTAGCACATCAGTAAATTGCCACATCTGGCCACATGTCCTTGCAAGAATAGCTTCTGCTTTATTTCCAGTACCCAAATCTCCTAGTACTTCTCATTGGTAAACTCTATGCCAGAACCATACAGTGAAATAAATTCTGAGAAATGTAGTTATGAACCTTACACCTATTGGTGGTTATGTCAACAGAATACCCATAAATATCACTTTATTTATATTTTATTTTCAAATAAAGACCTAATATATTGCAAATATACTTCACTCAATTAAAGACAGGCTGACCTCCACAAAGGATGAAACAGAAAATCTCGTATCATTTTATGCACCCATATTGGTCAGTTTTCCTGCTACTGTGCTACTTCACAGAACCAGAGTGGGTTGGAAAGAGCACCAGAGAGCAAGAGGTGAGGAACCAGATATAGTCCCCAAGGTCACGCCCTCATAACCCTGACACACCCAGTGGTGCGCTTTACTGATCTCCTAGACATCTAATTAGTCAAGTTGACAATCACAATTAATGGTCACAATATTTTCTAGATGACTTACTCCCTTATATGGGAACTGAGGAGAGGAAAAAAGATGGATTAAGTTGCACAAACATATTCTTATCAAAGCAAGGAGAAAATACACATGACTTCTACAACCTTTGTGAAATCACTCACAGGACTGTGGTGCCCATTATAATTTTCACTTTCCATTACTATTCTAAATTCTCTTTAACTTCTTCAAGTACCTCAGTCCTTCATGTGATGTGGTAACTCACATCTTTTTTTTTTCAATTTTTATTTTATTGGTAAATTCAAGGTACACAACATAATTACATTCATCATTGGAAACTTGCACATTTACATAATCTCTCTTGGGTCTTATTTTTTCCCCTTCCCCTGCCCTCCCTTCAACCCCTCCATCCCTCCCTATTCACAAAGACTTTGTTTCCTTTTTTTTGTTTTCTCATTAATTCCATCCCCTTCTTTCCTTTCCCCTACCCCTCCCACTTCCCCATCCCCTTTGCCCCTTTTCTTCCTATTTCACATTATCTATTATACCTTTTAGTCCTTATTTACACTTTCAGTTTCTCACGCTAGAGAAACTATTTACACATGTGTGTCCTATTTATTTCACGTAAGAGTATTGCCTCAATGTGCATCCAATTAGCTATAAATGTCTCTAATTTTTACTTTTTTATGGCTAAGTAGTACTCCATTTTATTTAAAAAAACACATTTTCTTTATCCAGTCTCCAGTGAATAGGCATTTGGGCTGCTTCCAAGTTTTAGCTATCATAAACTGTGCTGCTATGAACATGGGTGCACATATATCACTGTGGTATGATTCTTTTAATTCCTTGGGGAAGATACCCAGCAGGGGAAAAGCTGGGTCAAATGGGACTTCCAGTCCTAGTTCTTTGAGGTATCTCCATACTGATTTCCACAGTGGTTGCACCAGTCTACACTTCCACCGACAATGAAGAAGGGTGCCTTTCTCCCCACAACACCACCAGCATTTGTTATTGGTTGATTTCATGATAGAAGCCATTCTTCCTGGGGTGAAATAGAATCTCAGCGTGGTTTGAATTTGCATCCCTCAAATGACCACTGATGATGAACATTTTTTCATGTGTTTATTTGCCATTTCTACTTCTTTGTCTGAGAAATATCTATTTTTTTCAGATACCCATTTTTGGATTGGGTCTTTAAATTTGGGAGGTCTAATTTTTTAAATTTCTTTATAGATTCGAGATAGCAGACCTTTGTCTGAGGGACAGCTGGTGAAAATTTCTTCCCACATTGTGGGTTGTCTATTCACACTGCTGGTGGTTTCTCTTGCTGTGCAGAAGCTTTTTAGTAAGAAGAGATCCCCTTGTTGATTGTTTATGCTAGTTCACAGGCAACTGAGGTTTTGTTCATAAAATCGTTTCCTACACCAATGTCTTCAAGAATTCTACCTAACCTCTGTTCTGTTCAGCATTCCTGTTTTAATATTTAGATCTTTAATCCATTTTGATTTTAGTTTAGTGCATGGTGAGAGACATAGATCTAGTTTTAGTCTTTGGCAAGTTGAAACCCAATTTTCCAGCACCATTTAATAAAGAGGCTATCTTTCCTCCAGTGAGGGTGTTTGGTTCCTTTGCCAAAGAAGGGGTGGCTGAGTGTGTCTGGAGTTCTTTCTGCATCTTCTAATCTGTTCCACTGGTCCTCAGATCTGTTTATTTGCCAGTACCATGCTGTTTTTATCACAGTAGATTTGTAGTATAGTTTCAAGTTGGGGGTTCTAATACCCCCTGCCATGTCTCTGTTACCTAGAATTGCTTTTGCTATTCTGGGTCTCTTCTTGTTTCAAATGAATTTTTGGATTGTTTTCTCAAGGTCCATGAACTATGCTGCTGGGATTTCAACTGAAATTGCATTGAATTTATATAGCAGTTTTGGAAGTATGGCCATTTTCACTATGTTGATCCTTCCTACCCAGGAGCAGGGGATGTCTTTTCATTTTCTGATATCCTCTTCAATCTCTTCTTTCAGAGTGCTATAGTTTTCAGAGAAGAGGTCTTTGATATGTTTTGTTAGGTTGATTCCTAGGTATATCAGTTTTTTGGATGCCACTGTGAAAGGAATTTTTTGCCCTATTTCTCTCTCAGTGAGTCTGTTGTTCATATAGAGAAAAGCTATTGATTTTTGTGTGTTGACCTTTTATCAGCTACTTGACTGAATTTGGTTATTAAGTCTAGAAGACTTTTGGTGGAGTTCTTGGGGTCTTCTTTATAGAGTATCATGTCATCTGCAAATAATGACAATTTGACTTCTTCATTTCCTATTTTTATTCCTGCTATTTCTTTCTCTTGTCTAATTGCCGTGGCTAATGTTTCCAAAACTATATTGAATAGGAGTGGTGATAGTGGATATCTCTGTCTTGTTCCTGATTTTAATGTGAAGGATTTCAGATTTTGACCATTTAGTATGATATTGGCTGTTGGTTTTTCATAGATGGCTTTTATCAGATTGAGGTAGAGTCCATCTATTCCAATGTTTTGTAGGGTTTCTATCATAAATGCATGTTGGATTTGTCAAATGATTTTTCTGCATCTATTGATATGATCATATGGTTTTTGTACTTGGCTCTATTGATATAGTGTTTTACATTGATTGATTTTCGTATGTTGAACCATCCCTGCATCCCTGGGATGAATCCCACTTAGTCAGAGTGTATGATCTTCTTGATGATCTTCTGCATTCAATTTGGCACTATCTTATTAAGGATTTTTGCATCTATGTTCATTAGTGAGATTGGCCTATAGTTCTCTTTTTCACTTGGGTCTTTCTCTGCTTTGAGGATCAAGGTGATGCTTGCTTCCAGAAATGAATTCGGGAGTATTGCTTCCTTTCAATTTCTTTGAAGAGTTTAAACAGTAGTGGCTACAGTTTCTCTCTAAATGTCTTGTAGAATACAGCAGTGAAGCCATCAGGACCCAGGCTTTTCTTAGTTGGTAAGTGTTTAATTATGTTTTCAATTGCATTGATTGATATTGGGTTGTTTAGAATTTCTAGGTCTTCTTCATTAAACTTTTGCAATTCATACATATCTAGGAATCTGTCCATTTCTTCTGTGTTGCCCATCTTATTGGCATATAGATTCTCGAAGTAAGTATTGATGATCCTCTGGATTTCTGCTGCATCCATTGAAATTTCATCCTTTTCATTCCTAATTGCATGGATTTGGGCCTTTTCTTTCCTTTTTCTGATAAGGTTGGCTAAGGGTTTGTCAAATTCATTTATTCTTTCAAAGAACCAACTCTTGGCTTCCTTAATTTTTTTGTGTCATTCTCTTATTCTCCATTGCATTGATTTCTGCTCTGGTCCTTATAATTTCCTCCCTTGTATGGGCTCTGGGGTTGTCCTCCTCTTCTTTTTCTAGAAGCTTGAGGTTCAGCATCAGGTTGTTTAATTGGGCTTGCTCTGTTTTCCTAATATGCATATTCACTGCTATGTATTTCCCTCATAAGACTGCTTTCATTGCATCCCATAGATTCTGATATGTTGTATTGTCATTGTCTTTTAATTGAAGGAAATGTCTGATTTCTTCTTTAATTTCCTCTGTGACCCATGGATTATTCAGAAGTGTGTTGTTCAATTTCCACCTGTTTATGAAATTTTTGCATTCTGTTTCACTATTGATCTCCAATTTCATCAGACTATGGTCTGATAATATACAGGGGATAATTTCAATTCCTTTGCACTTAACTAAATATGTTCTATGAGCGAGTATGTGGTCTATTTTGGAGAATGATAGATCTGCAGCTGAAAAGAATGTGTATTCTGATTTTGTGGGGTGGAGCACTCTGTAAACATCTGTTAAATTGATTTGTTCAATAGTTTGATTGAGTTCTAGTATTTCACTGCTTGTTTCTTATCTAGTTGCTCTATCTATTTGTGACAATCGGGTATTGATGTCCCCCACTATTATTGTCTTAGTGCTTATATGATTTTTCATGTCCATTAGTATTTGTTTTATATAGTTGGGCACACTAGTGTTAGGTGCATATATGTTTATGATTGTTGTCTCTTCCTCTTTGATTGTTCCCTTTACAAGGATGTAGTGTCCTTCTATGTCTCTCTTAATCAATGTGGGTTTGAAATCCACTTGATCTGCAAAGAGGATAGCTACTCCTGCTTTTTTAAAAGTTCCTGTCCCATGGAGTATTGTTTTCCACCCTTTAACTTTCAGTCTGTGTGTTTCTTTCTGAATTAAGTGTGTTTCTTGTATGCAGCACATTGTTGGATCTTGCTTCTTGACCCATTCTGCCAGTCTATTTCTTTTGACTGGTGAATTGAGACCATTAACATTGATCATTTTAAGTGACACGTATTAACATTGTCATGACTTTTTCTTTTTGTTGGATTCTCCCCATTTACATTTAATTTCTTGCCATGCCTGATGGATTCATTCTGGTGGGCTTCCTGGGGTTGTGATCCTCATTGTCTTTTCCTAGGATATTGTCTAAAATTTGTTGGAGTGCTGGTTTGGAATTCATGAAGTTCCTAGGGTGGTCTTTGTCATGAAAGTATCTTATTTCTCCATCAATTTTGAAAGATAGTTTTGCAAGGTACCTCAATCTGGGTTGGAGGTTGTTTTCCTTTAGGGCTTGAAATACATCACTCCAAGCTCTTCTTGCCTTAAGGATTTGCATTGAGAAGTCTGCTGTGATTCTGATGGGCTTTCCTTTGTATGTGGTTTGTTTCTTTTCTCTAACTGCTTGTAGAACTTTGTTCTTCTGTTGGGTTTCTGGAATCTTAACAATTATATGCCTATGTGAAATGTTTTTTTGATCAAGGCTATTTGGAGTCCTATATCCCTCACTTATCTGTATGTCAAGTTCTTTTCCCCTGCTTGGGAAGTTTTCTGCAATTACTTCTGTGAACAGTTTTTTTATGTCATCTGCACTCTCTCCTCTTTCTTCATTGACTCCAATTAGTCTTATGTTATTCTTCTTTGCATAGTCTAGCAGCTGCTGGATTGATTTCTCATGTTCCCTTACAATTTTAAAGAAACCTTTCTTTTCCTGATCACTAATTGCAATCTTATCTTCTATATCTGAAATTCTGTCCTCCCATTGGCTCATTCTGCTGCATAGACTTTCAATGGGGTTTTTAATCTCCCGGAATTCTATTTGCATCTCTTTTATGGATTTCATTTGGTTCCTATGTTGGGATTCCATCATGTTCCTCGGGTCCTCTATTTTTTTTATCTGTATCTTCTCTAGATTTATTATCATGTCTTGCACTATGGGCACAATCTCTGCTGTTATGTGAGAAATTATTTCTGATTTCATTTTTTCAAGATCCTCTTTTGTTTCTAGTTCAGGGACTCCAGGTGGTTGAGTATCAGAATGTTCCATCTTGTTTCCCTTTGAGGTTGCTGTAGGTGATCTGGTAGTCTGGTTCTGTGGCTTGTTTATGTGTCTTCTCATTTTGACAGCTGGGGGTGCTGCTGGCACCTGTGTGGTTCACCTCCTCTGTGCTGGGAGTAGTGGCAGGTTGGCCTGGAAACCTCCTACTCTGCCCTCGGAGCTGTGACACATTGACCCAGAAGCCTCTTCTGGGCTGGGAGCTGCGACACGTTGACCTGGAAGCCTCCTCTGCTCTGGGAGCTGTGGTAACTCACATCTTTACCCCTCATGATTTATGTCATTGAGACTTCTGCCTTCCCTCCTTTATATGCACTCATATTTATAGCAGCACAGTTTATAATAGCTAAAACTTGGAAACATCCCAATGGCCCATCAACTGGAGACTGGATAAAGAAGATGTGGAATTTTTACTATAAAATGGAGTACTACTTGGCCATAAAGAATGAAAACTAGAGACATTTATAGCTAAATGGATGCACATTGAGGCCATACTCTTAAGTGAAATAAATAGGACAGACGTGTAAATACCAAATAGTTTCTCTGGTGTGAGAAATTGAAAGTGTAAATAAGGATCAAAATGTATAAGAAGGGAAAAGAATAAATATGAAAAAAGGAAAAAACAGAAACAAAGTCATTTTAAATAGGGAGGGATGGATGGGTTGAAGGGAGGTCAGGGGGATGGACAAAAAATGAGAACCAAGATATATCATGTAAAGGTACAAATTCCCAGTGATGAATATCATCATACCTAAAATGTACCAACAAACTTAACTGACTGAGTAGGTGGAAGTCAACTTCAGTAGTACCAGTGCAGTGTCCTCTGGTGGGAATATATGTCCTTTATGAACTAAAATTATAAACAAGTGAAAATTTAAAAATAGAAAATGTGTTTTGCTGGTGGGTAAATGAAATAAATGCCATCTATCCCCTCCAGTTTATCCCTTTCAGTTGTTTACCACTTACCAGCCCAATTATTTAAATACAGGATAACCAAAAATTGCATACTTTTACATTAATTTTTGTAAGATAACAGGAAATATAAAAATGACAATTTTATCAACTTTATTCAATACAAGAATCATGGCTGAAATGATACTTGCCTGAGCAATGCTCAGGATAGTCAGTACATAAACAAATGAGCTGCCCAAGTGACACTCCAGGTAAACTGTTAAGTGGTTAACATTTCACCTTGCCAATGCCCCCAACCAAATTAGAGAGAATCAGTTTGCAGGGATGGGGACCTCATAGCCAAAGGTGCAAAATGCAACATTCTGATAGTTTACACTCAGTCTCCCTACTACCAGTGCTGTTCGTTGACTATGTGTCATCTCCAGGCCAACAAATGGCATGTCTTCTATTGGCTCTCCTGCTCCATCTTCCTTTCTCTTAAATTTTAAAGGGAGAAATGGTCTAAGTCAATAGCAGTAAACAAAAAAATTTAATTAGTGTCTCCACATTCTTTCAATCATTCTCTTAAAGTCTGATCTAAACAAGAAAAATAAATGCTAAGCTTAGAGAAAATTCTTCTAAAACAATAGTAACAATGAATCACTTTATCTACAGTCTTTACACACCTAATAAATAAGATCAGGTGAGTAAAAGTTCATTTAAACGAGTTTCAGGGGATATAACTGCATATGAAGAAAAGGAAACAATATGAGCCATATAGTTATTTAATGTAGAGAAAAGAAAGTTATGAGGTGACAGTCGTTTAATATTTTTTGTACTCCCACACAGTCTTATCAACTTGAAAAACCTAGGTTATCAAATGGAAAAAAAATCCCAAATCAAAAGATTATAAAGGGACTAGAATTGTTTAAAGAGAAACTCTGAAACCAGTCTGTGTTTAAAAAAAAAGCCCTGTGTCCAGAAAGAGACAAACAAGGTGACACAAATGTCTTTATAATATCTAGTTTTTTGTTATTGTATCTCATTTACAGAAAGGAAATGTGGCCCTGTATGTATGTAAATATAAGTGTGTAGCAGGAAAAGGTGAGATCATTATCTTATTCCCATTCTGTGGGAGGAAGCTCTCTGGCACACTTGTGTTTTGCTCAGTACTTTCTCTCTACACTACACTATATTCTCTTTGCATCTCAACAGCCCCATGAGGTGAGCAGTATTAATTTCATGCTGCTGGAGGGTCTACATAAGATCATACGACCCAAAGAGAAAAAAGAGGCTCATAGAATACACACCAATCTCTCAAGAATAAAATTTTTCATGACTTTTGTGAATAAAAGCTTTTATGAATAGAGCTCATTCTACATATTTTAAACAATATTGACATAATCTGGTAAATACATTGCAGCACAAGTATAAGGACATTTATGATTAACAAAAGAGTATCTCCATCTTCTGGGAGCCAGCAAGATGGGCCTGCCAACAGGGTCATTCAGAGAGTCATGCCACACATTCCATTTGTAAGGTTCCCAGCAGAGTAGACTGTCCTAACCTAACTTACTAGGAGCTTTGACATCATCAAGGCTACCGTCTCACTCATCTGCAATTTCACAACATTTGAGGGAATAAGTCACCAAATTTGCTGATGCCTTATCGTCTACCAGACAATAATAAAAACTTGGAAATGCTTACCTGTTGTGTCTCAAGAAGAAATTGAATTGATCTAGCATCACTAAAGATGTGGCTGCTGTTTATCATCAGGCAAAAAAACCCTGTCTTTACAATACAGGACTTTCAAAATGAAAAAATGAACAATTTCACACCAATTAATTTTGATAAATATTCTATAAAATAATAAAATAGAAAATTGAGGGAGTTTTTTAGGTTAAAGCATTGTAGTTCCTAATTTCTGTGTCTTTGTCAGTTTTTCCACAAGCTTATCTAATGGAAATAAGATAATGAGGTATATATATATAGGTGTATGAAAAGACGTATATCCAAAATTAATTATTAGTTTAATTTTTTCATTTTTAAGTGGCAGAAAGGCACTGAGATATTGAGGAAGAGTTTGTACTTAAGAGTTTTTTAGGCCTTTTGAATCCTCCAACAGGCATGAGCTATATTGCTCTGGAAAAGTTACTTAACCTCTATGAGACACTGTTTCTTCTTTATAAAAATAGAAAAAATAGTCTGAAGAGTCACGTTGAGTAGAAATTTCCCAACAGACATTTTCCACCCCTTTCTTTTCTTTTTTCCATCTGCCTTTATTTGTCCATCCTTTACCTAAACTGGCTCCTTCAGCTTTCATTAAGACAAAATAGGAATCATCTCACACTAGAATGTGATTCACTATGCAACTGTTAGTTGTATGACAAGTATAAATAGAAGATGATCCAATCCAGTCCTGTGAACAGCTATGTCCAGATGAAAAGGTATTCAACAAAATGTTCATAAATTACCACATGCTTCAAATGCATCAGGAGACTGGAAATAAGGGTATCCTTCTGCTAAACTGATGCTTTCTAGCAGAAGTACACTGTGAGCCAGTATGTGCTTTTAAATTGTATGGTAGCCACATTTGAAAAAGTAGAAAGAAACCTGTAGAATTAATGACACTTTAACCCAATATGCCCAAACACTATCATTTCAGACTGTAATCAATATAAAAATATTGAGTTTTTTTTACACCACATCTTTGAAACCTGGTGTGTATTTTATATTGATAGAACTTCTCAGTTTTAGTCACACTTCAAATACTCAGCAATTCCTTGCCACTGGTAGCTCCCACAAGTGAATCATGCCTCATTGGCTATCAATCTTCTGAGCTGAGCACAGAGGGAAACCCAGTCATCCATCTTTCTTTGGGTAATGACAGTCACGAAGGGTTCTCCACCCAGGTCTTCCTCAAAACCTTAGTTCTGTTCTGAGCTCCAGGGTCAGAGAGACAAAATATCATTTGGGCAGCTTCTGACCTACTTAGGGGCTTCTTTGTGACTATTTAGAGGTTTTGGTGTTTTACTTGTAAAATAAACAAACAAAAACATTCTTGGGGGCAACAAGGTACACTTCCAGACTCCAAACCCTGATGGGAATCAAGGGAATTCAGGAACAATCTCAGAACTGCAAAAGCATTTTATGGTCCAGCTGTGAGGCCTTATCACCTGGAGTCTTCACCCGGGGTCAGTAATGTAGTCTGGCTTTGAAAGAAGAGACATTTGGGGCAATATATTGTCTTTCATTTGTTTGCAAAAATCAATGGAGCCTCCTTAAGAAAAGGAAGTGGGTAGTCTCTCCTCTACTTTCTTTTATCTTTGTTGCTGTTTGAACAGGTGCAAAGACTAGAATTGCCAGGTCTATTTATTGGAGTTCTGGACCAGAACTGATCATTACAAATGTGGTCACCAGAGTTTTTAAAGCCAACTAGTTAAGTGGGAGAATTTTTAGCTTTTGGATAATTAAAAAACACGTTTCACTATTTTTCTCATCTGTAGGTTTTACAATATTTGATACCCGGATTCCTATTACAAGCACCCTAATTTAGTCCCTTATGAAACCTTGCTTGGGCTTTGCTACAGGCTCCAATCTTGCTGTCTGATCTCCAGTGTGATCTCTTCTCATAGCTTCCCAACCTACACAGCTGCCATCAGGGCCTTCCCAAGGTACATCTCTGTTCATGTCATTTCCATTTCTAGTAAGAATTAGTTTTAGTTAGTGCTATGTTCCAGGCACACATGCACTTTACTTACTTACATCTTCACAATTCTTTAAAGTGGTGACTGTTACTATACTCATTTTTCTACTGAGAAAAATGAGGTACAGTATAGGAAAAGAAAGAGAGTAGACAATCTGTAAGTTATAGAACTAAGATTTAAGCCTTGGAAGACTGAGTCTCATCTCATTAACAAGAAGCTATCTTAAAATGTCTGTGGTTATTTCACTAATTATAAATACATTGAGACATCATGTTGTGCATCTTAAATACTATATCCTGTAAAAATTCAATTTAAAAAGTAATTGAAAATATTTAGGAACTTGTACAGTGCTTTGGCTGAGTATTTATTTTCTTCAGTGCTGGGAACTGAATCCCTGCTAGGAAACTGCGCTAGAGCTGAACTACACTCCCGTCACCTTTTTTCGTTCTCTTTGAGACAGGGCCTCACCAAATTACCAAGGTGAGCCTAGAATTCAAGATCCTTCTTCCTCAGCTTCAAAAGTAGCTGGGACCACAGGCATGTACCTGTATACATAGGTACATAGCTAGCTAAGTAAGTACTTTTATGTCTGTTGCATCATACAATAAAAATAGTAGGTTTGTGGGAAAAAATCTCAGTGGCACCCACATCCTCTCACAGATCTAATCCAAACATTTGTATCAAGGCCCTCCATCAGCCAGTCCCCTAATTTTCACAAACCCAAGCTCTCATTTCTCACCATTTCTTATCTAAAGTGGCACATCTTTGTAGCTTGAAGCCATTTTTTAAAGTATACCTTAAGTATCTCCATTTCTTCCAGTTGAAACTGACCTTTCTTATATAAATTCATGTAGGCACTCTTCCCCGTGGCATAGGATTTTGCAAATGTGCTTATCTTCATGGATATTTGGTCCCTTGAAGGCCAGAGAAAGGGAGTGCCAAGTGGTGGTGGACAGAAACTAGACTGGAGGCTGGGTCCCCACTCCTCACTTCTGATTTGATTTGGGGCAGGGCAAAGATCTTCTCTGGTCCTATTTCTTTCTCTGTGTTCAAAACAGATGATAATGATAATGATGAGGCATACTTCTCAGGGTGGTTTAAAATAATCAGAGTAGATGATAAATATTAACATGCACAATGAGCTGCAGATACACTACAATGTAAGAAATCCTTCATGTCCACCTTTGTATTCCCCATCATGCTTGGAATCTTGCCTCACAGAGAAGTAAATCTGTTTCTTGAATTGGCACATTTACATTTAAATTATAAAACAAAAACCCAACCAAGAAAACATTTCTTTGTGATCTTTTAATTTGACAGGGCCACATCTTTATTTTAATATTATTTAATCATTCCTTGGAAAATCCCTCTCTCTCTAACAGCATTTTGCTTTGTATGATCTCAGAAAATTACCATATTTCAGGCCATAGTGAAGCACAGAGAAAACACTCTTATTAATGAAAATATAAAATACTAATTATTTATCAGAGTATTCTTCCTATTATAAACATCGGAGCCATCTGCCCATCTATACCTAATCCACCAGTGCCATACCTACCCCACTTGGGAAAGCAAAATGTATCTCAGGTTGTGATTGCTGTGGGGATTGTTTGTTTTATTTTGTTTTGCTTATGTGTTCACATTAATAATGACCTTATACAAGGTATCCTTGAGTCAAAATTTTGGCATCTACTATAATAAAGATTAACACAGTGTGATAAATTATCTTCTTCCATCTTTTCACTTGCCCAATTGCAGAAGTTAACTTATAGTTAGAGCAAGGTCCTGTCAAATGCTCCAGCCTGAGCTAAGTAACAAAGGACTTTCCAGGATCAGAGAATTTGGCTTTACTAAGGAGAGTTTTGTAAGGTAGTCAGAATATAATTATGCAACTACGAAATGCTTGTACATTCTTCCTTCACTAATAAACCTTTATAATGCCAGGAGGAAGACAGGATACAAAACGTCTGACCTAACGAAGAAGCTCAAGTAATCTCTGCCCCAAACTTTCCACAGAGTCAGAAAGGAACTTTGGACCTAATCCACAGCATAAAAATCTTACTTCTTACTCCATCCTGCAAAACAAGATGTAGGATAATATTTATGCTTTGGGTTTACCTCAGTTATTTTTTTCTAAGCAGCTTATTTTGTATGTTTCAAATGTATCCCTGTATATTAAATTTTAAAATAATGATAGTAATAAATATAGTTCACATTTGACCAACAGTAATACTTTCTAAAAGTTCATACATTTCATGCAGCACTGACCTGTGATCTAGAGACAAGAAACTGACAACTACCACAGTCTGAATGTAGCCCCTCCAAAATTCAGGTGTTGAAGCACAGTGGCCAATTCAATGGTATAAGAGGTAATTGCATCATGAAGGCACCTTTCCTTGTCAGTGGGAGTAGATGCAGATGAAGTTCATCCTGTTGCCATGTGAAGACAACTGTTCAACTCTAGAAGATGCAGCATCAAGGCATGATCTTAGATGCAGACAGCAGCCCTCATCAGATACCTAACCTGCCATTGCTTCAGTCTTCATCTTCTCAGCCTTCTGAATTGTGAGAAGATACTTTTATGTTCTTTATAAATTACCCAAACTCAGGCATTTTGCAATATCAGCACAAATAGAGTAAGACAACAACAGAGTGTATAAATGGTTCCTTTTAAAAGATATTTAATGCAAATGCTGGAGAGATACCTGCAATTGTATGTTTATTGCAGACTATTCACAAAGGCCAAAAAGTAGGAACAGCTTAAATGCCAAAAAATTAATTAATGGGTAAAGAAAATGCAGTACATATACAAATGAAATACTATTCAGCCATGAAAATAATGGAATCCTATCATTTGTGATGACATGGATAAAATTGAAGATCTTTATGTTAAGTGAAACAAGCTAGGAAGAAAGACGGATACCACATGATCTTACTCATGTGTGGAATATTTTTTAAAGCTGATATTATAAAAGTTAACAATAGAAGGTTAGTTACCAGAGGCTGGGGAGAGTAGGAAAAAGGAAGAATAGGAGGAGATTTATTCATGGGTATTAACTGATATGTAGGAAAAAAAAGGTTATGTTATGCTATTGCACAGTAGGGTGTCTATAGGTAATTATAATTTTAAGGAGCTAAAAGGAAGGATTATAAATATTTTACCATAAAGAAATGATAAAGATTTGAAGAGATGGATATGTTTAACCTGATTTAGACACTATATAATATATAATTGTATTTAAACATCACATGGTACCTCATCAACATGTACAACTTTTATGTCTTAGGAATCAGTGAAAAATAAATTTAGTGTCAATAAAATAAATGTCCCCCAAACCCAGAGGCTCCTGCACACCCACACAGGTTGGGGCTTGCCCACAGAGGAGCTGCACAGGTGTGCAGGATTCTGCCAGAGGCCTGCAATTCCATCGGTGAGTCCATGCAGATTCTGAGGAGCAGCTGTGTGCTGCAGGCAGATCCCAATAGGGGGTCTGCCCCAACCCCAGAGGCTCCTGCACACTCGCCTAGGCTGAGGCTTGCCCAGAGAGGAGCTGCACAGGCTTCCACCAGAGGCACAGCATACTATCAGCCAAAGCCAGAGACCCACCTGGAGAAAAGCTGAACAGGCACACAAGTTATACCCAGAGGCTTGCCCAATACGATTGATAAATGAGTGGTGGCCCTAGCCAAAGCCTGTGCAGACAACAGGAACTGGGGTACACAGCCCCCCCAACCAAAGGCTCTTGTAGACAACAGGTACATATGGGTCCCAGCAAGAGCCACACCTATATATCATCACAAGTGTGCACAGGCTCAGGCAGAAGCCTGCCCAGACAACAGGTCAGCTCAGGGATCCAGAAGGCCACTACTCTGAACACAGAAATTGGTGTACTTGTGAGCAGCAGAGTAAAAGCTGCTTGGTGGCTAGCTGACAATTCAAGACTACTGGGTGAGCAAAAAGTCCTCTCAACAAAGACACAGCAGGCTGCATCTGTTGAAATGAGAAGACATGTAAATAAGTCTCAAAACCAGACTTCCAGATCACCTAAGGAGACCCCAAAGGGCAACGACATTGAACAATCTGATACTCAACCACCTGAACTCCCTGAGCTGACAATGAAAGAGGACCTGGAAAAAATGAAATCAGAAATAATTTCTCAGATAATAGCAGAGATTATGACCACATTATAAGACATGATTAATAAATATAGAGCGGGCAAAGATAAAAAAAAATAGAGGAGCTGAGGAACATGATGGAATCCCAACATAGGAAACAAATGAAATCCATGCAACAGATGCAAACAGATTTCCAGGAAATTAAAAACTCCATTGGAAGTTTAGGCAGCAGAATGAGCCAATGCAGGATAGAATTTCACATATAGAAGACAGGATTGCAATTAGTGACCAGGAAACAAAAATTTCTTAAAAATAATAAGGGGCCACAAGAAATCAATCAGCTGCTGAACAATGCAAAGAAGAACACCATCAGATGGATTAGAGTAAATGAAGAAACCAGAGAGAGTGCAGGCGACACAAAAACACTGTTCACATGGGGCCAGAGATTTACCCCAGTGGTTCTGGCACCTGTCTCACAAGCACAAGGTCCCAAGTTCAATCCCCAGTACCAAAAAAACCACAAAAACAACAAGAAAAAAAACACTGTTCACAGAAGTAATGGCAGAAAACTTCCCAAATAGGGGGAAACAACTTGACATATAGATAAGTGAAGCATATAGGACTCCAACTAGTCTTAATCAAAACAAATCTACACATAGGCATATAATAGGTAAGATTCCAGAAACCCACCAGAAGAACAAAATTCTACAAGCAGTTAGAGAAAAGAAACAAATCACATTCAAAGGAAAGCCCACCAGTGTGGGAAATTGTAGAATTTAGTTAACTAGTTGTAAGAATAGATCACAAGAAGTTTGTTAACTGAGAAAATTAAGTCATTTCTGGGAAATTCCACAAGTCTGTTTGTTAAAAGAATGCCAGAAAACTTTAAGAGATGTTGTGAAAGTTTCACAGGAGAAAAACAGGTTTTCCTAGTTTTCTTATTTACCATTTCCTGGGATCAGAGAACCCGTGGCCCAATGACTCTATGGGTGGTAAAAGAGATACGACTCACTATGCACATCTGTGATGTTTGTGATGGGCCAGTGGGCTTGATTTTGGCTTAAGTCGTCCTGCTCTCTTGGTACCATCTGATAAGAAGAGGGCTGTGGTGTGCTCTTTGATGTACGGGATTTGAAAACAGAAACAGGGGAGTTGTGAATTCAGCTGTAGCTTTTATTAGTCACTTAAAGTCACTGGTTATCATCAGAGGTTAAAGTCAGAAAGACAATAGCTAGAATAACTAAGCTGCTTTCCTACATGTATAAAAACCTTGCTTCTTTCCTTTGTGATTGTCCAATAGTGCCAGAGGAATTAAACTGATGTTCGTCCCCCAGGCTGTCTCCTTTTCTTTCTTTAAAAGTCGGTGTTTTCCGGGCTCTCAGGTCTCCCTCTAGAGAGACCACCAACACAGCAGAATCATAGCACACTTCTCAACACAAACCCACAAGGCAAGAAGAGCATAGAGTGATATATTTTAAGCCCTAAAGGAAAACAACCTCCAACCCAGACTGATGTACCCTGGAAAACTATCTTTCAAAACTGATGGTGAAATAAGATACTTTCATGAAAAAGAGCACATAAGGAACATCATGAATATGAAACCAGCACTCCAAAAAATTTTAAACAATATCCTAGGAAAAGACAATGATGATCACAACCCCAGGAAGCCAAGCAGAATAAATCCATCAGGCACAACAAGAAATTAAATGTAAATGGGGAGAATCCAACAAAAACAAAAAGTCATGACAATGTTAAGTCAATACATATCACTTATAACCATCAAAGTTAATGGTCTCAATTCACCAGTCAAAAGAAATAGACTGGCAGAATGGGTCAAGAAGCAAGATCCAACAATATGCTGCATACAAGAAACACACTTAATTCAAAAGGAAACTCACAGACTGAAAGTTAAAGGGTGGAAAACAATACTCCATGCAACAGGAACCCGAAAAAAAAGCAGGAGTAGCTATCCTCTTTGCAGATCAAGTGGATTTCAAACCCACATTGATTAAGAGAGACAAAGAAGGACACTATATCCTTGTAAAGGGAAGAATCCAAGAGGAAGAGATGACAATCATAAATATCTATGCACCTAACACTAGTGTGCCCAACTATATAAAACAAATACTAACGGACATGAAAAGTCATATATGCACTAATACAATTGTAGTGGGGGACCTCAACACCCCACTGTCGCAAATAGATAGATCAACTAGACAAAAAATAAGTAATGAAGGTGCAAATTTCCAATGATGAAAGTCATTATATTGTATACCTAAAATGTACCAATTATTAGAATGAATAATCGATAATGTAAAATAGGAAGAAAAGGTCCAAAGGGGTAGGAGTAGTGGGAGGGGCAGGGGAAAGGAAAGAAGGGAAAGGAAAAAAATGATGAGAAATGGAAAAAATGGAAATAAACTCTTTGTAAATAGGGAAGGGTGGAGGGCGTGAAGGGAGGGCTGGGAATGGGGAAAAGATAAGAACCAAGATGCATTATATAAAGGTACAATTCTCAATGAGAAATGTAATTGTGTTGTATACCTACAATGTACCAATAAAAGAATTTAATACAAAAAAAATAAGTAATGAAATACTAGAACTCAATTGAACTCTTGAACAAATGAACTTTATAGATGTTTACAGAGTCTTCCACCCCACAAAATCAGAATACACATTCTTCTCAGCTGCACATGGGTCATTCTAAAAAACAGACCACATACTCACACATAGAACATGTTTAAGTAAGTGCAAAAGAATTGGAGTTATCCCCTGTATATTATCAGAACATAGTGCGATGAAATTGGAGATCCATAGCAAAAGAAACTCAAAACATTTCATAAACACATGGAAATTGAACAACACACTTCTGAATAACCAATGGGTCACAGAGGAAATTAAAGAAGAAATCAGACAGTTCCTTCAATTAAATGACAATGACAATACAACATATCGGAATCTATGGGACACAATGAAAGCAGTCTTACGAGGGAAATTCATAGCAGTGAATATGCATATTAGGAAAAGAGAATGAGCCCAATTAAACAACCTGATGCTGAACCTCAAGCTCCTACAAAAAGTAGAGCAGGACAACCCCAAAGCCCATACAGGGGAGGAAATTATAAAGATCAGAGGAGAAATCAATGCAATGGAGACTAAGAGAATGATACAAAAAAATCAATGAAGCCAAGAGTTGGTTCTTTGAAAGAATCAACAAAATTGACAAACCCTTAGCCAACCTTGCCAGAAAAAGGAAAGAAAAGGCCCAAATCCATGCAATTAGGAATGGAAAGGGTGAAATGACAACAGACCCAGCAGAAATCCAGAGGATCATCAATACCTACTTCCAGAACCTATACGCCAATAAGATGGACAACACAGAAGAAATGGACAGATTCCTAGATACATATGAATTACCAAAGTTGAACAAACAAGACCTAAAAATTCTGAACAATCCAATATCAACCAATGAAATTGAAAATGTAATTAAAAACTTATCAACCATGAAAAGCCTGGGCCCTGATGGCTTCACTGGTGAATTCTACAAGACATTTAGAGAGGAACTGCTGCCACTACTGTTTAAACTCTTCAATGAAATTGAAAGGGAAGCAATACTCCCAAATTCATTCCTGGAAGCAAGCATCACCTTCATCCCCAAAGCAGAGAAAGACCCAACCAAAAAGGAGAACTCTAGGCCAATCTCACTAATGAACATAGATGGAAAAATTCTTAATAAGATACTGGCAAACAGAATGCAGAAGATCATCAAGAAGATCATACATGCTGATCAAGTGGGATTCACCCCAGGGATGCAGGGATAGTTCAATATATGCAAATCAATCAATGTAATACACTATACCAATAGAGCCAAGGACAAAAACCATATGATTATCTCCATAGACGCAGAAAAAGCATTTGACAAAATCCAACATGCATTTATGATAAAAACCCTACAAAAAATTGGAATAGATGGTCTCTACCTCAAACTGATAAAAGCCATCTATGAAAAACCAACAGTCAATATCATACTAAATGGTCAAGAACTGAAATCCTTCACACTAAAATCAGGAACAAGACAAGGATGTCCACTATCACCACTCTTGTTCAATATAGTTCTGGAAACATTAGCCAGGGCAATTAGATAAGAGAAAGAAATAAAAGGAATAAAGATAGGTAATGAAGAAGTCAAATTGTCATTATTTGCAGATGACACGACATTCTATATAGAAGACCCCAAGAATGCCACCAAAAGTCTTCTAGACTTCATAACCAAATTCAGTCAAGTAGCTCGTTACAAGGTCAACACACAGAAATCAATAGCTTTCCTCTACATCAATGACGGACTCACTGAGAGAGAAACAGGGCAAATAATTCCTTTCACAATAGCATCCAAAAAACTGAAATACCTAGGAATCAACCTAATGAAAGGAATCAAAGACCTCTTCTCCGAAAACTATGGCACCCTGAAAAGAGAGATTGAAGATGATATCAGAAAATGGACAGACATCTCCTGCTCCTGGGTAGGAAGGATTAATAGAGTGAAAATGGTCATACTTACAAAACTGCTATACAGATTTAATGCAATTCCAATTGAGATCTCAGCAGCATAGTTCATGGACCTTGAGAAAACAATCCAAAAATTCATTTGAAACAAGAAGAGACCCAGAACAGCAAAAGCAATTCTAGGTAACAGAGACATGGCAGGGGGTATCACAATCTCCAACCTGGAACTATACTACAAAGCTACTGTGATATAAACAGCATGGTACTGGCAAAGAAACAGACCTGAGGATCAGTGGAACAGATTAGAAGAGGCAGAAACAATGCCAGACACACTCAGCCATCTCATCTTCGATAAAGGAGCCAAACACCCTCATGGAGGAAAGATAGCGTCTTTAATAAATGGTACTGGAAAAATTGGGTTTCAACTTGCCAAAGATTAAAACTAGACCTATATATCTCACCATGTACTAAACTAAAATCAAAATGGATTAAAGATCTAAATATTAAAATAGAAAGTCTGAACCAGTTGGAACAGAAGTTAGGTAGAACCCTTGAAGACATCGGTGTAAGAAAAGATTTTATGAACAAAACTTCAATTGCCCATGAACTAGCACAAACAATCAACAAGTGGGATCTCTTCTTATTAAAAGGCAAACAAGTCTCAAAAACAGACTTCTGGATCACCTACAGCAACCCCAAAGGGAAACGAGATGGAACAATCTGATACTCAACTCCCTGGACACTCTGAACTGGCAACAAAAGAGGATGTGCGAAAAATGAAATCGGAAATAATTACTCAGATAACAGCAAAGATTGTGCTCATGCTGCAAGAAATGATTAATAAATCTAGAGGGGACACAGATGAAAAAATAGAGGATCTGAGGAACATGATGGAATCCCAACACAGGAAACAAATGAAATCCATAAAAGAGATGCAAACAGATTTCCAGAGATTAAAAACTCCATCAAAAGTCTGCACAGTAGAATGAACCAATGTGAGGATAGAATTTCAGATATAGAAGAAAATATTGCAATTAGTGAACAGGAAAAGAAAAATGGTTTAAAATTGTAAAGGAACATGAGAAATCAATCCAGCAGCTGCTAGACGATGCAAAGAAGAATAACATAAGACTGACTGGAGTCAATGAAGAAAGAGGAGAGAGTGCAGATGACATAAAAAAACTGTTCACAGAAGTGATGGCAGAAAACTTCCCAAGGAGGGGAAAAGAGCTTGACATACAGATAAGTGAGGCATATAGGACTCCAAATAGCCTTGATCAAAAAAAATCTACACATAGGCATATAATAGTTAGGATTCCAGAAATCCAACAGAAGAATAAAATTCTACAAGCAGTGAGAGAAAAGAAACAAATCACATACAAAGGAAAGCCCATCAGAATCACAGCAGACTTCTCAATGCAAACCCTCAAGGCAAGAAGAGCTTGGAGTGATATATTTCAAGCCCTAAAGGAAAACATCCTCCAACCCAGATTGATGTACCCTGCAAAACTATCTTTCAAAATTGATGGAGAAATAAGATACTTTCATGATAAAGAGCACCTCAGGAACTTCATGAATATCAAACCGGCACTCCAAAAAATTTTAGACAATATCCTAGGAAAAGACAATGAGGATCACAACCCCAGGAAACCCAGCAGAATGAATCCATTGGGCATGACAAATTAAACGCAAAGAAGGAGAATCCAACAAAAAGAAAAAGTCATGACAAGGCTTTTAAAACTTTTAACTTCATCTCCCCAAAGAGTGTATAATTCATTCTTGTTATTGTACTGATTAGTATTCTTCTGATTCTAGAGTTGCACACGGTTGCTTGTGCTATACTGGCTATTTATCATCTTCTTATGTCTACTTTTTAATTGGGTTATCTATTAATGAGCTCTAAGAATTCTTTATATATTCTGTTCATAGTTATATGCATTGTAAATATGATCTGTTTAAGGACTACTTTTCATTTTAATGATGTCATTTAAAGTTCTAAATTTTGATGGAATCTCATTTATCAATTTTTTTTCTTTTATACATCATGTCTTTTGTGTACTAGGTAGTTCCGGCCTACCCTGAATTCATAAACATTTTCCCTTATAATTTCTTCTTAAAGTTTTATACTTTTAGGCTTTCTTATTTAGGGTCATAGATCCCTTCAAGTTACTTTCATGTATGGAAATAAGTGGTTGATGTTAATTTTTATATACAGATACCAGGTGTTCTAGTGCCATTTGCTGAAAACATTATCTCTTCCTGGGCTCTTGAATTGAGTTTATAGTCTATAAAATGCTAATGTTAAATAATCTTTCAAAACTCAGTGGACCATATATGTGTGGTTCTATTTCTAGATTCTCTGTTTTATTCAAATGATCTATATGTCTTTCCTTACACCAATACTGCCTTGATTATTGTAGCTTCAGAAGAAGTCTTAAAATTAGGTACTAAATGTCTTCCAACACTGTTTTTTTTTTCTAGGTCCTTTGTACTCCTGCATAACTTTTAAATTTCAATATCCAATTCTTCATTTATAGCAAGTATACAGAGACCTGAATTTTTATATATATCTTGTGTTTTCTAATACTGGTAAATTCAAATACAAGTTCTAGGGGCTCCTAGAGATTTCTTAGTATTTTCTCTCTAGATGATCATTTCATCTACATATAAAGACTTTGCTTCTACCTTGCCAATCCTATCCTAATTGTGTCATTTTATTGCCAGACTATTTTGTGGGGCCTAGGTTTCAAAGTTTAATGGACAGATAAAGAGTAAGCATATCTGCCCTTGTTCCCCACCTTAAGGAGAAAGCATTGCATCTTCTCCATTCATATAAGGCATTCTCACCAGAAGTATGGAGTACATGTCTTTAATCTGTTGAGAAGGTTCTGTTCTACTTCTGGTCTCCTGAGAGCTTTTACCATGAACAGCTGTAGAATTTAGTCCAATACTTTTTCTCCAACTAGTGACAGGATCATATGGCTTTTTCCTCTCCTCTGTTAAAATGAGGACTTTTGGGGGTGGATCTTCCAATGCTGAACCAACACTGCCATCCCTTTAACAAAACCACTTTCTACATACTGCCAGATCTGACTTCTAATAGTTTGTTTTGTTAAACAAATTTCTATCTATGTTCATACTTTTTTCTTCTATTATCTTTATCCAATTTTAGGATTAGCACAATGTTGAGTTCCTAAAATGAGAGAAGTGTTCCTTCTGTTTTCTGCTTTAATTGTTTGATATAATTTATCAGTTAAAATGTATATGAACCTGCTGTTGTCATATAGGTAGGTTTTCAAGCTAGGAATATACTTTCTTTAATAGGTGCTATTCAAATTTTATATTTCCTCCAGAGTTAGTTTCATTAATTTCTCTTCCAAGGTACTTCTTAGAAGTTGTCAAATTTATTTCAAAACAGATTTTTGAAATATGCTTTCTATATCCTTGTAAATTCTGTAAAATCTGTGGTAATGTGTCCTAAATCTTTGTGTAACAGGAAGAAAAGGTCTAAAGGTGCAGGGGAAGTGGGAGGGGTAGGGGAAAGGAAAAAAGGGAAAAGAAAAAATATGAGAAAAGCAAAAAAATGGAAACAAAGTCTTTGCATATAGGGAAGGGTGGAGGGGGTGAAGGGAAGGCAAGGGAAGGGGAAAAGAAAAAAGAACCAAGATACTCATGTAATGGTACAAGATCCCAATGATGAATGCAACTGTATTTTATACTGAAAATGTACCAATAAACATAAAATGGGAGAAAAAAAAAACTTATCAACTAAGAAAAGCCCAGGACCTGATGGCATCACTGCTGAATAATACAAGACATTTAGAGAGGAACTACTGCCACTACTGTTTAAACTCTTCAATGAAATTGAAAAGAAAGCAGCAATACTCCCAAATTCATTCCTGGAAGCAAGCATCACCGTGATCCCCAAAGCAGAGAAAGACCCAGCTGAAAAAGAGAACTATAGGCCAATCTCACTAGCAAACATAGATGCAAAAATCCTTAATGAGATACTGGCAAATATAATTCAGAAGATCATCAAGATCAAACACCCTGACCAAGTGTGATTCTTCCCAGAGATGCAGGGATGGTTCAACGTACGAAAATCAATCAATGTAATACACTATATTAACGAGCCAAGGACAAAAAACATATGATCATCTCAATAGATACAGAAAAAGCATTTGACAAATCCAACATGCATATATGATAAAAATCCTACAAAACACTGGAATAGATGGACTCCACTTCAATCTGATAAAAGCCATCTATGAAAAACCAACAACCAATATCATACTAAATGGTCAAAATCTGAAATCCTTCACATTAAAATCAGGAACAAGGCAAAGATGTCCACCCTCACCACTCCTGTTCAATATAATATTGGAAACATTAGCCACAACAATTAGACAAAAGAAAGAAATAAAAGGAATAAAGATAGGACATGAAGAAGTCAAATTGTCATTATTTGCAGATGACATGATACTCTATATAGAAGACCCCAAGAACTTCACCAAAAGCCTTCTAGACTTAATAACCAAATTCAGTCAAGTAGCTGGTTACAAGGTCAACACACAAAAATCAATAGCTTTCCTCTACATGAACAACAGACTCACTGAGAGAGAAATAGGGCAAAGAATTCCTTTCACAATAGCATCCAAAAAACTGAAATACCTAGGAATCAACCTAACAAAACATATCAAAGACCTCTTCTCTGAAAACTATTGCACTCTGAAAAAAGAGATTGAAGTGGATATCACAAAATGGAAAGACATCCCTTGCACCTGGGTAAGAAGAATGAACATAGTGAAAATGGCCATATTTCCAAAACGGCAATATAAATTCAATGCAATTTCAACTGAAATCCCAGCAGCATAGTTCATGGACCTTGAGAAAACAATCCAAAAATTCATTTGAAACAAGAAGAGACCTAGAATAGCAAAAGTAATACTAGGCAATAAAGACAAGGTAGGGGGTATCACAATCCCTAACTTGAAACTATACTACAAATCTACTGTGATAAAAACAGCATGGTACTGGCAAAGAAACAGACCTGGGGACCAGTGGAGCAGATTAGAAGATGCAGAAATAACTCCAGACACACTCACCCACCTCATCTTTGACAAAGGAGTCAAACACCCTCATTGGGGGAAAGATAGCCTCTTTATGGTGCTGAAAAAATTGGGTTTCAACTTGCCAAAGTTTAAAACTAGACCTATAATTCTCATCATGCACTAAACTAAAATCAAAATGGATTAAATATATAAATATTAAAATAGAAACACTAAACCAGCTGGAAGAATGGTTAGGTATAGCTATTGAAGCCATTGGTGTAGAAGATTAAAAGAACAAAACCTCAGTTCCCCATGAACTAGCACAAACAATCAACAAGTGGGGTCTCTTCTTATTAAAAAGCTTCTGCACAGCAAGAGGAACCACCAACCATGTGAACAGACAACCTACAATGAGAGTAAATATTTTCACCAGCTGTACCTCAGACAAAGGTCTACTATCTAGAATATATAAAGAACTTAAAGAAATCAGATCTCCCAAATTTAAAAACCCAGTCCAAAACTGGACATCTGAAATGAACAGACATTTCTCAGACAAGGTAGTAGAAATAGCAAAGAAACAAATGAAAAAATGCTCAACATCACCAGTCATTGGAGAGGTGAAAATGAAAACAGCACTCAAATTCCACCTCACCCCAGAAAGAATGGCTGCTATCATGAAATCAACCAATAGCAAATGCTGGTGGGGTTGTGGGGAAAGAGGAAACTTTCTCCACTTTTGGTGGGAGTGTAGACTAGTGCAATCACCATGGAAATAAATATAGAGATACCTCAAAGAACTAGGACTAGAGGTGCCATTTGACCCAGTTATTCCCCTTCTGGGTATCTTCCCCAAAGATTTAAAAGAATCATATACCACAGTGAAGTATTTGCACCCATGTTCATCGCAGCACAATTCCTGATAGCTAAAACTTGGAAACAGCACAATTGACCATCAACTGGAGACTGGACAAGAAAATGTGGGGTTTTTTTATAAAATGGAGTATTACTCAGCCATAACGAATGAGAAACTAGAGACATTTAAAGCTAAATGGATGCACACTGAGGCTAGTCTTAAGTGAAATAAATAGGACACACTTGTGTAAATACTGAATAGTTTCTCTAGTGTGAGAAGCTAAAATTGTAAATAAGGACTAAAAGGTATAATACATAATGTGAAATAGGAAGAAAAGGGGCAAAAGGGAAGATGAAGTGAGAGGGGTAGGGGAAAGGAAAGAAGGGAATGGAATTAATATGAGAAAATGAAAAAATGGAAACAAAATCTTTGAAGATAGAGAAGGGTGGAGGAGTTGAAGGGCGGGCAAGGGAGTGGGGATAAAATAAGAACCAAGATGGATTATGTAAATATACCAATAAAATTAATTAAAAAATAAATGTCTTCTCTTCATGCAGGACCCTGCTGAGTCAATTTATTTTTTACAATTATTTTTTCATTAATTTTATTGGTACATTTTAGGTATATAATGAGATTCATCATTGAAAATCTGTACCTTTCAGTAATGTATCTTGATTCTTATTTTTCTGCATTCCCCTGCCCTCCCTTCAACCCCTCCACCCCTCCCTATTTATAAAGACTTTATTTCCATTTTTTAATTTTCTCAAAATTAATTCCATTCTTTCTTTCCCTTACCCTTCATTTCCCCTTCACCTACCCCTCCCACTTGCCCTTCCCCTTTGAATCTTTTCTCCCTATTTCACATTATCTATTGTACATTTTGATCCTTATTTACACTTTCAATTTCTCACACCAGAGAAACTATTTGGTATTTACACATATTTATTTCACATAAGAGTATCGACTCAATGGGCATCCATTTAGCCATAAATGTCTCTAGTTTCTCCTTCATTATGGCTGAGTAATACGCGATTTTATTTAAAAAAAACAAAAAAACATACACACACTTTCTTTATCCAGTCTCCAGTTGATGGACAATTGTGCTGCTTCCAAGTTTTAGCTATTTCAAATTGTCCTGCTATGAACATGGGTCCACAAACTTCACTGTGGTGTGATTCTTTTGATTCTTTTGGGAAGATCCCCAGCAGTGGAATAGCGGGGTCAAATGGGATTTCCAGTCCTAGTTCTTTGAGGTATCTCCACACTGATTTCCACAGTGTTTGCACCAGTCTACACTCCCACCAGCAGTGGAGCAGGGTTCTTCTTCCCCCACAGCCCCACCAGCATTTGTTATTGGTGGATTTCATGATAGCAGCCATTCTTTCTGGGGTGAGGTGGAATCTGCTGAACCTATTTTAACCCTACCCTACTCAGGTATTCTCTACTCCCATTAAGCTACTTTATTTCTCTCCATAATACTCACCACATTTTGACACATCAACTACTGCAACATGTATCTCTATTTCTCTATTACATGAACATCAGGATTGGGGCTTTGTACACTGTACATATTTTATTCCAATGCTTAACACATTAACTGGCATATAGCAAGCACACCATAAATATGTATTTTATTGACTAACAATTCTAAGCATTCTGTCAGGAGAATAGTTTCTATGTGAGGAAGTGTTAATAAAAAATGAGAATGAAAAAAAGTAAGTAAGCCTTATGATGGCAAAGACTATCTGGCTTTGTACCAACCCATTCTCTCTTGCGGGGCAGTGGTCTTAAAGCTCAACAAGGTCAGGGAGAAACTGGTAGCACCAGTGGCTGTGGGAAAGTTGGTTTTCTTTACTTATGGAGCATTGGACTGGCCTCAGCTACTGACTGGCTGTTGACTTGAAGCTTTTTCAATCTCTTGATCTTAACATGGCAGCTAGCTTCCCTCAGAACTAACAGCCAAACAACAGAATGGAAATCAACAGGATAGAAAGCTTTGGTAACTTAGTATCAAAAGTGATATGGCGATGCTTTGTCATATCACATTCATTTGTGGTAGATCACTAGTCCAGCTCATACTTGGGGGGGAGGTGGATTATATAAAGACATGAAACTAGAGGGGTGGGTATATGTGGCTGTCTTAAAGGCTGCCTACACACAAAAAAGTGATTAAATACATATTTGTAAGTTGTTAGTGTGAGAAAGAATAATGTTGGAAATGTGAGAAGAATGGAGACAACATTGCTTTAACAGCTACAAGGTTACAGTTATGAACAACTATAAAATAATTTGAAAAAGAAGGAAAATTTTCTCTGTATATCTTCTGACCATAAGAAAAAGTACAAATTATAAATAATCAAGCCAAAAACAGAGAAAATGCTAATTACACCTGAGCTGGAAGACAATTTCTGAGCAAAAAAAAGGGAGGGGGGGGTCCATGCAGCTAGCTGACCTACCTGATAAAGAGCCAACTCCAGCTCATACATCCTCCTACACCTAACATGTCCTCCTTCATTATCTTTTGTTCTCAGTAAATGTCTGTATCCAGTGTACTTTTCTATCAAATTGTGTAAACTAAATGTAACTTCTTCAACCAATGAACTGATGATAGATGCCTTGCTTCTGTTTCCCCACCCCTCTTCCCTTGATCCATATAAATCCTGTTCACCTCTGGAAAGGTTGAAAGAATAATAGAACCCAGAAGTCAATTTTGACTAAATATCATCAAAAACCTCAGGCGCCATGGGTAGATTTACTCCCTATGGCTCTCCTCAAGGTCTGAAGCTCACGAGGGCCCACTGGGTATACACCTTTTGAGGTTTTATATGGGAAGCCACCACCCATAATAAGAGGTCTCCAAGGAGACCTAAATCAATTGGGTAACCTATTCTTACAGGAACAACTCATACAATTAGGAAAGACATTCTCCCAGCTACACAAAAATATGGCTGAAAGACCTGCCATACCCACAGATACACCTGCACATATCCTGGGGATATGGTGTGGGTGAAAAGGAACCCTTATGGAAAAAGGAACCCTTGTAGCCAATTTGGAAAGGGCCCTACCTGATGTTATTAACAATCTCACAGCCATTAAAATTTCAGAAATTCAGCCTTGGATCCATCATTCCTGAGAGCACACCCAGATGTGCTCAAGAGAGCACACCCAAACGACTGCTGGAAGACCTACCCAAATGAGACAACTCCTTTGAAAATCATCCTGAAAAGACAATGCACTCAAATCCCTGCTCCTGCCACTCCAGAAACTGATGGGTCTATGCACAGCTGAAGCTCCAACTTTGGAATGAACTGTAACAGCTGCTTGTTTTATGAGGTGTTAAGTCTAGTCACCCTAGCTTGTTTGTTGCTGTTAGTTGGCTTCTGAATGCCATATCCCTACATATACAACTGTACAAAAATGTTCCCTATTAATGATCTGTATCTGCTCTACTCAGTTTGCTTGGCCTCCACACTTGACAAGCAAACTCAGGATACTGCGAGTTCCAAGCCCAACTTTATGAACACCAATTCCATAGTAATCTTCAACTGGACCAGATGGGATCCCTCCCAGTCTACTGTGTATTTGTATTTTGATGCATGCCCTATTCAAATCAACAACCCAAGCTGGGATTCCTATTTCACAGGATGTGGAGGCTTCGACTGGGAACAAGAATACCAAACCAATAACTAATATGTCTGTCCTTAATGGCACCAGCTACCTGGAGGCCAAGGGCATTTAGGCCATGGTAACACCATTCTAGATTGGTTCTGCCTCTACTGGGACTGCCCCCGTGGACTAGGGGGGATACCCAAATACCAACTCCCATCAAACTCTAATTGCCAATAAGGGGCTTTCAACCCAGTAAGGTACACTATCCAGGACCTCACCAACCAACCATGGACAAACCAGCATCAGATGAGTGTCTGGGTAGATGGTAAGAGAAAAGACCCAGGGGTAATCATAAAAATACCAAAAGTCTGGATCCCTCCACCCGATATCAAAATACCTACACCTAAACCTCGGCTATTCCCATTAACCCCTGCTACATTAGCTCCTGACCCAAAGTAAACCATTACTGGCTCATTAACTCCTGACCTGCTATGCTTGGTTAATTATACACACCATATCCTTCAAACTGTAAAACCTCAATCGGGAAATGACTGTTGACTCTGTGTCCTGCTCTCCGTGTTTTCCTACCTTGCCCTAGGTTAACTCTAGGAAAGAGTAAACTCAACTCCACCTCCACTCCAGGGCACCTACTTCAGTCCCACCCAACAACCTTGCGGGGCAATGCCTCATACCTCCTGGGCACAGCCTCTAAACCAAATGTCTCTACAGACTATATAGAAATCAATGGTAGCTCCTCAGGTTCATTAATGACACCTCCTAGAACTTATCTGTTCTGACAGAATCCATCAGATTTTCTCGAGCTCACAAATAAGCTTCTGTGCCTTTGCTTACCTTCTGCCTGATTTCTATGTATACTCAGGACAACAGGGTCTCCCACTCAGTCACCAAGCTCATTAAAAAAAGAGACCCTGTTATACTACCTAAATTGGCTGGAATAGCCATAATGGGGAGTTTAGCACTCAGTACCACTTTCTTAGGACTGGGTCAACAACAGTTTTCAGACTTGGGTATCCAAATTCAAGATGAATTCAATGCCACACTAGTAGCTGTAGATACACTCCAGGACCACATAGATTCCCTCACAGCAGTTGTCCTCCAGAATCAAGAGCCCTAGATCTCCTCACTGCCCAACAAGAAGTAACCTGCTTGTTCTTAGGGAGAAAATGTTGTTACTATCCCAACAAGTCAGACATTGTCAGAGACAACAAACCAAATGAGAAAAAAGATTGACTGATGGAGACAAGAGCAACAGACAGGTTCCCACTTGTGGGGCACTCTAGGGGCCTGGGACACATGGCTAGGAGCAATGTTAGGGCCTCTGTTTACACTTCTCCTGCTCTTCACAATTGGACCTTGCATCCTGAATTGGTTTATGTGCTTCATCTCTCAACACCTCAATTGTATAAAAGTCCAAGCATCTTATCAGCTCATGGTAACCTCAGCTCCCCATAACTATACATGCCAGAGTTAAGATTCAACCGAATAGTGAAAGAATGAACTATAAACAAAAAGAGGAGGGAATAAGCCAAAAGAAGATTTCTCAGCAAAAAAAAAAAGGTTTTCCTGCAGCTAGTGGACCTATCTGACAAAGAGCCAACCCCAGCTCATACACCCTCCCACACCTAACACATGTCCTCCTTCATTATCTTTTGTTCTCAGTAAATGTCTGTATCCAGTGTACTTTTCTATCAAATCCTGTAAACTAAATGTAACTTCCTCAACCAATGAACTGATGATAAAAGCCTTGCTTCTGTTTCTCCACCCCTCTTCCCTTGACCCATATAAATCCTGTTCACTGCTAGCCCCAGGCTGATTGCTTTGTGGAGAAATCCCTGATCAGTCCACCAGCATAATAAAGCTGTACACTTGCCTCCAACCTCTGGGTACATTCTCGATTCTTCTTGGCCTGATCTTGCTATACCACTAAGAGCTCCCACACTGTGGACTGCAAGTCTGCCATTACACAACTACAGAAAAGACTATTTACTCATGTAAGAAATAAAAAAGTGGAATAGTATGCTATTTATGTAACAAAATACAAATGCAGTCATTTATCTCAAAACAGCTAATGAAGACAAATAAATAAAATAAACATTTAATTCATACTTTTGGAATTAATAATTCTAAAGAAAGCAGATAAGAATGTTATAGTATATAATATAGAATGACTATAGTGAAATATATTTTAAAGATATCAATTCTCCTATCCCCCATAAATACATAGGCTTAATTCAATTCCAAACTAAATAGAACTTTTTGCAGACTTTGTAAAATAAGGATGGACTTTATTAGAAATCATAAACACATTACATTGGAAAGTTTAAATATATTAAATACTGACTACAGACACAAGAATGGCCACAGATTAATAAAACATATTAGATCACCCAACAATAAATCCTAGTGTATTTAAGAATAGAAAATATGATTAACAAAGAATCACAAATCAATGGACAGGAGAAAGAATGTTCTAAAATTGTTTGAGTTCATTTGATTAAAAATTTAGAAAAAAATAGATCGTCTATCACCTCATTCCATATATTAGAACAAACCTTATATGTATTAAGGAATTAGTTACACAAAAATATTAAAAACACACTCATAATATGGAAGTAGATACTATTTTATTTGAGTGGAGTGGTGAGAAGAAAATAGGAAGAAGTAATTTTTGAGAAGTTTTTTAATATTTAAAAAATTATTAATTATTTTAAAAGCAACAACATATTTAGTATATATAAACACAAATATTTGATGAACAAAAACTGTTTTTTGATGGTCATATGTTCCTTTTTTCCCCAGTTTTTATTTTTTATTAGTACATGTTTGTAGTACATAATGGTGGCATTTCTTGTGAGGAGTTGGTTCATGTACACAACACATCTTAATTCTTTTTTATGCCCTTCCCCTCTGCCCATTCCCACCCCCTTCCCATTTGAGAAAAATCTATCTTCTTACTTTCTATTATCTCTTTTATTTTGTTCATTTATATTTTGGGTTTCTTGTGTAAGAAAAACAATGTGATATTTAAGTTTGTGTGTCTGATTTATTTCACTTAACATCATAGTAATAATGTTTAAGCTAAAACTTAATAAAACTCCAAATAAAAAGGTATGTTTGATTACATAAACGTTTTTAAATCTTTAGGTAAAACATTCAAACAATCAACAAGAAAAACTGGAAATATATTTGCAGCAAATATGACAGTTAACTTGTTTATTAAACAGAGGTTAAAAAAAGATAAGTAAAAACCCAAATACATTAATGATCAAAGCACATGAAAAGAAATTCATGGAAGCAACACAATTAATGAACTAACATTTATGGAAATTTTCAGCTCCTCCAGGAATCAAAAACTCCATATTGATCCATAAAATTAGGGAGAAAAAGAAATATATAACCATAGCCTGGCAAGGATGGGTGAAATAAATACTCTCATACATAGCTTGTTGCACTATAAATAGATTCGTGTTTGGAAAACAATTTGAATAAATAGTCATTCCCATTCATTCCATAATTTCACTTCTGGATACTGATCTTAAGGAGAGCATTTTAAATAGAGTCACAGCATTAGGCTCAAAAAGATTAATCTCAAGCTTATTAGTTTTTTTTCTATTATATGCTTAAATCAGATTCATTGTTATTTTTCACAAGGACAATGGAGACAATTTAAAAGTGTAACCCAAGAAGAATCATTTTCTAACATATCCATTAACTTACTATATCTGTTACAGAAGAGAGAGTAACAGTGTTAAAGTAAGAGAAATGAATTATATGTGCAACAAAATAACTTTCAAAATTCAAATTTTGTGCATGAATAAAAAGACTAAAAGGGAATACACTAAAATCTTAGTAGCGGTGGTGGTAGCTTGATGAAATTCTGTCCTTTGAAATGTTTTCTGTTCTCCATCGTCAATTTTTTCTTTAATGAACATTAATAATTTCTATTTTGATGAAAGAAGAGTAAAGCCAAACAAAGACAACAAATTTGCCCTTGTACTAGGTGAGCAGTTTTCCTGGGCCTGGAGGCACAGAAGGCTCCAATGGAGTGGAGTGTAGGCATCCTCTTCTCTCTGCACAGCCTTTCCTTTGAGAAGCAAGCACAGCTCTGAGGCAGGAGGAGGTCAGGAATGAAAGAATTAGGAACAGCTGGGGCAGATTCCGAACCGCGACAAGCATCCTCCTTCAAAGGAATCTCCGAGGCAGGCAAGGTGAGTGAGAGTTCAGAGCTGAGGTGGAGCTTACAACTGGATGGATTAAGCTAAAAATGAACAGGAGGCATCTCGAGGGCACTGCTCATGCTCAGAGTGAGTCCAGAGAAAAATATGGCATCTGACACCTGTGGAGTAACCGACAGCTGAGCTCAAGTTGAAGAACAGTTAAGATCTGTCAGTGGTTGCGCTGACCCATGGGAAGGCAAAGGAGACAAGGCGCTTGCTGGAAGAAAGAGCTCATGTTGAATCAGTGAAGAGAAGTATCATTTGCAACTAAGTCTTTCTTGGTTTCTACCATTTGTTCTAAATTTTGTATGTTGTAATTTAGAAGTGATGTTTTCTAATAATTAGATTTAACTTTATATAATATAATTTTTAAGGAAACATATAAGATTAAAAAAGAAAAGCACTGAAAAAATATATCTGATCCCGGCTTGCATTTGCTTAGGCAAATGTCCTTGGCTTTTACCATTTGTGGGGGTTAGGTAATTCATTCAGCCTTATTTTTTGAATACTCTGGGCAGTGTAGTCAGCACCAGAGACACACAGTGAATAAGATGGAGGAGCTCCTCACCTACACAGGACCACTGTGAAAAGCAGACAACTCCAGGCAGTGGCATGCATGCTGCAAGGGATGCAAAAGTACCTGGGGCCAGAGAGGCTTCCCAGGAGTGACATCTCACCAACCCCAGGAGGCATGCAAAGATGAGAGGTTAGTTTTCAATCTGGCTTGACACAGAAGAATATGCCATGCTAACCACTCTCAGCCATTCTGACTCTGTCCTACAAGGTTAGGGGAGATGTTGCAGATATTTCAAACAAGAGGGTCACAGGAACAGATTTATGTTTCACAAAGTTCACTCCAAGGTGTATAAGGAAGGAATATGAGGGAGGAGGCCAGCTAGTATGTTCTTGTCAAAAGGGAAGAGAGAGGTCAATTTTGTCTGTAAAGAAAAAAGAGATATGGGATCCACAGTATGCGAAAAAGGAGAAACCGAAACATGTGTCCCAGGTTTCCGACTTAATAAGTGGGGAAAAGGTGGCGCCACGAGCTGGGGCACAGATAAAGGAGGAGCAGACTTGACAGAGAAAATGTTGATTTCTATGAGAACATACTAATTTTGAGACACCGTGACACATTTAATTTGTGACGTCCACTTAACTTGTAGAGCAGATATCAAGTCTGCACCTTAAAAAAGGAGATCTAGGCCTAAGACAGACTTACGAAACACTGGGCTTTAGATGTGTGTGATAAAACCACACAGACAGGGACTTGGAGGGAGAAAAGCTGTGGCAGAATCCTAACAAATACCAAGGCCAAAGGGACAATTACAAGAAGAGAAGCTTGAACAGTCACGAAGATGCAGTGGCCCTAATGGTAGTAGAGAAATTTTATGGCTGCAGAGTCACAGAGCTCAAAGAGAAAGTGGGAAAGAGCACTCAGTGCTGGGGAGAAATATCATAAAGGCTGAGAAGAATCCACTGCAGTCAGCTGTGGAAGACTATGGGCAAACTCAGTCAAAGCAATCTCCACAATGAACGACATGGTGGACCCCAAACTGTGGCGCCTTAGGGGTGGGCATTATGTGTTCAGAAAGAAACATCCACCACAGGCAATTTGTACAATAAACCCAACTGTGAAGTGGCCAAGACAGTGAAAGATGTGAGGAACTGTACTAGTTTCTTAGAACTGCCATAACAAATTATCACAAGCAAGGTGGCTTAAAACAGCAGACATTTCATTTCTCATAACTCTAGAGGCTAGAAGTCCAAAATCAAGATATTGACAAGGCCAATGTCCTTCTGAAGTTTCTAGGAAAGAATCATTTCTTGCCTCTTTCTAGCTTCTGAGGGTTCCTGGAAATCCTTGGTGTTTCTTGAGATATTAATCAGCTTTGTATTACTATAACAAAATACCCAAGGCAGGCTAAGTTTATAAAGAAAAAAGGTTTAATTACTTCACAGTTTCAGCAGTTGAAAGTCCAAACAGCATGTTGTGGACCTTGGCAAGTCCCTCCTCCTCACCCCTAAACCCAAGCTGTGTTACCTTGTAGCAGATAGCAATGGTGGGAGGGCATATGGAAGGAAGAGATCATGTCTCAAAACAAGGAAGTCAGAGAGATCTAAGGTCTAACAATCCATTCTGAGTGCATGGCCCCATTGATCCAAGGACCTTCCTCGATGATCCACTTCTTACAGGTCCCATGACCTCTCACATCACCACACTGGGAACTGAGTCTCCAAAACTCTTGGTTTGTGCACTTGGTTCTGTCCTTGATCTGTACCAGAATCACTAATCTCTACCTCCTTCTTCATGTGATCTCTCTTGTGTGACAGTCTCTGTCTGAATCATCCTCTCTTTTCTCTTGTGAATATATCAACCATTGGATTTAGAGCCTTCCCTGATCTAATATGTACTCATCTTAACATAATTACTACTGCAAAGACCCTTGTTTCCAAATAAGCTCACATTCTGAAATCCTGATAAACAAGAGTTTGGGGATGATACTATTCAGCCCAGTACAGAGTATACAGGGGAAATAATTTTTATTTGCTTGCTTATTTAATTTCACACATGAAAAAGAAAATGTGAGTCCTTCATGATACATAAAGAGGCAGATTTGAGAATGTATAACAGCAATTATTTCATAAGGGGTTCCCCCAAAATCTTATGAGATTTTACACCAAATTTGAGGCTCATGACAAAAATTAACCCTGAGGGGTAAAGTTGGTATGCCTAATAACTTAGCATAGTATTTTGTGGTCTCAGCAACTGTTTTAAATCTCTTGAAATCATAGAAATGTAGACAAGCCTTCTGGGAAATAATAGAGCAAGATTTTGCATTTCATTCAATTTCATCTTTTTCTCTAGGATAGTGTGGCTTTAGAATAAACCATTCCAATGAGGAATAACCTAGGCCTTTCATTTACAACTTGCATAATAAAATCTAGCTTTTATACTGTTTAAATAAATTGACCAGTTGGAGCAGGTATCATGTACTTATTATTTGTTATAATTTTATTGGGATTAAAATAATTAACTTATATACCTCATTTCCTCATGGCATGACTAAAGCAAAATAAACAGAACCAAAACAGATCCCTTACTTTGAAAAAGAAAACAAAGTTTCCAGATTAGTTACACCAAAGCCAATTTGCAATACTAGTCTCTACTCCTTCACTGAGAAGTTCTGTTACAGGAATTAGAATTCTGAATCTTAAATTCACATTCTGGAGATAGCTATTATAATAAGCAGGAAATGCAGAAAAGGATAGTTATATAACATTTTTGTTCCTACTCTCATCTTGCTTTAACTGAAATGCAGCATTCTAAAACTACATACACGTTGTTCTGGTGCCAGCTGAATAACCATAATTTTTATTTACTTTTAGTTGCTTCCTGAAGGCAAATATATATATATATATATATATATATATATATATATATATATATATATATATATGTACGTGTGTGTGTGTGTGTGTGTGTGTGTGTGTGTGTATAAAAGCTGAAAGGAAACACCTGCAGAATCCAACTTGCAGTCTTTGACTTTTCTAGCAATGTGATCCACCAACTGGAGTTTGGACACTGTTTCATTTTAGATTGGATGAAGGAATAATTGTGAAGTGCTTTCTCAATAGCCACCGGCTCCTTTCCCCCTAGTGGGAGCGACTCCACTCGACTCAAGGCCCGCATGCCCCAGCACGTTCCTCTTCCAAGTCCACAGTGGAGGCTTCATGGGAGGCTCTCACAGTCAATGAGGGGACCCTCGGCCCTCTTGTGAAGGCTGACGGAGCTGGGAAGTGCGCACTTCCATGCTGCTCCCTTCGCTCAACCCCCTCATCACCCGCACTGCAGTCACTGCCCTTTCTCCTCATGCACTGATCCTTGGGCCATGGCAAAGGAACAATAATAAAAATAATAAAAATAAAAGTAATGAAATAAAGAATAATAAAAACAATAATAAAAATAACAGAAAAGTCTAGGCTGGAAGCTGCCTACATTTAATGTTATCTTGCTTCATTGGGTAAAGTTATTTTGGTGCATCTTCTATCAAGTGCATGTTTTACAAATTTGTATCTATAGAAAGACTAGCGGTAAAATAAAAATAACTTTCTTTTTGCCTGAGTCAGAAACCAAAATAGAAAATGTCTTTTCCATGGATCCAAGTAAATATTGAGTCCCAGTTATGTACCAGGCATTGCCATTAGCACTAGGTAAAGAGTGATCAGAACAGAAATGTTCTCAGAGAGCTTAGTCATACAGCTGTAGTCTGGTGAGGAAAACAAATGCTAAGTAAATGACTTCATAGAGAGTTGTGACCTCTGGTAAATTCTACAAAGATAAAGAACAGAGACCTGTGGGAGCATATAGCATTGTAGGCCACATGGATGTTTCCATGAGACCCTGACCACAGAGACGAAATTTGATGGTTGGGTAGTGAGATGCAGGGCAGGAAGCACTGAAAACAGAGAGATAGGTATGCCCAGAGGCGGAAGTGAGGAAAGAATTTGGCCCATTCAAGTGTTTGGAGTAGGAGATCCATGTGGTAACAGATTTATAACAGATCTGGTGGCCATAAAAATAACAGATTATAGTGAGTTCATAATGAAAGTCTGAGAAATCATTTAGAAGACAACTATCCATCCACATGAGAGATGATGGCTTTCACAAAGGTGATGACAGGAGAGTGGATAGGACTGGATAGGGCCAAGAATGATGTCTAGACTCATGGCTTATATCATCTGAGTATTGGTTCCATTTACTGTAGTAGGGGCACTTAAAGAGGTTACAGACAAAATCCTAAATTGGGCTTGAAGATGTTGTTTATGGGATACTTCACTGGGAGACTTCACGGAGGAGACACCAAGTAGGCCAGATACACAGGTCTGAGATTCTGATGAGATTCTTTCATGAGAAAGACATTTGAGAGTCACTGATATGGAGAGATGATAATTGCACCAATAAGACAAAGAAGATGGAGAAAGAAAGGATTCTAGAAACAAGCCTTAAGGAACTCTGGTATTTGAAGTTTAAATAGAGTAAAATGAAACAGCAAAAGAACTTTCAAAAGGGGAGAAGGGAAGAAGGCCTAGAAGAATAGCTTTGTCCTAGAAGACAAGGGAAAAGATTGTTTTAAGAGAGAATAATTGACTGTTGTGAAATCTGCTGAAACATCAAGTAAAATGAAAGCTAAGCAGTATCCTTTAAATTTAGGGCCTTAAAGATGGTTGGTGACCTTAGAAAAAGCCATTTCAGGAATGATGGGGGTGGAAGCTGGACTAAAAGTGGGTGAGGATTGTGTAGGAATCATATTGCTCCACAAAAATTTGCTACATTATGACCCGTTCATGTGTATGTGCATTATCTAACAAGATATAACAATTATTAACATTAGATTGCCTGATTATACAGTAGGGTTTTTGTTTTGTTTTGTTTTGAGGGGAGAAGGGAAAAAGAAAGAGAGAGATTGACATTAGATTAATAATTCAACCTAAGGGCAAAAAAAGTGATGAACCACAAAGAAAGATGCTGGCAAGTGATCTAAAGATATGAGCATTACCTTCTGTTTAAGAATTAGGGACACATTTTCATGTGGAGCACTGATAACATGAAATATTATGAATCACTGCCCTTGGAAAGCAGATGCTTACCTGACACGAATTCTGTCTAGTGAAACAATTTATGGTTTGTTAAATATTCTGCTTTAAGGTCTATTACTTCAGCATGGCCAATAAAAGAAAGAAAGAAAAGAGGAAGGAAGGAAGGAAGGAAGGAAGGAAGGAAGGAAGGAAGGAAGGAAGGAAAGAAGGAAGGAAGGACTCATAATTAAGAGATAGGCTTGTCTTCCTAAATTATTTTGCTTTTATAAAGTAGCTTAATAAACATGCTAAATTTACAGTCAACCAGTAAAAGGTCTCTTTGGATAATTTTACTTCTTTATATACATTGCACATTATTATTGCAAATGATTTAAAACAAAATGTATATTCCCGTGTTTATAAACCTACATTTGTTCATGCTCATTTCTCCTGCACTCTGTAAATTGCATGAATCCTTCAAGTCACACTCCAGCTTGGTTCCCTCCATCACCTTAATTCTTCCCTCAACCCTTGTATCACCTAAGGTTTCTCCAATATCATGTTTCTCTAGGCTACTCTCCTACTCCCAATATTCTTTTCCCCATACCCCAGTGCCTATCATGGAATGGATGGAAGAATCATTCACACTTTCCACACATCTTCAAATCCAAAGAGTAGAAAGTGAGGTTTTTAATCATGTTTTATGCTAAAAGGAATCTAAAACTGGTGCCAGAGAAGTTAATACCAAGAATCTTTCTCTCTGTCTCTCTCTGTCTCTCTGTGTCTCTGCCTCTCTCTCTCCCTCTCTCTCTCTCTCTCAAACACACACACACACACACACACACACACACAGATTACCCAATCCATCGCCAAATTATAGCCAACATTTGTTCATTTCCTACCACACTGTCAGAAGTTTTCTCTTTTAGACTTTAATACTCTTATAAAAGTCTACTTGAGCAGATCCCTATCAAACTGGAATCCTTGTGAATGTGCCAACAGAGGAATTGAGCTCCAATGACCTAGCCCTTTATAAACTTTAAACTTTGTGAATCTCTCACTTTGGAGAAACAGAACACCCAGAAGACTGTTTTTTTCCACCATGAGTGTCAAGAAATAGTAAAGATGGGGACCGAACAGAAGAGGAAAGCCACCAGGAAGAGTGAGAAGATACCACGGTATCCACTCCACCTTCCTGCCCTCCCCAGCCGCTCCTCATAGGAGAGATGAAATAAGTGGGGGTGAACAAATTAGTCTGTTCTTAAAATAAAAAGTAATGATAACCTTCTACACTTTATCTGAGCACTTCTATTTTTCTATCACAAGTTAAAATCTTTGTAATGCACTATGGTTGCATTTGGTCACTTACAAAATGCCAACATCAATGCATGTATAGGCCACATTTTGGAGCCAACAATTATAAGGAAAGAAAAAAATCTGTGACTCATCACCAAGACTTTCATTAGTCTTTCTTCAACCACAAGGATTCAGTGCCTATAAATAATCTGTTCCTGATCCTCAAGACTCCCTGCTGCTTTACATTATAAATATGCAGCATTTCATAGATATGTACTCATTATTCTCAACTCTTCCATGTTCCAGATCTCATCAACCCTCTTGTCTTTGTAGCACATGTCTTTACCTCAGATGAACTCATCCTGCTACCAACCATACTTTTGATCCAATCAGTTGTCAAGTTCTATAATAATCACAGTGACCATTTTTGAATGCCTACTCAGTACCAAGCCAAGGCTGTATAAAATGGAGTCACATTTACAAATGCTTCATTCTGGTTTTCTTAAAATGTAGATTTTTACATTCTCTCATATGGTTCTGACTTTCACTCATGAGTCCTAATTAGGAGCATCCAATCTAGGGGATGGAATAATCCTTTACATAATTTGTAGCTCCTTAGGATAAAAATGCTCAGTCTCTCATGTACCCACCTTTCTCCCTCTTCTCCTACCCCAGGTGGCATTTGAATGACACTTCTGCATGGCAGCAGAGCTAGATGGCCTTCCTGGACAGAACAGTGTGTACACAGCCCCTCAGCTGCCTGCTGAGCTGAGGACAGGGAGCCATGGTGTATCTCATCTCTGTGGATCTGGTGACACTGCTGCTGAAGTCTGTACTTCTCTCTTGAACCCAGAGCCCAGGCATTGTCCCTGCTGCTCTGTCCTCCCTCTAATGCTCTAGTTCTTCCTACTGGCCAATGGCATAAGTGGTCCTTTGTAGCCCCTGCTGTGGAGTCACCATGCCCCTTACTGTGACCGTACTGTAGCAAGGCTGCTTGGCTCCCAACATTTCTGTGGCCCCCGTGGGGGTTTCTGAAACATTCTGTTCCACTCTCCAGAATATCGGAATCAAAGTACAGCTAAAAAATTATAAACTTCAAGTCTCTTCTGCCTAAACAGACTACCCCGCCTACCCTCTTAGATTCCTGCAGGGAGAGCCTAAATCAATTCTCCACCCAGGAAAGAGACAAGGACTCAATCTCCACCCCTGGATCTCTCACCTCTTTCCATCTTCTTCCTCTTCCTCTTTCCTGGAATCAAAACAGTGAGCCTGCTCCCCCTTTCTCTTCCTAGTTGGATAGGACCTCCTTTATATAAAGCTCTAATATAGGCATTTCTCCTTTTCACTGTGTAAACATAAGAGATAAAGGAATTTTTTTTTTTAGTTTTTCTGGTACTGAGGATCAAACTCAAGACCTTGCCCTTGTGGGGCAGGCAGCAGAACCACTGAGCTAAATCCCAGGTCCCAATAAAGGAATTTTTAACCTTTATCTCCAATGCCTGTCTTCTAAATCTACAACCTTACTATGAAATTTTATTTTGGATGTCAGACACCAAAGAGTAATGCTATTTTTTTTCCATTCCTGCTGTAAGTACACCCTTACACACACACACATACATCACATGGCAAGCACTAAATAGAGGGACATACATGTCCTACAAAACACAAAAGAGGTACATATGTATTGCGTTTTCAAATATTGCACACATTGATATAGGGGGAAGAGATGTAGCTCCCAAACCTGCTAGCTATCCAAAGCTCAAGTTCATGTTCTCTAAAATTGAAGAACAAATTCTAGGAATAATGGAGGTTAAGAGTAGGAAAAATTTATTGAGAGAAACAGAAGGGGGACTGGAAAGTGGGTTGCCCAGCACCCTATTTCCCAGGGGCGTTTTATGGAGCAAAGCCATGAGGTGAGGCGAGTTCAAAGTGGGACAAAACTGCAAGACCCAATGGAAAATAACAAGGTGGGCATGAGGTCAGGCAAAACCATGACCAAGAAAGTACAGTCACCCCGATAATATTGATTAAATGGGGATCAAATGGGAAAACAAGTCACATACAAAGAATTTTCCATTTAAAATATCAATCACTGCTATCTATCTCTAGGGGAAGTAGAACTACTCTTTTCCTTTTTTATAATGCTAACCAGTAAATGTGCCTTAACTGTTCTCCATGTTGGCTCCTTGCTGTGTTAGCTCCTTGAGGCCTGGCACCTTGAGGGCAGCCCTGTCTAACTGCCTCCAAGATAATCTAGTTAACCTACCTATTTACAATAACATTATACTCATCAACTCTAATCCTCATGACTTCAAAAAGCTGTGTTAACAAATGAAAGTCACTTTTGTCATAATGCCATTTTCATTACTACCCTGAATACAAGGTCTCCTGCCTCCTAACACCCAGTATTTTGTCTGTATTTCACTTATAGATGTCGCCAAACTGCTATCTCTGATCAGACTGTTTTCCCCATGAATTTAGTGCTCTATGTTGAAATTTTGAAGTCACTGTCCAAGTCCATCAGTACAGCTCTAATAAAATACCCAATGCTAGGTAATTTATAAGCAACAGAAAAGTATTTTTCTTAGTTCTAGAGGCTGGAAGTCAATATCAAGGTGTCTCAGTGTTTGGTGAGGGCTGCTTTGCACTTTAAGCTGTGTCTTCACAGGGAGAAAGAGCAGAAGACAATAAACCTACTCCCTCAAGCCTTTAGAAAAGGGCCCTAATCTTGTCATTGGGCTATGTGCTCATACTTTAATCACCTCCTAAAGGCCTCACTTTTATTTTTCATTAAGTTTATTGGTACATTTTGGGTATACAAAAGGATGCCATTGAGGCCATACTCTTAAGTGAAATAAAAAGGACACACATGTGTAAATACCAAATAGTTCCTCTGGGGTGAAAAACTAAAAGTGTAGGTAAGGGTCAAAATGTATAACAGGTAATGTGAAATAGGCCTGACTTCTTCATGCTACCACATTGGCCATCAGCTTTCAGCACATGATGGGGATGGGGTGGATATATTCAGAACACAGCCATCACTTAACCTCATTGGGCCTCAATTTTATTATTTGTATAATAAAGAGACACAATGTGATACCTCTAAAACTTTGCAGCCTTGCTCTTTTTAATACTGCCTTTATCAATAGTATGTGACCCTTGTCCCCACATACCAGAATTCAGAGGAAGTCAGCCTTCTGAAGGATTCTTGGTCCAGCTTATCACACCAGTACCCACTTTTATCCATTAAAATGATCTTCATAATAGTTATAGAGCTTTAGATCTGTTGTTTGTGGGGATTGAGAAAAATCAAAGCGATGACTAAGAAGGAACTGATAGACCCACAAAGATTACAATGGTTTAAATATGAATACCAAAGTGGACCCAATTTTTAAGGGAAGAGGGCTACATCTCTAGTTCATCCTACATTTTAAATCCTTTAATCCAAGTGGAATTTAAAGCATTGTCCTACCATTTATCCCTATAATCTAACTGCTCAGTGTGGTTTTGTGAACCTTGGAAACAACCCATATATTATGTAAATAATGAGGTGTAATATCATAAAAATTGAGATAATTATATAGTATTTTAAAGACACAAGTAAATTGTTTACATTTTAATCAAAGTGGTGACATATTTCAACTTTATGTTTAGTCAAAATAGAGATTTGAGAAATAGCAGTTTTCTATAGCTTGTCAGTCTATTTTTAACTTTTTAATAAATCATCCCATGATTAACCATATAGTCTCTTTCAATTAACTGCACCTCATAGAGTTCTTCAAAAACTCTAATTATATGTTAGATTATCATTCAGAACACCTGCTCCTGTGGGTTTCAGTAATTTCAGCCCTGAATATTTTGACATAAAGGGCTGTAATCATTGAGAATTTTATGGTTTTAAAAAAGTATTTGGAAAAGCTCCATCTTTCTAGCTCACCATAGCCTGCTTTACAGGCCAGGGCTTCTGCTTACTGAAGCTATTGAGCACTGCCTTTCATCTTGGGTAATTAATTTAGGGAATAGGGCCTGAAAGCCAAGAGTATGAAGAGGTCTAAAGTCCCACTCTGCTTGTAGGACATACCAGATTATCACTGCATTTGAAAATAAAAAGAATGGCTGTAAGCACTGGGTTCCTAGAAAGCCCATCCTCTTACCTATTAATACATTTTGCCTATGTCAAGCTCTGAATGCTACAAAGAATATCATTCTTATGCACAATCCTATTTTTATTTCAACATAAATAATTTAAATATAAATGACCATACTATTTTGTGTACACATCCTGTATATTTACCCAGCCAGTAGCAACAAATGCAAAATCAGTTGCACATGCCATATCCTAGTAGTCATTCAAAATTCTACTGTTAATCTCATTCTTAATTACTATACAATAAATTTTAAATCTTTATTATTAATTCAATTCACCTTTAACTGACACATAAAATATTTAAAGATTTATATATTAATATTTAGCATATGTTTTAATACATATATACATTATGTAATGTTTAATAAATTCAAAAATTTTAACTCCATTGCAATGTTGAAGATAGATTGGAAATGTGATATCTATCCTTATTCGTTTCCTTTGGTGGCTTTGAAAAAGTTTAGGTATATCATCTTAACCAACCTCATTTTACCTAAGAGGATATCCTCACAATTTAGTGTTCAAAGTGAGTCGGCCTCACTCTAAATGGACTAACTATAGCAGTTTTGATGAGTTATTGTTTCTTTGTGAGTAATCAGATGTGATCATCACTCCCACACATAACACCAATATTCCAACTTGTGTCTCAAACTTTTTATTATAAAATTCAATATATTCCTACCCATTCAAACTTCCATTTGGTAAACTAGTGTATTTCATTCTGCTAGTCTTAAAACTGAAGTTATGCAATTAGTATAATTAAGGGCAAATGTTTCAAATTATATGTGCCAGGTGCAATATGAAAAACAGTCAACACTAGAAGTAATATGAGGTGAGAAATTATGCATTCACCATAGGCCATGAATCCAAAATTTGCAATTTCTTTAGGAGTGACTCTTATACAAGTAGATTGCATCTTGGAAGACTACTTGGTGTGGTCTAATAGCACATTAGATATACAGAACTGTTTTGGCCACTTGGTCTAGTCCTTACTGCCCAGGGAGACAAATGTTAAATGAAACTCTTCCTTTTCTCTGCATTCACTCTCTTCCTTGCAATGCATATTATCAAAACACATTTAGTTTTTATTTTAGTTTTCTGGGACAAGTTTCATGTCCCTTTGATCCAATTGGTAAAAATTTACCCACTTTAAAATTTTATTTTATTTTTAGATAGCAAACTACATCTCATCTCCAGGACATAAAGCCCAGAAGCATCTCTTTCAGTGTTTTAAAAGGTTTTACCAAAAACAGCATTAGCGGCATTTGCCACAGTTAAATCTCAGTAGTCCTCAAGTTCTGCATGAAGCTGGTGCCTTTGACATTTAAGGAAGGTGATTTTCCTTTAGGTTTATTAGAGTTCTCTGAAGCATGTTAGAAAAGCAGGGTGGTTTTTTTCCCTAAATTCAAGATGGATGAAAGTGCATAATCAAGAATAGGATCATTTGATAGAGGGTGAGGACCCCGGAGCGCCTTGGAGCCCGGAGCCCCCCACTCCGTCCCTAGCTCGGCACAGCGAGACCAACCGGCGCAAGCTGAGGATCCAGGCAGTGTGAAGCCCCTGCTCTGTTCTGGGCTCTGCCCACGACAGGGTAAGGACCCCAGCACGGCTTGGAGGCCCCCCCCCCGCCCCCTCCAATCACGCCCTCCGCTTAGCTGTGCGGGCGCCTGCAGGGTCTGGTCCCCCCCCCACACACGTCATCCTTATCATTGCCCACCCCCCGCCCGGCCTCTGGCCTACTGGCTCTTCTGCTACCTGGTTCCACACTACAGAGGCACAGAGGATCATAAAGGCCCTTGGCCTGAGCTCCACAAGATAGAGCAGAAGTGAGTAACAGAAGGAGGGCCTTTCTCAGGCTCCTCGATGAAAAATGAAGCTCAGAAGAGAAGTCAAGAGAATCTCTGCAATAAAGGCACACCAGACCACCGTACTTGGTAAGTTGGAAGGATCGTTACCTCCCATCGGAACCTGGACTATTTTCAGGGGAACGGCAACAGGAACCTGCAGTAGAACTCTGCAGAGTTCAACCCTGCAGGAAGAGAGGGAGCTCAACTTGGGACTAGCAGCCAGAAATCTGCCTGAATCTCACAGGGCTGCTACGGGCTTGCTGAGACTCATTGACTTGGATCTGCACACGGCTGCCCACGTTGTCTACTGTGACAGCAGAGACATATCCTGAAGGAGGCCCTTCATTTTTATTTTTTGTTATTTACAAAAAAGAAAAAAAATTTTTTTCTCTTATTTTTAATTCTTAATTTTCATTTATTTCTACTCTTTTCAAATTTTTATTTTTCTCTTCTTTTATTTCTTTATTTTCTCTTTTCTTTCTCTCTATCTCTCTCATTCTCTCACTCTCCCACATTGCTCTTCATCTCCCTTTTTGTTCCTTTCTGGACCAAATTTGGATTTCTCCTTTATTTTTCTTTTCTTTTCTTTTTTCTTCTCTTGACTATCATTAGTTTTAAAGGAAAGTAAATACAGAATCTAGCCTTCCTATTGCTGTTAGGTGGTTCTGTTCACATCTTTGTTCTTTCATTCTGCCTTTTCCTCTTGCCTTCAACAGTTTCTTAGAGTTTGTGTGATTTTGCTGTGGCTTCCAGCCTCACCGATAATCTTTCCTGATCCTTCTACCTATCTGTCCCTCCCTCCCCAACTCCTCATAACTCTCCATCCCTAAGGGTAAAGTTACTATATTGAAGAGTTTATTCACTATAAACAGATGTTGGATTGGTCCTTGATTTTGATTTAATTCACACAGTGAAATGTGATAGATTAATAGATTAATAACTACCACAAATTGTCATTCTATAAGCTGTGCTTGATGTTATGGTGTTGCTGATTGTATCATTTGGGCTAAGATGTTGTGATTGCCTTCCTGGTATAATGAAAATGAGATAGCCTCAGAGTCATTAGAGTCTCAAAACCTAAAGACCAGCTATATCTTGAAGACACCTCTGAAAGGCAATCATTCCACAAGGGTACTAAACACAAGCAACAAAGATACTTATAATAAGCAATTTTGAAATATCAACCCAGGAATCAAACCAAGGACAATACCAAAAACAAAAATGAGAAGACATTTAAGTAAGGCACAAACTCAGACTTCCACCCCACACAAAGCAAATCCTGGGGGAAACAAGGTGGAAAAATCTTATAATCAGCCACCTGGACACCCTGAACTCATAGCACAGGAAGTAACAAAACAGATGAATGAGGCTTTAGAAAAATTCAAAGCAGAAATAATCTCCCAGATAACTACAGAGATTATGAGCAGAGTGAAAGACGTGATTAGAGGCTATAGAGCAGAAACAGATAAGAAAATAGATGAGATCAGAAACATGCTGGAAGCCGTGAATGCCCAGCATAAGAAAGAAATGGAAACCATGATCACCCAACATAAGAAAGAAATGGAATCCATGAAACAGGTTCAAACAGATGATGCCAAGAAGAATAACATAAGACTGATAGGAGTCCATGAAAAAACAAGAGAAAGTACAATTGACATAAAAAAAACACTATTCACAGAAGTAATAGTAGAAAACTTCCCAGACAGAGGTGAATTGAAATACAGATAAGTGAGGCATACAGAACTCCAAATAGCCATGATCAAAAAAAAATCTACACCTAGCCATATAACAGTCAAGATCCCAGAAACCATACAGAAGAACAAAATCCCACAGGCAGTTAGAGAAAAGAAACAAATCACCTACAAAGGAAAGCCCATCAGAATCACGGCAGACTTCTCAACACAATCCCTCAAATCAAGGAGACCCTGGAGTGAAAAGGTGAAGCCCTAAAACAAAATAACTTCCAACCTAGACTGTTGTATCCTGAAAAATTAGCTTTCAAAATCTATGGGGAAATTAGATACTTCCACGACAAAGAACACCTGAGAAATTTCATAAACACCAAAACAGAACTCCAAATAATTCTAAGCAATATCCTAGGAAAAGACAATGAAGGTCACAACTCCATGAGGCCCAACAGAGGGACTCCACCGGGCAAGGTGAGAAACTAAAGAGAAAGGGGGGAAAAAAAAGAAATAAAAGAGCCAACAACAGTAAAACATCATGACAAGGATGAGTCAATATCTATCAATTATAACTATCAATGTTAATGGCCTTAATTCACCAATCAAAAGAAATACACTGACAGAATGGATTAAGAAGCAAAATCCAACAATATGCTGTATACAAGAAACACACCTACTAACTCAAAAAGAAATTCGTAGACTGAAAGTAAAAGGATGGAAAACAGTTCTCCATGTGACAGGAACCCAGAAAAAAGCAGGGGTAGCAATCCTATTTGCAGACCAGGTAGATCTCAAACCAAAATTAATTAAGAGAGACAAAGATGGTCACTCCATCCTTGTGAAGGGAACAATTCAAGAAGAGATGACTATCCATAATATATATGCATCAAATACAAATGCCCCCAACTATACAAAACAAATGTTAATGGACATGAAAAGCCAAATAACCACTAATACAATTGTAGTAGGGGACCTCAATACCCCACTATCACAAATAGACAGATCATCTAGATAAAAAATTAAAAACGAAATTCTAGAACTGAACCAAGCTATTGAATAAATGGGCTTAATAGATGTTTACAAACTGTTCCACCCCCATGAAATCAGAATATACATTCTTTTTGGCTGCACATGGGTCATTCTCCAAAATATGCTAGCTCATACGACATGTCTAAGAAAATGTAAAAGAACTGAAATTACCCCCTGTATATTATCAGACCACAGTGCAATAAAATTGGAGATCAATAAGATAAGAAACTGCAAAACTCCCAAAAATACATGGAAATTGAATAACACCCTCCTGAACAACCAATGAGACACAGAGGAAATTAAAGAAGAAATTAAACAGTTTCTACAAGTAAATGATAATGCCAGTGCAACATACAGGAATCTATGGGACACAATGAAAGCAGTTCTATGTGGGAAATTCATAGCAGTGAATGCCTATATTAGGAAAACAGAGAAAACTCAGAAAAATAACCTAATGCAGAACCTCAAGCTCCTAGAAAAAGAGGAGCATAACAAACCCAAACCTCATACAAAAGAGGAAATTATAAAGATCAGAGCAGAAATCAATGCAGTGGAGACTAAGAGAACGTTACAAACAATCAATGAATCAAAGAGTTGGTTTTTCAAAAGAATAAATAAAATTGATAAACCTTTAGCCAACCTTATCAAAAAAAGGAAAGAAAAGGCTCAAATCCATGCAATTAAGAATGGAAAAGGTGAAGTCACAACAGACGCAGCAGAAATCCAGAGGATCATCAATACCTACTTTGAGAACCTGTACTCTAATAAAATGGAAAACACAGAAGAAATGGACAGATTCCTAGATACATATGAATTGCCAAAGTTAAATGAAGAAGATAATAGACATTCTAAACACCCCAATTACAATGAATGAAATTGAAAATGTAATAAAATATTTACCAACAAAGAAAAGCCCAGGTCGTGATGGCTTTTCTGCTGAATTCTACAAGATATTTGAAGAAGAACTATCACCATTATTCTTTAAACTCATCAAGGCAATTGAAGGGGAAGCAATTCATTCCTGGAAGCAAGTGTTACTTTGATTCCAAAACCAGGGAAAGACCCAACCCCAAAAGAGAACAATTAAGAATGAAAAAAATGAAGTCACAACAGACCCTGCAGAAATCCACCATCAATATCTACTTTGAGAACCTGTACTCTAATAAAATGGAAAACACAGAAGAAATGGACAGATTCATAGATAAATACGAATTGCCAAAGTTAAATGAAGAATATATAGAAATTCTAAACATCCCAATTACAATGAGTGAAATTGAAAATGTAATAAAAAATTTACCAACAAAGAAAAGCCCAGGTCCTGATGGCTTCACTGCTGAACTCTAGAAGACATTTAAAAAAGAACTATCGCCATTGCTCTTTAAACTCATTAAGGAAACTGAAATGGAAGCAAGGCTCTCAAACTCATTCCTGGGGATTCCAAAACCAGAGAAAGACCCAACCCAAGAAGAGAATTACAGACCAATCTCCCTAATGAACACAGATGCAAAAATGCTCAACAAGATACTGGCAAACAGAATACAGAGGGTCATCAAGAAGATCATACACATTGACCAAGTCAGATTTATCCCAGGGATGCAAGTATGGTTCAACATTCAAAAATCAGTAAATGGAATACACTATGTTAACAGAGCCAAGGACAAAAACCATATGATCATCTCAATAGATGCAGAAAAGGCATTTGACAAAATCCAACACCCATTCATGATAAAAACCTTAGAGAAAATTGGAATAGAAGGTCTTTACCTCAACCTGATTAAGGCTATTTATGAAAAACCAACAGCCAACATCATACTAAATGGTCAAAAACTGAAAACTTTCACACTACAATCAGGAACAAGATAAGGATGCCCACTATCACCACTCCTGTTCAATATAGTTCTGGAAACATTAGCCACAGCAATTAGAAAAGAGAAAGAAATAAAATAAAAGGAATAAAGATAGGAAAGGAAGAAGTAAAGCTGTCATTATTTGCTGCTAATATGATACTTTACATAGAAGACCCAAAAAACTCGCTCAAAAGTCTTCTAGACCTAATTGACAGATTCAGTAGAGTAGCTGGATATAAGGTCAACACAAAAAACAATAGCCTTCTTATACACAAATAGCAGACAAATTGAGAGAGAAATTAGGGAAACAATTCCTTTCACAATAGCATCCAAAAAAATAAAATATCTAGGAATCAACCTAACAAAGGAAGCAAAAGACCTCTGCACTGAAAACTAGAGCATTCTGGAAAAAGAGATCGAGGAGGATATAAGAAAATGGAAAGACATCCCTTGTTCCTGGGAAGGAAGAACCAATATAGTGAAAATGGCCATACTTCCAAAACTACTATATAGATTTAATGCAATGCCAATTGAAATAACAACAATATACATCACAGAACTAGAGCAAACAATCCAAAAATTCATTTGGAACCAGAAGAGACCTAGAATAGCAAAAGCAATTCTAGGCAACAGAGACATAGCTGGGGGTATCACAACCCCCAACTTGAAACTGTACTACAAAGCTACTGTGATAAAAAAAAAAAAAAAAAAAAAAAAAAAAAAAAACAACAGCAGGGTACTGGCAAAGAAACAGACCCACGGATCAGTGGAATAGATTAGAAGACACAGAAACAACTTCAGACATATTCAGCCACCTCATCTTTGACAAAGGAGCCAACCGTCCTCACTGGAGGAAATATAGCCTATTTAATAAATGGTGTTGAAAAAACTGGATTTCAACCTGCCAAAGATTAAAACTAGACCAATCCCTATCAACATGTACTAAACTAAGATCAAAATGGATTAAATATCTAAATATTAAGACAGAAACACTAAATTTGCTGGAAGATAAGTTAGGTAGAACTCTTGAAAACATTGGCATAGGAAAAGACTATGAACAAAACCTCAGTAGCACAGGAACTAACACAAAGAATCGACAACTGAGATCTCATCTTATTAGAAAGCTTCTGCACTGCAAGAGAAACCACCAACTGAACTAAGAGATAACCTACAATGTGGGAAAAAAATTTTAGTAGCTGTACCTCAGACAAAGGTCTACTATCTAGAATATATAAAGAATTGAAAAAAATCAGACCCCCCCAAATTCAAAAACCCAATTCAAAAATTGGCGTCTGAAATGAACAGAGATTTCTTAGACAAAGAAGTAAAAGCACCAAATACATGAAAAAATGTTTAACATCCCTGGTCATTTGAGAGATGCAGATGAAAACAACACTGAGATTTCACCTCACCCCAGAAAAAAAATGGCTACTATCAAGAAATCAACCAATAACAAATGCTGGCGGGGGTGTGGAGAGAAAGGAACCCTTCTCCACTGTTGGCGGGAGTGCAGACTGGTGCAACCACTGTGGAAATCAGTATGGAGATACCTCAGAGAACTAGGACTAGAGGTCCCATTGGACCCAGCTATTCCCCTGTTGGGTATCTTCCTCAAAGAATTAAAAGAATCATACCACAGTGATATATGTGCACCCATCTTTACAGCGCCACAGTTTGTAATAGCTAAAGCTTGGAAACAGCCCAAGTGCCCTTCAACCGGAAACCAGATAAAGAAGATGTGGTTTTTTTATAAAATGGAGTGTTACTCAGCCATAAAGAATGAGAAACTAGAGACATTTATAGCTAAATGGATGCATATTGAGGCCATACTCTTAAGTGAAATAAATAGGACACACATGTGTAAATGCCAGTTTCTCTAGTGTGAGAAATTGAAAGTATAAATAAGGATGAAAATGATTAAAATGAATAATTGATAATTTGAAATAGTAAAAGGTCCAAAGGTGTACAGGTGGTGGGAAGAGAAGGGGGGAAGGGAAAGGAAAAATTATGAGAAAAGAAAAAAAATGGAAACAAAGTCTATGTAAATAGGGAAGAGTGGAGGGGGTGAAGGGTGCACAGGTAATGGGGACAAAAATAAGAGCTAAGATACATCATGTACAAGTACAAGCACCCAATGATAAATGTAAACATATTGTATACCTAAAATGTACCAATAAAAGAATTTAAAAAAAAAGAATAGGATCATTTGACCCAGCTGTATGACTGAGATTTTTGATAGAACACCAATGCTTGATTCACAAAATCTTCAAATTTAAGAGACAGAAGGAACATTGAGAGGGTCTACTATTCTTTGAATGAATGAGTAAATCACCATTAAGTAGATGCAAGATCTTATTATTGCTAGAAAATATGACAAGGCTAAATCTTCTAATTTGCCACCTCACACTGCTTTTCTCCAGGCCTTCTCCAAAGAAGAGTCAAAGGGATTTAATAGTTATGCATAACAATGTGCAAGGGATTGCAAGGAAATTGTTAGCATTCTCCACATTTTAGACATTCTAGGAGCTAGACAACCTACTTACTTTACCATTGTTACCTCAAGTTGCTGATCAATGCTGAAAGGTTGACAAGGTAAGATTCAGCAGTCACAAACATGGTTTGTGAAAAATCAGAGAAAAACTTATACAAACCAATATTTTCTGTGCTACATCGGTTTCTATAAGGTGGCTGATTGGAGGGCGACAGCATAGAGAAAGGCTCCAACCCAATAAAATAGGTTGACCTCGATACAAAGAAACACATTAACTAAAAAAGCTAATTAAATGTCAGAGCTGAATGCAACTTCAAACAAATGGATTTAATAGATATCTACAAAGCATTCTATTCTAGCCTACTACAACAAAATACACTCTCTTCTCAGCAGCATACAGAACTTTCTCTAAAACAGACCATATACTACCCCATAAAGCCTGCTTAAATAAATACTAAATAAATAATCCCATATATCCTATCAGATCATAGTGTACTGAAACTTGAATCCCAGTTCAGCCAATTACAATTAAGTTATTTTTACTGTTCCACGGATGTCACATAAACCTTTGACTTTCTCTCTAATCATCTATAAAATAGAAACAATAATCTACATTACCCAATTTTTCTAGGCATTAAATGAGGTGATGCAGAAGGTCACAGGAATGTCAGTTACATCATTTTAGTTAAAAAAAAAAAACTTTTACACCCCTCCAATAGCAATATTCAATACATTTGGGAAGGTACATCTTGACAGAAGAAGTACTTTAAGTGAGCACAGTTTGTTTCTAAATGATTTCAGAGAAAGGGCTAAGTGAAGCCTTCCTAAAATAATCATCCCTATTCTCCAGTAATCCTTCATTTAATAGATAGTAGGTGCTTTATATTTTAATCCTGTTTCATAAGCAGCTGCTTTCATTGTGTCCTATAAATTCTGATATGTTTTATTGGGATTGTCATTTAATTATAGAAACTATCAGATTTCTTTTTTAATTTCCTCTGTGACCCATTGGTTGTTCAGGAATGTATTGTTCAATTTTCATGTGTTTATGAAATTCTTGTGGTTTCTTTTGCTATTGATCTCCAATTTTATCACACTATGATCTCATAATATATTGAGGATAACTTCAATTCCTTTGTATTTACTTAAACATGTTCTATGTGATCCATTTCAAAGAATGACCTGTGTGCAGCCAAAAAAAATGTTTATTCTGATTTTTGGGGGTGGAACACTCTGTAGACATCTGTTAAGTCCATTTGTTCAAGAGTTTGACTGAGTTCTGATATTTTATTATTTTTTATCTACTTGATCTATCTGTGATAATGGGGTATTGAGGTCTCCACTCCTGTTGCATTAGTGCTTAGTTGATTTTTCATGGCCATCAATATTTGTTTTATATAGTTGGGTACACTAGTATTTGGTGCATGTATATTTATTATCATCATCTCTTTCTCTTGGATTGTGGTGGCCTTCTTTGTCTCTCTTTATTCGTGTTGGTTTGAAATCCATTTTATTTGCAAATAGGATAGCTATGCCTGCTTTTTTTTCGTTCCTGTCCCATGAAGTATTGTTTGCCACCCTTTAACTTTCAGTTTATGAGTTTCTTTTGAGTTAAGTGTGTTTGCTGTATGCAAAATATAGTTGGATCTTACTTGTTGACCCATTCTGCCAGGCTGTTTCTTTTGATTCATGAATTGAGACCATTAACATTGATGGTTATAACTGATATGTATTGACTTATCCTTGTCATGATCTTTTCCTATTGTTGGATTCTCCCCCTTTGCATTTAATTTCTTTTCTTGCCTGATGGATTCATTCTTTTGGGTTTCATGGGGTTGTGTCTCATTGTCTTTTCATAGGATATTGGTTAAAATTTTTTGCAGTGCTAATTTTGTATTCATGAAGTTCCTCAGGTGTTCTTTCTCATGAAAGTATCTTATTTCTCCATGGATTTTGAAAGATAGTTTTGCAGGGTACATCAGTCTGGGTTGGAAGTTGTTTTCTATTAGGGCCTGAAATACTTCACTCCCAGCTCTTCTTTACTTGAGGGTTTGTGTTGAGAAGTCTGCTGTGACTATGATGGGCTTCCCTTTGTATATGATTTGTTTCTTTTCTCTAACTGCTTGTAGTGTTCTGTTTTGTTGGGTTTCTGGAATCTTAACTGTTATATGCTTAGGTGTAGAATTTTTTGATCATGGCTAGTTGGAGTTCTAGATGCCTCCCTAATCTGTATGTCAAATTCTTTTCCCCTTTTTGGGAAGTTTTCTGTCATTACTTCTGTGAACAGTTTTTTATGTCATTTGTACTCTCTCCTGTTTCTTCACTGACTTCGATCAGTCTAGGTTATTCTTCTTTGCATCATCTAGCAGCTGCTGGATTGATTTCTCATAGTACCTTACTATTTTGAAGCAATTTTTCTTTTCCTAGTCACTAATCACAATCCTGTCTTCTATATCTAATATTCTGTCCTCACATTGGCTTATTCTGCTGTGTAAACTTTCAATGGAATTTTTAATCTCCTAGATATCTGTTTGCATCTGTTTTATGGATTCCATTTGTTTCCTATGCTGGGATTCCATCATGTTCCTAAGTTACTCTATTTTTTTTATCTGTGTTTGCTCTAGAGTTATTAATTATGTCTTTCACTATGGACACAATCTCTGTTGTTATATTAGAAATTATTTCTGATTTCATTTTTTCCAGATCTTTTGTTGCCAGTTCAGGGACTCTAGGTGGTTGAGTTTTAGATTGTTCCATTTCATTGTACCTTGGGATTGCCTTTGGTGATCTGGAAATCTGTTTTTGAGTCTTATTTAGGTGTCTTTTCATTTCAACCATGCAGTCTGCTCTGCCTTTTAGTTACTTTTTGCTCTCCCAATGGATTTCAATTCTCAATAAGCTTCAGAGTGCCTTCTCTCTGCTGCTCACCACTGCACCAATTCCTGGGTTCAGAATGATTGCCTCTGGAACCTCATGCTTGGCTGTTTTCCAGGCAGGATTCTGGCTAGATTATTGGAGCAGTTGGTGATGGTATCTTGGCAGGCCTCTGGCTGTGGCCTGCATGCCTGGGCAGCTGTTTTTCCATGCAGACCTTTGGCTGGGGCCTGGACCCCCAAGCCACTCTTGTCTGGGTGGCCTCCTGTGACTTTGCTACTTTTTTGAAGGCTGAATCGTTCATGTACATTTATACTATATTTTCTTTGTCCATTCAACTGTTAGTATACATTTAAGTTGTTTCCATTTCTTAATTATTTAGATAATGCTGTGATGACAGTAGGAGTGAAGGTGTCTCTTCTAAATATTGCTTTCACTTCCTTTGGTTATATATTCATGATTTATATTGCTGGATGATATACCAGCTCTATAATTTACTGAGGAGCCACCATACTTTTTGCATACTGACTGTACCAATTTATAATTCCACCATCAGTTTGCAACAGTTTCTTCACATCCTCACTAATACTCATTATCTTTTGTCTTTTTGAAATTACCCTTTCTAACAATTATGAGGTCATATCTTTTTGTGGCTTTAATTTGGATTTCTCTGGTGATTAGTGATGTTGAGCATTTTTCCATATATTTGCCCTTCATTTGTATGTCTTCTTTTGATAAATGTCTAAGTTCTTTATTTTTTAAATCAGCTTATTATTTTCTTCTTAGGTTGTTTGTGTTCTTTACATATTATCATATTAACCCCATATCATATTTAGTGTTTGAAAATATTTAATCCCCATTTGTGGGTTATCTCTTACACTGTTAATTTTTCTGTGGCTATGGAAAGCTTTTTAGTTTAACACAATCCAATTTGTCTTATTTTTGCTTGTGGTGCTTGTGCTTTCAGAATCATATCCAAAAAGCCATTGCCCAGACCAATGATGTAGAATTTTTCTTTTATCTTTTGTAGTAATTTATAGTTTCAGGTGTTATGTTTAAGTCTTTAATCAATTTTGCATTGAATTTTATATATGATGTGAGAGGTGGGCTTGATTTTATTCTACATAGAGATACTCATTTATCAGAAAGACTGTTAGTCCCTCATTGTGTGTTCTTGGCACCATTTTGAAAATCAATTGAATATAAATGCGTGATTTTTTTGTGCACTGTTCATACTATTCAGTTAGTCAGTGTGTTTGCTTTCATGCCAATACCATGACATTTAATTACTATAGCTTTGCAATCGATTTTGAAATCAGTTAGTATGGTGACTCTACCTTATTTCTAATTATTCTTTTTATTAATCAATGAGGCTTTATTTTACACGTACAATGTGCCAAGAACTAAGCTAGACATAAAAGATTTTTAAAATAAGATTCAATTCATGATCTCAAGGATGTCTGTAGTGAGAAGCACAAATGTCAAAAAATTAAAAATATTTTTATAGGAAAGAGCTACTATAGTACAAATTTATATAATGTTCACTAGAAGCTCAGGGGACAGAACCCTTCTGTAGTAAAAACATATTATTGATTCAACTGGCACTAGCTTTTTTATTGCCAAATATATAAAAAGTACTTCAGTACGAACTATGAATCTTTTGCTTTCAGGCCTATGATTTTTCTAGTAGGTTTTCAATGCCTAATACCATTGCTAAAGGCTTGGTCCAAGTATCAGCAGAACCTCTTGCATTGGAGGATGCCTGAGTTCTTCTTTACCCTTAGTTATATTGCTCCAGTTATATACTTACTACATAGAACCATGACCCATTTCCCAAGTCTATAAAATGGAAACAATAATATTTATCTGCTTTTAATGATTTGATATCTACTATTTAAATAGCCTTTTTTTAAAGGGACTCTATAATCATTAGTTAGTTTTCCCTAATTAGCTATGCCTCCCTCACAGTGATGGCTTTAAGGTTAATGGGTCAATGTTGGCAAATGCTTCTGAAGATGAGAAGAGCTTTATCCCATGGAATAACAGCCAGATTTCTTTGCCATTATGAGGTTTCCCAAGCTTGCCTGCTCCCAGGGACAGCACTGGGGCTGTGCAGCAGTGCTATCTTATAGTACTGCCTCTTTAAATGCTTTACCAGCAGAATGTAGCATTGATTCAGAGAAAATACTTCTAATTCAGAGTCATGTAAGAGAAATCCTTCTGGTGATAAGTAAAAACTAGATGAGAAAAGTAGAACTATACTTCCAAGTATCTATTAAGTAACCTTCAAGTTCTTTCCAATATCAATGAAACTGTCACTTGGAACCAAGGATGTTGAAAACTTATCAAGTCAATAGGAGCTACAGAATTGAAAGTGCCACATTACAAAATAGGAAAAATATATTTTTCTAATAATGTAGCTGCTCAAACATGTCTGAGTTCATTACTCATTTACCAAAGTTAATTGGTCAAACCGTTTGAGAAGATGCATACAACACAGCAGTATGTGGTTTTGGATTTAAATGTAATTATACCTTGACTACTGTAATATAATTTTGTGGAATCTATTCTAAAAAATAACAGGAATGTGCATAGTACTGTTTATGATATTAAAATAAAAGAAATGGTATAAATGGCCAACAATTAGAGAGTAATTAATTATATAAATACATGAAGTGGAACACTGCAGACTTTTCAAATTACACTTAAAAATGTTTATTGATAAAGAGAAATGTTCTGGATAAAATAAGCAAAACAATAATAAAGAATAAGAATATTACATATGATCTCATCCACATGCATCAAAATAACTCTGGGTAGTAGAATCATCAGTGAATTTCACTTTCTTCATTTGTTATTTTTGACATTTTTCAAGTTACCAATTTTATATAAGAAGCATTATTACTTAATAAAAATTATGGTAATTTAATGCCAATTCTGAAGCATGCACTTGTCATGAGACTTCTTTTCTACCTCTAATGGCATAATTACAAAGATACTCTATGACTTACAACAGTTACTGCTTACTAAATTTGCCATGTTTAGGGTATCACCTCATTGAACGAGTCTGTAAAAGTGACCCCTCAACTTTAGTATGTCCATGTGAACTTTGAAACTACTTGCTTATAGCACATTCTTGGAAGTCTCTATCCACTGATATCTACATTTTGTTACAGTTATTTGTACAGATGTTTTCTTTCTTAATTTGATTTATAGACTTTTAGGAGCAAAGATTACGTTCTATATACCTGATACCCCACATATTCTTGTATTGAATAACCACTGTAAAGAAATGTTGCCTTTCATCATTATCTTATCCAACAGACCTAAATACTCTCCTACTTTATGACTATGTCTGCCTGAATGGCCTGAAAATCTCTTTTTTTTTGGCTGGCCAGGCTAAACCCATCTATCTTCCCTTTTGTTGACTTATTCATTCAATAAATACTCCATGGGGCTTGAAGTCATGAGATCATCTAGAATTGCCAACCAAATTTAGAAAGTTGTGAAACTTTGTAAGAAATCCCTCTTCCCTCAGGGACGAGAGGAAGTATTAGTTATACTTGACTTCTTTGAGGTAAGAAGCTCACTGCACTGTAACCCAAAAACATGCCCCAGATCTCCAGCTGGAACTCCCACCATCAGTCCAGACCTTACCAACTGGGGTACTGGTATATCACCAACTACTCTAACCTCTGTAACAAAGTTGAAAACAGATTTAAGCCTTTGTCAATTAGGCCAGAAGTTTTCTTATTATCTAGATGTTTATTAGAAACATAGAATCTCGAGCCTCATTCTAGGCCTACTTCATATGTACGTTGAAGTTTGAGAAGCTCTGCTCCAAAAGACAGTAGATGGAGCATAGTACATTTCAGTGGCCAGTAGAGTCATCTTAGAAACTCTTTCTCCAGGAATTATGCACAACCAAAGCATCCACATACCTGTGGATCTGCCTCCAACACCACTGGGCCCGAGGTTAGGGATGGGCATCACGTCTCTCCCTGGAGATGCCCAGCACAGGCTGCACCTCCTGGGTCTTCTGCTGTTGCTGCTTCCAGAATCAGAATACCAGTCTCATGAGATTGAATTTGACTTGTGCAACCTGGACCACTAGAGGCTTGGAAGGTGAATTATAGCTTATATTTTGGGGGTAAAAGCACCCATAACGTGAAAAGTGCATTCAAAAAATTCCAGCAGCCACAGACATAACAAATATCTCCTAGGACCTGATATTAGGTACTGGGAAGAATATACATAAAATCAGAAAGCCTGGTATTTGAGTGATAAAAAAGGATAGGCCCAACACAGATATAAAGACAAACGATAGACATAATTCAGATATAGGGGCAACGGCATACAAAACACAAGGACAAAAAGCAATGAACAAGTTCAAATAAATATGAATGAGGAATTCTGAGTCTACAAATAGATTATGAGTTACCAACTGAAGAGAAGGGTATACAGAGAAAGGTATTGTTTTCTGTCAACTCAGATAAGTTGGAGCTGCATTTCCCAGAATCCTCTTTCCTGTGTGCTGTAAGTTGGAACTGGCCAAAAGAGAAACTGGTACAGATTCAGGCAGCTGACACAATGCAGTAGCTCTCGAAAAGTCTGGCTCAATGCTGTAGGACACAGATGCCCAGGTGCTCCAGTTCATCTGCCCTCTCCTGCATCCATGTCTACCTCTTCCTCCTTCCTGTGGGCCTGATGGCTAATGCTGACCAGCCCTTTCTATACTCTTCTAGCTGTGCTTCATGCTCACATCCATCCTCTGGATGCGGCTGGTGTTAAGGGTGCTGCTTAGTGAATGCTCCTTAATCCTCCAACTCTTCTTCTATATGTCTCCAGCTTGTCCCACAATTGTGTAGGCCAAATTTTTATATAAATCCCTTATTCCATAATACTCAGAGTGCTTCTGTGTCCTCAGCTGAATCTTAACTAATATCTACAGCTACCAGAATTGGCTCTGGGTAGTAGAGCTATAAGGATATGAATCTAGAAATGTTGATCAGATTAAATTAGACTCAAAGGCATTATTGTCTCTGCATCCAGTGGTAAGAAGACACTGGCTGCCTATGGTACACTGGGAAGGATGAATATATTGGGCTGAACAAAGAAAATCAATTCAAGCCTTTAAAATCTCAGTTCCAGGTCTGAGTGAAAGACTGGAAAGCTTTAACATCTGAGTCAAGTTGGCTAAATCATAACTGTGCTCCCCAAAAGGCAAGCACAGATGAATCAGAGGTGAGTCATTAACCAGCCCTCCTGAAGTACTCATCCTGCAGGCTGGACCTTCCTGCGAACCTGGTACTGCAGCCAAGTCCATGGCCAGAGTAAGAATATAGAGGGCCTGGTGCAGATGTCCAAGGACAGCTGCCATCTCCTCATAGCCACTCCTTCCAAAGCCTCAGATTTAAAAGGCGAACTCAGATACTAGTCCTGCAGGTGGCTGGATTACAATTGCAAACTGAATTCATAAGCTGTAAGATCTAATGTCCCATGTGCTTTTGCTATTTGCTTTTACTAACAGAACTGTGTTTTATAAGTATATATAAATTTTAAAAATGAGAAGAAATCAAGAAGTTATATCCATATGAATATGGCAATATCTTAAACTTTTAAAACTTCCAGGAATAATTTATTCAATCAATATAAAAATATGAAGGATATGAATAAATGCAAATCAACTGAAATAAAGGAATGGGGAAAGTTGGATTAGGTTTTTCCAACTTACCACTGAATTTTGGGAAAAGAAATTAGCCGATTCACTGCATTTTCCATTTTATAGAGTCATGGAATTTTAGAATGGGAAGAAGCTCTTATAAAGTGCTCTGGTTTACAGCCATCCACACATACTTTCTATATATTCTTGTTCTGTTGTTCCTTGTGCTTCGACTTTGGTCATTAAAATTGTCTTGATGATTTAGCATATGAAAAGTATAAAGTCACAGGAAGAGTGCCCCTCACTGAGGTTTGGAGTATCCTTACCTCTGGGTTACATATAAAGTGGAGAGACACACAGCTCAGCAGGGAGCACAGGAGATGCCACTAGCATGTTTTATTTCTTAATGGATGGTTAGATACACAGTCATTCCTTATCTTGCTTTATACCACTTTGTATGACTAAAATGTTTTATGAAAATGAGACGGTAAAAACATATTTAGCATGGGACTTACAAATAGATTTTTCCCTATTTTACCTTTGGTACAAAGGTTTTAATAAAAGACATTTTATGTTGGATAAAAGGTCTCAATAGAGCTAGTCAATAAATTGTACACAAAACAACCATCAGAAAACCTGGTTTCTGCAGAAATGCTTTTTCAAGATTAAAATAAAGTTTTATAGATGAGAATTTTGGAAGATATCTTTTTTGAGCAGACACAAAATAACTTATTTTGGCTGCAAGCAATGCATGAAATTGTCTTCCCTTCCCCTCTCCCCTACAGAGAAGAAACAACAGTGACATTGAATGATAAGAACTGAATTCTGGCCAAAACTCTGGCCTCTGCTCACTGTGAGGCTTCTGCTCAGGAAGGACTTGGAAGGCTTTTGCTGACTCAAGAAGTGCCAAAGGGAAGAGGAGGGGACTGGCACTCACCAAAAAGAAGAAAAATTTTTTAAAAATCAAAATCACCATTGTTTCTTCTTACCCAAATTATCGTCCTTAAGGAAGAAAGATCAAGAGGAAAAAGTGGGCTCTCCAAACTGTTAGAGCATCCGTTTCTTTTCCTGATACCAAAGCAGTTCTAGCTTTTGTAAATGATGATACATGGGCCACTTTTTAGCTCTATCTTTGGAAAATTTCTAAAGACAGCGTCTCCTAATCATTCCTCAAAAAGCTCACTGCTCACAGACACATGGATTTTGTTTATTCTTGTTTGACTTGGTTTTCGCATTTTTCTACATTGCCTTAAGGAATGACTTTGAGGATGATTTTTTTTTCTGGGAAAAATGAGTAAGTAAATACAGAAGTCATATATACATGAAATGCAAGAGTATAAATCAGTGGGACTCTCAAGTGTTTTTTAAAAACCTTTGTCTCCCCAATAGTTTCTCTAAGAAAGATTCTATTTCAACAGCAATTTGTGTCTCTAGACTACTGAAGTATGCTAATTTCTAGCCTTGAATTGGTCAGGTGTTCAGTTACATTGTGAAATATTATAACTATAGAGAAAAATGTCCCAAAGGCATAAAACCATTTTAATGTGAGCTTTTCCCACAAGAATATGAAATGCAGTCTATCAGCTCTATGGTGCATCTTTCTCAGGGGTGGCTAATTCATTACCTGCTGCCTGGAAAATTCAACTGTGCAAAGGATTTTTTTTGTTTTGATTTGTTTGTTCTTTGGCTACAGAGTTTTCTTTGACTTTCGAATTTATTCCATTTATTCATGGAATTTTGTGCTGGCTTTTTTTTCCTCTTCTGTTTGAGGCCCTTGTATATCAAGGTGTGTGGCATTCAGTTTTAAAATATCCTTTCAAGAAACACCATAAAAATGGTCTGAAAGCAGGATTTCATTTTAGCTTCCAAGCTTAAAGAAAGCTGTAAGCAAACTGAATAAATAGTCTTCATATGACTTATGGTCATCCAACAGCTACTTAAAAGAATACTTTAAGTCTATTCTAAAAAGTTAGAAAAAATGTATAAGAGAAAGGACTCTAACAAATGTGGAATGGCTCTGTCTGGATGCTTCTTCCTGCCTGTCCTTAGTGTTCGGCTACTTTTCCACTAAATTGCCTGAACAGCTGACACAAAACAAAATGCTACCTATGGTTGACCAAACATTTCAGTTTTGAAGAACAAAATACATATCTCACAAAACAGCAGTGGAAAAATAAGAACTGAATTCTAGGTTCTGAGTTCCTTTTAGGCTGGAGCTTCATGGATAAGAATATTAATTATTACAGTATACAGAGAGATGAGGGCGACAGTAACTTTTGCAAGCCTATCTGGCTAAGACTGAAAAACAATTACTCCTCTCTTGCCTTTCTCCCTTCCTGCTGGCACACATTTTTTGATTTACAATTTAGTCACAGTTGCTTAGGCAGCTACCTATATTTAGTTGGAAAAGTAGGGAACTTTAATGCTTATTTTTTGAAGGATCATTTTCACTAAAAGAGATGATGCAGTACATGGAGGAAAAAGTAGATACGAAAGGTGTTTTGTTTTGTTTTAGTTAGGGGACATTATAACATGTTTATAACTTTATGGAATTCTGTTCCCACAGAATGGGACATTTTTTTTTCCAGTATCAGGGATCAAACTCAGGAACTTGCACTCATGAGGCAGGTGTAGAGCCACTGAGCTAAATCCCTGGCCCAAGAAGTGGAAATTTATAGAGTCCCGGGGAAAAGAAGGAATGTTCTGGAGTGGAGGTCTTATACAAGAGAAGAGGTGGCACCCAGTGCACGGTCTGAAGGGGTAAGAAGCAGGTAAAAGTGTGGACACTTCATGCCCAGGATTAGGCAGACACCTAAGTATAGGAATGCAAGTGATAACTGGCTGATAGGTGTGGTAGCAGAAATACATGACAGGATTTTCAGTGAGATAGAAAGAAATTAAGGTTATCAACTGAGAATGAAGATGAAGAAAGAGGCCTTAGAATTTTGAGGAAAGGGAAAATGAGTGAAATTGCCACCCAGAAGAGAATGATGGACTTAAGGAGGGATGTAGGATGGATGGGTTTGCCTAGCAACCAGCAGAACCCACGTAAGGACGGCAGTCATTGACTTCTAGGGAGTCCAAGCAACACGGTGGGTTTTTGTTTGGGGAGTTTTGCTGTTTTTACCTCCTGCCATAGTTCACTGTGTGGACATAAGGTTGAATTTGTGCAGCTAAGATTTTCTTTTTTTTCTTAGTACATGTTTGCAGTAGATAATGATTACATTCCTTGTGTAGAGTTGGTACATGTACATAACACATCTTAATTCCCTTTTTTAATCTCTTTCCTTCCCCCCCTCCATCTCTTGATCCCTACTTCCTATTATCTATGTTTTATTTTCCTCTTTATTTATATCTTGAGTCTCTCATGTAAGAGAAACCATGTCATATTTAAGATCATATATCTGATTTATTTCATTTAACATTAGGGCTTCAAGGTGCATCTATTTTCCTGCAAATGATTTTCTAAAGGAAACAATGAAAAGAAGCAAGAATAAAGCAGTGGAGCTAAAGATTGTGATGATGATGACAGTTTTGATGGAAGACCATGGAACCTAAGTTTAATAACGAAAGCAATAGAGACAAAAAGGAAATGGGAAATAAAGGAGTAAAATCAATGGATTGTTTGTCCCAGTCAGGCCATAGAATTGTTTGAGCCAAATTTTAGATGGAGCAAGTTAGAAAAAGGAGGTTTTCAGAGAGTATGATGCTTGAAATTGTTATCATGAAAGAGTTGTTGGTAATGAAAAGGGATACAGAATGCATGACCACAGGAGTCAAAGATGAAGATGTGATGAAGAAGAAGGAAAGTGGAAGACGGGAACTTCAAGGGCAGGTTACCAGAAGAAGTATTTATATAGATATTGATATGTTCCTATTCGTGAATTATGAATGGAAAGCCAGAAAAGCAAAGCTAGAATTTTCTAGTGATTAGAGAAAGAACCCAAAGCTCTGTGGCCAACTGCAAAAGGAGGAAGTGTGGGTGTTACAGTCTGAAGATCAGAGCAGCAAGTCTGGAAGCTGTGGGGAAGGAGGAGGAAAATGAGCTAGAAGTGGTGAGGAGAACCAAGGAAGATCCCTTCTGCACACACCCTGACCTGCAGAAAAGGGGAGTGAGAGAAAGCAGTCCCTGGATTTAGTCTCCCTTGCATTTCTGGAGGAATTTCTATGATTTTACACATATAGCCTTATGATGTTTTGCTCTTTACAAGTTTTATATTTTCCTCCTCTTTCCATCGTGATGTTATGCTTACAATTGCAACTCTTCCCATGTGTCTGTCAGGCTATGGAAGTAGGGATGAGGAATAGAAACTGGAATAAACTTACCAGTTCATGAAGTCAAAAATTTGGTTCTTGTGTTTGGTACTTCTTTTCTTACAGTACTTTAACTTTCACCAGTTCTGGCTCCAAGAGTGGCTGGAATATAGGGAGAGGGCTTGAATTCCACACACAAATGTTATCTATCAATCCTCCAACCACCCTACATAAAATGAAATAATATTTTTCAATATAGACCCTTCACATTTCTCAATGTTAATAAAGTGTGAACAAAAGCATCTGGAAATAGAAGCTGCTACTTTAATTGATTTGTAACATGCAAAATATGCTTGCCATGCACCCAAGTCTGCCCATCACCATGCATTCCAATTCTCCACCCAAAACCCTGCAGTAAAAAAAATTCTGCAGTGACTATTAACTGTCAGCAAGCTTTCACTAGCGTGTAGCATAGATGTAGATGAAGCTTAATTTGCAGATATAACAATTCCATTTCTGACTATGAACTTGATCTCCCTTGAATTAAATTCAACTAAATTTAGTTTTAAAAGCACTGGAAGAGTGTGTTTGTGCAGTTGTGTTACTTGAACCCTAAATCGATGTTATAATGAGGTTTCAAGAACACTTTGTGTTTTAACAAATACGGTAAATTGAATCATTTTGAAACATTTTTTCCTTTCATAAAATCATATGTGATAAGCTCATGCCAAATGTAACCTAGCATTAACAAGACTTTCTTTAGAATCAATGAAGTCAACAGAATCAGAATCAACTGAAAGTAAGCCCCTTTCTAACACACTTTGAAATTCATGTTAATTCTTGTGAGGGCTCAGAGTTGTCCAAAACAAGGGAAATATGCTGCCCTCACCTATTTTACTTGGCTTTAAAAATAGGAAATTAGAGAAACTGGTGACTGCCCTACACCTAGTTGCTTAATGTATGTGGGGGTGGGGGTGGAGATGTAGAAGGAGATGAGATACAGAAATAAAACCACAAGAGGGTCAGAGGGAAAGCTCACCCTGCAGGCTCCCTTCCCCACCACCATAGCAAACTTCCTGAACTCCAGGCTGAGATTTGCTTAGACTTGTGATTGGAAAATGGTGGCAAGGACACAGAGAACTTGTGGGCATCCCTGTGAGTCAACATGATGGAATGTCCTGGATGTTTCATTTGGGAATTCAGAGAAGAAATTCTTTGTAGAATTGTTTGATTTCTTTGTAGGTCATTAGGTGGGTCATAAAGTAATTTATGGATTAATTTCTATGTCAATCACTCTGTTTTACACACATACTCTCACAGGCACACAAATTACAGAACAGGTTTAATTTTTTACAGGTGTTTTTAGCCAAAAACCTCCTAAGTGGTTAAAACACTGAGAATATACACAAACTCAATTTTAGAACATATTGTAAACATAAAAAATTGATTTTTAATTCATTTTGTGGGTCTCAGAAGTTGAGTATGAAAATGCAAAGGGAATATAAGTAACATACCACCAACAAGTTAATGACTATATGCTGAATTAATTTAATAAAATATAATATTGAAATATATATATACTGCACATAAATTCCATATTTATGATTTCAATAAACTTATAATAAAATCCCAGTGCAGCCTTGCCATATTATTAAGTTTCATTTCCATCTTCAACTGCCTACTTTTAAAAATATGTAATATTACCTTGAGCCATTTGGCTTTTATGTGGCAACTGCATTTACCTTAAGTCATCCCTAGAGGAAGATTGACTCATTTATTTCATTCTGAAGGAAATGGATTTCTGCATCAGAATGAAATAAAAATGATTAAATATGAATTGAATCACTTAATCCTGTTTCTTGGGTCAAAGTACATAATTATCTCCCATGCTAAGTGTTATATGTGCAAAATCCTGTGCTAGAACTTATGAGTAGCTTAAAAATGATGAGTTGTGAGAAAAAGGCGACAAAGGCCACAAATATTATAACAATAGCAGAGGCTTGTGGGAGCTGTAAGCTCACCAATCCTCTATTAGTCCACCAGACACACGTGCACAATCCATTGGGTTCTTTTTTTAATTCTTTGTGTCAAAATTCAAGTCATCTTAATAAAAAAAAAAACCCACAGTTGCAAAATAAACACAAGAGCCTGGCCCTCCTTTGTGTGTAGCAAGTAGGAAATCAGATAGCCCCCCCTACACACACACACTCACGCGCGCATCAGTTTGCTGCATTCCAGGGTTGCCTGGGAGAGGAAATAAAATGAGAGAGGAGGCAGCACAGAGATGAGATTTGGGAAACCTTACAGAAACCAGGCTTTTCCTTTTAGTAGCTGTTTGACCTAGACTGAGTCACTAACTCTCTCTCAAGCTCATTTTCCTCATCTGTGCAGAAACAGCACATGGATTAAAGAAGGCAACATACAGAAACAGATGTGCACACACCTGCCACTGAGAAAACAGCACCCTTGCTTTGCCACATACTACCCAGGAACTGTCAGGCGCTTAGAGGCACCAGCACCAGTTGTGGTGGTGAATTCGTTCTGAGCTGGGGATTCTTGACATGACATACTTCAGGGGAGGGTGGCAGTCCCAAGATACACCTGTGGCCCAGAATGTCAGCTTGTTAGCGCCCCTTTTGCTGTCCTGTGTCTCTACTGGGATGATAAATCATGCAGTCACCCTTGCACTAGGAATTTTTGAGCTCTCCTTTCTTTAGGTGATGTTTGTTTTTCAGTACTCTGGGTTAAACCCAGGGCCTTTTGCACGAGCTACATCCCCAGCCTTTTTTCTTACTTCTGTGCTCGAACTTGCATTCCTCCTCCCTCAGCTTCCCAGATGCTAGGATTACAGTCATGCAGCACCATGCCCAGCTTCCTTGGGTGATTTCTGAGTGGCCAGATTCTCACACACATGGAGAGTTTCCTGGTCATTTTTATGATTTTGCTAAAGAGATACGGTCCCAGCAAGAAAGCTCCCAGTGGAGTCTGTTAGGAGTGGAATTGTGCTCTTCCCCCATTCATAGGCCGAAGTTCTAACCTCCACTATCTCAGAATGTAACTTCACTTAGAGATTGAGTCTTCATAGAAATTATCAAGTTAAAATGGGGTCATTAGGGTGATTTCTAATCCAATAGGACTGGCATCCTTATTAAAGGAGGAGTCTGGAGACAGATGAAGAGAAGGTGATGTAAAGAGACACTGAAGATGAAACTATGAATATGCCAAGGGAAGGAGTTTGGAGCAGATAGATCCTTGCCTCTCACCCCTCAGAATGACCAAATTTTGCTGACCCCTTATTTCAGGCTTCTCACTTCCAGAACTGGGAGACAGCAAATGCTCTGTTGGACAAGCCACCCAGTTTGTGGCTTGTTGCTACAGCAACCCTGGCAAAGTAGCCGAGTCCAAGGGAGGAAGTGCAGCTCTGGCCTTTTCTTGCTTTCTGAGCTTTTCTCCCTAAGAAAACACCACTTTCTGCCAGACACTGTAATTGCAATGCTACCAGCCACCCTACACATCAGGGGCTGGTAGCAGTGGTCCATGGGAACTCGAGAGAGGAATCTTTAAAAATCAAACTGTGAATAATAACACAAATGCACCATTAGCAATAATGACATTTATCAGAGTCGAGGGTTCTTTCCCTGAAAACTTTTCAGTATTGCCCCTCTATCTGCGGGAATTATAAATTATTAGCTCATTTATCTAGAAAGCATAACAGCACAGTATTGGGAGGAGTCTGCATCAGTGGAATTTGCCGGCCATTCAGAGGCCTGATAATTTCCTCTTTGTTCTCTAATGTAAATATGTGCAAGTTACATAAATCAATCGTAGTTTTAAAGCAATATTTTTCCTCATAGAAAAAGCAAAATGCTCTTCCAACAACTCTACCATTTCACCACCTATCCCCCATCCCACATATACATACACAGAGGCACAAAGAATCTAAAACCAGAAATTTGCCATTTATATATATTTGTACAATTTTATTTTCTACCTTTTCAGTTACTTGCAGGTCATAACAACATACAAATAGTTGGATATAAACACAGGGGTTTTTTGTCTACTTACAACCTGAAACAGAGCCTTCAGTTAGCTAGAGGCCCTCAGAGGACACAGGCTGGCTGAGCCACGTCAGAGTAAAGGTTACTTCAAAGAAGGAGAAGGAAGAAAGATGTAAGGGAAGTAGGTCAGTGGCAATGAACGTTGTCTAGCCCCCTGTGGCGGCTAACAAAGAGTGTCAAGATGGTTGGCTTTTGGATCTGCCTAAAAGATTGGTGATAGCCCTTCCGGGTGTGTCTGGGTACAACATGGAGGGGTGGCCTTGGGTCTGTGTCTGATCCCTGGCCCTTCCTCTCTGGCACTGTTGCCCTGCTCTGCTTCACAGCTACTATGAACTAAGCAGCTTTACTCCTCCACACCCTTCCCCTATGATACTTCTGCCTTGAAGCCAGCTAACCATTGACCGTTCCTCTAAAATCATGAGCTAAATTAAACACATCTTTAAGTTGGGTATTGTGTCCAGCAACAAAAAATCTGACTACTAAGCCCTCTTATTGGCTAAATCAACACAAACGAGCACCTTCTATGTACAGGACACTTGCTGGGCACAGAAAATAGATGGGTGCAGGCAATAGATAGATGAATTAGGCCCATTTCTTGGCCTAAAGCAATTTTTCAGTTTCATTCATAAGTCATTCTCCATTATCGGAATGTGTTCTTGACTAGCCTGCATGTAATAATTCAGTTGGCCAGTAAACAAAGGAGGAAAAGGAGAAGTTAGAAGAGAAGAAAAACTATCTAAACCATATATCTATCCATATTTACTTTCTATGCCCTCAGGATGCAAACCCTTAATTGTAATACTGTTACACTTACGCAATTAGTATATATAACTCATATCTAATAAAGTGTTTATTAAGTAGAATGAGCTAAATCCATGAAGTGTTTACAGAATCTATTATTCACAAGAATGTGTAGAATATGGCACCAGAATGCCGAAGACTAAAGGAAGAAGTTGTGCTTTCAGTCAATAAGAATTTATTCTCTAATCAACCTTTTTTATACTTAGGAGAAGATGAGATCATTAAAATAATTTAGTTTGAAGATATTCACATAAATTCTTCAGTGTTACAAGTAAAGGATTTCAAAAAGAGACAGGAAAATCTTTTGGAGCAAAAGAAAATGAAACACTTGGGGGGAAAGAAAAGAAAACTCTACTTTGTTACCATTCATTCTAAGGCCATATAAACCTTCTTCCCTTTCCTGGAACCTACCTACCCACTTCAAATATTGATATTCAAAAACCTGCATTGTTTCATTAGATCTATTGTGGAATTATTTTCAAGTTTACAGTTCTCATAGACCAGTAGATTTATAGCTACATAACAAGTCCTACTAGGCACTAGAAATTTCTCCAAGAATCTGGTCTAAGAGGGTAGCTTCTCCCTAGGGGAATATTAACCTGTTTTCAGAAACCTTTTGCTTTTGAAGGCCACTGCTTCCATCTCCAAACAGATCTTGGCTATAAAAATAAATGTTCTTTGTATTGAGCTGAAAACTCTCTACCTTCTAGTCATAATATTTTATGAAGCTTTCATTAATAAAATCATACCAAATTTGATTTATTTAAATAGAAATAATAGAAGTAGAGACATAAAACTAGATCTAAATTTATACTATTTGTGTAGTTTTATAGATGCTAACCACTCTATGACTTTAAAGAATTATGAAAAGTATAGGCAAGATTTAGCCCTTAATGAATATTTTTATTACACTGGTTATTATAATTTCTGTAAATTAAGGTAATGAAAGAAGATAATTACAAAGTCCCAAAAAGACACAAGCATATTAATACAAGAGAACAGAACAGGAACAAATACATATGCAATATAAAATATACATTAATAAAACCAAACATTAGTATGAATTTAAAAAGAAACAATTCTAGGCACAGAACTTTGATTTACATGTAAGTACAAAATAAAACAATCTCCAAGACAGCTAAGCTGTATATATTTTTGTAGTGCAAGATGCTTTTAAAAATAAATTGAAAAAAAATTAGAACAAAGCAATATTCCTTGTATTCTGTTAATAATACAGAATAAAGAGGCTGTTTTATGCTCTGATAATGTTTAGAGGTTGTATAAGTTTAATTTATAAATAATTTTGAAATGTTAAAAGAGACATAGTGGGAGTTTGTTCTGTAAATTAAACAGCAATTTGATCTCAATGTCATGAAACATAAACTTTCACCTGTTACTAATTTTCTCCTTAGCTACAAACTCATTGTTTGTTTAAATGAAAAGAGAAAAGCATCTTGATGCTGTTTAGATAGTCCAAATAGAGAACAAATTGCAAAGGTCCATGTAGGCTACAAAGCAAATAAAAGAACTTTTCCAAGAACATGTTGAAAAGTCCTGCAAGGCTACATATGATGAGGAGACCTAAAGTACAGCCCCACATGGCACATGGAGGAGATGCAAACAGGACCTCAGTAGTACATCTGAGAATAATTCTTTTGTGTGGACTATTTTTAACTGTGGACTCGTAACAAACTTTGAAAATTGAGCCCCGTATTACAAAAAGTCTTCCACAAACTCTGCCAGCGAAGCAAAAAAGTATTTTGTGTGGTGCCTTTGGTTTTTGTTTTATTATTACAGGGGGTATGTTGGATTGTGTATGCATAATTGTGTGTTTGTTTATAGTTTATGAATATGCGTGTAATTTTGGCATTAGCTTGCATTCACAACAGCAGCCTAAACCCATGCCCAGAAATAGCCCTTGAAATGTCTATAAAATGACTAGAGGATCAGTCTAATGTGGGCTATTCACATCAATGACTATATCGTGGCCATAGCTTCAATATTGTTTTTATACTTTGAAAGCAAAAGTCTAGGTCCGTGTGTCCAAACTGGCTGACAATTAGACCTCAAGACACTCCAGCCAAGGAATGATAAGAAAATAATAAGAAAAAAATGCCTCCTGCAAAACATAAGAACAATTTGAGCCTTGGCAAAGAGTAGAGTTCAGGTTACCTTTTCATAGACAATAATCAGATGGCTCTTTATTATGGAACTCCTTTTCCAGACCATGCTGGACGAATCTTTTTCCCTCTTCCCTCTCTCTCTCTTTCTTTCTTTCTCTCTCTTTATTCTCCTCCCTCTTTTCTCCTGTTTATCTCACAAGCAACAAAAGCCCCTCCTATTTTTAAGTTTTCCCTCAATTCTTTTAGCGCCCATCAAGACAATACCATATCTCGCTGATGTTAATCTCTAAGCTTCCTGAATTAGTGGATTGTATTATGCCCCATTTTCTCACAGCTTGTCAGGGACAAAATACAAGCTTCCTTCCACCTCTCTTGAGGGTGCTCCTCTCTCAAGTGTGCTTAGTGAACGTTTAGTTGACAGAGCCCCTTCCTCATTTCAGGATACTCATCTTGCTACCCTAAAAGTTACTGGATTTTCTGAATTTCTCTTCCTGTGGTTTCTGCTAATGTGCTTTCTGCAGTCTCCCAGGACTTTGACAATCTTTTCCTTACATCCTTTTTCTTGTTATTTCTTCCTCTCCACAAATTTTCGTTGTTCCTAAAATAACCTTACCTTGGCAAAATTCTCTGTTCATTCTCCCCTTGCTCACTTGGTGCCTTACTCAGTTCTACAGCTTCAACTCACAGCTCAATTCAAAGGCTTCCCATTCTTTTTCATACTGATTTTCCTTTTAAGCATCAGGCGCACATTTTCAGCTCCACATGAAAGTTACACCTGGATACTCCACCAGCACTGCCATGGATTGAATATGGTTAGCGTGGGACTCCAAGTGTTCATGTGTTGAAATTGAGTCCCCATTGTGAGGTATTAACAGGATGGAAATGTAATATGACTCTGGTGTTTAGAAATGAGACCTTTGGGAAGGGTCTGGGATTAGATAACGTCATTAGAATGGAGCCTCATGATTGAATATTCATGGCTTTATAAGAAGAGAGAGACCAGAAAATACAGATACAAACACACACACAGTCTGCCCCCGCCCCCCGGCTCTCTGTCTAGCCATGTGATGCCCTGAACTATAGAAGACTGACCCATTGATTATGCCCAAAGCAGGCTATAAGCAGTGCAGGCTATAAAGAGTTAACCCCACAATTGGCTTGTTTATAGAAATGAGTCTGCCCAAAGCCTACATGCTGAGGTCAGAGTGACTCTTACTCAAATTTTGTTCCCAGAATTAAAACCTTTTTTACTAAAAAGACAAGGCTAATTATTAACCACAATCTCTATTTTGTCTGTTCTGTTCCTAATTCAGAAATGCATTGTCCTTTTCTTTATAAGCCTTGCCTGTATCAGCAATGTATCCATAGCAACTACACATAGTCCCTTCATGTAGCCCCTTTACCTCAATCTAACTACGATGTCACCAATAAATATCAACAGCTCTGGGTGTTCAGGGCCTTTGCTTGCTCAGGTCTCTGGCTGCAGCAGCAGTGGTCATCCTGGCTCCCCATATCTCTTTCTCTTTAACTCTGTCTCTAGTCTTTCTAAGTCTAAATCTTTCCTCTCGCCATGTGTTGTAGGAGTTTGAGTTTTAGGAGCAGGAGATTGGGGTCTACTGCAAGGGTCTCTAGTACTGGACCACCTTGGGACTAGGTCAGCAAGAGGGCTATAACTAGATACAGGCCCTCAAACCTCCTAAACTGGGAGCAGAATAGACCTCATCATTGGAGAAATGCATAATGGACTAATGTAACCACTTAGTCCTCTTTCTGGGACCTCTGTCCCATTCACCTCCACAATTCACCCTCATTGTCACCATCCTTGGATTACTCACTTTTCTGTTGCTGAAACACAACACCCAACACCCACAATTTAGCGAGGAGAAATTTAATTTGGCTCACAGTTTCAGGGGATTCAGTCCATGCTCAATTGGCTCTAAGGTAGAAGCATCACAGCTGAAAGGGCTGGCAGAGCAAATATGCTTATTTCAGGTAGTCAGAAAGCAGAGCAGGAAAGGGACTAGGAACTACATACAGTACCTAAAGTCAAGCCTCCACAGTCTATCCATACACAGCCAAAAGTATGATTTGCTGATCTGCTAGACATTCTTAATCTAATCATGTTGACATATCAGGATTAAGGTCACAATCCCAGCCACGAGCTTTTCCCCAGGCCCCAGGAAGAGCTGCTCAGCTGCCTCTATACCCCTATCCTCTACTTTTTTGCCTGTTCTGCCTTCAAATACATTTTTCAAAAGCACCACCTTGACCATATGTCCCCTTTGGTAAAACTTCCAATACCACTCCCCGATTCCTACAGAATAAAGCCAAAATCTCTTTTTGTAGCATTCAAGAGCAGCAATCCTGTTGACACTTTCCACCTCACTTCCTCTGATTCCCATCATATATCCTTCATTTTCACTGGCCTGAAAGTGAAAGGGCCCTCTATACTTTCTCAGATCTCTTCAGTTATGCATCGTCTCCAGCCTGGAACACCTTTTTATCTGTCCCTGCCATTTCTAACTCCTGATCCATCCTACAAAGTCAAGTCTGACTATAGCTGACCACACAATACTCCCTCACATACACTCACAGCCCACCTACCAGACTCACTGATCCCCTGTCTGCCTTGTGTACATTTGTGTACAGGTATTTATGGATACATCCTAAATCCCTCAATAAGTTCCTTGAAGGCCAGAAATATGTATCTCCATGGCATTTACTATAGTGTCTGGAATAGGAGAGTTTTGTTCCTGGGTTTATTCTATTAAAAAAAAAACATGCACTGGGGCTAATGATGTGGCTCAATGATAGTGCTTACTGAGCATAAATAAAGCCCTGAGTTCAATCCCCACCACCACAGAAACAAGAAATCATTCCCTGAGCAGAGTCCTGTGCATTGGATAAGCAGTAGGGAATGAAACACAGTCCTTGCTTATGGAAGTTACATTTTAGATTTAAAAGAAATGTTTATCATTTTAAAAAAATCTTAAGAATAAAATGGTTTAAGACAATATTTAGTTCCCTTAATTGTTAATATTATGAAATTAGAGTTCAGTGTAAAGCCTTTGTGTAAGTTGAAGGCATTATTATTTTATCATAGAAAATGCAAGTGGGTTTCTGCTCAAGAAACAAAGATGCAAGACTTTGACGTGGCTTTTCTAGCATCACCCTATGATCCTCACTCCTGTCCTTCTACTGTCTCTGACTTTGAATTTTCTTCTTTTTTTTCCCATTAAGTTTACTGGTACATTTTCGGTATAAAATACAGTTACATTCATCACTGGGATCTTGTACCTTTACATGAGTATCTTGGTTCTTATTTTTTTCCCCTTCCCTTGCCCTCCCTTCACCCCCTCCACTTCCCTATTTGCAAAGACCTTGTTTCCATTTTTTTTCCTCTTTTCATATTTTTTCCTTTCCTTTTTTCCCTTCCCCTACCCCTCCCAATTCCCCTGGTCTTTTAGACCTTTTCTTCCTGTTACACAATATCAGTTATACATTTTTTAAATTACAATATTAAGATCTAAGAGACATCACCACAGATTTTACAGAATTTAAAAGGATATAGAAAACATATTACAAAAATCTTTTTTGAAATAAATTTGACAACTTCTAAGAAGTAATTTGGAAGACAAATTAATGAAACTAACTCTGGAAGAAATATAAAATTTGAATAGCACCTATTAAAGAAAGTATATTCCTAGCTTGAAAACCTACCTGTATGACAACAACAGGCGCATATACATTTTAACTGACAAATTATATCAAACAATTAAAGCAGAAAAAAGAAGGAACACTTCTCCCCTCATTTAAGGAACTCAACATTGTGCTAATCCTAAAACTGGATAAAGATAATAGAAGAAAAAGGTATAAACATAGATAGAAATTTGTTTAACAAGACAAACTATTGGAAGTCAGATCCTGCAGGATGTAGAAAGTGGTTTTCTTATAGGGATGGCAGTGTTGGTTCGGCATTGGAAGATCCACCCCCAAAAGTCATCATTTTAACAGAGGAAAGGAAAAAGCCATATGATCCTGTCACTAGTTGGATATTTTCCCTTATAATTTCTTCTTAAAGTTTTATACTTTTAGGCTTTCTAATTTAGGTTCATAGATCGCTTCAAGTTATTTTCATGTATGGAAAAAAAGGGTTGAGGCTAATTTTTTATATACAGATACCAGGTGTTCTAGTCCCATTTGCTGAAAACACTCTCTCTTCCTTGGCTCTTGAATTGAGTTTCTATTCTATAAAATGCTAATGTTAAATAATCTTTCAAAACTCAGTGGACCATATATGTGTGGTTCTATTTCTAGATTCTCTGATTTGTTCCAATGAATTTTCTGTTTTTGATCTCATTTCTGCTCTGCTTCTTGCCACACCTAGCTGGGATTAAATTGAGGCCTGGCCTTGTCCTCAGGCTTTGAACTTACTCCATCATAACTTCAGCTGCTCATCTGGACTTTATAAGAGTCCTAGTCATTTTTTTAAGCTTGATTATGTTTGTTTTTAAAAACAGATAAATGGATGACCTTGAGGAGCAAAAGTCACATGGAGGCCAGTTCTGCAACCCACCGATCAGAGATCTTAGACATCCATGGTCATATTGACTGATGCAACAATGTAAAAAGAGCCTGCATTTCTGGGTGCAAGGTGGTGATGTTCCCTGCAGATCCATAGGACATGACCACGTGCTGGGATCTGCTTCTGCCTTAAGCTTTACAACCCAAGAACATTTTGTCTCCAGCTTGAAGCAGTTCTCCTTGCTCCTTCCCTCTAAGTCAGTGCAGCTTCCTTAGAAACAATACCCTTATCCATCAACTGAGACTCGGGGTCATTCCTCGGTCTAACAGAGCAGCATTTTCTCAGGCCCTTTGTTCCTCTTCCCTTAAAACATTTCTTCACTTGTCAAGTTTATTCAAGGATTTATTACCAAATGAATAGACTTATAGGCTATCAGCAATATTCCAAGGTGCTAATTAAAGACACCTGCTTTTCACCATGAATTGTTTTACATCACATCCCAGTAAGACGAGCAGAAGCATCTTCTTCTAGGAATTAGGAATTCTGAGATACAGAAGATGTATGGTGAGGTCTTGATTTCATTTGTTCTCTAGGATCAACAGAAAGCTCTTATATTTATTTTGAGTAAACTATCTTTGGAGCTTCAGATACAATTTATTCAAGGATGCTGCACACAGCAGGAATCTGCCTCAAATAACTATCCCTGTTACCTTCTTGTTTCCTACATAAATTCCTCTGTGAAGGACAAAAACAGGGCTTCTTGTTCCTTTTAAGGAAATGATTTTTTAAAAAAAAGCCCAGCAAGCTTAAAATGAAACTCAAAGTCAGCAGTCTTAGAAGTACTATATCAGGCTATAGATGGGGCTAAAATCAGGGCTGAATTCAATAATTTTATATCATCATCCCCTTTACCACATGTATTGTAGAAATTTGGAAATACCTTCTCCTGGGACTTTCTCAGTCCCTTGGAGAATGTGAAGAATTTTTAGAACTTATATTAACTCTTTCTGACTATACTGGGACCAATTTAATAATTGAAAGATGATGATAATTTACTAAACAGTCCCTGGCTTAACCTGAAGATAACAGTGTAGTTTTCAAAAGTACTCATCTTGTTATCCTCGGAGCCATCTCCATGGCATAAATCTCAGCACAAATATATAAGGATGCTACGTTTTCTCAGGCCATAACTCTCTAGGCAGAGATAAGAGCAAAAGAAATATTAATCTCCAGCTTGGTTCCTGCTATGGAAAAATCTATCAGTCTCCAAATTTCTCCTACCTAATTCAGAGAATTCTGAGAATGTCTCACAAATATTCACGAAGAATGAGTTTATGGCTGCACATGATTACCATATTAATTGACATATTACATAACAATATGGATTTTAGCAAAAGCATAATTCTATGGCAGCTTCTTATAACCCTTCATTCAATAACTTTTTTTTCTTTTGAGCATTACCTGCAGACCAAATTGCTGGGTACTAGGGATTAAAAGAGTGAGTTCCAAAGATCTGTCTCTGTCCTTGAGGAGTTTGCAGGCTTCCCCTTCTTGCTGACCTTCCTCCTGCTTGCCAAGCCCACATGACTCCTGTGTATGACCCATTACCCCAACGATCTCTGCAGCCAGTGAAGAAGCAGCCACCCCTACCTGCTTCCTCCCTTGCATTTTACTCAGCCACTTGGCCAGCACACAGAGCACCTTGAAGTTTGCTTGTCATTTTTTTTCTTAATGTGGTTCAGGTTCCCCTGCAATGGGCCACAAAACAGTTCCACAGCCATTACATTAAACTGCACTAAAAACTACCCCTTCCCCAGAAAAAGTGACTCCAGATCAAGTGTATTACTTTCTCTGCTATTGGGATAATCTGGAGTTCAACATCTGCCTCTCTGTTCTGGAAATAGAGTGGTACCTTCGTTCACAAATTTGATTCTTTCCATGATTCTGGTTGCAAACTAAGTTGGACAAGAACCAAATCAAATTTAATGGTTAGGTTCAATGTTGACCTTAGGAGGAAATTTGATTTGGTTGTTTTCCAGATTGGTTTGCAACCAGAACTGTGGGAAGAATTGAGTTCATAAACCAAGGTACCATTGTATCAAGAAATCAGGAGATCATCTCTTCCTTGTGATTGCTATTTGAAATAAATTACTTGTTTACAAAATTTAGTTAATTCATCCATATTAAATATCCAATAAAATGATAGTACATTAGTTAGCTTTCCATTGCTATATCAAAATATCTGTGATAAAATAACTTAAAAAGAGAAAAGGATTATTTTGCCTCATAGTTTTGGAGAGTTTAGTCAACTGTCACTTTTCCACATTGCTTTTGGGCCCTTGGCAAGGCAGAACATTGTGGTGGGGAGTGTGTAGCAGAGGAAAGCTTCTCAGAATGCACTGTCTGGGAAGCAAAAAGAGAACGAAAGGGGCTGGGGTCCAGTAATCCCTTCAAATGATCTCACTTTCATCCACTAGGCTGTACTTCCTAAAGGTTGCACCCTCCCAGTAGTGCCATGGGCTGTGAAATAGGCCTGTAACATAAGGCTTTTAAGGGACATTTTGGATCCAAACCATAGCAGATAGGAAATATTTTAGGACTTTTGGATGAATAGATCATTTATTTGACTCATTTTACTGTACCACTAGCTACCTTGATGTTGCAATGACACTGCATCAATGAATCACAAGGTCTAATACAAAATTCTCTCCTCTTTCTTTAACGCCATCTGCAAACGTTTCAAAATACAATGCTTACAATGCCAAATGCCAAGTGGTTTGTTAAAAATCAGCTTATGTCAACAGACATTTAACAATCCCTGGAGAAGATAAAAATAGTTTTAATCATTGCCAAAGAGCATTGATATAATGTGGTGGGAAGGGGCATGAGGCGCCATGGCAACAGCAGCCCATCTTTTTACAAGCCAAAGGCAGAAAGAATTATAAAATTCAAACACAAATTGCCACTTCTTGGATAAACCAATGACCATACCATCTTCTTTTACTAGGATGGTTTACTAGGATTGGCCTTAACAATATATTTCTGGAAAATAGAACTAAATTATGTTAGCTTCAATCCCCTCTTTCCATCATATTGGAGCCCTTTCCTGGCCACCAACCCAATGCCTGTGTAACCTCTAAGACCTCCAGTAACTTCCAAAGGGTGGGATTGATCCTACTCCCGGACTCAATCTCCTGCTGTGAGCAATAAAGCTCTTTTTTTCTCACTTGTTTTCTGTTAGGCTTATTCTACAATATGCAACCACTTTACAGGAAAAAGAATGATTATATGACAGGTTCCTTTGCTGAAAACTTTTCTAGAGATCTAGATGAAGAGGACTTTTTGTCATTCACTGTCTCCCTCCACAGCCACCTGTTACTCCTTTTCACCAATTACTCACTTTCACCTGCTTAACCTTTTCAGGCAAGATTCTCAGAGCAAGACTAAGCTGAGTACCCTGCAAATCCAAGCACGTCCCAGGTACGTCTATAGGCTGGAGGATCCAGGAGCCTCATTGGGAGGAACAGCATTGTTTGGAGATTTTCTTTTTGATCACTAAGAGAAATGGAAAGAAGCAATCAAGAAACAGGGCATCCAAAAGACCAGAATTGATCATTTAACTACCCATAGAGAATGAGAGACCATCACAGCAAGAACAGGCCATTAAAGGAAAGCAAGATTTGCAAAAGTAGGCCAACTAAACAGTACCCAGGCAAGTGCAGAACCAGACCAGATATCTATTAAACACTCACATGGAGACTCTTCTATATTCTAAAGACCTACAACTTCAGTCACAGAAAACATAAATCTAGACAAAGCGTTAACATTGGTGCAGTTGCAAATAACATGTTAAGTGCTTTATAAATTGCTTTATTAAAAAAGACCTTTGCTTTAGTATACTTAACAATGAAAAGTTATCATCTTTTTAATAAGAGGAGGACCATTTTATACACATATATTGTATTCTTGAAGAAGAAATGGATTTAAATTGTAGAAAGATGAGTTTATTAAAATTCACTGCAATTCTCATGCCATTACATTCTGTAATAACCATCCTGCTTCTGCCATGTCCTCTGTCAGGATGCAGATGCAGCCGGGCCTCAGCTAGGTCAAAAGTGATGCTTCAGTGGGGACGAGGGGATGGAGGGGCTGAGGTCTGTGTTCCAGCACAATTCATTTTTAGTGTAAGGTTTGACTGAGCCATGTGAGTAAAAGTGTGTTTGAATTTTACATGTAAGATCCAACCTTTGAGCATAGTCCTGAATTTCAAATATATTAAATAAGGACAAAAAGAAAACAAGTACCCAGAAATATACATGTAAAATATGTACAATTGATATCCCAACCTGAGATACTCTGGAACCTGTACCCCTGTGTCCCAAAGATGAGACCTCATCTCCGGATGCCCCCCAGGATACAGGGTGAGAAGACTTCTCAAAGATTAGGGTGTTTGAAACAAGACGGCAGCAACAAGGTTTTACAAAGATCAAATCATTTGCACAATTTGATGACATTTTTATTTTTATTTTTATTTGTTTTATTTTGGGGGGTACCGGAGATCAAACTTGGGTCCTTGTACTTTCGAGGCAGGTGGCGAAACCACTGAGCTAAATCTCCAGCCCCTGATGACATTTTTTCTTGTGAGTTTAAAGTAAGAGTCTAAAAAAATTTTGTATGGGAATATAAAGCAATATCATATACATACATATATATTTATATGTCTCTTTTAAGGATATTTTAAGTCAAATGCCACCAAAAGGCAAAATACAACATAAGTTATTGTATCTATTTGTCCTTGGTACCATAATATTTCATGAAATTTTATCATTTGATTTCCAAATGAATTTTTAAACAAGTCCTTCCCTCTCTATTGATTCTGGAGATCTTGTGAAGGAAGAGAGACTGACTGGGTATAGATGCATGCAGTCCTTGTTTTCATTTTCATCGTTTAGATCTTTTTATAGCAATTTTTAAAATCAAATCTTGAATTTTCAACCACTCCTGCATCTGTCTATGAAGGAATTTTAAAGGACATAGGAATTTGTATTGCTTATTCCTAAGACAAGCCTTTTGAAAATGAAACATGATCTATTATTCTAAAGCTTTTGTGATTGTTTTTCTAGCCTAGAAAAGCAGGTGGTTAAGCTAACTGCATCGATGTTCTTATTTATAGGTGTTGACATCCACGCAAGAACACATGATATTTTCACTCTGCATCAGAATTAAATTATTAAACACTAGGTTATGGACACCAAAAATCTTTGAAAATGGATTTAGACATCCAATCAGTTAAATAAAGAGAGCTGTGTACTTTATCTAAAAAGACTCACAGAGGAGAAAATATTGCCTTTGGAAAAATTATCAATAGCTCTAGCAGTTGACAACTTTACCTAGATGGAGAAACAAACTTCCAGCACTCAGCTGATTCTTCCTGGGGCTTCCCTAAACTCCATTTTATAAGCATACCTTATTAAATCTCCCTAATGTGGCAGCTGTCTGGAGAGCCAAGCCAGAATGATGTAGGTAACAGTAACTTCTGGCACCAGCCTTCTGAGGAGTTATCGTGTTTGAGAAAGAAAACATTGTCAGGGTGGTAGTGTAACCCCCAGAGTAATAAAGTGGCCAGACACCTGGAAGCAATTACGTGCATGGTCGAGATTATCCATCATGCTTTGCTCACCGTCTCTCTTGCAAAGACCTTTGTTTTTACACTCTCAGTAGCTAACTTCTGGGCTGAAAAGCTTGTTTCACGAACAGTGTTTTCCACCGAGGCCCTTCCACTTACTGCCATTCCCACATGATGTCGATCATTTGTTTGCACAGCCGAGCGACAAACCTCAGAGCTGCTGTAATAATAAGTTGGTTACTCGGCTTACATGGGCTGCCGCATCAATCACACTACTGCCACGGCCCAAACAAGCGCCCTTTGCCCGCCAGCTCCACTTCGTGGAGCTCAGTCTGGGTCCCTCAAATGGAGCTGTTCAAACACGACTTACCATTCAGCGCTTAATTTAATATTTTTCTAAATCAGATTATTGCTTGTAAGTCCTGATTGTGAAGTTCCTTCTGACATTTATTTCCATCCACATCCCATTATTCACTAGGCCACTGGGCTGCAAGGGTATCATTGCAGCTGGGGTCCTGGAACCAAGAGAGGGCTTTTCCCCTCCAGTCAGGGTGCCAGACTGAAGAAAACAGCTGCATCTTCCATGAACGTGCTGGGGCCCTGGAAACTTGGACAGCTTTTCAATAGTTCCTCAAATATTTGTTGACTGAATTGAATAGCATTCTGGTCATGAATAAAAACCCCTGTGATTTAGTTTCAGGCTCTTAAGCTCGTACACATTTTCTGTAAGAGAATTTACATGTCATTACACTGGCTTTGTTAATATTTATCATTGATCATTTTATGTATTAACTCTACCTGAATGCCCACTACAAGGAAGCCCATGTTGCTTAGCACAAGTTTTTGCAGTTGTTTTGTTTCTTCCCCATGTGGTATTTGGTTTTTCTTTTTTTTTTTTTTGGTACCGGGGATCGAACTCAGGTCCTTGCGCTTGTGCAGCAGGCGGCGAAACCACTGAGCTAAATCCCCGGCCCCCCTAGTGTGGTATTAAAGTGCCTAAAAAGTTCTCTGAAACCTGCTAGATTGATTGTTTCCTAAGAAATCTTACAAATAGAATGTTTCATAAAACCCATGTTTAGGAAAGTGAATATGATTTTTTTTTTTCTTTTGGTTGCGGTGGGGAGAATCCACAGCCTTCACACTGAGCTACATTCCCAGCACTTTTTTCTTTTTTCTTTTGAGGTAAGGTCTCACTAAGTCACTAAATGGTCCAGGCTAGACTTGAACCTGTGATCCTCCTGCCTCAGCCTCCTATAGTTCTGGGCTTATAGGCATGTGCCACCATTTATGTATTTATGAAAAGTTCCAACTGTACTGGAAAACACAATAAAAGAGTCAAATGAAATAGTCCTTGTTCCTTTAGCGTCTTAATTTGAAAGTTGGCAGTATTAAAAAAACAAACAATTAATAGGCAAAGGGATGGAAGTAGAGGTCGTTTGCCAGAAAGACAGCAGCCTTGGGCCTCTCCCTCTGTCTGTAATCACCATCACCTCCTCAGCCAGTGGCAGAACTTTAAAAGGATTTAGACTAAGGCTCACAGAGCAGGATCCAGGTATTTTTGTTCCTGCAAACCATGGGTTTCCTGCAAACCAAATGGTTTGATCTTTGACACTTGGAAAACCCGCTTCAGTTACTTCCTATCTGATTTCTAGAAAAGATGTGCCCACTCCCAGTTCATTCGGAAGTTAACAGTCCACTTCTAACAGTGATACCTTACTAAATAGGAAGCCGGGCTGTTGTTGTTTTTTGGGGTTTTTTGCCAGTTTCCAATTCAAAAGGAGATTTTGGTAGCCCATGAATCCATACTTGTATACCTACACATTCTAAAATGAAAAGTTTATGTTCAAAGATGAGTTTTGTTCATTGACTGTCATTTTTAGAAAGCTGAAGATGAAAAAGAACCTGCAGACTGACAGGATGGGAGAAAGAGGACTTCTTGTCCATATAAAAACCTGTCCTCAACCCCAATCAGACAATGTAGTGATTTCTAGCCCTCTGCTTCTTCCTACACCTCCTCCATCCCAAGGGCCACACCTACCCCTAAAATAAGTCTGCTAGTCTCAGGTAACTGCGATGAACTGCCTATATATTTAAATAGAGCTCTACTTCAATCTTTCTCAAGGCAAAGTCATCACAAAGAGCACAGTGCAGAATGCTGAAAAGACCTTAGCATCTGGGTCAGTATTTCCCCCTTTTTAATTCATGCAACAGCCCACAAGTTAGATAGGCCAGATTGCATCAATTCTATTTTTGTTCTAGGACAAATTTCTGAATTAAAGACCATTTCTGAGCTCTCCTATACTAGGACTCAGAAACATTTATGTGCTTCCACTGCCACGATGAGCAATATAAATATTTCCAATCCCCCCCCAAAAAACTGACTTTGTAAGTGGCATACTGATCTAATGAAAATAGCTTTTTCCTGAATCTCTACTTCTACACCAAGTGACTTTTTCATCACTAAAAATGCTGTTCTTATTCCATTAATTTCTTCTATCACCTAGAGGAGTCGGTGGTGAACCTATGGCACGCAAGTTGTTTTTAAGACAAAAGATGTTAATGGACAAGTTGTTTTTTCTAAACTAAAGGTTTAATTGCAATGTTGGTACTCTGCAATAAGTAAGTCGGTTTGAAGTTGCAGTTTGGGCACTCATCTCTAAATGGTTCACCATTACTGATCTAGGGAAATGGTCGCCCAAACTGCCAGGGAATCTGAATCACCTGGGGAAATAGCTAGGTCCTGCCTGACTATCACGCCCTCAAGACTCTGATTATTTAGGGCTGCAGTTGATCCTGAATACATACTTTACAATAGAGTTCTCCAGGTGATCCTGGTGAACTGAGATCTCAGGACACACTGACCTAACCAAAGTAGTGATCCGCCACATGCCCAGATCTTGCTAGCCCAGAAGTCACCCACCATAGTTCCAAAATTCCAGTCTGGCAGCACTGAAGTTTGGAGGGGAAGACTTATGCACTGGCAAAAATTATCCAGATAATTCTGACATGCACTACCAGTTAAGAATCATGGATACGGAGATTTAATTAGAAATAAGTATCTCCTAAATATAGCACTATATATTTTAATCTCCCCTAGCGGTCTCTATACATTTTAGTCATTTGGAATGTTGGACAGTAAAGAACCAAAATCATGCAACAACTACCAAGAGACCATTTTGGTTTCTTCACCTGTCTTCAAATAAAAATGTTTAGTAAACTAGTCTCTGGACAGTGGCGCTTCAAGCTTTTATTGAAATCTCTTTAGCATAAAGAGGACCCATAAATTCCCTGAGGTGTCTGGATCAGGATTTAACAGTCTGTCTTTCTCAGGTCTACAGCCTGGCTTACAGCCCGCATCCTTCTGTTGCAGGTTAAGCTTTTCTCCCACCATCAGTGGAGATGGCGAACAACAGATGGTGGCAACCAGAAATCAAATAATGGATGTAGGATCAGTCTGTGCCTTGTATCACTGTGATCAACAACACTACTAAATCCCCTTTTGGGCCTCTATGGTAGGATCAGAATGCCAGTCCAATTTATCAACTGTGAATATTGGTGTAAACAACTTCAAGGCTGGGATATTTTTCATATCCCCTTGGAGACTGTCATCAGGTCTGTGGAGTGGTAAAGAAATCGTTGATCCATTTAAGAAACTGTCAGCAGGTGTACAAAGAAGTGAAAGATGGGTGCTTTTGGAGGGTGTCAGGAAAGGAGGGTCCAGCTGTCTGCATCCGTGACTTCTCACACTCAGTCAGACTGGCCAAAGAGCGAGGGAAATTGTGGGGCAGAGTGTAACTCTCGGCACAGTATTTATCAGCACGAGCAGCTATTCACTTCAGAGGGAAATTTCCAGACACACATTCCTTAGCTGTGAAGTATTTGAATCCTAGCAATGTCATCTGTGCCACAATTATCCGAAGTGCCAACTTTTGGATTATAAACTTATGTTAGAAACTCTAAACTGAGCTCTCAACATCACTTTCTAAAAGTGATTAAAAATTCACTGTTTGGCATCATATACTGAGTCTAAATCTTGAAAATTTTCTCTAGAGCAGCATGCTGTCCACCTTAAAAGTCAGTAGATCATCTGGAGTTTCAGTCTTCACTTATGTCCCTTAGGTATTGAAGCAAGTCATTTACTTAGGGGGAAAAGCATAGATTTACCTTTTATATAGAGTGACGTTTTGATGATATAACAGCTTTGTGTTCGTACAGCAATCACCAAAAATCTCATCCCTGCCAACTTGCTGCAATATTTAAGTAGTCTGATTAAAAAGTACTCTTGGTCATTAGCCACCAGGAACTCAGGTAGAAAGAACCAGGTGTGTGTTAACACCCATAACACTAATAAAATAATTTGTTCCTTTTTTACTGGTTTTGGGAGATGCTTTTAAGAAATAAAACAACTTCAAAACTTTTGAAGTACTATAAAACTACAGTATTCACTTTGCATGTTAGGCAGCTTTCCTTTATTATAACAAAGACCTAGACAAGCAAATTATAAAAATCAAAGGTTTTTACGGCTGTTTGGCAGGCTCCATCCAGTCCACAATCAGTTGGCCCTGTGGTTGTGAGGCAGCACATCATGGCAGGAGCATGTGACCAAGAAAAACCTGCTCACCTCATGGCTGGAAAGCACAAGAGAGGCTAGGATCTCACAGTGCCATTCAAGGACACACCCTCAATAACCTAAAGACTTTCCAGTGGGCTTCCCCTCTTCAATAAGGTTCCACCAACTCCCTATAGTATACCCTGGGGTCCAAGCCTTAACACATGGGCCTTTGGGGGATATTCAAGGTCCAAACTATAGCAATTAGTTTTGCATTTTGTGGGCTTATTTTTAAGGTAGTATGTTATAAACAAAAGCAGGTGAATTTGGAACTTGTTTTAGTAATGCAATATGTTATTAAAATCAGGATTGATTTTTTTCATTACACTGCTTTTATGTGTTGTATTTTTAATGATGGATGTAATTAATTTTGGTCAAATGATGTGATATAAGCAAAAGAATATAAATCCAACCATGGATAAAATAGGAAACAACTAAAAAATAAGGTGTCACATCTTGAAAGATGTTAAACCTATTCATGGAACCATAAGCAATTCAAGATTACCTAAAATTTGTATTCGTCTCAATTAATTATGAAAATTATTCTTTCTTTTGTATTATTTGACTAATGTAGCTCAAACTTACGCTACAGCAAACAAATTCAGACTATCCTCATAAATGATGGTTTCCATGAGAACAATCCAAAAGGGGCAAAATGGAAAGAAAAGGAATGTATCAAATTTTTATCTCTAGCTTAAGTGTCTCTGGTCTGGCCCTGATTTTCCTGTGTGAAGGATGCTGTTTATTTTCATAACTGCACTGAACAATCCCCTAATTCTTCAGAAAAGAATTAATTTGTATACTAAGCATAAATAGTTTTTTCCAAACCACTTTGTCAGCCTAGTTTACCATAGACTGGAGATTAAAACATTGAAATGGGTACATTGCTTTGGTTCTGTGTGCCTCTCAGTCAGGTTTATTTATTCACACGCAAATAGTATGCATCCTATGACATAGCCTACATTACTTGGATTTGTTGTTTTGTTTATGATTCAGAGGTGTGGTTATTTAGTTTTGTAGTTTGGGCTAGTCACTACCACTGTACAAATGATAAGACATATGACAAATCATCCAATTCAAACTAGAGCAAGACCACCAAAAGTAACTCTCTTTTTGACCCTCAGGGTCGGAGGACAAGTTTGAGTGAAATCCAGTGTGTCCTCTTTGTCATTTCTTCTCTTTGGCATGTGAAAAGCAGCTGTCTGAATGGAGAGCCGCAGCTATATGCTGTTTACTGACCCTAAAGAAGTTTCTGTCCTTGTAATCTGTAGGTTTATTTTTAAATGACAGATTACAGCTTTTATAATGAAAAATACCCATTTTGAAAAGTTCCTGAACAAGTACTCATGCCAAAGACTTTGTGTCAGGAAAAGGAAATATTATAGTGCATAACAGATGGTCAAGACTGCAATATGCATTAGCTAGAGACAGGGAGGAAATCACCCCTCCACCAAAGCCCCAGTGTGATCATTATGATCATGCAGCACTCCTGCCTAAGCTTTCAAATTATCTGTGGTGCTTTCTTTAAACAGACCTCGGGCAGTGTTGAAGGGAGATTAACTTCCTTTTCTTAATTAGAAATGAATTTTCAACCTATTATACTTATATAGGGTTTTCTAAAATAGTCATCAACATCATTTTGTTGATCTCTGAAGTACTCCTAGATGAGAAATCAGAAAAACAGATCAAATCTGCCCAAACCTCAGATCCCCATGTGTAGCACTGATGTAATCTGGAAGGAGAACTTTCTGAATGCTATTGTTTCCCTTCTGCTGGGTCTTGACTTAAACACAACACAAAAAGTGTGTTCTTCCCTAACCCAAGTCCATCACCACTTCCGAGAAAGGGGTAATGATATGGATCTGAGCTAACTCCTACCTTCCATGCTATAAGACATATCCTCTTTTAAGTAGAAACTCAAGTTCTGTAAGTACAAATACACTTTAATACTAGGATAAAAGTCTGATTTGAGAAGTAATCCCAGCACTCTGGGAAGCTGAGCCAGGAGGATGACAAGTTTGAGGCCAGCCTGGGAAACTCAAAAGACTGAGCTAGATGCTGTCTTGAAATAAAAATTTTAAAAGGGCTGTGGATGTAGCTCAGTGTGAAGGCCCTGGGTTCACTCCCCAGGACCACACACACACACACACACACACACACACACACACACACACACATCAAGAATATGCCTAGATTTGTGCACCTGGCTCCCTTCCCATCTACCAGAATTAATGCACCTTCAAGCCCAGATTAAGAGGAGTTCGTCTACCTACAATAGTCTTCAGCTTTCTGCACTAGGGAATCCAATTCTGAAGTGATCAACCTTATATAGTTGGAGATCTAAAATAAAATCTAAGAACATACACTATTTTAAAAGCAGGGCATAAGAAGGGTGGGAATAGCATGTGTTAGGAAATGTTAGATTTTTCAATTCCCAGTGGGACAAGTGTTAAGAAGACAACTGCCCGGCATTCTCCTGGCCCTCAGACTTCCTATGAAGAGCCCAAGTCAATCCTGATGCTGTCACTGCTAAAGCTACACTCTGCATGCACAGATAGGCATTCTTCTATGTTGAGGGCCTGCTCCGGAGAACCTCATACTCTGATCCAGGAATTGGTTTGGTCAATCCACAGTCCAGGCGGACAGGGGCAGCTAGGTCAAAGCCAAGTGTCACTGCTGGGGTGTTGAGTTCTGAGACTTTTTTTAAGATCTCAAGAATGTTACATTGAGGATGAATGTGGAGGTGGGGTTTGGGTAGGGCCTCAAAGTCAATTGTCTTCTTGTTTAATTATGTGAGATGGCAAACGCTTCTTTTTACAGTCCCATATTTTTTCAGGTGTCTCCCTGCCTTCTGGCTTGGTCACAGCTGTGCCTAGGAAAGGATTGTTAGTACTTTTGGCTTAAACAAACCTAAGTGATTCTGACGTAGAAGACCAGCCTTTCCCCTTCTTGTGTGGTTTAAGCTGTATTTCACATCAGAGCTAACTGTTGAAATTGTTGCTAACTAACCTTAATCTTTAATACTTTATTCTCTTTTCCTAGAAGAATCAAAATCACATGGCAATACCTCTACATCCTTCTCAGCACTAATACTGTGATCTAGGACACTGCTGTGTTTTCTTCTGCTATAAACTTAGGGAGGTGATTTTCAGGCAAAGGTGCTTGGTGTTCACATTCTTCAGGGATTTTTTTACCCTCTTTCTCTTTTTCTTTTGTATGTTTGTCTTTAGAGTAGAATACCATATGGCAGGCACACATGTACACTGTTTGGTAGATTAATGAATTCCCACTGAGATCACATACTCTTCTCCTCTGGGAGTTTTTCTGCCTGTATGCCACATTTCAGGTTTTATACAGCTCCTTCTTGGTAATATGACTTACAAATTGCATATTTACATCTCTTTCTATGGTGTGTGCAGCAGGAATCCTTGGACTCCATGCTGACAGCCCTGACCATGAAAATAATTCGATGCCATTATTGGTGTCACTCTCTGCATTTGAGCCCAGCAAACAACCAAGACCTGTGTACAGCCTGCTGTAAAGGTTGGGATAACCCCAAATCTGGTCGAGTCATTGTCCCAGTTTTATTTCTCCACATAAATATTTTTTATATGAATGAACCAACATTTTTCCCAAGATACAAAGGACTATTTTTCAATCTCCCCTTTTCAAAGGGCAGGGGGAGGATTTAATGTACATGGACAGCCCTGCTATGAATGCAGACTGCACATGGCAGACTCACTGACCTTTTAGTCTTCTGGAATTTAACCATTTCCTGATGTCTTTTAACAGTAATTTTCTTGTTGGAAAAGCCCTCTCTAAACTGATAGCATCTAAACAAGCCTCTACCTTAATTGGAAAAATTCCCCCATAAATATTTATGCTGCTGTGATTAGGCCATTTACTGAACTCAACTGCCCATTATGGGTTAAAACAGGGAGCATTGTTTTGAGTTTCCTAAAGCCTGGCATGGTTTATTGGAGGGGACCTGAAGCTATAATTTATTTAATCAAGCTTCTGACCCCAGCCCTCTGGAGTAGCCAGTAATTGTGAGGAAAACTAATCCAAGACCACATTGACTAGAGTCAGTATTCTACGTCATAAATTCTGGAAGTCTAATTGGAAAGAAAATATAAAACAAGCAAAGTATGCAAAAATAAGAGTTCCAGGTAACTGTACATTCTTCTGTGGTAAAAATAGATGGATGGATAGATAGAGAGAGAGAGAGAGATTTTAAACAGAAATAACTTCAAAGGAGTGAGAAAGACCCTAGTTTACTGCAGAGTTTACCTCCTACTGGGTTGATGTCCCTCTGTAGCTCCTAGGTCACTTTAGAGTTCTGAAACTGTCACACAAGAACTCAAATGGCAGTTAATTGTTGCTTTTAAAAATATCTCAGATTTAGGGTGGAGATAGCAGTAAGGAAAGCCTTTTGCGTTAAAAATCTACTAAGACTCTTGCTTATGCACAAATTCTAGATAAATGGAGCCCAAGATAAAAATACGCATGTTGCTTTCTTCCCCAGATGTTGACTGATATTACTTCTACACTGGGAGTCATGATGTGCGGAAGTAGCTGGTGGGTATGAGCACACGCATTTATATTTGTGTGTGTGTGTGTGTGTGTGTGTGTTTAAGTAAATAAATGAACAAGTTTTTCCTTCTTTCATTCTCCTTTCCAGCTGAAGATGTTCTCCTATTCCATTTTTCAGTCATGATTAATTCATATGTTTATAATAAGAAAAACTGCTTTTCCCGTGGCCTTTTGACCTCCCAGCTGCAGACTTAAACAACCATTTCCCATTTCAAGGCATGATTTAAAAGAGATACTGAAACTCAAAACATATTTTCTTCTCTAAACTCTTTACTACCCTTATCGGGCTGGCTCTCCAGGCTTCTAGTTCAAAAAGAAATTCTAAAGTCAAAAATTAGGATGGTTTATTAGAAAACAAATCATCTTTCTTCTTGGTCTAAGTTGCATTTCAGAGGCCCCACTGCATGTTCCTTGGCCTCTATGGAGGCTGGCAATGCCAATATCTTTTAATGACTTCCCCTGTCCTATTTCCCATTAGCAAACACTACACATGTAAGAAAAACGCATCACAAAACTGGCTTCTACTCCACCCTAACCTTAAGATATACAGTGTTGAGATCTCATCAGAGTCAGTTTCTCAACCTTGTAGACGGAATCATAGCACTTTGATTTTCCAACTGATCAATGCTGCAGACAATGTGGCTTCAAAGACCCCTGGAGCAACAGCTCCTGCAGTGCAAGAGACATTTTAAAGACTACACTGGGACCTATGTTAGACCTCTAGCTGAACTAGTTGTTGTAATAACCATTCAAAGAATGTTTTATATAATAAGAGCAAAGCATATTGCAAAGATGCCTCAAAGAGCCAGATCATACTTAAGTGCTTCAATTGTTCATATTAATATAGGAACAATCTCCCAAGGAACTTTGAACATAAAAGATAGGGTTAATTTATTTTATACCAAACAGATTGACTCACCTTTAATTGAGAAAATCTCTTTAAAGATTATACTGAGAATCTAATTTTTTGATTTAAATTATTCATTCCTTATTCTACTTGGGTATTATTATCTCTGTCAGAGTGATGGATGTTACAGAAACAGGCATTAGGTTGCAAGCTACACAGATTTTAAAAACCTTAAGATATGACCAAAAGGAAAAAAAATATAATAAATGTGATTGCACAGGAAGAGCATGGTGCACTCCACAGCCACTGATGGCACTTTTGATACTTGCCAGCAAAGTCAGAAGTCCATGGCACTGATTAAAAGAACACTAGTCAATGGAATTAGGGCCAGCCCAGAAAAGGCTGAGTGCCATAATGAGTTTTTCTGCCCTTTCGTATCAATTGCAGTACTCTTATCATGCACTTCGTAAGGACGCAGCACAATTCTAAGAATACTGTTTAAGCCTTGCGATAATTTTTCCTCTCTTTTGTCTGAGAAAACTGAGAAACAGAGAAGTTAGGTCCATGGTTTCAAGTCACACAGCTGTCAACAGAAAAGCCAGCATTGAGAGTTGGATAACACGTTTCCAGATCCCAGGCTCTTGGCTCCAGACTCTGATAAGCTTGCAGTACTGTCACCCTGAAAAACAATGAGGCTATAAAAATTGCTCGTAGAAATGTGGATGGCAACCTATTCAAATTTGAGTTTAGAAAGGAAGTGTTTTGGTTCTCATTGGCCCTGAGTTTGTGGAAGTCATCGCTGTGGGAAGAAGAACTCCAAATCAGTAAGGATGACCCCCACATGTTACCTCTGAACCCCATCAAAGCTGAGGAGAACATATTACCCCGAAATACCCCTTTGGCATAATGATTATTTTGAGTAATTGAGAAACAGCTGATGCAGAAAGGGCTCTCTGTCCTCCCCTCTCTACTAAAAGCAGGGCCTTAATTTCCCATGAGAAAAGGTCCCTGCTGGTACCAGGAAGCAGATATTTTTATTACCAGGGATGGGGCTCTAATGCAAGATGTGTCTATGCAAATAAGCCAGAATGATCCTTATCTCCTACTTGTTTTCCCCCATACACTTCCTAGTCAGTGTGCCATAATCTACCTCCTTTTGTCTAAACGGCTCTTTCATAATTTCTCAGTCTTTGTCAAAGAATGTATCTATGACTTTGGGTCTAGCTGCTCCCTTGGGGTTTTCACTTCTGCCTGAGGAGCCACTCATGCCACTCAAAAAAATACAGATATCAAATAAGACATGCACGTTTTTTCTCTTGTTACTCTGTCTTTTGTCAGCTTAATTTGTAGGCCCCAGCCCCAGAACTTGACCGCATAAAGTCAAGTCGCCCCTCTCTGGCACCATCACCTCCCACCCTGCCCTTTCTTTGTTTCCTCAGCAAGGCTAATTGTGCTCTTCACAATCAGTGGGAGCTACTTGGTTTTCCATTATTCTGGCATACCATCTCCTGCTGTGCTTCTATGACCACCCAGTGTAATCTCCCAGAACAACTGTTTTCAACACTTTTTCCTCCCCCTTGGGACGTTTCCTGTGTCCCCTTCCTCTTGACTGTGTGAGCTGATCTATTCAGCATAAGCACCTGTCCTCGGCTCTGGGAAAACTCAACTGTGTGCTTTCTTCTTTCATATTTCCTACTGTAAGCTCCAAATTGGGGGCACCTTGAACATATAATGCACAACTGCCTTGGGCTTCCCAGCTTTGGCCAGGTCCTTAGTTCATCCTCTTGTGATTTATCCACCCTGGCTGACTATATTGCCTGGTGTTACGTTTTCTTATCTTCTAGCATCAGTTGGGCTTCTAATCTAAGCCAAGCCCTCTATTAATTGCTTTCTCAGAGAGAAGAATCAAGACTCTGAGAGAATGGGTAAAGTGTCCATCATTGCACAGCTAACAGGGCCAGGCTGAATTCTCATCCCAATCTGTTTACACAGCCACACAGATAACACCACCCTGCACGAAGGGATCTCAGTCCACGTGGCAGGGCCAAAGCAGGCCAACTCATTCATTGCCAGAGGAAAAGCTGACTCTGTCAGGCTAATTGAGAGACAGGACAGCACACACAAAACCATTTATACTGTACTTTATGGGAGATTTAGGGTAGTTTTCAAGGGTAGTTTTTATTACATGTGATTTTTAGTTTATGTGCTGACATTAGAAGCTAACCCTAGTAGTGTGCTACTCTCTACACAGCTGCTATTTCAGCTTCCACAGTTTCAGCTGGTTTAAACAAGTTATAGCATGGGGCCACAGTCACTCTGGTGTCCCTTTACCTCAGCAGATGATCACACCATGACCAAACTGCAGGACCAAATCACCCACAACGAACCCTATACTTCCTGCCAGTCACACCTCCGACCACCTGCACCACCCCTTCCCTCTCTCTAGTCCCAAAGGAAAACTCTCCTTTCCCATCTCCTTCTGACTACTCCTAACACCTCTATTTTCTGCTATTCCTTGCTTCCATTCTTAACTGCTGCTCTTCTGACTCCACTTCTTTTATGCTACCAGCATGTTGAAACCTCCCCTGCTGCTGAGAATCCTGCTATGTTTTAATATTCAAGGTATAAAGTATGCTCCAGTCCGAGTGTCCAGGCATAAATCCTGACTTTGCTCGTGTGATCTTAAGCTCTCTGTGCCTCACTTTTTCCATCTATGAAATGCAAATTTAAAAAGCACCCATTGCAGTAGATTAATCCAGGCAATCCATATAATGCTCTTAATAAGCACTCAGTAAGTGACAGCAGCCATGAGATTAAACCCATTTTCTCCCAACTTATGTTTTCTCCTTCACTTCCGCTTCACTACCCAACTTCTTGACTTTTCAGGTATTTTATTTTTATTAGTACATGTTTACAGAACATAATGGCTACAGTCATCGTGGGGAGTTGGTACACGTACATAACACATCTCAATTCAACTTCTTAGAAGAAGAGCCGACACCGTATATCCACCAGATAGCCACATTTTCCTCTCACCTTTATTAAGTGTGGTTAGGTCACGCTACACTAAAGAAATGCCTTTCAGCAGCTGCTGACAATCCATTGTCACCACAGGGGATGACATCCAAGGCCTGACTTTGTTCCCAAGTCCACATTTCCAGCATCAGCAATGCACCTCTAAGCATTCCTACCTCACAGATACCATGAAGTTAATATGACTTATACAGACCAGCTTTCCTCTTACATTTATTCTTCGTTTTCAGTCTTTTCTTGGTTTTTCCAGCACAGCATTCCACTGTATGAATATATCCTTTTGATCATGAGCATTTATGGCTTTTAGGCTGCTATGAATATTCCTATATATGCATCCTAGGTGTGTGTTTCTCTACTGGATGATGTCAAAACACTCCAAAACAATGGTGCCAACATACATTACCACCAGCAAGAGACAAAAATTCCTATTGCTCCACATCCTCACCGAACATGGACGTTTACATTGTGAGTGTCTGGAAAGTGTGTCAGTGGTCTATTATTTGCGTTTCCCTGATAATTAGAGTTTAAATATCTATCCAACATATCCCATTCTTTCTCATCTCAGATGTGCCACTAGAATTCATCATATTGCTGAGTGTTGTTTCTTAACCTGTCTGGCACTTTTGTTCTTTAACAAAAAGTTAGCCCATACGTATATGTTATGATAGTTGACATATTTTGATTCAGTTCTACTTTCTTATGTTGTGCTTTCTAAATTTTCATTTTCTATGTTTCTTTAGACACATGCATTTAATCTAACAAACATAGGTGTGTAGCTAATCTAACAAAGTCTAAACCTAGTCACATATATAGTTTAGAAATATAAATTCTCCCTTTATTATCTTACTCATGAAACTATAAATTTAAACATGTGTATTTAATTTAACAAAATGTAAATAAAGTTCATAAAGTATATTCACTACAATATTTTGGTTATATCACTACGGCACCCACAAAATTATACATTGGTGTATTTATTTGTACAGATTGTTTTTGTTCTTTTGTTGTTACATATTTAGGACATATAATTAATCAAAATCTCATAAGTGCTGCTATTCTGAAAAAAACTTTATGTTATTCTAAAGCTCAAAATATAATTTTTCAGGTATATAACCCTTGGGTTGACGAGCATTTTCCCTAGAATCTGAAGATACTTTTCTATTTTTTTTGTTTGTTTACACTATTGTTCCTGAAAAGTTAGATATCAACTAGTACTCTCCAACAAAGATAACAGACAACCTGGGTTTTTTTGCCTCTGGCTATTTAGGGGAAATGAGTAGGAGAGATGAGTCTTTGGTAATAAGAAATTTCTCTGCACAGTGTCTGCATACAGATTGATTCTTATTTAATTTGCTTGGAAATTTTTGGACTTCCTACATCTAAGGCTTCTAAAGGATTCATGTTCTTACACCATCTGAGGATATTTTCTCATACTTCAAACATTGTTCTCTGAATTATCTCTGCTTTTCATATGTAAGTGCAGCTAGTCATATATTACATGATCCCATTGTATTTTTCATATTTCTTAATTTTTCTTTTATAATATTTTATCTTTGTTTCTCTTGCTAAATTCTGGATTTCTTCACATATCTTCCTAGTCACCAATCCTTTCTTCAGCTTTCTCCAGTCTGCTATTCATTCTTTTAATTATATTTTTATTTCTACAATTTCTATTAGCCTTTGAAAATCTATTCACATTTTAAGATCACTTTTCTACACTCATACTTCAAATAATTCTTTTTTATTTCTTAAACACATTAATGTATTAATCCAATAATTATAATATCTAATATCTTTGTGGATCTGAAGCTAGTGATTTTTGTTATTAAACTTGTTTAGCTATTTTGTGTTTCTTTGGCTTTGTTTTGCTGATTTGTGCTCATGGTTTCTCCTTTCCTTGAATTTTAAGATTTCGTTTCAGACACGTATTTAATAATAGTCATCTGTGGGAATTTTTTAGGCCTACTTAAGGTAATCTGCCAGGACCTATATTTGTGTCTGCCAGGGATCTTGGGAAACTGTCAACCTTGGGACACTTTATAATAAATTCTCAGCTCAAGTATCTCAAACATAAGAGTAGTACGAATTTGGGACTCAAACTCTAACCATGTCCAGCTCAGTGGAGAATTTTTCTTTTCTACCCAGAGTCAAAGTCGAGGCAGAGACTATTCTAGTTCACTGATTCATCAAGAGGATTTTTATCTTTAATCTAATATCCCTTTTAGTACAGTCTTAGTTTTTGATTCCTGACCTCAATTTAGCCACAAAAGCAAAGTCATGAGAAAATGGCAGATGACTGTAGGAGAAACTGCTGGTCCTCACTACTGGCCTACCTATATGGGTTTGTACTTTTGCTTTATTTATTTATGTCTCTTAAATTTTCCTTTGTTTTCACTTTAGCAATACCTTTTAAAACACATATTAAAATATTTTACATAGCATTTTAAGGTATGGTTTTAGTGTGTCACAAATACTTGAAATAGCAGCCCTCCCAGAGCACAAAGTACTTTTTCACAGTTATTTTAAGGAACTTATAACAGATTTCATTACATATTATTTGAGATATAAGGCTCTCTGTTTGCCTCTCAGGAAAGCATGTTGAGTTTCTAGAGGAAGAAAAACTTTCTTCTTTGGTATTCATCTCCTTCCACTACAGGGTAAGGCTTTGCCTCAAATGGACACTCCCCAAATCAATGGTTTAATGGCCTTACTCTTCACCTTGTGCTTCCATAAAACACAGGTCTGTCATGGAGTACTTATCATACTGCTGAACACTATTGGCATTTTTCCCTACCCAGTCAATTAGTATTTCTTATAGGGAGGAATTTTTTATTTTCTTATTTTTTAACCATTTATGCACTCTTAGAGGTTGGCCTATGACAAACACTGAGTAAAAGTTGAGTCAAAGGGCTCGGGGCTCATCCTATGAGACTGCCGTGATATTCAGAAGCAGCAGTTGTATTTGTTTCCAGAATAATCCTAAACCCAGTAATCTGGATGTCTGAGAAATGCCTGCCTAAGACAAAGCAGAGGAAACTGAGGCGTCAGGCTTGGTAGTCTCTGTTGTCAACTTTTCTGAGAGTTGTTACTTTAAGGTCCAGGACACAAGGGAGATGAAGTGTTTTTTCTTGCACAGAAATCAGAACCCATTTCTTCCTGCTGTAGACGCTAATGAGTTGCCTGAAATGAAGAGCTAATCCTTCTGCCATTTGCTTATTTTAAGGAAAACAGATGTTAAATTATTTTAGCATCTTTGGTTATTTTAAGCTCTTTAAGTGAGCTTAGCTTGGCAAAGTTGAAATAGTACAGTGTGTGGTAAAATGATGGTTTCCTATAAAACCCCATAAATAGACATCCTAATCTGAAATTTTCAATGTTTTCTGGAAAATGTTCCTAAATTAAGACTATGTGCACCTTACAACTCCTCAGACCCAATCAGATCTTATTTAGCCTCTAAGAGGTCATTTTAGTCCATATAGTCTTGGCTAAGGCCTTCTATGGGTGAACTTTGATTATTCCTAGTGAGGGTATAGCAAGTTGCACTTGGGGGATCCACACTGCTTGAACATGGGCCACCCCAATTCCTCTATGTCCCGTTTGGACCTATGAGCTTGAACATGCAGCCTGTGACAGCCAAACATGGAACTTCCTGGGAATTCAGTAACACTTCCCTTGACCCACTGGCTCTAAAGTTTGCTTTGTTGCCTTTTGCCTTTACTCCTTCCTCTCTTTGAAGTTCTACTACTTAACTTTTACCCTTCGTTCTGTAATACCCTACCTATAACAAACATAATCATCCTTTCTCTCACCTTCCTCAAAGAGACAATGTGAAGCAATGCTTTGAACATTTCAGAAGAAATTATGCTACATAATTTCAAAAGTAAAGTAACCAGTCATTTTTTTCTTAAAATTTTTATGGATAGCCATGAAACATACTGATATGATTTTAAAACCTCAGCTCTGTAGTGCCCAAAGCATGGGAGATAGAACTTGACTTCCAACTTCATCTCCAATGTCAACTGTTCCAGAAAAATTTCCCGACCCCCCCTCTTTAAATCTGATACCTACTCTGAAATAATAAACATTGGTATTTGTAAAACATCCCATAAGCCAGACGTGGGGTTAATGCTTTATATGCAAAGCCACATTTCTATTCATTTATTTACTCATTATCAAACATTTAAAGTACATCCCACACACTGAGCTGTGTGCAGAATGGCCTTACAGTGATGAACTAAAAAGATACACCCAACTTGAACTATAGTCTAGTGAAGAAGGTACATATTCTATAAACATGGCAGGTATAGAATTACAAATTGTCACAAGTACTGTGTAAGAAAACAATAGGCAGTTAGGAAAGAATTCAGCCAAGTGAGGAAAATGATTTTTACTCTGAGATAAAGGAAGATACTGAGCTGTGGGTGGTAAAAAATATTTGGGCTGAGATTCCAGAGAAAAAATATCATTAGTAGTGTGAATTAGGGCACTACAGCATTTCAGATAAGGACCCAGCACATGCAAAGGCCCTGAAGTAGGGAAAGCATGTACTCCAGGACCTGCAGGAAGTGTGCCTGGAGGAGGTATGCAGCAGGTGGGAAAGAGAGTAAGAAATGTGAGTGAGGCAGAGTTTAGAACCTAGATGGTGCAATAGGGTGGTTGCTTCATTCTAAGTGACTTTATAATAAGCATATCTCATTAACTCCTCCAATCACTTTTGAGATGGATACTACTATTATCTTCATTTTACAGATAAGCACACTGAGATTCTGTCAGGGAAAGTAATTTGCACAGCATCACATAGCTGATAAGAGGCAGAGGGAATATTAGAAAGCAGACTTCAAAAATCCAAGTTTAATCTCTTTTAAAAATGACACTAAACTGTCTCTTATATTACCAGAGAACCCTGTGCAAATCACCATGGTAACACTGTCATCACTATTGTTATGCACTTGAATGAATGATTCCTTAAATATATAGTTAGAAAGACTTTGAGCTATCAAGCCATATATGTTTGTCCTTTAAATGATGTTTGGGGGAACAAAATATACATCCTAAGTAAAGAAAGAATTTTCCCCAATCTATTAAGAATATCAATGCAATATCAGATATAATTGAATCTGTTCTTTGATTTTGAGGGGTTGGTATTCAGGGAATTATTTTCTTATCCTCATAAAAAAGAAGTTTGATAAAAGCAATATAATTTTATCAAAAAATCAACATGTTTTGAAGTTATTGTTACTGCTATTTCTTCAAGATTCTTTCTTACCCGATAGAAGTAAACTATGCATGATAGTTTTGACCAAATGATAGAAAAGAAACTCTAATTTATTTAACACAGGTTGGTTTTGCCAACACTATACTAGAGGAATAAGAACAAATATCACAGACACATTGTAAGTTCCTGAAGCCACATTAACTACTCCGAAATGATTATTAATTCATTTAGTTAATAAATTCAACTGAAGTTTTACTGAGTGCTTCTTATGTGCCAGGCACTCAGTGTCAATCACAGCTAACAAGGAGTTGATAGCCCCTGAAGATGTCATGCTTCCCTTGAGGGAAGGATTGCATTAAGCTACAGGAACTAGTCACCATGACATTCATTTGGCAAGTCCTCATGACCTATGACAAAATGAGCACAGACTAGCCTAGAATGGAAGAAGTCCACAAAGATTCTGTCATAGTAACTTTTTCTGGTCCTCAGCCAATCTTACAGGAGATTTTCTTCTAAGACTTCAAATTTGGTCATGGTCCTTTTTCATTTGTCCTCCCCAATGTCCACACCCAATAAAAAGTGTTGAAAAATATCCAACCCCAAGGAAGTAGAGTGTAAAATTTATTTAACTCTATGTCACGAAATAGAAGTATAGTATTCCAATTCATTAACTCAAGGAATCTTGGAGCAATTTATCACAAAATATTATATCTTCCTTCTGATCTCAAACTCCTTTATGTCCCCAAAATGAACTGGAGATAGTTTCCTCCAAGCCCCTATCCTGTCAGTGAGAGGGCCAGGCCTCCTCTTATCGGTTTCCAGATTACTCTTCTGTTGATCTCAAGGTTATGTCACACAGCACTCAAAGATCTCCCCAGCTCCTGAGCTAGCACACCCTCCAGAATCTTTAGCCCTCCCACCTATAGATATTGCTGCCTTTCCTAAATGGTTTCTCTCTACCTAGGCAAATTTCTGCCTATATGTCTCCCTTTGATCACGGTTCTCATTGGCTTGCCTCTGCTCTGTGGTTGCACTCCTTTATGAATCCTGCTTCAGTAATTCCAACACATACAAATCATTTTGTTTATTTGGTAATTTTCTTTTTCGAGTTCCTGCTCCAAATCCCAGCAACCATTTCACTGGGATAAAGTATGTGCAAAGCATATTTACATTCCTGATCTATACATTCCCTAAATCTTCACCTCTACATGTGATAAGTAGCAATTCTTTTACAGTAAAAATTCAGGTGTATATATACATGTATGGTAACCTCCTCAATAACTTGTACTTCTTCACCTAATTTTCATAAATGTATGGCAGAAACTGCCAATTATCTATTTTGAGGGTAGAATGTGCCCAAGTAAAAGCTACCTTCAAGAGTTTTCTCTGTAGATAGAGGTGTTGATGCAGCAGAAGCATGAGTGCTTACAGACCACTGGCCAGCTCCCAAGACAGCATTCTTTGTCTTGCTCCTGAATGAACTCCATCCTGCTATTTGCTCACTACAGCAACAAGTGGTAGGGATGAGCAGCCATCCTGTGACCTTGAGAATATGAATCTTCCACTAAGATTTTGGCAGGATAGGAAGAGTATGAGTCTCGATAACTTTAGGAAACAACTTTCCTCTCATTGCTGAGACAAAATAGCTGACATCCGAAGTTAAATGGGGAAAGGTTTATTTAGCTCACAGTTTGTAGAGGTTTCAGTTCATAATTGGCTGAAGGCAAGGTGGCAGAGGAGCAATAGTTCACGGTGGGAGACGACAGCAAATGCAAGCAAGCAAATGAGGGACCTTAACAGCGTCTTTCTGCTTCCTTTTATCTTATCCAGACTACCAGGATTAGGACGCTGCCAAACCAATCGATGGATTTAGTAATCACACACAGGTAATCCCAGCATCACACACTCTAGATTTAGCCACCTCTGAAAAAGCCCTATGACCACATGAGGCTTGGAGGGGACATCTAGACACAAACCACAACATTCTGCCCCTGGCCTCCCAAAAACTCATGCACATCCCTTTCTACAAAAGGCATTTCGTCCACCTCTAAGAGTTGCCGAAGTCCTCACAGTTTCAGCATTGCTGAGAATTCCAAGTGCAAAGATAGACATTTCCATTCCAAAAGTTACAAACGGGGATGCAAAGGACTGGAACCAAAGCAAATCCAAACTCCAGCAGGGCAACCTAGGTGGAAGCCTTCCTGACTCACAGCTCTTCCATTCTGCATGCATCTAAACCAGCACCCTGTGCGTGATGTCAAGACCTGCTGCCAGTGGAAGCAGTAGCCAGCCTTCCTTCTCTCTTGGCTGGAGGACTCCAGTGTCTATGAACCACATCCATCCCAAGGAACAACTTCCATAAACTGCCATTCTGGAACAACTTCCCTAGGCTGCTGTCAGTCTGGAACATGGTGCTTTGGGGCTCTCTTTATGAAGTAAAATCTTTCACTTCTGCAATTTTGAGGCTGTAAAGAATGGAGTCCTGCTGCTTCTTCTGATGCCCTCAGGCTATCTTTTCTATTCTCCTGCTCCTCCTCAGCAATTAAGATCTCTTCTGCTCTATCTTTGTAGTCCACAGCTTTACTGGAATTTCCTTTCTGGCCAAACTCAAAACATTCTCAACATAGACCTGGCTAAAAGCACCCAATGTTAGCCATGCCACTGCCTCAACATTAGACTGTCTAGAAATTTCTTTTGCAAGATTAATTAGTCCACCGCCCTTAATCTCAGTCTCAGGCAAAGTCTCTGGACACAAGCAGAATGCAGACAAACTTGCCTGGAGTCCAGCAGCCAATACTGTCCTTCTTCCCAGCAGAAACCTCCAAAGCCTGCTCTTTACCGACTTTCTGGTCTTCTGAGCTCTGACCAGAATCTCCCATACAGTACAGTCTAAGGCATTCCAGCCTACTTTTTCAGCAAGCATCTCTGAATCTTTCCTAACTCTTCCCCTTCCCACAAGCCAGTTTCAAAGGCTCTTGAGCCACACAGCCAGGTAATGTCACAGCCAGGACCCCACTTCTCTGGTACCAAATTTCTGTCTTAGTTACTTTTCTCTTTGCTGAGACAAAATACCTGACATCCAAAGTCAAAGGGGAAAGGGTTTATTTAGCTCACAGTTTATAGAGGTTTCAGTCCATAACTGGCTGGCTCCAAGGCAAGGTGGTACAAATCAGAAGAGCAACAGTTCATGGCAGTGGAAGACAGCAAAAGCAAGCAAGGGACCTTAACAATGTCTTTCTGCTCACTTTTATCTTACTCAGACTACCAGGATTAGGGTGCTGCCAAATCAATCAGTGGACTGATTTAGTAATCACACACCCTTAATCCCAACATCATACACTCTGAAAAAGCCCTATGACCTCATGAGGCTTTGGAGGGACATCTAGACACAAACCAATATAAGAGGCCTGGACAACTGTTCACCATAGAACTACTGTTAGTTATTTAGGCCAATATACTCAGGGCTTAAATAAAATGTCAACTCATATGTGTGTGTATGAATTTCCTAACCAATGTGTGTTTGCTGTGTATTCTTATCTTTACAAATACATATATTTTTTGTTATATGATCTAAGTACTTTACGTACATTGTGTCACTTGAGCTCCCATTCCTTCTGCTATGCTATGACCTGGTTCTCTTCTGCCATGCCATCCTGCCTAGGAATCATCGCACTATGGACTGAAACCTTTACAAACTGTGAGGCAAAATAAACTTCTTTCCTTTAAAAAAAAAAATGTTACTTGAAAAAAATCAATAAGGGACATTTAGCACAGAATATTACACAAAACAAGCAATCTATAAACAGTAGCTACTATTTTCTTGCCTTCACAACAATCACAGAAGGCCTGTGATATCATCTGCACATTGCAAGTGAAACAGAGTAATAAGGAGGGGTAGGAATATGTCTTGAACCATGCTCTTAGTAATGGGCAGAGTCGATTTGAGCCCTCTTACTTGACTCTAGAACTCAAGCCAAGGTACACTGCCTTATCCATCACCACATGGAATCCCGATGACAAAAGGCTAAGCAATCACTCTGTGTGCCGAGAGGGACTTTTGTCAAGTGGAGTCAGAAGCCAGATTACACGCCCAGTGTGAGGGTTCCTGTGGCAAAGTCCTGGATCTGCCAGTTGCTGGCTTTGGTGCCTCCAACAAGCTATTTCTGTACCTTGGAACATATTCTTTGGGTCTTGTACAGTAAAGAGGTTGACTTCATTACATCTATGATTCTTTCCAACATTAAAACGCCATCAATTAGTGAATAATTCTTCAAGACCAGCTAGTGCAGAAAAACACAATCTGACTTTGCAGTCCCCTCACGCTCTCTTTATCCAGCTAGTGTTGGAGTCTCCCTTTAACTTGTGATATGCAGTTTTGCAGATCCTGATGAACATTTAGAAAGAATTGCCCATGTTAGTACAAAGTAGGAATAAGCAATATCAAAGCCAAAAGAAATCAGAGTAGAGAAGCAAGAGGAAGAGAAAGAGAAAACAGAAAGGGTGTTGATTTTAGAAGGCTTAAAAAGAGAGAAGTATCATATTGCCAAAGAATTACTCCATGTTGCTGTGTCTTCATTCCACCCCAATGTCTCCTTTATTATTTTTATACTCTCTCAAGACAAATGCCAACAGATGAACCCTCACATACAAGAGGACAGATGGAATTTTAAGTTAGAAAACTTTGGGTCTCAGATCCAGCCCTGCCATTTGCTAGCTCAGTGACCTGAGACTACCCATCTGCTCACTGCAAAACTTAATAAATGAGTTTTTCACCTTCAGTTCCTCATTTACAACTTGTGGTTAGCAATAGTCTTCACCCCTCAAGGCTGTTGTCCGGATTAAGGGGTGGTGTGTGGAGAAGCTTAGAACAATCCTATGCTCACAGTAAACATATAAAAGTTTAGCTATATGAACGTAAGTCTTCTGTGAGTGTTGAACAACTCTACAAATTCAAGACTAAAAGAGTGTGTTGTTGGTGTCATATTTTATGTGGTCAGAGGATTCTTCGCTAACATTTCATAACTGCCCCTTGCTGAATTATCTAAAACTTCCAAGCTGGTCATTAGACCCTTTAAGATTTGTAGCATCTAGTCTGGTAGTAGTTTTGTGGTTTTCTTTTCAATGGTTGTATTAGTAGTAGCTTGTTGTTTGCTTAGTTCTGAAAAGTAGCTCCACTAAAAACTTAGACTGTTGTACAATTCAAATTTATTCTAATGTGATTCATAGGGAGATACACACTGGAATTTGTCAAGGAAACTTGCAGAATCTGGGCAGTAGCACTTCACACAGAAAGCATTAGCCAAGAGCCAGAGAAGCCAGCTGGATTAAAGTTCAAATTGTACTCTTTTTTCTCCTCTCTTCTGTAGCCTTTAAATATCTAAATATTTGGATTAAGTACATCAGGATTATCATAAACACAAACACTGATCATTGTACTAAACAGGGAGAATTGTTGCCATTCCTGTATCTCTCATATCACATAATTTAATTGTAATTAAAAGTAAAGGTTTGAAAATTAGCCCTTTTAGAAAGGAATATACAGGATAATTTCACCTAGGCTCTTTCTCTTGATGTGCTTCTGGCAGCTGTTAGTTTCAAATAAACTCAACAGATATTCTTGTAACAGATATTCTTAAGTAGAACAAAGAGAATTACTGAGTTCTTTGCGAGGGAAAACACAACCCCCACCTCCAAATCTTTGAGTTCTAGTGAGGCAATCATTAACATGAGGAATGAAATTAAGTAAAAATTCAGACAGAATAGTTCAAGTGATTCTCAACCAAGAGGAAAGAGAAAGAGCTCACTAATTCGTTTTTCTTCCTTTATTCATTCAATCCAACATTTTTTTTCCTGAGTTTCCTTTGGTGCTATTCCAATGTATTGCCAACTTTTTAAGTTACATACCTGGCATATCAAAACTACAGCTTTTCCCCCAGCAATGGCTTTTTATTATGTAAGATTTCATCATGCCAAGAAATCAATTATAGAATTTCACAGATCAATGATATAATTTGTTTTTCTTGTGTTCACATTGGGGGAAATTTTGGTTTAACATTTTGACTTTAATTGAATTACAAAGCATCCAAACAACTTTATGTCTGTGGATAGAAAAGACTGTGATATCGTCTATTTTATTTTGTCCAACTGAATTTAAATTTTTGCCTGTTTGTCTATAACTTCCACCAGATTTTAAACCTCCATTGCTCAGTGACCTTGTTTGCCCTTTCAATACTGTTAGCCTAGATCTATATAAAACAACTCACACGTAGAGGACACTTGAAGGAAAAACAGATGCTTGTTGAAAATTTTAAGTGAACATAGATAGGTATAAAAGCATGGATGTAAACTCATTTTCTTTTTTTTCTCATCTACCAACAGACAGACACTAATTAGAAGTAAATGATAGAATGGATACCAAGGGTCACCACTTAATTGAATTTAGTTAAAGCCATATCTAATATATTTCCTAACTTTTTATCCTAAACTCAAAAAGGGCATAATCTCTCCAAACCTTTACCACCCACCTGTAAAACAAAAACTATTAATTCACTAAGCAAATATATAAAAAAATCTAGATGTCATTAATTACCTGTTTCTAGTATAAGACAAAAGTAAAACACCTCCTTCCCAATATCTGAAGAGATGATTGTGCACTCATACACTTAGCTGTCTCTTGTGATGCAGTGAGATGCAGCATGGAGACTCAGAACTTGAGATCGGACCCTTCACTTACTCCTAGTCATATAAACAGTATGAAATGGAGACAAACATGGCTCCTACCTCATAGGGTTGTTGTTAACATACAAAATGCTTAAGACAATGCCTGGCTGATAGTAAGCACCCATATTTATTATCATTATCAATCTCATCGTCACTGTAGTAGTACTCCTGTTTATCTCCAGGCTATACATTCCAAGACCTCAGGTGGATACCAATAATGCAGATAGTACCACATCCCATATGTACTGTTTTTATCCTATACATATCAGTGATAAGTTTTAACTTAGAAATCAGGCATCAGAAGAGATGAATAATGATAATGGGCCAGGGATTTAGCTCAGTGGTGCCACCGCCTGCCTCTCAAGCACAAGGTCCTGAGTTCAATTCCCAGTACCCCCCCCCAAAAAAACCAATAATGAAATAGGATAATTATAATAATATACTATAATAAAGGTAATTTATTGTTAAAAAGTGATACATCACTGTAGTAAAAGTAAATTATAAATTATGCATTCTTGGAATTTTCCTTTCCTAATGTTTTCAGTCCATAATTGACAACATATAGCTGCAATTGCAGAAAAGAAAACCACAGATAAAGGGGAACTATCGTACCTCTATATCTTAACTGACACTTTTACTTCAAGAGTACCCTAATTTTATCTCAAAGTGTAGCAGTGTTATAATAATTCATGCTCTACCAGGAACCTCTCTTCCAAATTCTTTGATAAGACCCAAGTCCACAAGATAAGCTGCCAAGAAAATAAGTCGATCTCTGACATTCTATTACTATCGCATCTTATTTCTACAAGAACCATTAATTATTATCCTACCTGTTCAAAGCTGTCATAAGGAATGGCAGGGTCAGTTATGTGGGAAGGAGATGGTATTACAGGAAGTGTGGAAGAAAAAAATCTAACAGAATTCTGTGTGTTTTCTAATAATATTGATTAGTTGCCATATCTCATTTATTCTTTGCAAAGAATGCTTTATGTGTAGATCAGGAGATAGAACTGAATGGAATGAGATAAAATCATGCTCAATTTATTCTATTTCTTTTAAACTTCTAAAGAAAACCTCCGCTTTGGGGAGTATAGTAACTAAATATTTTGAAAAGCCCTTTAACACTAAAACCCAAATGTTGAATAAAATACAAAGGCATGTATTTCAAATGAATTGCTAGGAATATATGAAAATAAAAACTTCCAAGTTCCCAACTTTCCCACACCAAAATAGAGAGGAAACAAAGAAAGAAGATATGAATATCCTGGGACAAAATGTCATCCTTGAAAACAGAAATGGGAGTCTTTGTTGCTGGTCAATGCCTTCCAAAGTAGTATCAACTTAGAAAATCCATAGGTTATGAAAGACATGTCAAATTAATAAATAGTGAAAGTCAACAGAATACTTTCACATTTTTTCTCTGCAAGTTTCCCAGTGTTTATTACATCATTTATACTGTGAAAAACAAGAATACATAGAGTAAATTAACTGTTCATACAAACTTAGTAAGCTAAAGAAGAGGGTCATTACAGGTGTGGCTGATAACATCCCACCAAGGAAGTTTAGAGGATAACTGAATTCTCAGAGTTCTACATTTCTGCCAAGAAATGTAGGTGCAGTATTTGAAACTGCCAAGTTATTCAGATGAGAGGTAGGAAGTTGACTTCTACTTTGGTAGAATAATATTCCCATAACAAAATCCCAAGGGCAAGTGTTAAAAAGTTTTGTCTATGAGATTCAGTAATATTTATGGGCAACCAAATACAATCCACTTCAACCAGTCAGAGCTTTCTGTCTGTATTAACAAAGAGAAATTTTCATCTAATTTAAATACCTCTTTGTATTTGAACAATGTAAATAGTTTCACAATATCTGTTGCTATAATTCATTCTTTTTAATTATATTTAATATCTTGGACCTGATTATTAATTATGAATGTAATCTTTGTCTATAATATATTACATGAAGGCAAGGACATTTCTCACTTTCCTTTGTACCCTTTTAGATGTAATATACTGGTTTATACATAATAGGTACTGAAAAAGAGCTACTGAACTAGAAAAACATGAACTTCTCTGTATGGAATCATAGTTTGAGCCAACAAACATCTTTAATCCAGAAATTTTCTTTACTATCTATCCACAGTTGACTCTCACTTTCTGAGTCATGGGCACTTCTTGATTGCATTGTGACAGTGGCTACATTAAATTATATGCCAGGACAGAAAGTAAAATATAAACAGTAAAATTTTAAGAGGTTAAGGAGGCACAATGCACCCAATTTACAAGTGCAGCTGAGCAAGTTAAAGGCTTGTTGGGGGCAAAGTGTTCATTCAGATGCCAAACTCTGGCCAAGATAGTTATTCCTTCTGGATAAACACTCTCTTCCCCAGAAAGTACTTTATTCACCCTGACTTGACTGGACTTTGGATAAGTTCCAATATAAACATTCCCACAAAAAGTCAAGCAAAGGTAAGCATCTCAGTCTTTTCACAGTGCAGTGATCCCATGTGGCTTTGTCTCTGGTACTGACCACCAACACACAGCACTCTTCCCTTTGGGCACGCACAAGTGCATCGTTTGGGAGTGGCTGAGGGAGACCACACGATTACTTCCCTACTACCTTCTTGCTTACTTGCCAAAACTCATTTTTGCTTTATTGAAAGTCCCAAATGTCCTTAAATTGCATGTTGATGACATCACACTTGAGGGTGGTATGGCTGGAGGGACATTAAATAAATTACATTTTATAAGGTAGTTAATGTGCTAATACGGGGAGGGCTAAGTTGAGCTCTGTGCCGTACAAGTTTCTATCTGGATCTCAGAAATGAATAAAAACCTTAGAGAAAAATCTCTCCTTATTAATTTTGCATCATACTTTACTATGGTACTTCAGACAAAAAAATAAGATATAAAGATAATATTCATTGTGTACAAGATCATATGTAATTGTATTTTCTATAAGCTAGTAGAAAGGCAGACACTTTCCTTAGTTAATTTAGGGAGATGAAATGCAGATCTTTCATATCCAATCAGAACGTATGGTTTCATTATTGCATGTTTTAGACCATCTCGACTGCTATTACACATTACCTCAAGCTGGGTGGCTATAGACTAGAAATTTATTTCTAACAATTCTGGAAGCTAGGAAGTTTAGAATCAAGGCATTAGCAGATGAAGTGTCTGGTGAGGGCTTCCTTTCTCATTCATAGACAACTGTGTCTAGCTGTGCCATCACTTGGAGGAAGGGATAGGCTTCTTCTGTAAGGCACTAACTTAATTCATGAGCTCTCCACCCTCATGACCAAAGTCCTTGCCTAGTAACACCACCAGTTTGGTAGGCAGGTTTTAACACCAGAATTCTGAGGTGGGGTAGGAGTGGGGGCACATGCATTCAGACCATAGCATTGCACCTACCATAAGACTGTTAAGTAATCACCGTAATTTGGTACAGACAACTTCAGTGTAACATTACTAGTGATTTCATATGGATGCTATCATATCATGTGATAAGAGCATTTCACCTCTGTGGTATTTTCCTCCAAACCCATAACCCATAATCATGAGAACACCACCAGACAAATTTAGATTAGGGGATATAACACAGGAGAGTTGGCCAGTACTCCTCATGGTGATGAAAATTTTTAAAAAATCATAGACCAAAGGAGAATAACTAAAATGCAATATGGTATGCTGAATTGAATTCTGGATAAAGAAGAGAAAACATTAATGGAAACATTGGTGAAATCCAAATAAAACCTGTCGTTTAGTTTAAAAAAAAAACTTGAGTAGGCCTTTAGTTGAAACTTTCCCCAAATAAGAAAAAAATAACAATAAGTGTACATGTAAATCTTTTTAAGAGAAATGTAGTGTTCCCCCTCGTAATTCACTTTGATGATCAATTTTAATTATTATGAGATGCTTAGATGTTTTATCCATTATGCATTCATTCATTCACTCACCAATTAATTTATTTTTTCACTCAGCAAAATAAACACTGAGTACCTGCCATCAGGCAGGTCACTGTCTGGGTGCCAAGGATGCAGGCATTAAATAAGACATACAAGGTCCCCCGCTCTCGTCCATAACCTATCTCCTTTTTGGAGCCAACTTCTCTTTTATTATCAGTACAAACACAATTCTGTTTGCTATGTTTGGGCTGCCATACAAAATACCACAGACTGAGTGCCTTAACCAACACAAATTTATATTTGTACAGCTCTGGAGCTGAGAAGTCCACAAAGTTCCAGCCAATTCATTTTCTGGTCAGGACTCTTTCTGGCTTCCAGATGGCTGTTTTCTCACTTTGTTCTTACCTGGGTTTTGCTCAGCACACACAGAGAATGAGCTTTCTGGTGTCTTTCCATAGAAGGACACTATCCCATCTTATGAGTTTATTTAATTATTTCATTAGCCCAAATACAGACACACTGGGTGATAAGACTTCAACATATGAATTAGGGGGAGACATACACACTCAGTCCATAACAGCAAAAAAAAATGATGAATTACTGAACAATCCAAACCTCAGATGAGTAAGACAAGGTAACTTAGGGAGCAGAAGGCAGGAAATTTTAGATCCTATCTTCCTTCTGGGTTTTTTTATTCACACTGGAGAGCATTAAAACTGTTATAGCAAAGTCTAGCTTTCCTACTCTGCTCCTGCTGTAGGCTGGACTCTGATAGCATATAATCACATAAAAATAAAAGGATACAAGTCATTCAAGCACTTTGATGTTTAAAAATAATATTAAATTGGAACACTCTTCTAATCTGAGGTTTGCTTCAACTGCCTCACTTTAAGCTACACACATATTCCATTTCTCAAAATTCAATTCTGTTTCTAATGCTGCTCGCATTCACCAAGAGAAGGAAAGGATCTACATCTGAGTATGGCAAATGCACCATAAATGTGGCTATAAAATATCCAAATCTACGTAAATTTAAAAAGTAAAACATCAAAGCAATAAACTAGAAATGGTAAGTTTACCTCTCATTATAGAATTCTTCCATGCTGAAATTGACAGTATGCCAGGAAGTTTTATTATAAACATGTGAAAAAGTGTTCAGGATGGCTTAATGTGGTAGTACCCTGGATTCACACTGCATTTGCTCTATGATGTCCTTGTATTTCCAGATAAATAACAGAATTTTAAAGTGAATTACTGTATTTAAAGTAATCATAATCATCTTAACTTGAATTTTTTTACATAAAAGCAATGTTTATTTGGAGTAGATTTGCCATTCCCCTTGCTCTTCAGTGCTCTCCTTATCTCCATTAAAGAGGCAGGCACAATTCCCAGACAGAAAATTGTGGCAATTTTTTTTTCCAGTGGCATCTGGTATTTTGGCAGAAAACTCATTGGAATCATCTTAAATATGGTTAGCATTCTTTCCCATTTTTTCTCCTTCAAGCATTGAGAGAAAGTGGATTTTTGTTATTTTCAGAACTTAATAGAGAAAGGCTCAAGAAATATATTTTTTTAAATATATCCTCAAGCTTGGGAGAGAAAGTCATTTGGGGGGAAATAGCTAAGAAGGGTGCTTCAGCTGTAATTTCTTTTTTTTAAATGTCTAATTTGTTATTGGTTGGTTTCATGATAGCAGCCATTCTTTCTGGGGTGAGGTGGAATCTCAATGTTGTTTACTTTTGCATCTCTTGAATGACCAGTGATGTTGAACATTTTTTCATATGTTTATTTACTATTTCTACTTCTTTCTCTGAGAAATGTCTGTTCATTTCAGATGCCTATTTTTGGACTGGGTCTTTAAATTTGAGAGGTCTGATTTTTTTTTTAAGTTCTTTATAGACTCTAGATAGTAGACTTCTGTCTGAGAAACAGAAGGTGAAAATTTTTTCCCACATTGTGGGTTGTCTCTTCACACTGTTGGTGGTTTCTCTTGCTGTGCAGAAGCTTTACCAATAAAACTGATTTTTTTTAAAAGTCTAATTTTTCCAGGAAGACATGAGTGCAAATTTTACTTTCTTCCTCTCTCTCTCTCTTCTAAGAACCAAAAACTAAAACGAAATCAGTATCAATTTACTTTTACTTTTCTAAAATGGAATTAATTCTGAATCTCATGGTCACATTCTCAGCTTTAGAACACTTACTGCCCAAGTATCTGAAGGGTAAGCATATGTAATACAGTAGACAAACCTGAATTTAGGGACAAACATAGAAGATCTCCAACTTAGCTGAAAAAACATATTAAAACCAGATTTTGCTAGACCTTTCAATATTTCAGTCTTTAAACTGATAAGCACAGAAGTTTAATCACATGACACAAGTAGTGTTTTCAGAAAATTAATTTGGTTGCAGTTCGGGAAACAGCGAAAGGAAACAGGAAGCAGCAGCCAATGCAAAGATCAGAGAGATACTGCCAGCTGAGTGGCAGTGGAAGATGGGAGCACCAGCAAGATGTTTTTATATATACTTTGTAATTTAAATGTTTTTTTTAAAAAGGCAAGAGCTATTTCCCTTTAGGGTCTCCCAGCTCCTGCAGCTGCCTGGGATGCCCTCAGTCCACAGACTCCACATGCAGAAGGCCTAATCAACATGGCCTTCATCTCGCCTTCCCATAGGGATGCAGCTGCCTAAGTGTGTTGGCCACACACTCTGTCTCAGCTAGACAGTTCTCTTTTGCTTTTCTGTTACATGTTCTTAAAAATAATAGTTCCCATAATCCACTTTATTCTTATGGATTTGACTTTTTATTTTTCTTCTATTACCTTTTGACTTCCTGCTCCAAACCCTTAATCCTGAAGAATGATCTGCTTTTAGCTTTTCATCTCATAAGCTTTAGCCTTTTAGCCTAACCCATTATAGCTTTTACTCATGTTTTAACCTTTTATCTCATTGGCTTATAACATTGTATCTTTCATTTTTAAATCTCATCATTTTTGTATTTTTAAACTCAAACTTTTACCTTTGTGGAGAGCTTAAATCTCTTATTTTAGCTTCTATTTCATTCTCTTTTAGTTTACCTTATTCCCTCTTTTTTAAGAGTTAGTTTCCTAACTTAACCAGATGTCTATTTTTTTAATATTTACCCTATTTTGTTTCTTTTATACTGTTTCCTGATGTTAGCCTCGTTTTATAATGAACTTCAAGAGGTGACAGCAAAACACCATAATTAGGGAAGGCTGAACACCTCTCTTTCCAAACCCCCCATGCCTCTAGCTCTCTAAAAGTGCCCCCAGTGTATCCTAGAGCCTCTGTCAGTAAGACAGAATTTTAAAAGTAAAAATAAATAAATAGCTTAATTAATGAACTGTGCATTTTTGTTAAAGCACCGTTCTGTGTAACCCTGGAGACTTGCCTTAGTGAGGAGGCAAGTGATGATGAAATTCCTCATAGGATAAAGCAAAATAGTTGACCCTTGGTCAGACTGCTTCCACCATTTATGAACTCATCTGTTCTCATATACTTGTCTCCAGATTAGTCCTCTTTCTCAACAGATTCAGAGAAGGATATTTTGGAGTTTCTCTCTTCTATTATAAAAGATGAGGATTTGTTTGCCAAATGGAAAGTTATCACAAATAATACTTCTAAAAACACGAATCTGATGGGCTGTGCTCTACTGGAGGCTGCCTCTTTTGTTGTGACCCACATTGGAAAAATCTAAGGACAGTAAGAGGAGCATTTCACCTTCATAGAATGGGAATACATTTCTCTCAGGAGGTCTAAGGAACACATTTGAGATAGGATCTTTTAATCTTTTTCCTGAGCCTTCTTTCTTAAAGAAGGATTGAGTTTCCAAAGGATTGCTATGTCATAGTAGCTGTATGTTTGCCATATGACCTGTCACACCACTTACATCTCCTATGGGTCTTCATTCAAGATTCAGGTAAGAGGCAAACTCTTCTGAGAACCAATCCTATCCCATTGTGCTACAACTGGATTACCCATAACTCCTTTCCTGTCCCCAGTAAGTAACATGCCCTCCAAACCTTTCTACTTGCAGAACAGGTCAGGAGTCACCCCTCCTCACAATTTCACTTGAGAATGTTCCTGATTTTTCTGAGCACCAAGTTCTGCCCTACTGCAGTGACCTGATTTAAAATGAAGGAGAAGAAGGAGAAGGAGGAGAAGGAGGAGAAGAAGAAGCAGCCAGCCAATTTAATTGCCTAGAACAAGCCCCTAGAGTACAACCTAGTAAGTACAACCTAAGAGCCCCTAGAGCTTACTCATGACATTTTGGGTACTGCATACTGTTACCACCATATGACATATCCTGTCCTAGGCACTTGCAATATATGAACAAAACAATCTCCCTAGTGCCATGGAGCTCACATTTTAAGGGGGAAGGGAAGAGTAAAGAATGAATAATAGAGACATGTCAGCTGATGAACAGAAAAGTGAAGCAGAGAAAGGAACTATAAAAGGGTAAGAATCTAAGATGTAATTTCTATTATATGAATACCTAAGACACATAAAGCCATTGTAAATATTTCTTTTCTTTTTTTTATTTTTTTTGGTACCAGGGATCAAACTCGGGACCTTGCACTTGCGAGGCAGGCGGCAGAAGTACTGAGCTAAATCCCCAGCACACATAAAGCCATTTTAGTGAGAGAGGTCCTTCATAGGCACGTGTTCTAGAATGTTCAAGAGAGCAAGATGTCTGAAGTTGCATTTCCTAGATAGGAGACCAGTTTTCAAGCAGCTAGGTATTTTAAAATAGGATATTCTATTGTGCATATGTAAAGAAAATTGACTCAATCATCTGATATTATTTCATTTTTGTACCTGATTACTGAGAATTTGTCATCACTTGGTCTCCATTCTACTTCTCTTTGGAGTACATAAAGTAAGAGGGGAAAAAGTTCAACAACAAAATATTAGGAGCTAAAGAATGAGGAAAGAAAATGACAAAGAGGAAATACTTAAGTTCTCAAATTTGAATAGATGAGAATCCAGACTACAAGGGCTCACTGAGTGGTCCCGAGTAAAACAGTAAAAAACAAAAACAAACAAACAAAAAAGAACTACACTAAGACACATTATAAAGAAATTTTAAAACCCTGAGGACAAAGCAGAGACCTTTTAAGCTTAGAAGAAGGAAACAAATATGAATTTCGTACAAAACATCTTGAATCCAAATGGCATTAAAAAGAAAATAGCCCAGCACCTTCAAAATTTCACCTCAATCAAAATCAATTAAAGTAGAGAGAAAGACCAGGAGGTGGGCCATCATCAGTCAGGCAGAGGAAGGTGTGACAAGGTTCTGCATCTTGCTTCAGTCAGGTTCTGGCTCCACTAGTCACAATTTTAACTATGTGGGCAAGCAATTAAAGCCCTCTAGACCTCTGGACTTTTTTTGCTTTTCTGTAAAATGGGAAGGATCATACTTGCTCCTAAAAGTCTTTGAGTATTAAATAAAGTAGTGAGGACACAAGCAAGAAGGTCACCAGATGTGTAGCACCTCGTCCCTGATGCAAGCAAGCAGGCTCACTCTGGACATGCAGTGGCCCCCAAACACAAGGGTGCAACCAGCCACCAACTCCAAGTTGGCTCCACATTTTGCTTCCTGTGTCTACAACACAGGGCAACACAGGCAAGGACTAACCAACCAACCTGATCCTGGACGAGAACAATGCACAAGGAGAGAAGGGAGCAACCAGACCCCATGACTGTTGACTGTAAGTTCAACAGTCCACTTAAATTCCTGCCCCATGGCCTACACCTAGCAGAGACTAGAGGGCTGATTCTATTTCCGATCTACCAACAGGACCAAGGACATACCTTGGCTTAGATGGTAAACACAAGCTGGAGTGAATGGACAGAGTGGCCTCTGTCACTGAGAGGATTTCTCAGCAACACATAAGCCCTAAAACTAGGTGAAGAAAAATCATGACTGGCTGGATCCCAAATTGCAGATTGTGGAAATGAACCACTCATTCAAAACTGCAGGAATGTTTTCTTTGACTCAATTTTTTCTTTTTCTATTTTTCATTATTTTTATCTTTCCTGCAATAAATTTGGGGAGGAGTATTTTTCTCTTTTTCTCTTTCTCTCTCCCTCTCTTCTTTATTTTCTTTCCTCTCTGTTTCTCTTTTACCCTTTCATTTTTTCTCATCCTGCTTATTTTTCTTTTATTTCCTGTACTTTGCTCTCTGATTATCTTTTTTCTTCTTCTTCTTGATCATTCTTTCCTGCAACTATTTTCTAACACTAATGATTTCCTTTTACTTCTCAAAAGGACCCTCATCTCACTTTCATCCTCCTTTTCATATTCCATGATTAATTTTTCAAATTTTGCTTTTTTCATTCTCTGGTTCCCCACCCCCTCTACTCCTACTAGTATAATTACTAAGATTTATGAATCTCTATATAGTTACTAAACCTTATTTTATTGCTATTGAATATTGCTCTAATGTTAACAGAGGTAAAATTGTTCCATTTAGTGGATATTTTCTGTAGGTAAGTAGTAGGTCAATATTTGCTTTGTCTTAGTATTCATAGTATAATTATAGATCTCTTTTTATGATTAAGGGGGTCCATTATTGGTGCTTATGGTTTGTCAATATTCAGTTTCTATTTTATGCTATAATTGACCGTGTTTTCATTACTATAGCCAAGGTGGCATAGCTGTTACTGTTAACTGGTTTTCTTAAGAGGTCAATATTTAGATTGCTTTAAATTTGTTGACAATATGGTGGCCCATTCCTGGAGAACTGGATATTATGCCAAATACACTGCAACCTCCCATTCAAATAAATGGTAGTGGTTGGACCATGGGACAAAAGCAAAGGCCAACACTGTAGTTAGCCATGCCCAAAGGGCACCCAACAAAGCAGACATTAGCTGAAGAGATCTCCATATTAGAAACAAGGTTTTCCACTATGGTCAACCCACAAGCCTCAACACCCAGAAAACAAACAAGCAAACAAAAATAGAAACATGAAAAGACAAGCCAAAAAATGCCTCCAAAAACTCTCAACTCCCCCAATCCTGATCCATGTGGCATTGAAGGGGAGGGAGCCAAAAACCACACACTTGAATTATTCAAATTGATATCAGAGAAATAATAGAACAGATCAGTAAGGCATTTGGCAAGCTCACAGAAGTTTCAAGCAAACAGATATTGGGCCAAATAAACAAAAATGATAAGCAAGTCCACAGAAGAAATTAACAAAAAGCTAGCAGAGCTAAACAAAATGATATAAAACATGATTGACAAGCATAGAAAAGATTAGAGTCCATAAAAAGGGTACAAATAGAAATTAGAAGATTAAAAATTTTATCAAAAGTATGGGCAGCAGAAGTGTCTAATGTGAGGAAACAGTGCCAGAACTAGAGGACATGGATATTGTCAATGACCAATTAATGAGAGATACCTTAAAAACAACAAGGGAACATAAAAGATTTATCCTACCACTCCCAGATGATTCAAAGATCTAGGTTAATCTAGGTTTAATTGGAATTACTGAAAAAATCAGAAGACAGCACGAATGGCATAAAAATTGCTTATTAAAATAATAGCAGACAACTTTCCAAATATGGGGAAAGAATTTGACATATCCCAAATAACCATGATCAGAAAAGAACTTTGGGACACATCACAATCAAAATCCTACAAGTCCTACACAAGGACAGAATCTTAAAAGCAGTTAGAGAAAAGAAACAAATCACTTGTAGGTAAATGTATGCTATGCTTATTATCAGAATATAGTGCAGTGAAGCTAGAAATCAATGACAAAAGGAAACATGGAAATTATACAAATGCATGGAAACTAAATAATACACTCTTAAGTAAACAATGGATCATAGAAGAAATCAAGGAAGATATAAAAATTTCTATAACTCAACATAATTCTACTACAACATACCATAACTCCTGGGACATAATTGAAGCAGACATAAGAGAGTAGTTGTTTTTTTGTTTGTTTGGTTGGGATTTTTTTGGTCCTGGGGATCAAACTCAGGACCTTGTGCTTGTGAGGCAGGTGCCGGAACCACTGAGCTAAATCCCCGGCCCTATAAGAAAGTAGTTTATAGCTGTGAAGGCCCACATTACAAAATCAAAACAAACCCAAATAAATAACCTAATAATGTATCTCAAGGTCCCCAAAAAACAAGAAAAATTGATACCCAAACCTACTACAAGGAAGGAAATTATAAAGATCAGAGCAGAAATCAAAATATTGAGACAAATAAATAAGCAGTCAATCGAAGAGTTGCTTCTTTGAAAGAATAAACAAAATGAACAAACCTATACCCAATCTAACCAAAAGAAGGGAAGAAAAGACATAAATTAATGCCATTAGAAATGAGAAAAGTGAAATCACAACAGACACTGCTTAAATCAAAGATTGTTAACACCTACTTTGCAAACTTGTATGCCAATAAATTGGAGAATTTAGAAAAAACGGATTGCTAGATACATATGAAGTACCAAAACAGAAACAACATTTAAACATCCCAAGTAATCCAATACCAGGCAATGAAATTGAATCAGTAATTTTTTTTTAAAAGTATCAACTAAGATAACCCCAGATCTGGCTGAATTCACTGCTGAATTGTACAAAAATTTTAGGGAACACCTAACATGAATACTCCTCAAGTATTCATTTCTTTAATAAAAATGAAAGAAAAGGAGTACTCCAAAAGTCATTCCAGGAAGCTACCATTACCTGATTTCAAAACCAGACATGGATCCAACCAGAAAAGAGAACTATAGATCAATTTCTTTAATGAATATACATGCAAAAATCCTCAACCATATATGGCAAACAGAATGCAAGGAATTATGAAAAAGATTAGGGCCGGGGATTTAGCTCAGTGGTTCTGATACCTGCCTCTCAAGCACAAGGTCCTGAGTTCAATCCCTGGTACCAAAAATAGAAAAGATTATACATCATGACCAAGTAAGCTTCATCCCAGCAATGCAAGGATGGTTTAACATATATAAATCAATAAATGTAATACATCACATAAATAGAAGCAAGGACAAAAAATTACATGATCATCTCAATAGACACAGAAAAAGCCTTTGACAGAATCTAACATCCTTTCATAATAAAAATACTAAAGGAAATAAGTAGAGAGAGCCCTTATCTCAATGTGATAAAAAGTCAGTTATGACCAACTGATTATCAACATCATATAAATGAAGAAAAAAATGAAAGCTTTCCCTCTAAAATCAGAAACAAGACAAGAATGTACACTATCACCACTCCTATTCAACATAAGACTCAAAACATTATCAAGAGCAATTAGGCAAAAAAAGGAAATGAATTGGATATGTACAGGAAAGGAAGAAGTCAGATTATTATTATTTACAGATGACATAATCCTCTACATATGGGAGAAAACTCAAAAAAATCCATGAAAAGATTCTTAGAATAACCAAATTCAGTAATGTAGCAGAATACCAAGTCAACACACACAAATCAATAGCATTTCTGTAAAGTAGTAATGAACCCACTGACAATAAATTAGGGGGAAAATACCACTCACAATATCACCAAGAAAAAAATTAAATACTTAGGAATTAAGCTAAGGAATTGAAAGACCTCTACAACAAAAACTACAGTACTCTGAAAAAGGAAATCAAAAAGTATATCAGAAAATAGGAAAATATCCCCTATTCCTGGATAGGCAGAAACAATATAGTCAAAATGGCCATACTTCCAAAATTGACATACAGACTTAATGCAATCCTAATCAAAATGGGAGTGTAGATTAGTGCAACCACGGTGGAAATCAGTATGGAGATAACTCACAAAACTAGGATTATAGGTCCCTTTTGACATAGCTATTCCTCTGCTGGGCATCTTCCCAAAAGAATTAAAAGCATCATACCACAGCAATGTATGTGCAACCATGTTTATAGTAGTATAACTAGTTATAGCTAAATCTTGGAAACAGCGCAAATGCCTATCAACTGGTGAGTGACTAAAGAAGAAGTGGGGTTTTTTCATTAAGTTTATTGGTACATTCGAGGTACATAATACAGTTACATTTATCATTGGGAGCTTGTACCTTTACATAATGTATCTTGGTTCTTCTTTTTTCCCCATTTCCCTGTCCTCCCTTCAACCCCTCCACCTCTCCCTACTTACAAAGACTTTGTTTCTGTTTTTTCCTTTTCTCATATTTTTTCCTTTCCCCTACCCCTCCCACTTCCCCTACCCCTTTAGACCTTTTCTTCCTATTTCACATTATCAATTATACATTTTGATCCTTATTTACACTTTTAGTTTCTCACACCAGAGAAGCTATTCAGTATTTACCCATGTGTCCTATTTATGTCACTTAAGAGTATTGCCATTATGTGCATCCATTTAATTACAAATGTCCCTAGTTCCTCGTTCTTTATGACTGAGTAGTACTCCATATTATAAAAAAAACTCTTCTTTATCCAGTCTCCAGTTAATGGGCAATTGGTCCATTTCCAAGCTTTAGCTATTACAAACTGTGCCGCTATAAACATTGCTGAACATATATCACTGTGGCATGATTCTTTGATGTTTCTTTTGGGTAGATACACAGCAGATGAAGAGCTGTGTCAAATGGGACCTCTAATCCTAGTGTCTTGAGGTATCTCCATATTGATTCCCACAGTGGTTGCACCAGTCTGCACTCCCACCAACAAGGGAGATGGATTCCTTTCTCCCCACACCCCCGCCAGCATTTGTTATTATTGATTTTTTTTGATAGTAGCCATTCTTTCTGGGGTGAGGTGGAATCTTAGTGTTGTTTCATCAGCATTTCTCAAATGACCATTGATGTTGAATATTTTTTCATATGTTTATATGCTGCTTTTACTTCTTTGTCTGAGAGATGTCTGTTCATTTCAGATGCCCATTTTTGAATTGGGTCTTTAAATTTGGGGGGTCTGATTTTTTTAAGTTCTTTGTATATTCTTGATATTAGTTCTTTGTCTGAGAAACAGCTGGTAAAATTTTCTCCCAAATTGTAGGTTGTCTGTTAGCTCTGTTGGTGGTTTCTCTTGCAGTGCAGAAGCTTTTTAAAGAGATCCCAGTTGTTGATTCTTTGTGCTAGTTCCTGTGCTACTGAAGATTTGTTTATAAAGTCTTTTCCTATGCCAATGTCTTGGAGAGTTCTACCTAACTTATCTTCCAGCAAGTTTAGTGTTTCTGTTTTAATATTTAGATCTTTAATGCACTTGGATTTTAGTTTAATGCATGGTGAAAGATAGGTGTCTAGTTTTACTGTTTGGCAGTTGAAATCCAGTTTTTCCAACACAATTTATGAAAGAAGCTATCTTTCCTCCAGTGAGGATGGTTGGCTCCTTTGTCAAAGATAAGGTAGCTGAATATGTCTGGAGTTGTTTCTGTATCTTCTAATCTGTTCCACTGGCCCTTGGGTCTGTTTCTTTGCCAGTACCATGCTGTTTTTATCACAGTAGCTTTGTAGTATAGTTTAAAGGTGGGGATTGTGATACCCCCTGTCATGTGCCTGTTGTGTAGAATTGCTATTGCTATTCTAGGTCTCTTCTCATTCCAAATGAATTTTTGGATTGCTTTCTCTAGTTCTGTGAAATATGCTGTTGGGATTTCAACCGGGATTGCATTGAATCTATATAGCATTTTGGAAGTATGGCCATTTTCACTATATTGGTTCTTCCTACCCAGGAACAGGGAATGTCTTTCCATTTTCTTATATCCTCTTCGATCTCTTTTTTCAGAGTGTTATACTTTTCACTGTAGAGGTCTTTTGCCTCCTTTAGTAGATTGATTCCTAGATATTTCAATTTTTTTGATATTATTATGAAAGGAATTGTTTTTCTAATTTCTCGCTCAGTGAGTCTGTTATTTGTATACAAGAAGGCTATTGATTTTTGAGTGTTGACCTTGTATCCAGCGACTCTACTGAATCTGTCAATTAAGTGTAGAAGTCTTTTGGCAGATTTTTTTGGGTCTTCTGTGTAGAGTATCATATCATCAGCAAATAATGACAGTTTAACTTCTTCCTTTCTTATCTTTAGTCCTTTTATTTCTTTCTCTTGTTTAAGTTCTTGTCTGTAGTTCTTGTCCAGCACTACATTGAACAGGAGTGGTGATAGTGTACAACCTTGTCTTGTTCCTGATTTTAGCATGCAGGTTTTCAGTTTTTGACCATTTAGTATGATGTTGGCTGTTGTTTTTTTACAGATAGCCTTTATCAGGTTGAGATAAAGATCATCTCTTCCAATTTTCTGTAGGGTTTTTATCATGAATGCATACTGGATTTTCTCAAATGCTTTTTCTGCACCTATTGAGATGATCATATGGTTTTTGTCCTTGGCTTTGTTAATATAGTGTATTATATTTATTGATTTATGTTTGTTGAACCATCCTTGCATCCCTGGAATAAATCTGACTTGGTCAGGGTGTATGATCTTCTTAATGGGCCTCTGTATTCTGTTTGCCAGGGTCTTATTGAAGATTTTTGCATCTATGTTCATTTGTGAGATTGGCACACAGTCCTCTTTCTTGGTTGGGTCTTTCTCTGCTTTTGGAATCAAAGTAACACTTGCTTCCACGAATGAATTTGAAAGTATTACTTCCCTTTCGATTTCATTGAAGATTTTAAAGAGTAGTGCCAATAGTTCTTCTCTAAATGTCTTGTTGAATTCAGCAGTGAAGCCATCAGGATCTGGGCTTTTCTTTCTTGATAAATTTTCAATTATGTTTTCAATTTCACCGATTACAATTGCAGTGTTTAGAATGTTTATATCTTCTTCGTTCAACTTTGGTAATTCATATGTATCTAGAAATCTGTCCATTTCCATTTTATTAGAGTACAGGTTCTCAAAGTAGGTATTGATGGTCCTCTGGATTTCTGCTGGATCTGTTGTGACTTCACCTTTTTTGTTCCTAATTACATGGATTTGAGCCTTTTTTTTTTTCCTTTTTTGATAAGGTTGGCTAAGGGTTTATTTGATTTTATTTATTCTTTCAAAAAACCAACTCTTTGATTTGTTGATTTTTTGTATCATTTTCTTAGTCTTCATTGCATTGATTTTTGCTCTGATGTTTATAATTTCCTTCCTTCTATGAGCTTTGAGTTTGTCTTGCTCTTCTTTTTCTAGGAGCTTGAGGTTCAGCATTATATTGTTTATTTGAGCTCAGTCTGTTTTCCTAGTATGGGCATTCACTGCAATGAATTCCCTCATAGAACTACTTTCATTTTGTCCCATAGATTCCTCTATGTTGTGTTGGCATTATCATTTAATTGTAGAAACTATCTAATTTCTTCTTTAATTTCCTCTGTGACCCATTGATTGTTTAGGAAAGTGTTATTCAATTTCCATATGTTTATGGAGTTCTTGCAGTTTCTTATGCTACTGACTTCCAATTTATTTGCACTATGGTCTGATAATATACAGGGGATAACTTCAATTATTTTGAATTTACTTAAATATCTTCTATGAGCTAGCATGAGGTCTATTTTGGAGAATGACCCATGTGCAGCTCAAAAGAATGTGTATTCTGATTTTGTGGGGTGGAACACTTTGTAGACATCTATTAAGTTCATTTGTTCCAAAGCTTGATTCAGTTCTGCATTTCATTGTTGATTTTTTTGTCTAGATGATCTGTCTATTTGTGACAGTGGGGTACTGAGGTCCCTCATTACAATTGTATTAGTGCTTATTTGGTTTTTCACGTCCATTAATATTTATTTTATATAGTTGGGGGCATTAGTGTTTGGTGCATAGATATTTATGATTGTCATCTCTTCCTCTTGGATTGTTCCCTTTACAAGTTTGTAGTGACTTTCTTTGTCTCTCTTAATTAGTTTTGGTTTGAAATCTACTTTGTCTGCAAATAAGATAGCTACCCCTGCCTTTTTCCAGGTTCCCGTCACTTGGAGGACTGTTTTCCATCCTTTTACTTTCAGTCTATAAATTTCTTTTTGAATTAGATGTGTTTCTTGTATACAGCATATTGTTGGATTTTTCTTCTTTCGCTCTCTCTTTTTTTTTTTTGTACTGGGGTCCTTGTAATTGTGAGGCAGGTGATGGAACCACTGAGCTAAATTCCTGGCCCATGGAGTTTGCTTCTTAATCCATTTTGTCAGTCTATTTCTTTTAATTGGTGAATTGAGGCCATTAACATTGATAATTATGACTAATATGTATTGACTTATCCTTGTCTTGTTATTTTCCTGTTGTTGGCTCTTTTATTATTCCCCCCCCCTTTAATTTCTTGCCTTGTCTGATGGCTTTGCTCTGTTGGGCCTCATGGAGTTGTGACCTTCATTTTCTTTTCCTAGGATATTGTTTAGAATTGTTTGGAGTGTTGGTTTGGTATAAATGAAGTTTCTCAGATGTTCTTTGTCGTGGAAGTATCTTATTCCCCCATCAATTTTGAAAGACAGTTTTGCAGGATACAACAGTCTAGGTTGGGGATTGTTTTCTTTTAGGGCTTGAAATACCTCACTCCAGGTTCTCCTTGACTTGAGGGTTTACATTGAAATGTCTGCCATGATTCTGATGAGCTTTCCTTTGTATGTGATTTGTTTATTTTCTCTAACTGCTTATAGTATTTTATTCTTCTGTTGGGTTTCTGGGATCTTGACTATTATATGTCTAGGTGTAGATTTTTTTTTTAACATGGCTAGTTGGAGTTCTATATGCCTTGCTTCTCTGTATGTCAAATTCTTTTGCTCTGTTTGGGAAGTTTTCTGTCATTAATTTTGTGAAGTTTTTTTTATGTCATTTGTACTTTCTCCTGCTTTTTCATGGGCTCCTTTCAGTCTTATGCTATTCTTCTTTGCATCATCTAGAAACTGCTGGATCGATTTCTCATGGTCCCTTGCTATTTTTAAGAGATCTCTTTTCATGATCACTAACTGCAATCCTGTCTTCTATATCTGATATTCTGTCTTCACATTGGCTCATTCTGCTGCAAATACTTTCTATAGAGTTTTTAATCTCCTTGATATCTATTTGAATCTGTTTCATGGATTCCATTTCTTTCCTATATTGGGCATTTATGGTTTCCATTTCTTTCCTATGCTGGGCATTCATGGCTTCCATTATGGTCCTGCGCTCATCTATTTTTTTATCTATTTCTGATCTAGAGTCTCTAATCATGTCTTTCATTCTGCTTACCATCTCTGTAGAGATGGGAAATCATTATCTGGGAAATTATTTCTGTCTTGAATTTTTCTAGAGCCTCATTAAGATGTGTTATTTTATATAAAATGGAGTATTCTCAGCCATGAGAAACTAGAGACATTTATAGCTAAATCCATGCAAATTGATGCCATACTCAAGTGAAATAAATAGGACACACGTGTGTAAATACCAAGTAGTTTCTCTAGTGTGAGAAACTGAAAGTGTAAATGAGGACCAAAACGTATAATAGATAATGTGAAATAGGAAGAAAAGGGGCAAAGGGGAGGGGAAAGGGAGAGAGTGGTGGGGGAAAGGAAAGAAGGGAAATGAAAAGTATGAGAAAAGGAAAAAGCAGAAACAAAATCTTTGTGAATAAGGAAGGGTGGAGGGGTTGAAGGGAGGGCAGAGAAATGGGGAAACAAAATAAGAACTAAGATATGTTATATAAAGGTACAAATTCCCAATAATGTGTGTCATCATTTGTATACCTAAAATGTACCAATAAACTTAATGACTAAAAAAATACCAACAGCATTCTTCACAGAATGAGAGAAAAACAATCCTAAAATTCATATGGAAACAGAATAACAAACAAACAAAAAAAGAACAAAGTGGGAAGCATCACCGTTTCAGACCTAAGGTTATATTACAAAGCTACAGTGACAAAAATAGCAGGGTACTGGCACAAAAATAGACATGTGGATCGATGAAACGGAATAGATGCAGAAACAATCCAAGTACATTTAACATTTTGGTCTTTGACAAAGAAGCCAAAAACACACACTTCAGAAGAGATAGTCTCTTTAATAAATGTTGTTGGGAAAACTGGCTATCACATGCAGAAGATTGAATCTAGACACACATCTCTTACCATGCACTGAACTAAAATCAAAATGAATCACAGAATTAATTGTTAAATCAGAAACACTTAAGCTTCTAGAAGACAAAATAGATAAAACTCTTGAAGTCATAGGGGTTAGGCAAGGACTTTCTGAATGAAATCCCAGTTGCACAGGAGATAGTTCCAAGAGTCAATGAATGGGATCATAGGAAATTAAAAATCTTCTTCACAGCAAAATAAACAACCAGAAGAGTGAAAAGATACCTACAGAATAAGGAAAAGAATTCCCAGCCATTCCTTAGACAGAAGACTCATATCTAGAATATATGAAGAACTCAAAAACTTAGACCCTCCCCAAAAGAAAAGACTCAATCAAAAATCGGCAAGTGAGGCTAGTGCAGCCCGAATGAAGGGAGCCGCACAGGGGCCCTCCGCTGCTGGGACCCCAGGACTCTGCGCCCACCCGGCCCGGGCGCAGGATGCCCAGGCCCCTGAGAGGGGCGGGGAAAAGTTGGAGTTGAAGCCCCGTTGCGCCGGGACCACAGTCCCTGAAGAAATGAGTGGTGGCTTGGCTCCAAGTAAGAGCACAGTGTATGTGTCCAACTTGCCCTTCTCCCTGAGAAATAACGACTTAAACCGGATATTTTCCAAGTATGGCAAAGTTGTAAAGGTTACTATAATGAAAGACAAAGATACGAGGAAGAGTAAAGGGGTTGCATTTACATTATTTTTGGATAAAGACTCTGCACAAAACTGCACCAGAGCCATAAACAACAAACAGTAGAGTGATAAAGGCAAGCATTGCTATTGACAACGGGAGAGCAGCTGAATTCATCCAAAGACGAAACTACTTTGATAAATCAAAGTGTTATGAATGTGGGGAAAGTGGACACTTAAGTTATGCCTGTCCAAAAAACATGTGCGGAGAACGTAAGCCTCCAAAGAAGAAAGAAAAAAAGAAGAAAAAGAAAATTGCCGAACCAGAAGAAATGTGAGTAATCTGCTCTCACTGAGTACCTCACCATTGGCTTCTGTCTTTAACGCTGGCTGATTACCTTCTGCTGTTTCTCCTCAAGTGTGGTAGTGAGGACGTAGCAGAAAGTGAAGACGAAGGGGAAGACCCTGCTCTCGACAGTCTCAGCCAAGCCATCGCCTCCCAGCAAGCCAAGGCTGAAGAACAGAACCAATGGAACCCAGTGCAGGGGGCCCCTCAGCATCAGAGGATTCACGGCTCCCAAGGATAAAGAAGAGCACATACTTCAGTGATGAGGAAAAATTTAGTGATTAGAGTTGTATAATGTAGATGTCAGGAAAATAAAAACCGTCTGCAGTACAAATTATTTGCCTATAGGAACATTTAATATCAAATTTTTTTACCATAAAATAGTGAGTAGAAAATAAAAAATAATTTTAAAAAGAAAAAAAAATCTGCAAGTGAAATAAATAGACACTTCATAGAGGAAGTATAGATGGCCAATAAATACATGATGAAATGATCAGCAGTGCTGGTCATTAGAGAAATGCAAATTAAAACAACACTGATATTTCTTCTTATTGCAGAAAGAATAGCTATCATCAAGAAATCAGATAATAACAAATGCTGGAGAGGCTAAAGGGAAAAAAGAACCCTTTACACTGTTGGTGGGGATGTAAGCCAGGATAACCACTATGGAGATTTGTATGGCGATTTCTTAAACACTAAAACTAGAAATACTGTTTGACCCAGCTATTCCCCTTCTAGGTATTTTCCTAGAAGAGTTAAAGACATCATATTATAGTGATACACACATACCCATGTTTATAGCAGCACAATTCATAACAGCTAAATTTTGGAAGTGGCCTATATGTCCATCAACAGATTAATGGATAAAGAACATGTGGTATTTACACACAATAAAGTACTACTTTGGCATATGAAGAGATAAACTTGAGTCATTTGTAGGGAAATATGTACCATGAGACCATAGTATTAAGTGAAATAAACCAGACACACAAGCTTAAACATTGCATGATTTCTTTTATATGGGAAACCAAAGTTATAAATAAAGAGCATTATGAAAGTTAGCTAATAGAAAGTAGAGAGATAGATCTTTCTCTAATGGGAAGAGGATTAAGAGATGGAGGAATGGAATGAAGGGGAGAGAAAGGAGATGGAAAAAAAGGAACTAAGATGTGTTATGTGCAGGTACCAACTCCATCCAAGGAATATAAGCATTATATGTTGCAAATATGTAGTAAAAAAGTTTCATACAATAAAAATCAACTAAAATAGAATAAAAATATTTCCAGATATAAAAGGCCTACAAGGGTAAAATTACTGGAGCAAGAGCCAAGAAAGGACCACAGAGAATCCAAGCAAGGGACTCAACCCAGGAGGGATATGAAAGAGACCCCCAGAATAATGGCCCAAGAGAGATTTTATAGCAGCAACTGGGCAGAGTCCAGAGAGCAAGAGCCCCAGAAAACAGCAGAGGAAGGTTCCAAAGTGGACATCAGCTAAAAAGAGAAACTGGTAATTCCTAATGTATTCAGCTGCGTTAAGAGAATTCTAACAACACTTCTAGCAAAAATTTTCAGGAAAGATTAGTGGAAATACCTAGAAAAACAAGCAAATAACAGACAAGTAATTATAATGTTCAAAAAAGGCAAAAATTTTTCACAAAAAAGTAAGTTAATAATATGAAGTCATAGTAAGCTTACATACATCTAATCTGTGGGTGATATTTGCATGATCATAATACATATTAAATTTTGGTCTAATTGAAGATAATGATATAACTATATATTAGAAGAAATTCAATAAATAATATCAATACATAACCATATAAATATGTTATTTAAAAGACAAACTACAAAAAAATTAATTGTCTTTTTGGAATAAGAATATATGCTTCATTTTGCTTAAAATGAAGTAATGTTGGTATTTAGTAGAGAATTTGGCATATAGGAAGAGCAATCTTGGGTTGAATGAATCAATTTTTGTATGAAGTCTGACAGAACTGTGCCCTTTAAGAGCAGGTGCATATATTTACATATAAAATTTTGATTGAATTAAGTAGTCTTCAAAGTACTGTACAAATAAATAAAATATGGTAATAATGTCTTGAAGTTATTTTACCATGTTTTTCATGATCTGAATCCAGTCTAGCTTTGTAGTTCCATCTGGAGTTACTTCCTCTCCATACATCTTACTTCCTTCACCTTAAGAAAATACTCCCCTTTTTCCCTAATATCCTGTGCACATTTACACTGCTGCCCTCTACTCCTACAGTTCTCTTTGGTTGGAACATTCCCCATCTCATTCCTGCCACACTCACCCATCCTGTCGAACTGAAATTATGTGTATGTGTTTTTATCTCCTCATAGGCACTATCTCCATCCATCCACAGCTATTTACACACAGGAGCTATAGCAGATAATGAAGCTAATGTCCTCAGTAAGTACGGAATGCATGAGCCTTAGAGTCACGATATAGATAGACCAACAAAAACTATGCGTGAAAAATACAACCAGTCATCAAGCAGGCCACTGGCAATCATGCTGATACAAAACAGTAATGCTTTCCAAAAGATTTGCCATGGTCTCTTTTAAAATCAAAATTTCATCAAATTCTGGGATCATAAGCATTTTCTCATGTTTTTAGGGTTTGATTTTTCTCTCTTCACCTAGCGTAGATACGAATTTTTGTCATATAATTTAGAACTTTAAAAATTACCCATAATTACTGCTGCTGTGTGTATGTGTTCCTTTTTAAACAAATCTCACTGATGTTTCCAGAAAATTTTCATAAATTGCATCATTGCTCCTAGACCTGCAACCAGACAAAGGAGGTCAAATGTGTATAATGATGGCCAACTTTCAAGTTTCAACACCTTTTAAATGAGATCATCTATGTATGGCTTGGAATCATATGCAAACTTTACCCTCAATGGTCACCAAGGGGAAAAACATGAGCATTATTTTTCTGTCTACATAAAATTTTCTCTAACATTCATTATTCAATGTCAAAATATATTCTACTTAAATAATCTCCTTTGTCTTAAATTTATAATATGTTCTTCCCTTAAGATACAGAATGTGATTTCTCTCTTGGTTTCACTTCTTTCACCATTGTTTTACTTGGCAGAGGCCAAGACAATACAAACCCTTCATATGTACTGTAGGGCCAAGCTGCACACCCAGATTCTTCCACTCCTAATTAAACAGGACTGACTCTTTCACCCTTCATAAGCAAATAGATAAAGATCTGAATGGGAAGTAGGTATTTTTAAATACTCTAAGTAACTGGGTCAAAACAAATGTCAAGGTTGTGTTGATTATGAAGGATTTTGCCTGAGCAGATCTCCAAAGTATTTGCAAATTGCTCAATATATTTATGTGGCTAGTTATTGACAATTATTTGCCTAGTCAACATATACTTCTTCAATAACTTCTGTGTCTAGACCTTATGTTAGAGTCTAGGATTATAATAATTAATAAGACCGGCTTTGTCCCTGCAGAATTCACAGTCTAATGAGGGCGATAAACACAAAGTAAACCACAACAATGCTTATGGTAAGAGCCATAACAGATGTATGCACTGGGTACATTAGGAGGAACATTTAGCCCAGTTTTGGAGAATAAAGAAATGCTTCCAAAAGAGGGGATGTTTAAGTAAAGCACTAAAAGATGAGTAGAAAGAAGGTGAGAAAGAAGTAGGAGGGAAAAGGAACATTGTATTAAAAATTCTGAGGACAAGAAAATGTTGCTCTACGGAAAATGCATGAGGTTCAGCTGAGAGGGGAGGGCAGGAAATCAAGCTGCACCAAGGAAAGAGGCAGGTGCCACACCTGGAAGGGCCTCAAAACTGTACCCAGTCTGGAAGTTGGAGAAGAGCCACAGGCATCTCTCAGCAGGAGTGGGACCAATGCACCATGAGATTTGCTTCTCTGAATAATTGCTCAGTGACCCTGTAACCACAGATGATAGGAGACAAAACAAACCAGAGCTTTTTTCAGTTATCCAGAGAGAGAGGGAGTGAGAGAGAAAAAGGGTCCCTGGGGAGGGAAAGTATGGCAATGAAGCTGGACAAAAGAAAACAGATTTGCAATATTATTAAGAGAGAGACTTGAGTGCCCTTGCTGATGGTTGAGTCTGAGGAATGAGGGAGGGCAGGTGTTCCACAGTAACTCCCAGGTGGTTGTTTGGGCATCTAGGTACCATGTGTCTTTGGGTAGGGGGTCTGGGAGGTAGCCAAGCAAGCATGTTTAATAGGTACTCCTGGCCTAGTGCTTCTTGAACAGTTTTCTGAGCAGCTGTTAAAGACTGGAACCATTGCACACACATAATAATTTCATCTCTGGTCCACTGAAGATCAGAGGTGAGAGGCTATGACAATCCAAGGCATTTAGTTATGTTTACAGAGTAGACAATTTGTCAAATTCCTTTCAGTAGCTCTCAGGTGTGTTTAAATACCCCCTAAAGATACACCACAGATATTCAACAAGATACTTCAACAAATCAATTTTTCCTGCAGGTTTCAGAAGGCATTCAGGAACAACAAATTCAAAATACTCTCATTACATACTTCTAACCTGCCAGGCACTGTACTAGGTTCTGGGCTACACAGATGAAGATAACTCAGGTCCTATCTTCAAACTGCTCACAGTGCACCAGGGTCCACAGCCAACGAACAAATAATTAGAACAATCTAATTAGAATAAGAGAGCAAAGAGGATAAAGCCTGGATAGGTAAGACAAGGGCTTCAAGGAAGTGGAGGCCTTTGAGCTGAATCTTAGGAATAAATCATCAGGCAGATAAAAGGTGGGAGCAGAGAAGAGAGGAGGACCCAGGAACACAAAACAGACTTGTACCTCTGAAAAGAGAGATTGAAGATGATATCAGAAAATGGAAAGATGTCCCTTGCTCCTGGGTAGGAAGAATCAACATAGTGAAAATGGCCATATTTCCAAAACTGCTATATAGATTCAATGCAATTCCAATTGAGATCCCAGCAGCATACTTCACGGACCTTGAGAAAACAATCCAAAAATTCATTTGGAACCAGAAGAGACCCAGAATAGCAAAAAGCAATTCTAGACAACAGAGACATGGTAGGGGGTATCACAATCTCCAACTTGAAACTATACTACAAATCTACTGTGATTAAAAACAGCATAGTACTGGCAAAGAAACAGACCTGGGGACCAGTGGAACAGATTAAAAGATTCAGAAACAACTCCAGACACACTCACCCACCTCATCTTCGACAAAGGAGCCAAACACCCTCTCTGGAGGAAAGGTAGCCTCTTTAATAAATGGTGCTGGAAAAATTGGGTTTCAACCTGCCAAAGATTAAAACTAGACCTAGACCTCTCACCATGCACTAAACTAAAATCGAAATGAAGTAAAGATCTAAATATTAAGACAGAAACACTGAACCAACTGGAAGAGAGGTCAGGTGGAACTCTTGAAGCCATTGGTGTAAAAAAAGATTTTCTGAACAAAACCTCAGGTGCCCGTGAACTAGCACAAAAAATCAATAAGTGGGATCTCTTCTTATTAAAAAGTTTCTGCATGAGAGTGCAGAATTACTAAAAAGTTATTAAAAATTTAATAAAAATAAAAACAATAAAAGTTACTAAAAACTTATTAAAAAGTTTCAGTGACAGAAACCACCAACAGTGTGAAGAGATAATCCACAATGTGGGAAAAAGTTTTCACCTGCTGTTCCTCAGACAAAGGTCTACTATCTAGAATCTATAAAGAAATTTAAAAAATCAGATCTCCCAAATTTAAAGACCCAATCCAAAAATGGGCATCTGAAATGAACAGACATTTCTCACACAAAGAAGTAGAAATAGCAAATAAATATATGAAAACATGTTCATCATCACTGGTCGAGAGATGCAAATGAAAACAACACTAAGATTCTACCTCACTCCAGAAAGAATGGCTGCTATCATGAAATCAACCAATAACAAATGCTGGCGGGGCTGTGGGAAAAGAGGAACCCTGCTCCACTGCTGGTGGAAGTGTAAACTGGTGCAACCACTGTGGAAATCAGTATGCAGACACCTGAAAGAACTAGGACTGGAAGTCCCATTTGACCCACCTATTCCACTGCTGGGTATATTCCCAAAAGTATTAAAAGAATCATACCACGGTGATATATCTGCCATGTTCATAGCAGCACAGTTTGTAATAGCTAAAACTTGGAAGCAGCCCAATTGCCCATCAACTGGAGATTGGATAAAGAAAATGTGTTTTTTAAAATAAAATAGAGTACTACTCAGGCATAAAAAATGGGAAATTGGAGACATAGCTAAATGAATGCACATTGAGGCAATACTCCTAAGTGAAATAAATAGGACACACATGTGTAAATACCAAATAGTTTCTCTAGTGTGAGAAACTGAAAGTGTAAATAAGGACTAAATGGTATAATAGATCATGTTAAATAGGAAGAAAAGGGGCAAAGGGAAAGGGGAAGTGGGAGGGGTAGGGGAAAGGAAAGAAGGGAATGGAATTAATATGAGAAAATGAAAAAATGGAATCAGTCTTTGTAAATAGGGAGGGATAGAGGGGTTGAAGGGAGGGCAGGGGAAGGGGGAAAAAATAAGAACCAAGAGAGATTATGTAAAGGTACAAATTTTCCATGATGAATATCATTATATTGTATTACTAAAATGTACCAATAAAATTAATTTTTTAAAAAACAGGCTTGAACATTTTACATTCAGGGAACAGTAGGTAGTTCAGGATCCCTGAGTGGAAGCAAGGTAACATCAGAAACTGGCCCATGTGCCATTATAAGGAGCAGAATGAGAAAACTATGTTTGAAAGTTGTAAAATTCCCTGTTAATTCCCAGTTCAGAGACTGAACTAAAGGCTCTTAAAAAAGCATGTGGAATTGAGAATGATGTGAGTGCAGAAATGGAACAAATTAAGGGTGAGAATTTTAGAAGCATGCCAAAATTAAAACTGCACAGCATCCAGGAAAAAAACACAATTTACTTTTACTTTTATGTTCATTACAATCAGTTTACTGATGCTTGGGATGGGAATTTCAACTTTTGAAATTGATGGCAATGAGGTCAGTTATGACTTCTACAAGACCTTTGACCTGGGCTCAAGGGTGGGGCAAGTTGGAAGTACAAAAAGAGGAAAGATCTTAGAATGCAGTATGGTAGTGCAACCTGTACATAATCTTTGGGTTTGGGAGGACCTAGGCTTGAACAATGAATGGCTCCACTACTAACCATATGACTTTGAACTCAAACAAGGTCAGAATTACACATAATACTGATGATGATCTTTACTCCTTGTGAAACACCAACAAGAAGAAGAGGATGAGTGGTTACGCATGAGTGTATGTGTACACACAGATGCATAATGCCACACAGAAAAATTATTTTTATCTTTATAGGTTCACAGTAGTGAACCAGCTTCAAAAGCCTGTAACTGAGAAATGACTTGCAAGTCCTTACCCATTGTACTAGGTTTTTTGTCTTACTCAAAACTACATCCATAAATATTTCTAGGTTGGTTTCCACCTTTGGATGTTTCAGTCACCTTAAAAACTGAGGGGATATTGAGCAGTTCCTTAACTAGTAATTCCCTAGGAAAAAAGAAACTGAAAATATAAGATTTAATTCTGCATGAGGAGAATTAAAGGAGTTTTTCTGAGCCCACAGTTAAAGATTTTTTTCCCAAAGGATGCACTTGGAAACTTCATTCCACATCCTCCATAAACAACAAATATAATTCTCTCACAAACAGCATCAAATGCCTTCACCAGAATTTGCATATGTGATATTTCCTGGTAGACCTTTTTCTTTCCCAAGAATGTAATTTCATCCTGTCATTAAGATTCTGAAAAGTCACTGGAACTGAAAATACAAGCACACATCCATGCATGCGCATAAGTTCAGAAGCAGGTGTGTCTCTTTTGCTGCTATTAGCAGCATTTCTCCTCCAAGGTTTTTGTGCTCTTCATCTTTCATCACTGGAGCTGCTGTTTACCCTGGAGCCTGACATTTCAGTGTCATTCCACTGGGTGCCCATAGGGCTATCTCCCGTGTTGCCCCTGTAGCAGATGGTCTGAATGGCCTGGCACAGATATTCTGATTCATCCAAAAACCAAACTGCCAGACTGCTGATGAGCTTGGCAAGAAAAAGAAAAAGTTGTTGCTTAAAAATTATTATGAATTATCCTTCATGTGATTACTTTGGATTTGTCCCTGCTTAAAGACGATTAGTAATTTATTTAACCAGATTAAATAAAAGCTTTTAGAAGATTGTCCTGTTTACAAAGAAAGCTATAGACAGCAGAAATTTGCCCTTACAGCACAAGAGACAAACAATGGGAAGCTGAAACAAGATCCTGTCAAAAGCAAAAATTTTTTTAACGTTTAACTGATTACATGGGAACTGTAAAACTGTTATTAGACATTTTTCCTGATACTGTGCCAAAACCTCTAATTAAAAAAATGCTTCTTAATAATACCATTAAACCTGCACAATTAAAAAATATTTTCCAAAAATTTTTACAAGTTAGTTACTTTGTACAAAGTGCTTCTTGCTCTTTTTGCCCATTTGGAAAGGGCACTTTTCGAAATACAACAGAATTCTACCAGGCAAATCTGCAGAGAGGAAAGAGGGTTGTCTAAATATTTTTCCTATATTCAGAGCTTAGAATTAGATGTTCAATACCCCTTATAAAGTCCATTATTTTGCACTACTCTTACTTTAAATCATTTTGAAGTTGGCAAACCCCAGCCTTTCCAGAAAGGTCTTAATCCTTCCCGATGAAGGTTCAGCCAGACCCATTTCTTACCCTGTGCCTCACTCAGCCATCATGGAGTTCTGGAATGAGGCATCATGCCAGAAACAAGAGGATGCCTTCACTCAGTGTTTTCTCTGCAGTTGGATACATGAGCCACACTAACCATTAGACTCTGGTCCTGAGGACACACAGAGGACAAGAAGAATCCTGGCCAGTCATTTTCCAGATTCTACAACCTATACCCCAGTATATGAACCTATTCCAAGTTTGCTGTATCCAAGTAGCCACTGCATTAAATCCCCAGCATACTTCATAGCCAAGCATCAGTGAAAGGGAAAATATTAAAACCAGCCAAAACACAGGTGGGGGTAGGGGGGAGAGAAAGATTACATAAGGAACAACAAAGGTAGCAATATCAGATTTCTCATAAGAAATAGTTCAAGTGAGAAAAGAATACAGCAACATCTTTCAAGTACTGAAAGAAGAAAAACATCTATTTCAACTCTGTGTACATATCTTTCAAAAATAAAAGTGGGGAAAAGGTCATTGCAGCCCTATACATATAATGCTGCTACAAGGATGTCTGTCCAACAACCATATGTTAAGACTTGGGATGATGCCATCTTGGTATTGATCTCTGTAGCCAAGGATTACTGATTCAAAAAAACTATGTAGCCCTTCCCTTTTTCCCTTTAAAAACTGCTTCTTGCCTCAACCGTTGAATATGCTCAGAGATTGCTACGCCATGTGTATTCTCACTGCAATGCTCTGCTATTCTTGAATTAACTTATTAATCTTTGGAGAAACTCTAAACTTGTTATTTAGGTTGACAACTATAAATTAAAAACAACCACTGAAATAATAAAACAAAGACTTAGATCTAATAAGACAGTGAATGAGATAAAATTAAATGTTAAAATATGCAATTTGAAGGAAGGCAAAAAGGAAACAAATGGAACAAAGATTAGATGAGACAAATAACTAGAAAATTAAACCTATCATATCAATCATCATCTTATATGTGAGTGATCTAAGAACCCCACTTGAAGGTGAGAGGCCATCAGATTACATTTAAGAAACAAGATATAATTTAATGTGTCAGTGAGAAATGTGTTCTACATGTGAAGACACAGACAGCTTAAGATTAAAGAACTAGAGAATGCTACCATAAGTCAAAAGAAAGCTGGAGTGGCGGTATTAATATCAGACAAAGCAGGTTTCAGAGCAAAGAATAAAGAAGTTTTTTAATAATAATAAATGGATCAATTCATCAAGAGATGAATAAAAATTATTGTATGCCAATATCAGAGCTTTGGTATGCAACAAAAACTGATAGATACACAAGGAAAAATAGATTCAAGGTTAGAAAAATGTCAATACACATCTCAATAATTGACAAAAACAAGCAGAAAATCAGTAATGTCATAGAAGACTTAATAGCACTATCAGCAAACTTGACCTAATTGACATATATTGAATTCTGTACTCAACAACAGCAGTATATACATTCTTTTCACGTACACAAGAGCATTTTGCAAGATCAATAATATTCCAGGCCATAAACCAAGCCTCAGTAAATGCAAAAAATTTTAATTCATACAGAATGCATTCTCTGACCACAGTGGAATTAAGAAATCAACAGCATAAAATTATGCGAAAAATCTTTACTTACATATTAGCAAATTAAGTGACATACTTCTAAATAACTCATGGTTCATAGAAGAAATTTAAAAAGCAACCATAGCCTATTTTCAACTGAATAAAGATAAGGACATAACATTTCAATATTTGTGGGATGCCACTAGAGAAATATTTACAGGGAAATTTATAGCAGTAAGTATATACATTATTCATATCATCAAAGCCTCACCATCAAAGAAAATATTGACAAATTCAACCCCAGCAAAATTAAATATGTCTGCTCTTTGAAAAAACTGTTCAAAGAATGAAAAAACAAGCAAGACACAGGCTCAGAGAAAATATTTTCAAATTATCTGACAAAGGATCTGTACTAAGACTAACTCTTAAAACTCAGTAATAAGAAAGCAACTTATTTTTTTAAAGTAGTCAGTTTTTGAACAGACATTTCCCCATAGAAGTTTATGGATGGTGAATAAGTTCATGAGAAGAGGACTTGCATCATTGGTGATGAGGAAAATGAAAACCATAACAAGATAGTGCCACACATTTGGCAGAATGACTAAAGTTAAGAAATCTGAAAATAGCTAAGTACTGGAAAAGGTATATAAAGACTGTAACTGTTACATAATGCCAGCAGAAATGTAAAATTAATGATCACTTTGGGAAAGAATTTCGCAGTTAAACATACACCAACCATACGACCCAAACATTCTACTCCTGAGTACTCACCAAGAGAAAAGAAAGTATATGCCCAAAGAGCTGGGCATGAGTGTTTACAGTAGTTTTACTTTAAATAAGCAAAAACTAGAAACATTGAAAATGTCCACCAACAGATGAATGGGTAAGCAAATTGTAGTATAACCATACAATGGTGTGCCACTCGGCAGTAAAAAGGAAGAAAACTTACTAATCAATGGATAAATTACAAAATAATTATACTGAGTGAAAGAAGCCCAACATAGAGTACACACTGTGTGACTACATTTGTGTAAAACTCTAGAAAATGCAAACTAATCTATTATGACATAAACAGGCCCAGTGATTGCTTGGCAACGTGGCAGAAGGTGGGGAAAATCACAAAGAAGTTTTGAGGCTGATGGACATATTCATTATTTTGATGATGCTTTCTTAAATGTATACATATGCCAAACTCATAAAATTACTTATCTTAAATATATTGCCTGTAATAACACCTGCTGGTATGAGGGAACAAAATACCACTACAACTTTCTACAAGCTCTGATCTGGAAATGTTAAGATCACTGACTATCAAGCATCATCCAATTAAATGGTTTTCATGCTGTTCTCCGAAGAATCTCCTCAGGGTCTGCAAGTGAACAGTAATAGCTTTTACACATGCATTGATTTTTAACCAGAAAGGTAAAATTATTTGCTTAAAGGTACACAGATCTAACCCAAAACCAGATTCAGGATATCCAGATCACTCATTGCACTTTCCTTCAAATAATCCACTCTCTGTCTTTGGAATCTTTACTAAAAGGAAGATATATATATCTATATAGATATATAGAGGGATATATATAGATATATATATCTGATGACATACATAGATAGATAGATGACAAAATTTTTCCATGTAAAAGCTCTTGTGTTGTAAATGAGTTAAAAAGAAGAAAATGTAGTACATGCACATATGGAATATTATTCAACCACAAAGAATAAAATCATGTCATTTTCAGGCAAATGACTAGAAGTGGATATCATCAGGTTCAGTGAAATTAATCAGACCCAGAAAGGCAAATATCACATGTTCTCCCTCATATGAGGAATCCAGAAAAATGACATGAAAGTGGAAGGGAGACTGAAAAATGAGGAAGGGATTGGGGAAGAGAGAGGTGGGTGTAAGGTAGGGCAATGGGGGATGGATATGGTCAAAATATGTTATATGCATGGATGAAAATGACCCAATGAAACCAAAAATTTTGAAAAGTAAATATGCACTAATAAAAATACATGTAGGATCAGAAACAAGACAAGGATATCCACTATCATCACTCCTGTTCAATATAGTTCTGGAAATACTAGCCACAGCAATTAGACAAGAGAAGGAAATAAATGAAATAAAGATAGGAAAGGAAGAAGTTAAACTGTGCTGATGTTATGATACTCTCTCTACATAGAAGACCCAAAAAATCCACCAAAAGACTTCTACATTTAATTGACAGATAAGCAGAGTCACTGGATATAAGGTCAACACTCAAAAATCAATAGCCTTCTTGCACACAAATAACAGACTCACTGAGAGACAAATTAGGGAAACAATCCCTTTCACAATAGTATCCAAAAAAATGAAATATCTAGGAATCAATCTAACAAAAGGAGCAAAAGACCTCTACACTGAAAACTACAACACTCTAAAAAAAAGAGATTTAAGAAGATATAAGAAAATGGAAAGACATCCCGTTCCTGGGTAGCAAGAACCAATATAGTGAAAATGGCCATACTTCCAAAACTTCTATATAGATTCAATGCAATCCTGACTGTAACTCAACAGTATATTTCACATAACTAGAGAAAAAAATCCAAAAATTGATTTGGAAGGAGAAGAGACCTAGAATAGCAAAAGCAATTCTATGCAACAGATACATGACAGGGAGTATCACAATCCCCAACTTGAAACTATACCACAAAACCATTGTGATAAAAACAGCATGGTACTGGCAAAGAAACAGACCTGAAGATCAATGGAATAGATTAGAAGATACAGAAACAACTCCAGACATACTCAGCCACCTCATCTTTGACAAAAGAGCCAAACACCCTCACTGGAGGAAAGGTAGCCTATTTAACCCTAACCCTAAGTGGCAATATTAGCTATTGGTTAAGAACACAGACATCAATTCGAGAGATGCAAATGAAAACAAAGCTGAGATTCCACCTCACACCAGAAAGAATGGCTGCTATCATGAAATCAACCAATAACAAATGCTGGTGGGGCTGTGGGAAAAGAGGAACCCTGCTCCACTGCTGGTGGGAGTGTAGACTGGTGCAACCACTGTGGAAATCAGTATGGAGACACCTCAAAGAACTAGGACTGGAAGTCCCATTTGACCCTACTATTCCACTGCTGGGTATCTTCCCCAAAGAATTAAAAGAATCATACCACAGTGATATATGTGCACCATGTTCGTAGCAGCACAGTTTGTAATAGCTAAAACTTGGAAACAGCCCAAATGCCCATCAACTGGAGACTGGATCAAGAAAATGTGGGTTTTTTATAAAATGGAGTACTACTCAGCCATAAAAAATGAGAAATTAGAGACATTTATAGTTAAATGGATACACATTGAGGTGATACTCTTAAGTGAAATAAATAGGACACACATGTATAAATACCGAATCGTTTCTCTGGTGTGAGAAACTGAAAGTGTAAATAAGGACTAAATTGTATAATAGGTAATGTGAAATAGGAAGAAAAGGGGCAAAGGGGAAGGAAGTGGGAGGGGTAGGGGAAAGGAAAGAAGGGTATGGAATTAATATGAGAAAATGGAAAAATAGGAACAAAATCTTCGTAAATAGGGACGAATGGAGGGGTTGAAGGGAGGGCTGGGCAAGGGTGAAAAATAAGAACCAAGAGAGACTATGTAAAGGTGCAAATTTCCAATGATGAATGTCATTATATTGTATACCTAAAATGTACCAATGATTAGAATGAATAATCGATGATGCGAAATAGGAAGAAAAGGTCCAAAGGGGTAGGGGTAGTGGGAGGGGCAGGGGAAAGGAAAGAAGGGAAAGGACAAATGATGAGAAATGGAAATAAAGTCTTTGCAAATAGGGAAGGGTGGAGGGCATGAAGGGAGGGCTAGGAATGGGGAACAAATAAGAACCAAGATGCATTATGTAAAGGTACAATTCCCAATGAGAAATGTAATTGTGTTGTATACCTACAATGTACCAATAAAAGAATTTAAAATAAAAATAATACAGACATCAAAATCAGTATTTCAAATTCCAGCTCTGTTTGCAAATGGATAATTCATTTAGCTTGACTCAGCCTATTCATTCATCTTTAAAATTGGGCTAAGAATTAAATACGGGGTTTAGTGGAATTAAAAAGCATTTGCACAGCAAAGGAAACAATTAAGAGAATGAAGAGGGCCAGGGATTTAGCTCAGTGGTTCTGCCACCTCCCTCGAAAGTGCAAGGTCGCAAGTTTGATTCCAGGTACAAAAAAAAAAAGAGAGAGAGAGAGAATGAAGAGATAGACTACCAAATGGGAGAGGAACTCTGTTAGCTATTCTTTAGACAGAAGATTAATATCCAGAATATATAGAGAACTCAAAAAACTATGACACCAAGAGAACAAATAATCCAATCAATAAATGGACCAAGGAACTCAACATACACTTCTCAAAAGAATAAGTACAAATGGCCAATAGAATTATGAAAAAACATTTGCCACTTCTAGCCATCCAGGGAAATGCAAACCACATTAGATTCTATCTCACTCCCATCAGAATGGCTACCTTCAATCCAAAAATAATAAATGTCGTCAAGGAGATTGGGAAAAAGAAATGCTCATGTATTTTTGGTGGGAATGTAGATTAATATAGCCACTATAGAAATCAGTATGCATGTTCCTCAAAAATATAAAAGTAGAACTACCATACAATCCAGCTATCCTATTCCTTGAAATGTACCTGAAGGATTCAAAGTGAGCAAACTATAGAGAAACCTGCATATTCATATTTATCAAGGCGCTGTTCACAGTAGTCAAGTTATAGAATCAGCCTAGGTGACTGTCAATGAATAAATGGATATAGAAAATGTAGTATATACATGCAATGGATATTATTATTCCATCCAGAATAAAATAGTATCATTTGCAGGAAAATGGATGGAACTGGAGATCATCATGTTAAGCAAAATAAGTCAAACTCAGACAACTATCACATGTTTTCTGTTATATGTGAATCTAGGAAAAAAACAACATAAAAATAGGAGGGAGACAACTAGAGAAGCACGAGAGAATTGAAAGAAAGGGAATAAAGAGGGGGGGAAAGCATGGAAAGAACAGAAAGCCATAGGAGGAGGGAGGATATAATCAAAGTATATTATATGCATGTATGAAAATGTCACAACGAGGCCCATTAGTCTGTATAATTAATTTGCACTAATAAAAATGGAGCTAAGAAGCACTTATTGCAGAGAATTTCCATGAGGGTTAGATAAACAGGGCAGACACCACATTATCACAATGAGCAGAGTATGGAGAGAGCGGGGCAGAGGGAGGGAGGAAGGAAGGAAGGGAGGAGAGGGGAAGAGGGAGAGAGAGAGAGAACTTAAAATGAAGTTGGAATATTGGACAGGAGGCATATGTCTTCTTGATCCTAAGTTGGTACCATTAATATCTTCTGCTGCAACAGAAAAAGACAAAGAATAAGACTAGGTAGCAATTTTTATCTTACCCATAAGCACTTAAAACTGAAATGGAAATTTATAGTATTATTTGGAATAATACATTTCTTGGAGAGAGGAACCTTGCTAAGCTGAACTTGTGACAAATAGTAACTAACACATAAGCTTTAGTGTATCGTTTTGTTGGGAGAGAGAACAAAACACCTAGCTCTGAGAGTCCCTATGACCACCCGACCTTCTAGTCTAGATGCTGATATCCCACCATGTACAGAACCCTTCACTTCCAACCCACAGACACTCCAAATGCAGAGTGCCCAGTCTTGAACTCTCCATTCTCAATGCACCCCATAATTAACACTCACCACACACACAAGCTCAGCTTCTGTGCTCCCTCATCTTCTCTACCTTCATTGTAGCTTTTGTGACAGTGACTACTTCCCCATGACAGAAAGCTAGGACTCAACCAGATCTCTAAATCACATTTATTTCTCATATGACTGGTTCTCTATTCCATTTCAGCATATCTTCAATCTTCTTAGTTCTGGAAGTGACCACTTCTTCCTTGAAATCTGATGATACCTATACCTTCCTACCTGATTCCTACCAATCCTTTCTTGTTGTCTTCCACATCACCTTCCATGATGCTCATAAACATCTCTCTAAATTATAATAGTGATCAAGTCCCTCTGATGATTAAATCCTTTAATGCCTCCCCTAGCATCTACAAAATAAACACAAGCTCCTTAACAGTGGCATGGAAATCGCCTCCTGATATGGCTTCTACTTGGATCTTCAGACACTTATTTGCCCTCACTCTCATCTTTATTTTCTTCAATCATTCATTTCTACTTACTACAGTATGCCATATCTCTATGCTGTGGACATGCAACCATTTCTGTCCAGAATGTTTGCACCACCTCTTTTAACCTGGTGAACTCAATGAACTTCCATGACATACACCCATTTTGGGCCCCCCCAGAGTTAATTCCTGCAGTGTTCATCTGTATACTGTTTCCCATACCAAGCTGTCCTGCAAGCATTTATTCATGTGATTGTCTACCAAACTCAACTGTCTACTTCTGAAGTTTAGGAATATATCTTTATTAACTGAACTAGACCCTGGCATATGGTGAGAGCTTAATCCATCTTTTAATCCAATGTGACTAATGACTCTTGCTTCTCTTTGTGTTTATACAGATAACACTTTTGTGGAATTCTATTGTGGAAATTTCCACATGCCTTGGTTACAATTCCCAATAGAAACTAACTTAGAAACAAAACATCTTCTTCAGCTTAAACCAAAAGAGGCCACATTGACAGAGGATTTGGAAGGAGGGCCTTGAGTCAAGCAACAGGGCGAAAGCATTCTAGTGCTGAAGATCACATTATTGTCGGCATCATGCCAAATCTGGCATTGTAAAGCTGGCAGGAGATCTGCAGGAATGTAGAACCTGTTGGTGTTTAGGCTGTAGGTGCCATAAATCAATTTTGGGCTCTCACTCTGGCAGTTGGTGCCCTTCATCATGAAAAGGGGCTCTGTCAGGATGAGTCAAATTTTTACTGCATTGAGTCAGCAGTACCAGCTTTTCCATGTCAGTATTCAACTAAATGCTAACCACACATCATTAACAAACTGCAAACCCATGTGTCTTCTTGTGACACTCAGATTAAACTAGAAAATATTTGAAGGCAATGTTCCTAAACCCAACAGCACTGGGGAAGCAGCCCTCAGCTCTTTAATCTCCTATTTTATACACCATAGTTATATAATTAATTGATTCTTTTAATATCCCAATACTTCTTCATATTAGCTTTAAACATCTCTTCCATACTTCTTTGCCTTCTATGTGAAACCTCTTTCCTTCCCCCACTAGTAAATCTAAGGAAAATAAAAGTTTCTTTATACATACACCAAGAAAAGCAAAAAGCTAAACCTTAGTGCACAACTATTTTGGGGGCCAAACCAGAGCCCCGTATATTGGGGTTGCTGTCATATTAATGGCATGCAAATTCCTTGTGCAATGGGGCCTGACTTATGGAAAGTAATTGGAATGGAAAGTTCTCTCTCCACACAAAAATCTAGTTCCTGCTGTACAGAGAATCCAGTATGCTACAGTTGAGTAGGAAGATTTGTCTTTACTGACAAATATAGTCAACATTTAGAGAATCCAGCTAAATGGGATTTCTTGTGACAATGGAAGAATTACAATAATGGACGAAAAACTCCATAATGAAAAATTAAACTATTCTTCAATAAAAATGGTACAGCTCCATTCACTCAGCTTTCACTAGTGCAGATAGTTGTTTATTTAGTCCATTTTTTGTCTCTTATTGCACAAACCACCCTTCTTTCTTCCACTTTGACAAAATCCTTAGCTTGAAATTAAACACTTGAATACAGACAATGGAGTATTATTTAGCACTGAAGAGAAATGAGCTATCAAGCCATGAGAGACATGGAAGAAACTTCACGGGCACAGTACTAAGTGAAAGAAACTAATCTGAAAAGGCAACATAGTACATGATCCTTCCTCGATGACATTCTAGAAAAGGCAACAAAAAGGTCAGTGGGTTGAAGGGAGAGAAAAATAAATGGAACAAAGAAGATTTGGGGGTCTGGGAAAAATATTCTAATTGATAGTATAATGATGAATACATGTCATTATACACTTGTTAAAACCCACAAAATGCACAACACCTAGAGTGAAACCTAATGTAAACTATGGGCTTTGGGTGATAATGATGTGTCAACCTAGTCTCATCAATTGCAGCACATGTACCACTCTAGTGGAGGATGTTAATTTAATAATAAGGGTGGCTTGGAACATGTGGGGATTGGAGGTATATGGCAAATCTCTATATTTGCTGCTCAATTTTGCTATGAGCCTAAAAATGCTCTAGTAAAAATGTTTATTCACTTAAAAAAATAAAATCTGATGAAGAGGTCTCTCTAGCTGTGTATACAGAGGGATTTTTATCTCTTTTACTGGGCCATTCCCAAGTCTTTCCTATGTAGAAGAGTTTTCTCTTTAGATTTCTATTTTTAATTGTAATAATTTGTCTCATATCTGGTCCCAGGCAGTTCACAGAAATAAGAGCTGATGCTGAACCAAGAATAATTCAGACACATACTTTCCTTGATTTGTCCTCCTTTATCAGAGAATGTTGGATCTCCAAAGAGAATAAACACAATAGGATTCGATTTTAATCCGTGTAATTGTTGCTGCTTTGGTACTGAACTATTACATTTATTCACGGATATCAATTTCATGGAAAATAAATTTGAATGTGTGAAAAATGTCTTAGAGCCACATAATAAAAACCTTCATACCCCACCGTACACAATGCTAATAGTTGTCGCAGGCAAGCTTACTCAGACCATATATGCCTCTCTCTGACTCTGATACCCCTCAAATCAAGATGACATCCATAGAGGGAAAGGAGTTTCTTCCCACCCCTCTGCGTCTAGCTTCCTGTAGCACAGCCAGCCAGCTCGCTTGTTTCCGCAACACTGTTCCTGGCCCATATTTAGTTGTACCATAAAACCTTATTTTAATAAACTATAAAATAAACCAGAACTTTAAGATACATTGCTATTGCATCCTGTGATTTAAAAAAAAAAAAAAAATATATATATATATATATATATATATATATATATATATATATATATATCTTTCAAATAGATCTGGGTATAAGCAAATGCAAGCCAAATTTCCAAGACTTTACAGGGGTGTGTATAACAACTTTCCCAGCAGTGTGAACTTGATGATGCCTATGTCGTACAATTGGAAAGGATGGGGGCCCCCCCATGAAAGATAGCAGAGACCACTCATGCTCTTTCTACATTTGGGGAAAAGATATCCTAACTATTTCTCCACTTGTCCTTTGCTTTTGTAGCTTTCATTTGAGCAGGTAGGGTGGAGCCCAGTTCCCCTCTGGCAGTGGATAATACAGTTCTCAGGCAATAAAACTTGGACCTCCCTGACTGAAGAGCGAGCTGCCTCCATGTTTGATGGGCCTCTCAGTTTTCCCCGGGTAAGCAGTCCTTCCTGGAGCACACATCCATACAGTTTGTATTACATGCTCTTTCTTATAAAAACAAATGCAGGGCCGGGGATTTAGCCCAGTGGTTCCGTCGCCTGCCTCGCAAGTGCAATGACTCGAGTTCGATCCCCGGTACCAAAAAAAAAAAAAAAATGCAAAGTGCTGATCTACAATGGCTTAAATCAACCCTGTCTTCTCCTTACCTCTCTTCTTAGCCTGGTAATCCACAAACAGAGAAACAAACACACATTTTATTCAGAGACAGGACATGGCACATTAGCTGTAGGCTGAAAACTTTGGTTTGGGCGGTTGTTTTATAATTTGTTTCTCTGGCATTAGCCCAAGTGCTTGCAAAAAGTAAACCATATCAATACTCTATCTTCATGTTTCTATCCTATCTGCTGCATTACTTGGCACCTGGGGAAGCCCATGTCCACTCCACACTGACAGAAAGCCTTCTGTGCTGGTACTGTAGGTGGCCTCATACCTGCTTCTTGAGCCAGAGCACAAGCAGTGGTTATTGTAAAAGCTGATCACAATGAGTTGAATTTTGTTTATATATTTCCATGGTACCATTTTTGAGGTAATGTTTATGGCTTTAGATCATGTGAATTGCTTTGTACCTGACTATAGAAATAAAATTTACATACCATCATCAAGCAATTTTTTCATGTAGAACACATCCACAAAATCCTCCCACTTTTAAATTTAGTCATAAAACCAAAGCCAAAAAATCAGTCCATTGAAAAATGAAACACAGCAATGTCTTTCCCTGTGCCTCATATATTTTTATCTTAAATATTCCTTGCCATCAACTCTCTAAGTCTGTATGAGCCCCTCTGCCAAAGACTTCTCATACCCCAGTCTTCCATCTTCTAAGAGTGGGGATTTGGCTATGTCTCACAGGTAAGCACATAGTGAAGACAGAGTGTTGGGTCTCTCCACAACTGAAACAATCCAACCAAAATTGATAAATCAAAACTACAATCATTTTGAATAATATCTGTAGCAGATGATTACTATTCATTAACTGTATGATCACATGGAAGGTTGGACAATGGACATCCCCAAAAAAACTCTCAATAGCCTTTTTTAAAAAAAAAATTCAAGCCACATAAAATGAGCTCCATTATAAATTGTTTTTATATGTTCACAAGACACTTGTGGACAAAGTGTGAATAGGCCTAAAACTTTCTAAGTCCTCTGCACCTGACATGAAAAATATATTGGTAAAGATGCATGTTTCTCTGTATTCAGTGATTTTGATTTCAATCAAAATTTTTTTCTAAGGAAAAAAATATTCCTTGCGAAAGACATTTTTCTTCAAAGATTTTTCAATATGACATCAAATAAAATATGGCAAAGTGTTATTAAGATCCACATATTCCATATCTTCAGGCTGAAATACTAACTTACTACTGCCACCAGTCGGTAACACCAAATCATTTGTCAAGACTGTGGTCACAGAATTTCTTGGGCTAGTGTTCATTTCTGTGAAGAATCAGTCTTTCTAGTCATTCTTCTTTCATTCTCCTTACTATCATTATAACATAGGCACACATATGTGTGCTCACACATGGTTTATATTTTATATTGTACATAAAAGCAAAACAAGGGGGGCCTGGGACTGTAGCTCAATGGTAGAGTGTTTGCCTAGTATGCACAAGGTCCAGCACTACAGAAAGAAAGGGAAGAAGGAAAGGAGGGAGGGAGGGAAGAAGGCAGGTTGGCAGGAAGAAGGTCTCAGGGAACCTTCGGAGAACTCCTACGAAAGCCCATTTGAGAATGTCATCATGTAGGTATCTGCTAAGCACCTCTTCCAGGTGAATTCACATTTTCCTAGAACCTTCCCTACTTAAAGGGATCACTTTAAGTTACCCATAAAGGGGCAACTTGTAGAGGGCAATCCCTCCCCCATGAAAGGAGAAGTGGTCCAAAGCACAGGCGAAGAGATAATCACAATCTGGAAGAGGAATGCTTTTAAATGGGGAGATGGAAGATAATATTTGCTAAAAATATCTGTGCATGGTGGTCTCTGTTCATCTTTTTTGATGTAGTCAGCAGCCTCCTATACAGCAAAAATCAATCAATCAATCAATCAATCAGTAAAAGAGCACTGAGTGATAGAAAGTTGGGGACAATGACCAAGATCAGAAATAACAACTGTGGAAAGTGAGAAACAGAGAAAGAGAGAGAACAAGTTTCCAGAATTAGACTACGTGATTCCACCCAAACCAGCTACATGATTCAGAATAAATTCCTGACTTACCAAGCCTCAGTTTCCTCATTTGCAATAGAATCACAAACAATTTACTTCACGGAAGGATTAAATAAGATAATATGGGGCTGGGGATTTAGCTCAGTGGTTCTGGCACCTGGCTCACAAGTGCAAGTTCCCCAGTCCGATCCCCAGTACCTAAAGAAAAAAAAGATAACTGGGTGCAGAACTTAGAACAGGACTGGCACTGGCCTTCTAGCTCAACAGTTCTAGCCATGGCAAGATATTACCTGGAAATGTGAGGAACACATATGACCAGAGATCTGGAACATGGTAATCTTATGGGCTGAACTACAATTATGTGACCTTGGGCAAATTACTTAACCTTTCTGGTTCTTGGCTAGGTCATTTGTAAACTGGTTAATCTTTCTTGCTGTACTCTTGATGGTGTCTCCTAATAAGAAAACTAGACCATGTTAATATCTTCAGATCCCTCAAGTCATGAGTTGAATATATTATGAAAGAGTAATAATTTTTCCATTCATTGCTTGATGACTTAGTTTGGCTTCCAGCGCCCTACTATCTAAAACTTTTCTGATCAAAGTTGCCAATCATTTCCTGACTTATTGTCATAACCCAATTGTACATCCAGTCATTTCTCTGGTACTTGCTCTTACTCATTGTGATAGTTTGAATCATGTCCCACAAAAGATGTCCAAGTTCTAGTCTCTGGTACCTGTGAATGTAAGTTTATTTGGAAATAGGATCTTTACAAATGTGACGAAAGTAAGAGACTCAAAATGTCCTAGATTTAGGACATTTAGATTAAGAGTGGGCTCTAAATCCAGTGTCTGGTATCAGGAGAAAGGGGAGATTTTGAGACACAAAGAAAACCATGTGAAAATGAGGCAAAGACTGAAGTTGTGCTACCACACTGGGAGCAACTAGAAACTAGAAGTGGCAAGAAAGGATTATTTCCAAGAACCTTGGAAGGGAGTGCAGCCCTGCTGGCACTGAGATTTAGGACTCTTAGCTTCCAGACCAGAAGTTAGAAATTTCTGTTGTTTTAAGCCTTCAACTTTGGGTTAATTTGTTACTGTAGCCTTAAAAAACTAATAAACCTGCTTTTCTTTAGTTTTCAAGAGAACTTTCTTTTTTTATTCCCCTCTTAACCAGTCTTTCTCAGGCCTCCTTATTGCTTCATTCTTTTTATCTCCTAAAATGAATTGTTCCTGTAAAGCTTTGTTCTTAGCCTTTTCTACACAACATGAACAGTTTTCCTGAGATGAATAATTCCTCCCATTGTCATCAGGCCCCATAATAGGGTTCTCAGTATTCTGTCTTCTGCCAGAAACCAGGCACTTCTTTCTACATAGTTTACAATTGATCCAAATCAAATATGTCCAAACTCAAAGCCATGGTCTTCTCCCACAAACCAAGTCCTCCTCCCTATTCTCTAACTCAACCAATGGCATGATCATTTGTTTATTCTTATAAGCTTTGATGAAACTGTCCTTATCGCATACATGAGTCATCTCTACCTCAGCAAGACATCTCGAGGGCCTTCACCTTTCTGTCTACAAAGCCATTGTCTCAGATAATATGTGCCACTGATTCTTGTCACAACTATAGCTACCTGCTCCCTGGGACAAATATATTTCCATTTCTGTCCATTCTCAACATTGCCTTCAAAGCTCTCGCCCTAAAAAGTCAAAGTCATCTTCCTACTGTTCACATTCAAACTTTCTGTTGGATCCCTGTTGCACAAAGTAGTGATTCCCAACCACTTTCCCACCACATAGGAAACATGTCAGTATACACCAGCAGGTCACAGTCCTACAGTTCTCTGAGTGCTTGTCATGGTCTTTCCTTCCCAATAAAGACACACAAATCAGTAGAGCTCATTTATCAGAGTAATCTCAAATCTTTACTGGTTGAGAATCAAACTATGTATTTTCCATAGGCACACTGTATTGTGACATACAAACTAAATGGCCTAGAAAAATGTCCAAATCTCCTTAGCATGTCATATAAAGCCTTGACAATTTGCTCTAAGTTTTGTTATTGTCTCTCATTCTCCAAATAACATCCTATACTACAAAGACACTGAATTGTACAGTATGTCCTGAGGATGTCATGTTTATTAACTTGAACTTCCCATGATGTTCTTTCTGTCAGTAATGTCTTTCACCCCTGTGTAATTAGTGAACTGTTCCTTTAGACTCCACTTAAATGGAACCTCCTCTGAGAAGCTTTTCTTGATCCTTATATCTATAAGGTATTTTATGCATACTTAAATTTCCTAGGGCCCTTATAACAAGTCCAGTAAAAAAACCAACATTAAAAAAACCCCATAGAATTCCTATACTCAAAAAATGAACTCACTAAGAAATCTGAAAAATAGTTCCATTCCCAATAGCTTCCAAGAATTAAATATATAGAAATCAACCTAAACAAGGAAGTTAAACACCTCTGCAATGAAAATTATAGAACACTAAAGAAAGAAATTGAAGATGACATTAGAAAAGAAAAACACTCCCTTGTTCATAAATCAGAAGAATTGAGAAAATGGCCACATTGCCAAAGTAATCTACAGATTCTATGCAATCCATATTAAAATACAACAACATTCTTCACTGTACTAGAAAAAAGAATCCTAAAATTCATATGGAAACAGAAAAGATCCAGAACAGCCAAAGCAATCCTCAGTGAAAAGAACAATGCTAGAGGCATCACAATAATAGACTTGAAGTTAAACTACAAACAATATGTAACAAAAACAACATGGTACTGGCACAAAAACAGGCAAATAGACAAATGGAATAGAGCAAAAGACATAGAAACAAATTCATGCACCTGCAACTATCTGATTTTTTTTTTTGGCAGAATCAACCCATGCTTTTATTTTCATTGCATATCAAAATTTCATATGAAGGTATTGATTGATGTACAGTACTATCCCCATGGGCTGTAAGGGAGGCTAAGAAACCACTAAAAGAATCATTTGTAATGCTCACACACAATTTACCACTCTGAAACATATCCAAAGAAAATTTAAAAACAACTAAAATCAGTAAGGATGTGTTTTGTAGTTATAGTGTCCCGTTTGTACTATTTAAAACAAAAGTAATCAAATTCCTTTGGGCCGGGGCTGCTAAAATCTACAGTTTGTGTCCAAAAAATAAAATAAAATAAAGTAAAATAAAATAGGAGGCTCATTTTTCCTAGAAAAAGAATCTCTCCTTCACCAGTAAGCCACACATTTAAGGGCTGGGCAGCAGCAGCAGGGGGTTTCTATGCTATTCACTAGGAATTATTCACAACTTTCAGGAGCTACTGTGCAAAGTTAAATTCTAAATAGGAATTTTTCATAAACTTTAGAGAATAATGGATCCTGCAACTATCTGATTTTTTAAAAAAATGAGTGAAGAACATACACTGGATAAAAAGCCTCTTTAAAACATGATGCTGGGATAACTGGGTATGTGCATGCAGAAGCCTGAAACGAGGTTCGTATATCTTACTCTGTACAAAAATCAAATCAAAATGGATCAAAAACCTAGAAATAGCCCACCCAGATGCAACTGGTAAGTGTTCACACACCCCAGCCAGAAGCCTGCCCAGACACCAGCAGCTCAGACCTCTGCCAGAAGCCTGGGGGGACAAAGAGGCACAGGTGCACAGGTCCCAACTAGAGCCCTGCCCAGACACCAGCAACTTGGGCACATAGGCCCCAGCCAGAGGCCCACCCAGATACCACTGAAATTGGTGCAGTGGTGAACAGCAAAGAGAAGGCCTCTCTGAGGCTTGTTGAAAACTGAAGCCCACTAGGAGACCAAAGAGACACCTCAATAAAGGCACAGCAAGATGCATCTGTTGAAATGAAAAGACACCTAAACAAGACTCAAAACCAGACTTCCAGATCACCAGAGGTAACCCCAAGGGACGATGAGATGGAACAATCTGAAACAACCACCTAGACTCCCTGAACTGGCAACAAAAGAGGATGTAGAAAAAAATAAAATCAGAAATAATTTCTCAGATAACAACAAAGATTTTGTCCACAATTTAAAGTCATGATTAATAACTCTAGAGCAGACACAGATAAAAAAACTAGAGGACCTGAGGAATAAGATGGAATCCCAGCATAGGAAACAAAATGGAATCCATAAGACAGATGCAAACAGATATCCAAGAGATTAAAAACTCCATTGAAAGTTTTACACAGCAGAATGAGGCAATGTGAGGACAGAATTTCAGATATAGAAGACAGGACTGCAATTAATGACCAGGAAAAGAAAAATTTCATTAAAATAGTAAGAGACCATGAGAAATCACTCCAGTAGCTGTTAGATGATGCAAAGAAGAATAATATAAGACTGATCAAAGTCAATGAAGAAACAGGAGAGAGTACAAATGACATAAAAAAACTGTTCACAGAAGTAATGCCAGAAAACTTCCCAAGCAGGGGAAAGAATTTGACATACAGATAAGTGAGACATATAGGACTCAAATTAGCCATGATCAAAACAAACTACACCTAGGCATATGATAGTCAAGATTCAAGAAACCCAACACAAAAACAAAACACTACAAGCAGTTAGAACAATCCAAGAGGAAGAGATGACAATCATAATTATATATGCACCAGATACTAGTGCACATAACTATACAAAAAAATCACATACAAAGCAAAGCCCATCAGAATCACAGCAGACTTCTCAACACAAACCCTCAAGGCAAGAAGAAGAGCCTAGAGTAAAGTATTTCAATCCCTAAAAGAAAACAACCTCCAACCCAGATTGATGTACTCTGCAAGACAATGTTTCAAAATCCATGGAGAAATAAGACACTTTTATGACACAGAACACCTGAGGAACTTCATGAATACCAAACCAGCACTCTACAAGATTTTTAATAATATCCTAGGAAAAGACAATGAGGGTCACAACCCCACAAAGCCCAAGAGAATGAATCCATCAGGCAAGATAAGAAATTAAATGCAAAAGGGGAGAATCCAAAAACAGGAAAAGGTCATGACAAGGATAAGTTAATATATATCAGTTATAACCATCAATGTTAATGGTCTCAATTCACCAGTCAAAAGAAATAGACTGGCAGAATGGGTCAAGAAGCAAGATCCAACAATATGCTGCATACAAGAAACACACTTAATTCAAAAGGAAACTCATAGACTGAAAGTTTAAGGGTGGAAAATAATACTCCATGTGAGAGGAACCTGAAAAAAAGCAGAGGTAGCTGTCCTATTTGCAGACAAAATGAATTTTAAACCAACACTAATTAAGATAGACAAAGAAGGCCACTACATTTTTGTAAAGGGAACAACCCAAGAGGAAGATATGACAATCATAAATATATATGCACCAAACACTAGTGCACATAACTATATAAAACAAATATTAATGCACATGAAAAATCAAATAAACACTAATGCAATAGTAGTGGGGGACCACATACACCACTGCAACAAATAGATAAATCAACTAGATAAAAAATCAACAACAAAATACTAGAACTCAACCAAACTCTTGAACAAATGAATTTAACAGATTTTTACAGAGTATTCCACCCCACAAAATCAGAATACACATTCTTCTCAGCTGCACACAGGTCACCTCCAAAATAGATGACATTCTTGCTCATAAAACAAGTTTAAGTAAATGCAAAAGAAATGACGTTATCCCCTTCATATTCTCAGATCATAGCACAATCAAATTGGAGATCAATAGCAAAAGAAACCACAAATATTTAAAACTACAAACCATAAACAGATGAAAATTGAACAACACACTCCTGAACAAGCAATGGGTCACAGAGGAAATTAAAGAAGAAATCACACAGCTTCTACAATTATGTGACAATCCCAATACAAGAGATCACAATTTACGGGACACAATGAAAGCAGTCTTGAAAGGGAAATTCATAGCAGTGAATACTCATACTAGGAAAACAGAGCAAGCTCAAATAAACAGCCTAATGCTGAACCCCAAGCTTCTAGAAAAAGAAGAGGACAAACTCAAAGCACATACAAGAGAGAAAATTATAAAAATCAGAGCAGAAATTAATGCAATGGAGATTAAGAGAACAATACAAAAAAAATCAATGTAGCAAAGAGTTGGTTCTTAGAAAAAATAAACAAAATTGACAAACCCTTAGACAACTTTATTTTAAAAAAGGAAAGAAAAGACCCAAATCCAAGCAATTAGGAACAAAAAGGGTGAAATTACAACAGACCCAGCAGAAATCCAGACGATCATTAATACCTGCCTTGAGAGCCTATATGCCAATAAGATGGAAAACATAGAAGAAATGGACAGATTCCTAGATACATATGAATTACAAAGTTTGAACAAAGAAGACCTAAAAATTCTAAACAACCCAATATCAATAAATGAAATTGAAAACATAATTAAAAACTTACCAAGAAAATCCAGGTCCTCATAGCTTCATTGCTGAATTCTACAAGACATTTAGAGAGGAACTGCTGCCACTACCATTTAGACTCTTCAGTGAAATTGAAAGGAAAGCAATGCTCCCAAATTCACTCCTGGAAACAAGCATTACCTTGATCCCAAAAGTAGAGAAAGATTCAACCAAAAAAAGAGAACTGTAGGCCAATCTCCCTGATGAACATAGATGCAAAAATCCTTAATAAGATACCAGCAAATAAATTGCAAAAGATCTTCAAGAAGATCATACACCCGGAGCAAATGGGATTCATCCCAGGGATGTAGGAATGGTTCAACATACACAAACCAATAAATGTAACACACTATATCAATAGAGCCAAGGACAAAAAGCATGTTATCACCTCAACAGATTCAGAAAAACCATTTGACAAAATCCACAACCTGTTTATGATTTTTAAAAAAAACAAAGAAAATTGGAATAGAAGGTCTTTATCTCAACCTGATAAAAGCCATCTATGAAAAACCAACAGTCAACATCTCATTAAATGTTCAAAAACTGAAATCCTTCACACTAAAATCAAGAACAAGACAAAGATCTTCACTATCACCAGTCCTGTTTATTATAATTCTGTAAACATTAGCCACAGGAATTAGACAAGAGAAAGAAATAAAAGGAATAAAGATAGAAAACGAAGAAGTTAAATTGTCATTATTTGCAGATGGCATGATACTCTATTTAGAAGACCCCAAAACTTTGCCAAAAGTCTTCTAGACTTAATCACCAAATTTAGTAGAGTAGCTGGATACAAGGTCAACACAAAAATCAATAAACTTCCTATACACAAACAACAGACTCACTGAAAGAGGAACTGAAAAAACAACTCCTTTCACAATACCATCCAAAAAAATGAAATACATAGAAATCAACCTAATGCAAGAAATTAAAGACCTGTATTCTGAAAATTACAGCACTCTGAAAAAAAAGATCAAAGAGGATATCAGAAAATGGAAAGGCATCCCTTGCTCCTGGGTAGGAAGAACCAATATAGTGAAAATGGCCATACTTCCAAAACTGCCATATAGATTGAATGCAATCTCAATTGAAATTCTAAGAGCATACTTCCCAGACCTTGAGAAAACAGAACAAAAATTCATTTGGAACCAGAAGAAACCTAGAATAGCAAAAGTAATTCTAGGCAACAAAGACAAGGTAGGGGGTATCACAATGCCCAACTTGAAACTATACTACAAAGCTACTGTGATAAAAACAGCATGGTACTGGCAAAGAAACAGATCTGAGGATGAGTGGAACAGATTAAAAGATGCAGAAACAACTCTAGACATACTCAGCCACTTCATCTTCAACAAAGGAACCAAACACCCTCACTGGGTGACAAGAAACTACAAGGGAGACTTTTGGAAAGGGGAAAGAAAATTAGGGGGAGGGAGGAGAAAAGAGAGGAGAAGGTAACGGGATTGAAAATGATCAAGATATGTTAAATGCATGTACCAACATCCTGAAATGGATCTCACTGTTCTGTATTACTAACAGGCTGTAATTCAAAAGCAAAACACAAAGCAAAAAAGGAAGAAACAGAAACGTGTGCTCTTGTGCAGTTTTGAAGGCCACAAGCCTAAAATCAGGGGGTCTGTAGGGTTGATTCTTTCTGGAGGCTCTGGGGGAAATGTTTCCTTGCCAGTTCCCAGCTTCTTATGACTGCTGACAACTTTAGCATCCGCTAGCTTGGAGCAATACAACTCCAGTCTCCATCCCCATCAACACATGGCCTTTTTGGGTATCTCTGTGTCTCAGGTCTCCTTCTTACTCCTCTTTTAAAGACAGACTCAGTCAGTTAGAGGTCACTGTAAGTCAGGGTGACTTCATCTTGAGACCTTTAACTTAATTATATCTTTAAAGATAACTTGTAAATAAGTTTATATTCGAAGGCACCAGAAGTGACTAGCTATATCTTTTTTGGGGACACAGTTCAACCCACTATACAATACTCTTGTAAACTGTATCGTGGTCATTTTTTCCTATGTATGTCTTCTTCAGCAGATTGTGAGTTCCTCGTGGGCAAGAACCAAGTCCTACCTTTTTTCTTAATTACTACCAGTTTATGATAGATCCCAGGACCTAGGAAGTATTCAATAAATGTATTTGTGCAGAAGAAAAGGAGAAGTAGGCAGGTTATAAGAAAAGTTTGCTATCTTCCCCCTATGCAGCTCTCCTTAGCTCTGAGGCTTCCAAGAATGTCTCATACTTAATGCTCCTGAGGAGGAACACTACCAAGGACAAGTTCTCAAGGGTCACTGAGAGAGGCACTGAAGGCTGTCCTGTCTCTTCACAGAGCTGCAGACCTAGAGGTCTTTGGAAGCCATGTAGTCCCTGCCTTGAGACACATTTGAACAGGCAGGCTGACCTAGGATCTGAAAAACTGGACAAGACAAATCAATGCTCCATTTAAAGGCCAACAGAAACGTGCTTTTTAAAAAAAAAATAATTTTATTGGTACATTTTAGGTATACAATATAATGTCATTCATCCTTGGAAATTTTCACCTTTACATAATCTCTCTTGGTTCTTATTTTTTCCCCTTTCCCCTGCCCTCCCTTCAACCCCTCCATCCCTCCCTATTTACAAAGACTTTGTTTCCATTTTTTCATTTTCTCATATTAATTCCATTCCCTTCTTTACTTTCCCTCACCCCTCCCACTTCCCCTTCCTCTTTACCCCTTTCCTTCCTATTTCACACCATCTATTATACCTTTGAATCCTTATTTACACTTTCAATTTCTCACACTAGAGAAACTATTCGGTATTTAGACGTGGGTGTCCTATTTATTTCACTTAAGAGCATCGCCTCAGAGGCCACATTCCAGGTTGAGACTGAAAATAACCCATTCCTGCCTCTCTTGCTAGCCTTGCACTGTGCAGTGGAGAATTCTCAGTTGTGATTTTTCAAAATCTGGGTTTGGATTCTTGGAGCAGCTGAATTACTATTGCTCAGCACTCTATTTTCCAGCACTGGAGATTTGAAGGCTTCTGATCCTCGACAAGTTCTTGCTGTCCTCATGACTTCCAGTCAAAGTCAATCCTGTGAGGGTTCAAGCTCCTCACAGGATGCACACTTCTCTCACATCCTGCCAAATGTGCTCCTAAATGCCAAGTTATGTAAGTTGGTGTCTTTTCTGCTCCACAAGTATCAGATGAAGGAGCAGGTCACCATGAAAGAAATGCTGCATATTCTGCCCCATGATTACTGTAACGACTTCCCTCTGAACTTTTGGGAACTCTGTGAGTCCATGTATCTGGGCTTTGGCATTAAAATCAGGAAAGTGAATTATTCTGGCAATACATATGAGCTAGTCCCCATTTTGGGTCTTACATACAGTGGGATACTAGATGGCGATAATGAAAGACTCATTCTCAAAATTGACATCATTATATTCATCCTGTCTCTAATCTTCATAGAGGGCAACCGTATCAGTGAGGAGGACCTAACTGAAAAAGTGAAAAGATGGGACATGTTAGCTCAGTCTGAGCGTATTCATTTTGAGGAAGCCTGGAAATTCATCACTAAGGATTTAGCACGGGAAGAGTACCTGATGTACCAGCAGATTTCTAACAGTGATCCTGCTCGCTATGAGTTCCTGTGGGGTCCAAGGGCCCAGGCTAAAACCAGCAAGATGAAACTCCTAGTTCATATGGCCCATCTTAATGGGACAGAACCCAAGTCTTACCCAGAACCATATGAAGAGGGTTTGGAAGCAGAACTAGGTAGACAGCCAGGGTTCCTGAGAAATGGGGGATATTGCCCAAAAGTGTCAGTGAATTTTTTCTCCCCCGAGAAGAAATGAGGCCCATTGTCAGTCGCTGTGGAGAGCAGGCAGTTTTCCAAGTAGTGAAGGGCCAGGAGAGGGGTAAAGTAGCACGCATAGCATCTTGCTCTTTCTTCTACTTGGGTCACTTGGAAATGGACAGGGGTTTTCTTTATGGTTTTTTGACGTATTGGTCCTTTTGGGGGGAGACTGAAGTAGCTTGAATATTTATTGAATGGTATTGATCTCCTGTGTATTTTTAGTTTTGTGATGATGTTTGTGTTTTCTGGTGGGAATGTGATTTTCTGTGAGATTGATCACAAATGGAGTGCCTTTTCCATTCAAATGTAACAGTCTTTTCTGTTTTATCATACAAACAGAAAAACTAGTCAATTTATTTCTGATAAAATGAGAGTGGAATAGAAATTTCCTTGAAAATTGTAAGTTTACATCAAGTTAGAGGGACCCTAGAAAAAGTGATAAGGATGCAAATCAAATATTGGCTGCTGCTTATTTCTTTTCCTCTGTTGATCTATACTATTAAACTTATATTTATTGCATACCTGAAAATAAAAAGAGTATCACCTCAATGTTCATCCATTTAGATATAAACGCCTCTATTTTCTCATTTTTTACAGTTGAGTAGTACTCTATTTTATAAAAAACCACATTTTCTTTATCCAGTCTCCAGGTGATGAGCAATTGGGCTGCTTCCAAGTTTTAGCTATTACAAACTGTGCTGCTATGAATATGGGTGCACATCTGTCACTGTAGTATGATTCTTTTAATTCTTTTGGGAAGATACCCAGCAGTGGAATAGGTGGGTCAAATGGGACTTCCAGTCCTAGTTCTTTGAGGTATCTCCATACTGATTTCCACAGTGGTTGCACCAGTCTACACTCCCACCAGCAGTGGAGCAGGGTTCCTCTTTCCCCACAGCCCCACCAGCATTTGTTGTTGGTTGATTTCATGATAGCAGCCATTCTTTCTGGAGTGAGGCAGAATCTCAGCATTGTTTCCATCTACATCTCTCGAATGACAAATGATGTGGAACATTTTTCATGTATTTATTTGCTATTTCTACTTCTTTATCTGAGAAATGTCTGTTCATTTCAGATGCCCGTTTTTGGATTGGGTCTTTAAATTTGGGAGGTCTGATTTTTTTAAGTTCTTTATAGATTCTAGATAGTAGACCTTTGCCTGAGGAATAGCAGGGGAAAACTTTTTTCCCACATTGTGGGTTATCTCTTCACAATGCTGGTGTTTTCTCTTGCTGTGCAGAAACTTTTTAATAAGAAGAGATTCCACTTGTTGACCATTTGTGCTAGTTCATGGGCAATTGAGGTTTTGTTCATAAAATCTTTTCCTACACCAATGTCTTTAAGAGTTCTATCTAACCTCTGTTCCAGCTGGTTCAGCGTTTCTGTTTTAATATTTAGATCTTTAATCCATTTCAATTTTAGTTTAGTGCATAGTGATAGATCTAGGTCTAGTTTTAATCTTTTGCAAGTTGAAACTCAATTTTTGCAGCACCATTTATTAAAGAGGTTATCTTTCCTCCAGTGAGGGTGTTTGGCTCCTTTGTCAAAGATGAGGTGGCTGAGTGTGTCTGGAGTTGTTTCTGCCTCTTCTAATCTGTTCCATTGGTCCTCCGGTCTGTTTCTTTGCCAGTACCATGCTGTTTTTATCACAGTAGCTTTGTAGTATAGCTTCAAGTTGGAGGTTGTGATACCCCTGCCTTGTCTCTGTTGCCTAGAATTACTTTTACTCTTCTAGGAAAGACATGCTTTTTAAATTCTCTTTTTGTGATGCAGCTCATATTAGCAGTCATGTTTTAAAAAATCTTTCCTCACAGATGATGTGCTTTCCAGGTTCTCTGTAGTCTGCCAAACACACCAGGCCCAGATTGTGAGGCCTAAGGAAATCTTTTCCAATTTCCTCCTTATGCTTGGAAACTGAACACAGTTCACAAGTTAGAAAATCTAGAGCTCTTGGCCTAAGGCAAACCACTGAGATTTCGAAAAGGCTCCTCTATGTAGCTTTAAAGTTCAAAGATAAGCATCACTCTCTTAGAAGAAAAGTAGTGGATAACTATTAATTACTCTAAAATTTTCCATTTACAACTATATTTCCAGTAATTACCCATATCTTTCCTTTTCAACCTCAGACTTTCAAGCTGCCTATTAAATCCAAAAAATATTATATCTTGCTATTGCAAGATTAGGTTTCATTTTAGACCCAGAAAGAAGTCAAAACAAAAAGGAGAGGGGGAGAAACACCTCTAAGCCATGCATAGTTAAGGATTTGGTTTCAGATCAATGCTAAAAAGCAGAAATAATTAAAAACATCATATGATTTGTGTACAACACAAGAGCTGCATTGCTAACTAAAACCGTAACTGACCTAATTTCACTGAATGTTCCAATGAAAATGACAGACAAGCAAAGAAAGAAATATAATACAACCAGTGGATGATCCACATTTTCCCTCTGAGTTTCAAAAATATTTCTCAGGCAGAGGACAATACTGACATGTTACTGACAAGAGTACAGACCCTCAGTTGTCCAGGATGTCTGCAAGTCAGGAAGCCTAGGGAACAAAACAAAGCTAATTAAAAATCAATCCATCGCAAACTCCTTCTCTTTTATCAAATGCATTAACAAGTGTATAGGTTCTGTAATAGGAATTTATTTTCTCTCCTTCAATGTGGGATAAAGTGAATTAAATCTCCACCATCCCATGATTCACATGTCTCTAACTACACACTGTGGAGATCCATACAACATTAACAATAATATCCCAAAGTCTAATCGTTCTTCCAGACAGGTTTTCATTCCTTATTGCAGCTATTACTCCTCCATGCAAAACATTCTGGTGAAAAGGGCACATTTTGTAAGTTATCTCAGATCATCTGGCAGGATTTAAGCAATAAGCTGCCATTTTATTTGACTTATTCTACTTAGAAATCCCTTACATCACCTCTGCTTTCACAAAGGAGTCAGGCTGCACTGTTTTCTCTGAAATATTCTTTAGTGGATCATGGTAGGCAAATACTGATGCAGTCTGGCCAATAAAGTGTCAAAAAGAAGACCACGTCAGCAATACCAAGATTGAGCAGATCCAGGGAAAATTCTTGTCCTTAGTAAATAAGGAGGAAAATACCAGCAAATTGGAAAGCCCAACCACTGGAACATCTTATCTCTATCTAGCCTGTGCTGCATTATCTAATGCTGCTTATCAGCTCCCTCCTTTTAAGTAGAGACCAGCCCTGCACTCTTGATTCCCACAGCTTTAGTATTAAGGTGGAAGGACACGTTAATTCCAGGGGTGACTGAGTTCACGATTGTGTAGGAATCCAGCTCATTTATTAGAGAACTGTTGTCTCACAGCTGCTGCAGATAGGAGTATTAGCTCCCTGTGAACCTGCTGAGGTATTGTCTGTTGGAGATTCAGCGAAGATAAGCTAGGCCCTTGGCCAAACCTAATTGTTACTGTGGCTAACCTTCTCAGGACAGAATAGGTAGGGATTGCAAAATCTGGATTTTAAAGGACTGTTAAAGACCTATTACCTTTTCACTGGAAAGCAATTATCTGCTTCTATATGAATGGGGCCTTGTATTTGATTTTCTAGAAATTGTTCTGCAGTCTGTTCACTCACTCAGAGAACATTTCTTGAGCATGAGACAGTGCCAGATGCTGACGATCGTGGCAGTGAATAGAAACTCTGCAATGCCCAATGAGTGGGAGATACTCATCAAAAGGTGACAATTTCTGTTGCTTCCTACACATGACTCTGGAAAAAATCAGGGAATGATCAGCTCTGCCCCCAAAACCAGACAAGCACTGCCTAGGGAAATAATATGTGAACAAGTCTTGATTTATATTACTTTGGGTATTTATTTCTATGTAACAAACTACACTAAGACTTGCTACCTTAAAATTCCCATCTTATTTTGCTCCTTGTTGTGTTGGCCAGGAACTCAGATGGCAATTCAGTTCTAATTAATGGGTATCAGTTGATGCAGCTGAAGATCCACTTCCAAGAGAATCTGTACTTGCTTTCTCCACATAGCATCTCATCCTCCTGGGCTTCTGCATGTGACTTGGGCTCCTCACAAGCACGGCAGTCTTGGGGGGTAGCCAGACCTACTCTATGGCAACTGGCTTGCTCTAGAACTAGTATTCCATGCCAGAGTCTAGAAGCTGCCAGTCCCTGATGCCCAGGTTAGTCATACTCTATTGGTTGGGCAGTCACAAAGCAGAGTTTTACTCAAAGCTCAGGGAAACATGCATCTCCCAGTGAGGGGACCAGCAAAGATTTGCAGCCTTTTTTATCTATCAGAGATGTATGAGAAATCAGCAGGCCAAAAAGTGGGGAAGACACTTACAGACTTAGAGAACAGATTGTGTGGCAAAGACTGGAGGCAGACCCAGCTTTCCTGCCCCAGCTTGGAGTGAGGCAGATAGGTGGAGGTAGAAGAGGTACGACTATTTACTACCTGCTGTTTGACTTTTTAAATACTTGTTTCATGTTGCATCCGTGTAGACTAATGAGGCATCATCACCTCCTTGGAGAAAGTGAACTAATCCTTTAATTCAGCATTGCTCATTCTAAAATGCTAGATCTAGTGGTCACAAGGCAAGCAACTCAGTGACCACTATCTCATTCTTCTATCCTTACAACCAAAGCTTTTGGACTCCCTATCATCCCCTGACTCATATATCAGTTGGAGTAGTCATTGTAATCTATTGAAATCATGTACATTTTTCTCTTCTGAGTCCCCCACCAAACTATAAGCACCTAAGGTTGGACCTGCATCTTCCCATCTTCTGTTCCTACAACCATGCTCTTCCTACTCCGAACCAAGAGTACTTTTAGCTCAGGGAAAGCATAAAAAATAAGGTATAGTTTGTGTCCTTGACAGATTTCTCTTCTTGAGGGGCAGTGAAATGAAGAAAAATCATCGCCCCAGCATATGGTGGTAAACAAGGAGATAAAGGAAACAAAGGGATGCCTCTAAGATATCAATCAGGTGGGCTTATTTGGGGATATACAGGTTCCAGGGTGGTTTTATAAAACACACCCACAGTGAAAGAGTAGTTAGGGTACAAATTTAGAAGAGAAAAAACATTCTCTGAGAAACATTTCAGGGAGAGGCATATGTTTTAGAGGTGTGACATTGTTGATCATATAAATGATATAACTAAATCTTGTTTTTTACAAAAATTCTGGTCAACTTTTGCTTCAAATGATCTTTTAAGGAAACTGGATTTGCAGGCATTTTGCCTGTCTCTTAACTACTGCTCCTCTGACCTAATGTTCCGCTATTTAGCTATCACTAAAGAAACAAATGAATTTGAGATGAAGTTTGTCATTTTCAGTCAGTAAAATTCACCCCCTTCCTTTTCAACCCACACCCAGATTTTCCTCTTGGTGTGAGATCACTGAGTGGATCGTGGAGAAAGAAAGTTAGCGGAAACAGAGGGAGGAAGAGCCAGGATGCCAGCGGGATGAGCCGTCCATGGGTCTCCCACACACTCTCCTCCCTGCAATTTCTCTTCCTCCACTGTTTTGCTGCTTTTTCCTCTGTCATCTGTTTCAAAGAACCCTCATAAATAACATTGAAAATCAGTTTAACCAGTTTTTTTACAATTTTTATACAATTTCAAAGGGACCCAGAGAGCATCTATTTGAACTTCTCACTTTGCAGAAGAACTGAGGCTCAGATATAGTGAATGCCTGCCTTAATGTTACAAAGTTAGTGGTTCTGACTCTCCAACTTGCCTTAACTAGCCATGTACAAGAAGAGAAAGAAATCTGCAGTTTCCACTATGAAGCATTATGAACAAAAACCTCAGGAAGACTACATTTTAACAAATACAACCTTCCCCAACTATTTGTTTACAGATGTCCTGAGACTATCTCAAATTTACCCAAATTCAAGGAAATAAACCACTGAAGCAAGTGAAGATTTCTAAATCAATCCAAAGAATGAAGCTAGAAATGTCTCACTCCCACAGGAAAAAAAATGCTATACATTCTTGTGTCTTTCCTAAATGGAAAAAATATTCATCAATTATTTTGAATATGTAAATAAACTCTTAATATTCACCCTAAGAATAAGGCACATTTCTGTGCTTTTTTTCTAGAGTTAAATTCTTGCCATCCATTAAGAGATAATAATGATGTTGATTGAAATTTTGTGAATATTAAAGGATGGATGAATTCTGAATGATACAAAGAATGCTTTATTAACACACAAATGACATGTTTGAACTACTATAAAACAAGACAGTCTTTTCTTTAACCAGCAGAAAGAAAATTAATTTACATAATATCAATTATATAATTAGGAGGAACTACAATAATGTTGGACTATTTTGCCTTAATAACCGTGTTATGATAGAAGCAAAATACTATTTATGTTACCCACTCATGAAAGCCAATAAAAATTATAAGGCAGCTGATTTTATTTAAGGATGTCTATTTATTACAGATTTCTTTTAGATTTAGCCACCACAAAAATGACTTTATGGCTATAAATATGGATGCCTGGATAATTTAATACTATACTCTTAGCCAAATCAAATCAAAACATATTGGACTTCTATCTTCCACTCAAGTAATTTTTCTTTCACTGTTTTTCTCCTAGCGCTGTTGATATGTTCTGACTTACTGGCTGCCTAACTTTTGATGAGTAACCACATTCATCCAGAATGGTATTGTATAGAATGTTTAGGGCTTGGTCTCACAGATGAGTGGAAGAGCCCTAAGGGAGAAGTGGGCCAGAAAGATAATAGCTAAAGCAAATCTGGCTAGGAGCACCAAGTGACAAAGCTCAGGGATGGAGAGGTGGATGAAAAGTGAGAAAAGAAATTCTTCATTCATCAGGGTCCATCACTAGACTGGCTGGCTGAAGTAAAACCCAAGTTACTGAGACCATACAGGAATATATCATTTGACAAAATGGCCCCTTTCTGCTCACACAGAGTCAGCCCTATGTGTTAGGGCAGCTCCCAACTACAGAATCCTGATACCTCAATTATGATCAAATTGGTAGGGCAGCTCGCTGAGCTGTGGCAAGCGGTAAGGTGAGAAAAATTCCACCTGGAAGTCAACTTTTCTGGTAGACAAGTAAAATATGAGAAATAAGTGGTCCAGAGGGAAAAAGTAATAATATTGCCAAATACAAGGAATGATATCCACCAGGGCTGTTAGGGTAAGATTTTGAAGTTCCTTCATGGGATGAGTGCTTAATCAGCTACTCCTATCCAAATGTCTCCCAAGAAGTAATGAAGGGCTGTATCTTTTTTAAAAAACTATGTTACATGTTATCACTCCACGATAATATTTATGTATTAGTGCTTCTATTCAATGGAGTGAATAATGGGAAATGTTTAGTGCAATGTCTGGCTGAGGATGCATTTGGATAAGCCTTCCAACCCAGAAGAGCAGTTTCTGCCACCTACACAGCACCTAATGCCAGACCTGGCTCTGTTTCTGGTATAGGACAGCAATACCATGCATGTGATTTCTGTGACACACTTGCCAGATTATCTATTGCATGTCATTGCATTCCAAAAGCTAATATAATCTGAAACCATAATTCTAAATAACATGTAGTCAGTATTAGGATACAGGAAGAGTGTAAGTAGTTTCTTAATAATAAAGAACTTGTACACAATGAAGCCTGTCTTCTCTCTAAAGAAAAGCACTGTCAAGTTAATCTGACACTTTACATTACCTCATCCCAGTGCAACCTTAGAATTGTAATACACTAAGACTCTTATTGTGTAACAATCATCTGAAGAGTGAAAACAATTTCTTTGATTAATAAAACACAATTTTAAACTATCTCATATTCAATCTTAAAAATCTTCCCTTCTAAATGTTAGGTGGGTTTTGAATTTTTAAAATACTGAAATGTCCAATACTTAACAAGTATGTATTGCTTCCTCGATAATATTAGCTTCTTTACTTTTTCTTGATGTATTGTTTTTGTATTATTTTGAAATATTAAATGACTCGTCTGATAATACCAACTTCTAATATTCAGTGAGAAAAACAAAAACTAGAGATTTTTTTAAAAGCCACTGAGGTTCCTCAGAATTTTATTCCTAAACTATCAAATATTTATCAGCACTGAAGAGCAACCAGAATAACTACAGCTTTTGCTATCCCATCCTTAACTTATTCTTGCCTAGTCTATAGTGGAAGTGTTAAGAAGCAAAAAAATGACAAAAATAAAATAGTAAAAGGAAACATCAGGAAAATGGCTCATACAAATAGTTCACAACCACTGCCAAAATACAAAGCTAAGAAGCTAATTAGGGCAGTAATAGTCTTCATGGTCTGCTTTAAAATTTTTCTTAGCACAGAAACACTTTTGTTAATTCTTTCATTCATTAATGGCTCTATAATCTATTACTCTACAATTTATCTCTTTATAATTTTTCATTGAAACATCTGTTTCTCAATTCTGGATTTTTCTCAGTTTGTCTCCTGTTTCTTAGGCTACTCCTTTTTTTTCTCCCTTGAAAATTATTTATTATTTAGCCTTTAGGGCCTCTTGTCTTTTCACTCTATGGCCACTCTATGAGCTTTAGACAACACCTATAGAGTTATTTACATATATACATATGTGTATATATTTACATACACATACATTTACATATATACATAATTTACATACACACATGCACACACACACACACACGCACACACATATATGACTCACAAAGGAATATCCCTAGCCCAGACCTCTGCCCTGAGTTCTAGATGTATATACAATAATTTACACTTGAAATTTCCAATTGGAGGTCTAAAGAATCCATAGTCGTAGGCTCCCAATCACACTCCAACCAAATAAGGTTTTCTTCAAATGTTTCCCATCTCAGTAAATGATGTTATTACCCACCCAACATCTTTGGCAGCTTCTACACCTTCACCTTCACATTCACATTTAATATAGTGAAGCCATTTATTTTTTTTCCCTCTATCTCTTCTGGTACCATCTAGTCTAAGACACCATCATCATTCATTCTCACTATTACTTAGTCTTCTATATCCACTGCCATGCTGAGAAAAATCAAGACAAAGTGGGGCTATTTCCTATCAATAGCTCAAGGCCACAAGAATCATTCACTATTCCCACACATCAGGTTTCAGGACACATGCCAATTTGCATTTCTCTCAACCATTCACACCAACACCTTAGACCAACATTCACAAACATATTCACGTGCTCATAAGATTCACACAGCAGGACATTTGTCACCTATGGCAGGTTCAGTATTCCCTGATGTTTATTTATCTTTCTCATCTTCCCAACAATCTAGCCTTGCAAACTTCCCAGTAAAAATTTTGCTTACAAAGCCAAGATCTACAGCTTTCCTACCTCTGTGTGTGTGGGTAATATTTATTGAGTGTTTGCTCAAGATGAATGTTAAGGCCAGGCTCTGAACATTCAAGGCCAGGCTCTCAACATACTTGCTCAGAGACAGTGAGGTACTATAGAGTCCATACCTTTATCTTCACCCATTCAGAACAAACCTAAAACAATGACATTCCTCGGGTTAACTTATGTTACAGTGTTCTGGAAGGCAAGCTGGTGGTGGGCTTTGGGCTGTGAAAAATCAAGGTCTAAATCCTACACCACCACTACTAGCTGGGTAATCTTGGGCAAACTACTTAACCTCAGAGGATTACTGGGAGTTTTCAAAGAGATGATATAGAACAGCAACAAGAAGATTACTGGCTTTGGAATCTGAAAACCTGACTTATGAGAACTTAAAATGTTTACCTTTTCTGGATATCAGTTTCATCATCTGTAAAATGGAGATAATCCTACCTATCTCACTGAGTTTTATTAAGGATTAAACTAATGAAGGTACAAGTGCTTGACATTGTGACTGCACTAAGAGAGAGGAAGTGGCATCAGCAAAGAGGAGGAGAAAGTGAGGTAGACCCCAAGCAGGTCCTCAGTGTGAGAGATGGATAGCAGGTGCTGGCAGCCCATTAAGAAGCAAAGAGACAAGAATGAGGAAATTAAGAATCAGAGTTACTGCCAGAAATTTGTCACCAGTTAGTAAAAAAAAAAAACAGAAGAGATAAAGAAGAAAACACCCAAAGCAAAGAAAATGAGAGACCACACAATCCCAAAGAGATATTGTTGGGGGCAGTGGCTTCCTGATGATTTCCAATTCCTATGGAATAACTACAATGAGTTTGTCTGAGATTTCTCTACCACATAACAAAAAATGGTTTTTTTAGTAACTTTATACTGGAGAAACCTAACACGGACACTCTCTGCCAAGTGAAAAAGTTGGTTGCAGCCATGGTAAGTCATGTGGAGGGGATGTAACTTTGGTTTTTTTTGTTTTTGTTTTTTTGACCTAAAAAATAACAGGGGATGTAACTGATATATCGTGATAACCACAGTACTTTAACTCCATGGTCTTCCTCCCCAAAACATACTATGCCATAGTAATCATTAGAAAAATATCAGAAAAACCTTAATTAAGGATTATTCTACAAAATACTCAATTACTGCTCCTTAAAAAATCTGAGTAACTATCACAATCATGAGGAGTCCAAGGAAACCTGATGACTGAGTGTAATGTAATGTCCTACATGGGATCCTGGAACAACAACAAAAAGACACTAAGCTAAAACTAAGAAAACCTGAACAATCTATGGACTTTAGTTAATAATATGCCAATACTGGTTTATTAATTATAACAAATGAGCTTTACTAATTTACTATGTTAATAATAGGGAAAACCAGGTCTGTAAGACTAAAACTGTTCTAAAATAAAAATTTTATCCAAAAAAAATTCCCCTCATACAAGGTCTGACCATGCAACTAAACTACTTCTGGGTAGACCAGGTTGAATCCTAGCTCTAACACCAACTGACTTATGACTATCCTCAGCAGGCTCCGTCTAGTGGGAGGCTTGTTTACTTGGTTATGAACTGGACAGGTTATGTTTTAAAGTTTGCTGAAAGGTTTAAATGGCTTAAATTGTGGACACAGTAAGCACTTACTAAACGTAAAGTTACTATTTTTACTATCAATTATTATTACTAGTTAAAACATGTTACCTAGTAAATGACAGTAATTAATGAATACTAATTCCTGTATCCATTCTACCTGAGTACTGATTCTCTATAATCATACGTACACTAACAAGAATATCGGTAGATTTCAAGTATCTACACAAATTCTTTGAAACAACAGGCTATACACTAAATTACACAAAATACCACCCTGGACTACAGTTGTGTGTTTAATCAAGGATCTACTGTGGAGAGGTAGAAACACTATTCTGCAGCATGTGTATCCTTGACCCACAGGATGACTGTGTGTTTAGGGACCAGTCTTTGTCCCTTTGATCTTTTTCTTACCCGAGGTTTACCTGCAGTCAGTTTTGTCTGTTCATCAAGTTTGCCAGTATTTCCATGTGATTGGGATCTCTGTTCTTCCACTGAATAAGGAAGGTATAGCAAGGGATGTGGATTAATGTGCTATCAAACCTGTACAAGACATCTGAATAGAAATATAACATGATGATAAAAAAAACCTCTCCAACACAGGTCACAAATGTGACCTCAGAATGGTGTAAGCAAAAATAAGGAGGAAAGTAATAATTTCATAGTCTACCTTCACTGTTGCCATGAGAAAGTATACTCTCTTACAAACATAACAATTACTAAAGTTAACTTGCTTTTTATAAAATACATTGGTCATATCATATAAAATACACATGAACAGAACAAAAAAATATTTCCAAGCTTCAATAGTTCATGCTCTCACACCCTTACTCTGGTATTCAAAATTCTCAACATTCTTTATTTTATATAAATAAACAATGTCTCAACTCTGAGCCTATCTATTCAAATGTAATTCAATTTCATTTAATTGCACCATTTGGAGAAGGTAAACGATGTACTTTTCACAATACTAGACCTTCCAAGGACACAAAGAAGGAAATATACAATTTCCATTTTCAGGGACTTATTGTATAGCAGAGGAAATGAAGCACACAGATAATTACTATGTGTATCTGCCTAGAAAAGGACAAGAGCTATAAAGGGTGTTTATTCAAAATCTCATCAGAGTGCTAAGGAGACAGAAATTAATTCCAAAGACAGGAATTGAGAAACTCATGATCAAAAGTTGGTCCTGAAGTACTGGTATTTTTATCACTAGCAAAATGGCAGGAGGGTCCAAAGAGTAACCCAAGAACTGTGATGAAATTCGTGGAAGCAGTCAAACAGAGTTCATAATCTAGTTTAGTCATTAACTGTGAAGTAGATAAATTTCACATCAACAGTACTTACTAAGGATATCAAATTTATTTAGATTGCTTATTAAAGGTAATATCTCAATTTTGTCAAGATTACCAGACATAACTCTTCCTTCTCTATGAGACTGGGTGATGCTTAGTTTTCAGCTGTGCCATGATTCCTGGAGGAACCCTCCCCAGGCCTCTCTAGCCTTGTTTAGAAGTGAAATGCAATGTTGCTGTGTTTATCCCTGCTATTGCATTTGCCAGATTCAGCATTTGTTTGCATGATTAACTCAACATGACTCAGAAATCTGACTTTTACAGAACCAATGCTATTGTGAAATAGGCAGAACACACTTAACAGAGTTACCTTATTTAACATGACACTTATAAACTGGAAAAGCTAAAAACATAGAACTCAGGAAAATATGCCCTGTCATTACTGTCATCAACTGTGCCTACTGCATTCCACTTCATATATAGGATCAGCTTTTAAGAGTTCTAAGTTATTTTAATCAACCAAATGTGCAGATTGCTTAACAGCTCTCTGAATATCACTTTTTCATAGGTAAAATAACAATCTGAGATGTCAACATGGAATCAGAATATTAATGGGCAGAGAGCTCTGGAATCTGCTGAGAAGTATTCTTGGAAGTATAGTTGAATCTTGATAATTTTAAGAGATGTATCTGGAAACCTTGGAAAAATTTCAAATTTTTCCAAACCATGAAGTGAGACATGAGGGGTAGAAATGGCTCACACACCTAGGAGCTACATGATGCTCTGATTTGGGGGATAGCCTGGAATAAGAGACTGTCACCATGAGACTACCTGTGGTTTGCATGCGATGGGTCTTAAGGACTTCCTGTTCATGCTCTCTGATTAGCTCTTCTAGATAGAAATAGTTTTCCCTGTGATTGGATTTCTTTCTCCATTCTAATATAGGATCACTAAGAAAACTCCAGCTGGCCCCTCAAGCACAGAGGAGGTGAGCCACTCCCAGCGCACAAGAGGAGGCATCCGGGCCACCGTACCCCACTCCACATGAGCACAGAGGAGTTGAGCCCCACAGGCACCAGCAGCACCCCCCCACCCCCCAGGGAAATTAGAAGACACATAAACAAGTTTCAAAACCAGAGTTCCAGATCACCTAAAACAACGCCAAAGGGAAACGAGATGGAATATTGTGATACTCAACCACATGGACTCCCTGAGCTGGCAACAAAAGAGGATCTGGAAAAAATGAAATCAGAAATAATTTCTCAGATAACAATACAGACTGTGCCCATAGTGCAAGACATGATTAATAAATCTAGAGAGGACACAGATAAAAAAAACAGAGGAGCTGAGGAACATGATGGAATCCCAACATAGGAAACAAATGGAATTCATAAAACTGATACAAACAGATTTCCAGGAGATTAAAAACTCCATTGAAAGTCTACACAGCAGAATGAGTCAAAGTGAGAATTTCAGATATAGAAGATAAGATTGCAATTAGTGACCAGGAAAAGAAAAACTGCTTTAAAATTGTAAGGGAGAAATCAAACCAGCAGCTGCTAGACGATGCAAAGAAGAATAACGTAAGACTGATTGGAGTCAACAAAGAAACAGGAGAGAGTGCAGATGACATAAAAAGAACTGTTCACAGAAGTGATGGCAGAAAACTTCCCAAGCAGGAGAAAAGAATTTGACGTACAGATAAGGGAGGCATACAGGACTCTAAATAGCCTTGATTAAAAAAAACTCTACACATAGGCATATAATTGTTAAGATTCCAGAAACCCAACAGAAGAACAAAGTTCTACAAGCACTTAGAGAAAAGAAACAAATCACAGACAAAGGAAAGCCCATCAGAATCACAGCAGACTTCTCAATGCAAACCCTCAAGGCAAGAAGAGCTTGGAGTGACCTATTGCAAGCCCTAAAAGCAAACAGCCTCCAACCCAGATTGATGTACCCTGCAAAACTATCTTTCAAAGTTGATGGAGAAATAAGATACTTTCATGACAAAGAGCACCTTAGGAACTTCATGAATACCAAACCAGCACTCCAAAAAATTTTAGACAATATCCTAGGAAAAGACAATGAGGATCACAACCCCAGGAAGCCTAGCAGAATGAATCTGTCAGGGGTGACAAGAAATCAAACACATAGGGGAAGAATCCAACAAAAAGAAAAAGTCATGACAATGATAAATCAGTATGTATGAGTTATAACCATCAATGTTAATCTCAATTCACCAATCAAAAGAAATAGACTGGCAGAATGGGTCAAGAAGCAAGATCCAACAATATGCTGCATATAAGTAACACATTTAATTCAAAAAGAAACTCAAAGTCTGAAAATTAAAGGGTGGAAAACAATACTCCATGTGACAGGAATGCCCCCCTCCAAAAAAAAAGCGGGAGTAGCTATCCTCTTTGCAGATCAAGTGATTTTCAAATGAAAATCTGAAACACTCTGGTCCCAAGAATTTCAGATAAGGGATAGTCAATTTGTATGTACAAATCTATTGTGAACATGTGTTTTCATTCCTCTCAAGCAAAATTTAAGGACTGTTGGGTCTTAACAGTAATACAAGAAATTTCTATATTGTTTTCCAAAATGGTTTTGTCATTTTACATTCACATTAGCAGTATTAGGAAGTTCTAACTGGTTCACATCTAAGATGACATTTGTTCTTTTAAAACTTTTAACTTCATCTCCCTAATGAGTAATTCAGTCTTGTTATTGTACTGATTAGAATTTTTCTGATTCTAGTGTTGCACACCTTTCCTTGTGCTGTACTGGCTATTTATCAGCTTCTTGTGTCTACTTTTTAATTGGGTTGTCTATCAATGAGCTGTAAGAGTTCTTTATATATTCTGGTCATAGGTTATATGCATTGTAAATATGGTCTGTTTAAGGACTACTTTTCATTTTCTTAACAAAGTCATTTAATGTTCTAAATTTTGATGGAATCTCATTTATCAATTTTTTTCTTTTATACATCATGATTTTTTGTATCCTAGGAAGTTCTTGCCTACTCTAAATTCATAAACATTTTCCCTTATAATCTCTTCTTAAAGTTTTATACTTTTAGGCTTTCATATTAAGGTTCATAGATCCTTTCAAAGTTATTTTTATGTATGGAAATAAAGGGATGAGGTTAATTTTTTATATACAGATACCAGGTGTTCTAGTGCCATTTGCTGAAAACACTATCTTTTCCTCAGCTCTTGAATTGAGTTTATATTCTATAAAATGCTAGTGTTAAATAATCTTTCAAAACTCAGTGGACCATATATGTGTGGTTCTATTTCTAGATTCTCTGTTTTATTCAAATGATCTGTATGTCTTTCCTTATACCAACACTGCCTTGATTACTGTAGCTTTAGAAGAAGTCTTAAAATTAGGTATTAAATGTCTTCCAACACTGTTCTGTTTTTTTCTTTTTACTTTTCTAGGTCCTTTGTACTCCTGCATAACTTTTAAATTTCAATATCCAATTTTTCATTTATAGCAAGTATACATAGACCTGAATTTTTATATATACCTTGTATTTTCTAATCCTGCTAAATTCAAATACAAGTTCTGGGGCCTCCTAGAGATTTCTTAGTATTTTCTCTGTAGATGATCATTTCATCTACATATAAAGATTTTACTTCTACCTTGCCAATCCTATGCTAATTGTGTCATTTTTTTGCCAGACTATTTTGGTTTAGGCCTATGTTTCAAAGTTTAATGGACAGTTGAAGAGTAGGCATATCTGCCCTTGTTCCCCACCTTAGGGAGAAAGCATTGTATCTTCTCCATTCATATAAGGCATTCTCGCTGGAAGCATGGAGTACATGTCTTTGATCTGTTGAGAAGGTTCTGTTCTACTTCTAGTCTCCTGATAGCTTTGACCATGAACAGCTGTAGAATTCAGTCCAATGCTTTTTCTCCAACTAGTGACAGGATCATATGGCTTTTTCCTTTCCTCTGTTAAAATGATGACTTATGGGGGTGGATCTTCCAATGCTCAACCAACACTGCCATCCCTATAACAAAACCACTTGCTACATACTGCCAGATCTGATTTCTAATAGTTTGTTTTGTTAAACAAATTTCTATCTATGTTCATACTTTTTTCTTCTATTATCTTTAACCAGTTTTAGTATTAGCACAATGTGGATTTCCTAAAATGAGGGGAAAAGTGTTCCCTTTTTTTCTGCTTTAAATATTTGATATAATTTATCAGTTAAAATGTGACCCTGCTGTTGACATATAGGTAGGTTTTCAAGCTAGGAATATACTTTCTTTAATAGGTGTTATTCAAATTTTATATTTCCTCCAGAGTTAGTTTCATTAATTTGTCTTCCAAGTTACTTCTTAGAAGTTGTCAAATTTATTTCAAAAAACATTTTTGTGATATGCTTTCTATATCCTTTTAAATTCTGTAAAATCTGTGGTAACGTCTCCTAGGTCTTGATACTGTAATTTTAAAAATGTATAATTGATATTGTGTAATAGAAAAAAAGGCCTAAAGGAGCAGGGGAAGTGAGAGGGGTAGGGGAAAGGAAAGAAGGGAAAAGAAAAACTATGCAAAAAGGAAAAAAATGGAACCAACGTCTTCATAAATAGGGAAGGGCAGAGCGGGTGAAGGGAGGGCAGGGGAATGGGGAAAAAATAAGAACCAAGATACATCGTGTAAAGGTACAAGTTCCCAATGATGAATGTAACTGTATTTTATACCTAAAATGTACCAATAAAATTAATGGGGAAGAAAAAGAAAAAAAAATCCAACTGTTTGCATACAGTCTTTCCTCAGTACATAAAATGGTACCTACATGCATCCTCCTCTATATGTTAAACCATCTCTGGATTGCTTATCAGATCTAAAACAATGTAAACACTATGTAAATGCCTGTTATCAGTGTTGTTTAGGGAATAAATACAAGAAAACAGTGTATGCATTTCCCTTTCAGATAAAGTTTTTCTTTGATTATTTTTGATTTGCAGCTGACTGAATCTATGGATACAGAACCTGTAGCTACAGAGTGCCAACTGCAATTATATTTCAAGGTATTAGATCACAAGGCTGTAAAATACCCCAATATCAAATAGATAATTCAAAAAAGTATGTTCGCCATTAGAGTCAAAGCATATAGCATAGGAAGAAGAGGGAAGGAGTCAGACAGAGTCTGGTAGGAATTCAAACCCCCTTTGCTTGAGTTTGGAAAGATTTTTTGGAGAAGGCAAGAGTCACTGGAATAATCACTGCTGTCCACCTTTGCTGGAGTGTCTGGTCAGGATTTGAAATCAGGGACCCAAGTGCACTGGAATGCCAGCATTCCAAGCAGTGAGGACTTGGCCTGTTCCTCCTCACCTAGAACTAGTTTCCCATATCCTTCTCCTTACTAAAGTGAATGCTGCTTGAAGACAGGAACCTTGACATTTTTAAGACTAATGGGGCCCACTGCAGTGTTCACTGCCTAGCACTTGATAGGTATTAATGATGCATCAATTCGTATCATAGCCTCAGAGCTACCTATGGCTTAGAACCACAGCTCCCACTAGGACAGTTCAGCTCTGTTCTTGGTCACTTCTCTGGGGAAGAAGAATGATAATCCTTAGAGAAGAGAAAGGAAAAGACCAGCACTGAGGCTTTCTCATCTCTCTCAGATGTAAATTCACCTGAACAGAAAACAGAAAGATGAGCAGACCTGCTGGGCTCCTCAAACATTGGACACAAGAGTGTGCTCTTTCACCCATACCCTCTTATCTTACCCCACCCCACCTTCATGGCAGAAAAGCCTGAGGTATACTAAGTCATCATTCTTACTTTAATCCCATTGCATTGACTGGATACTATAGTAGACTTCGTACTTTTGTTCAAAAACATTTTCTCTTCTTCCCTGTGGGAAAATGATATTTTCTCTCCTCACAGAACCACACTTGGCTGTGTAAATTGCTTTGGCAGTGAAATGCAAGTGGAAGTGACTCTCTCTTCTGAGAGAAGCTTTAAGAGTCAGGCTGTGGTTCAGTATTGTCCTTTTGTGCCCTGTGCCATGAGATCTGCAGCATTCTATATACCAATTGTTCTACCTGCCTGGGTGTCCAATTAAATAGCATATGGAGCCAATCCCAAGCTGATCAATAGTGGATACAGGGTGTGAGCAAGAAAGTAATCTTATTTCTCATAATCAGCCAAAATTTGAAAGCAGTTTGTTACTGCAGCATAACCCAGTCTCTCATGATTGCTATAAGAAATCCGAGCATGGGAAACTTTGCTACATGCTAAGAATACAAAGGTAAATGGCATGGACTCTCACCCTAAAAGATTCCAATTGAGTTATGGGGACAGAAGTGTACTCAGCAAAATATGATATGAATCAGATTTGTGAGGAACATCTCATACAATCTCTCCTGATAAACATTCTTGAGGCAAAGCAGCAGGAGCATCCTGCTTAAGTGTAATATGATCACTGTGTCCAAAGACTGGCATTTGGAGATAACTGTATGCAAGGGATTCTGGAGCGTATTTGTTTTTTGTGAAAATTAAAATGACCATATATCTCAGTTTGTCCAGAACAGCTCAGGTTTTATTAGTTGCCCTAATGAAATTATTCTGTTTCACCAAAGCATCCAAGTTTAGATAATAAATTATATAACTACCCTAACAATAATGTGTCTAGAGCTTGTTGCACACTGATACACTAACAATCCAAGGATAGTGTACTGGATAGGCCATGTTTATCAGACATAAGGCTCTGTGTACCGGTTGTGCTATGTATCCCAGACAAGTCAAAATGCTCTGGATTGCCTCCAGCAACTCATGTTCCCAAATAAGAAAGCTGCCCTAGGGATCTTTCAGAAAAGAACTACAGTGTTTTTCCATCATGGCCCTGATTGACCCTGATACTCTAGCCACACTGGTTAGATGTAAGAATATGCAAAGCTGACCAAGGTCCATCCCCCGCCCAGGCACATGTGCTAAAGGTTAGGCCCTCAGTCCTTGGCATTATTAGGAATTGATGGAACCTTTAAGAGGTGGGGCCTAGGGGAGGTTCTGGGGCCTTTGAGTGGCATGTAGTCTAAGGAGACAGCGGCACCCCCTGCCCCTTCCTCTTCTTTTTGACTTTCCAGCAATGAGATAAGCAGTTTTAATCCCCTAAATTATTCCAGCCAATGTCTCGAGCATCCCTACCAGAGGCCTAAGAGCAATGGTTTTGCTTGGTTATGGACTAGAACCTCCAAAACTAAGAGTCAAAATAAACCTCTTCCTTTTAAACATTGAGTATCTCAAGTATCCGTTATAGTGATGAAAAGCTCACTCACACAAAGTCTGCACATAAAGGAGATGAACCATTTTTGAGGTGATACATTTTCAAACATATTCATATAAGAAATACTAAGTGCCCATTCTGTAGCAGTCTTTCACATTGAAAGTAACAACTGGCCCCACCCTAGGCCCTCTTTGGAAGTACGACAGTAAGATGCACAAGAAGAAGGAAATAACACTGAGCATGATGGATTCTGCTGCTGAGAAGGTCACAAAGGGTCACCAGAGCTGATGTTTTATTCAGAGGCTGGTGGGCTGTTATTCTAGAATGCACTATTCCCCACTGAATATCCCAGACATAGAAATGCTGGAACCCAGTGGCACTAGCTTTATGGCTATGAAGATGGTTTAACTCACCTCCTTATCCCCACATGCATCCTACAAGTTGGCATTTTCAAAGCCAACTTCCATCTAGAGTGGACAAAACTAGCAAATAAAAATATAGGGTGCTAGTTATATCTGCATTTAAAATAAATGACTAATTTTAGTATGTCCCTGATGTTTCGTGAGGCAAATCTATACTAAGAAATTATTCATTATTTATTTGAAATTCTAATTTAACTAGGTGTCCTAGATTTTGTCTGGCATCCTTACCACTATTGCATAAACAGGGGTAGGTAGGACAGGAGGGTACAGGAATGGAACCAGGTAGTTACCCCTAGCTAAGGGATTCTGCAGTATACTCCCCTGGTGCTGCTCCCATTTCCACCTCTCACCAAATTTCAATAAGCCCTTCTTGACAAAGTCCCCAAACTGACCTCCATTTCCAGAATCCAGGGTGTCTCTTGCCCCATTGTTCCTAAATTCTGATTTGGTCCCTTGAGCAGTGTGGCTTGATGGGAAGAACATTCAAAACTTAGCACTGCCATTGCTAACCTGGGTGATAACTGGGCAAATCTCAGAGAGTTGCTTTCACCCACAAGAACATGAGAATAATAGCACTTTACAGAGTTGGAGAAAATGTAATGTCAGTCCCTCAATCAACCCACATCCATTTAGCAAATGCTTTCTATGTGTCAGGTTCCCTGCTAATTCTCTCCTGATGGTGATCAAGACATAGGCCCTTCCCTCAAGGAAATCATAGTCCAGTAAGAGACACAAAAAAGCAAGCAGAAGAAATGCAACATGACAAAAGCTGTGACTGATGTAGAGAACTTTGCTACCCCAATGCCTGGCTCCTGACAGTTAACTGCTCAAGAAGTTCTAGCGAATATTATCAATCTCTAGCAACAGAGATCCAGTTCTCTCCTTCCCCTTACCTCAATCTACTTTATTTGAAGTACTGAAGGGCTGCTTCGGTTTTCAGGCCCCAAATGAGGCCCTTTGCTTGGTCTTCCTGACACCATGGGCTGCATTTGCAGGCCTTCATCTTTGATGCTCTAACCCACTCTCCTCACAGGACCTCCTGTTACCTCCACTAGACCTCCTCGATGCTGACCTCCCATGCTGATGGCTGACTGTGACCCAGTGGTTCCATCAGTCTGACTTCCAAGGCCCTGCTGGCATCCACAATGGAAATGGTTGAGGCAGGACAATCTCTACTTTCTCCTTTTAACTTAGGTTAAAAAAAAAAATATATATATATATATATATATGCCTTATGCCTGTGCCATAAAACAGTTCCCTTGGTTCACAAAACCTTATATATTTAAGCAGTCATCAAGTGGCAAGCATAGCACTGATGTTAAAGATTTACAGGAGTGTCCAAATGGAAACAACAAATGATTCAGGTTTTCCAACCAGGATGTGGGTTGATTCATGAAGCTACTACCTCTTTAATTCTGCTTCTCCTTTCTGGTCTCTGGGTTGGTTCAAGGGATGTCAAAACCTGCGGCTGCAGCTCTGGCAGCTTGAGAGTGGGAGTGTTAGTGCAGAACTATTTCTGCAGCAAGTTTGGTACAGGCTGAATTTAAAATATGAAAAACAAAAGTGAGGCTCAGGACTGTGCTGTGGATGGGGATGAATGAGGGGAGCACAGGCAGGACTTCTGCAGCAGCACCGTCACCCTCTTGCCAACTGCAATTTATTACAAATGCTTCTCTATTCCAGAGTCTAATACACTGTGCCAAGCCGAAAAAGAGGCAAATCGTTATGGGGTTTCACTGCGCCTGCTTTTAGTAGCCAGCTCTGGTTGTGCCAAGCCTCCAATCCTCTCGCCAAATATAGAGTTGCAACACAGAGGAAATTGTCTTTTGCTGAGTGGTGGAACGGCGAAGTCCCCACCAGTGAACAGTCGATGAACTAGGTCTTAGTGTTCACTTAGGAGTCCAAAAAGAAAGAGGAAGGAAGGAGAGCTGGAATTATGTTGCAGGATCACACAGATCCCCAGCACACCAGGCGTAGGGGGAGGCAGACAGAGGTAAGTTGCTGTTCTGGAATCTAACTTCCCAGAAGTATTCCAGCAATAGCTGGGGGCTAACATCAGTGGATAAGATTTAAATAACCAGCAGCATTTCTAATGTAAGGTGATCTTATTTGGTGGAGTGTGTGGTCTTTGTCCTCCATGACTGGGTGCTGAGCCAGCCTCTCACACCCCTTGATGGGACAAAGCACTGCCAAGGCCATGTCGTGGGGGTCTGTTGACCTGTCTTGCTCCTGGCAGGCCCGTCATCTGTAGATTCGGCCTTGTCAAGGGAAGCAATCGACCTAAAGTGATCCAGCAGAGGAGTGGAGGAAACAACTACTCCATCCTGGACCTCATCCCTCCAGCCTGTTCATGCCAGAGTCTCCCATTGCTTTACCCGCCTAGAAGCCAAAGAGACTGTTGACTCAGTCTACCTAGATCAGCTTCTTGGGCAGTGGGTAGGATGTAGAAAGTGGAGAACGATTCTGGATAGCTCACAAATGCTATGTCCAGTATAACTATCACTCCAGAATCATGCAAAATTGAACTAGCCCTCAAATTTGAGGTTAAAGATTTCTCCAGGCAAAGACTGAGAGATTTTACTACATCAAATAACAGAAACAATTGCTAAAGGATACACATACCTCAAATTGAAAAGAAATAAGCCCAAAAGAAAACAATAGGTTAAATGGCCAAAAAAATAAAGTTTATAAGCATGTAGTACATATGAACAAGTGTAGACTGCAAATATAGCAATAGTAATAATGACTAATGGGAGAGGAAATAAAAAATTCTGGATAATAATTTTGCATATGGAAGTAAGTATGAATGAAATTACAGCAATACAATATCTCATCCAATAAGGGACTGATTAATACTTTACTAACCCTTGGGATTAAAAAATTTCACAGTCAACACAAAATGAATAGAAATAGAATGTTTAATTTCCAAATAAATATATGGAAAATATGAAATGATAAAACATGTAATAAATTCAATAAATACCTGAAAAATAAGAAAAAATGTGGTAAATAAAAAACACAAAATGTTTTCCAAATACATAAAGAAGATGACTATAAATGTGTAAGAAGATAATTTAAACGTAAATAAGGGCTGGGGATTTAGCTCAGTGGTTCTGCTGCCTGCCTCAAAAGCACAAGGTCCAAGTTCAATCCCCAGTACCAAAAAAAAAAATTTTAAATAAAGTAATATTTCTGGTTAAAAGACAGAAGAAGTATCCTACTATGGTTCCGTAGTATTTCTTCACACTTTTGCTATGATTTACATGCTATAATACAGTGTGTATTTAAAAATACAGTGTGTGTTTAACTTTTTAAAGATTTGGGCCAGGGATTTAGCTTAGTGGTTCCACTGCCTGCCTCGGAAGTGCGAGGTCCTGAGTTTGATCCCCTGTACCAAACAAAAAAAATTTTTTTAAAGATTTATTGCAGTAAAAGACATATTGCCATAACTGCCCTCAAACATTCCCTTCACTTCAATACATTTATCCCATCATTCCTGGCACTTTCTGAAGCAATTCTGGAAGTCCTCTTTCCTGACTGTCTTTAGTTGTGTTGTCATGGCTACCTCTATGCCCTGAATCCATTCAAAACATTTACCATTCATGGTCATTTTCACTTTAGGGAAGAGCCAGAAATTGCACAGTGCCAGATTAGGTGAATAAGGTGGATGAGGGCATCATAATGTTTTTACGAGTTTGCCTTTCCATTCGATGGCATTTGGCCACAGCATTCACTGTATTTTTTATGATACTTCACCTCATAAAGACACTCATGAAAGAGGACTCCTAGAACTGCTTCAGAGGGATAAAACAAGAAATATGTTCAAAGTGAGAGGGTGTGTTTTAAGGGAAATTAATGGCAATATGTCTTTTACTATATATTTTACTATTTTTTATTTAAACATTCACCCTATTTTTAGATCACTGATCATGCGAGGCTCTGGCTGTGAATTTTACAGAATTCTTTTGACTCTAAGTGTCAGAAATCTAGCTCAAACATGCTTAGGCAATAAAGGAGGTGGGATTATTTACTTGCTTTTATAACTTAACACAAGAGAATGAGACACAACCTGCCCTACAGACCGAAAAACACCAAGTCAGTTCTTCTAGGAAGCCAGGCCAGCCTCCTCCTTCTCAGGGCTCAGAGAATTTCTTGCTTATTGACTGCCTAACAGGGCTTAGTCTGTTGCTACCATTGTTCATTTGCATGTGTGCACCCCTGTCCTACTTCTCAAATCCTTTGAGAACAAATACTGTGTACTCCTCATATTTACAGCCTCATCCCTGAGAATAGTTCCTGACACATCATAGTCAATTAATAAATGCTTAATTTTAAAGAAGAATGAATGCTTGGATCATGTTTATTCCTATATGGCTCTCTCTCCCCTGTTTGAGTGTCAGTTCCTTGAAAAAGTCTCAGTTCATCCATTTCTACACTCAGTAATTGTGCTTTACATACAGAAGGCATCTTGTGTATGTTGAACAGCATGTCATAAATTAGAAATAGAAAATGAATAAAAATGACTACTATTCAGCTTCCATTACTATAACCAAATACCTGAATTAATCAATTTAAAAGAAAGAAGATTCATTTTAGCTTGGGATTTTAGAGAGTTCAGTCCATGGTCGGTTGGCCATTTGCTGAGAGGCAGCACATCATGGCAAAGAGCACATGGTGGAGAAAAGCCCTTTACCTCATGTCTGAAAAGTGAAAGGAGAAAAAATACACCAGGGCTGCATAAGCTCCTTTGCGTGCACACCTCCAGTGACCAAAGAGCTCCCATCAGACTCCAATTCTAATGTTGCACCATTTCCCAAGAGCAGCAAGCTGAAAACTATTTAACACTGGGCATTGGGGAACACTGTAGATTCAAACTATAGCAAGGGCATTCTTCCTTCTTTTTAGATGAAATTGAATTACAGATTGAATGCTATGTCTATAGGTTTGGCTTGAAATTTTCAAAAGTCATACTGAACTTAGTACAAATGTGCTTTGTCCCAAACACTGTGGTCAGCAAGCGCTTACTGGGTGTTTGCAGAAGTAAATGGTGCAGTGTGCTCCTTCTACCTCCCAGGCCCAACTCTGCCTAGACAAACACAAATTCACTCTCACTGGGGATTTCACACACACACACACACACATTTCAGCAGCTCTTCAGTATTCTCTCCTTGCCCATCTGTAATGTGCAATGCTACCACATGAAAATCAACAAAAGATTATTAAACATTTACCCTAATGCTGTTCAAAAGAGGATATTGATCGAACTTGACAACATTTAAGTAGGACCATAATTTGTAAAATTAGCAAAAGTGGAGAATAAAAAGACATCAGTTAGTAAAAAGGTAGGTCACAATATAAAATAGTAGGAAAAGCCACAGCCGGGTAGGGACAAAATAAGCAAGGGCAAGGCTAAACTTGTCTGCTAAGCAAATTCTCACCCTCTTTGGACCTCCACCTTCCTATCAGACATTAAAAGCACTTAATTAAAACCAGTAAAGAAATTACTGCAAGGAAAAAATAGTGCACCAGATATAATTAGAATTATAAGTGCCTTGCAAAGCCTGCCTAGAATAGTTTTTCCCAAGCTTGTCAAGTTTCAGAGCTCGCAAATCTAGTCATGCAGTTTAGCTCTGTTCCTGGTCTCCCAGCCCCCAGCTGGTCTTTCCAGCCCCTGGAGACTGCATGTATTTCCATATGCTTATTGCGTGCTTCATGAAATGCACTGCCTCTATATGAAAAATGTATGAGACACATCACACTGTGCAAAACAATGTCTTCAAATTGGCCAATTATATTTTGTGCAAGTTCAGAATTGTTCCTGATGTTTCTAACACACTGTGCTTCTGGCTGTGGGTACTGTGTTCTACGTAGTTAAAAAAAACAACAAAAAACAGAGGACTTGATAGCTTAATTGTACTTAATGAATCCAAAAGTGTTTTAAAATAACATGGACAGTGCTGCTTATTTTTTAAAGATCTACTTTAACATTTTTTAAATTATATAATCTTCTTGAGAAAGGGGGAAGTACATAATTTTAAACCTGTTTAAGGTGGCTAGTTGTTCTTTCCTCTAGATCTTTTCAGGATAGAAAATAAAGCTTCCAGCCAATATTGTCATTCCTTCTTATCTGCTGCTGTATTTATCTCCAGGTGGCTGTTTCTCTCTTTTGATCCTTCCTTGCAGTCTGGTTTCCATATGTTAATCTCAACCGTTCACTTATCCTATAGATCTACTTCCTGTTTGTGCTTTTTGCTATTTTCTCATATTATTTAAATACAGATTATTTACTGGCCCTGTTCCTTCTGGTGCTTGCATTAAATTGGTTCTGTTAGACTCTGTCCTGTCTTTTATTTATTTATTATCATAAGCCTTCTAGTTTTCCCAACTGCTTCCTGAAGTCTTCTCACCTTCCACATGCTGTTACTGAGTTGCAGACCAGTATGTTGTTCACCTGTATGTTATAAAACCCTCCGGGAACAGGCAAGAATTGTCATGGCATCTTTATGAAGATATTCTCCTAGCAGCAATGTTATTAACATACAGAGAGATGTTTTTTCTCTATTCCCACTGAAGACCAGTCAAGAGAAATGCATATAAACTAAAGAATAAATAATCTGTTAAGAATAAAGGGCTTTGAGACATTCTCTTGCAGTGTTGGTTACAAAGATAAACCTCCTACCTTTTTCGAAGCATAAATTTATTAGTACATTTTAGATATACATAATGATAACATTCATCATAGGGAATTTGCACCTGTATGTGATATATCCTACCTCTTCTTTTTTTCCCACTTCTCCCCTCCCTGAGGCCCCTTCCCTCCTTATATACAAAAGCTTTGTTTCCATTTTTCCTTCCATTTTTGGTTTTTTTCTTCTCCTTTCATTCCTTTCCCTCTTCCCCCTTTCCTTTTTTCTTTCCCATTTTTTAAAGAGTCCTTAAAAATAGAAAAACTCCAAACTCCATTCACAGGGATAACTTCCTTCTCTTTCTATCAGAATATTTATAACCTGAGCCACTCAACAACTAATTGCATCCCATCTAAAATTATTTGGGCATTGTGTAGCTATACAGCTTTTCTATGTTGTTAAATTATAAACTCTGAGATGACAATCTTGCCTCTGCTGATATCACATTCTAGTTAGTGATCTATAAATAATATGCTTTAGTCAGTATACATTCCTGATGGATTTTGTTGAACAAGTAGTGCCCTGATTAACAAAAAGAATGAATAAAATAGAGGTGGAAATTTTTTATATTTCTATGTTTTATGATATTCCTCTTAAAATTTTTATTAGTATATGTTTGTAATAATGATTATATTCATCGTGTGGAGTTAGTACACATATGTAACAGAGATGTTAGCACACAAGAATAATGCCATCTGTTACAACTCTCCGTATCTTCAGGAGTTAGGGTAGAACATGAAAGATATTAAAAGGCATAAATGAAACTTCTAAAGATCAAAACCATTATGTCTGAGTTGAATAATACCCTGATTTCAATACACTTTTTAATTACTAAAACATACACTACAAAAGTAAAGATTAATGAGCATACAGTAATACAAACTGTCCGAAATGAAACAAAGTTAAAATAGAATGTGTTTAAAAATGAATAGTATCAAGGATCTTGAGAAAATTTTAAGTGGCCAAATATAAATGAATGTTATATACAAATGAAATACAATTCTCAAGGATAGAGATGGTAAAGGACATAGGAAAATTATTTTTAAAAATAGCAAAAAAATTTTCAAATTTGATGGAAACAATAAAACTACAGATCCACAAAGCTCAATGAAACCTAATCACATTTTCTTGAGCAGAATTCCAAAGTACAGGAATATGAACAATACATGAAGAAAATTATACAGAAAAATATATTATAATAAAATTGCTCAAAATCAGGGATAAACACTTCATCAAAAGGTCAGATGGAAAACGTTACACTATGTACAGAGAAATCCAGGTAAAGAAACCAAAAGATTTCTTATTGAAAACAATGCAAGTGAGAAGACAATCAAGAAATATTTTTATAGTACTGATGGCACATAACTGTACAAGTCTAGTATTTTATGCTTATGAAAATAACTTTCAAAAAAAAGTGTAATAAAGACTGATTTCAGCTATACAAAATCTAGAAGAAAACCTTTAGTTTGAGCAAACTCCTATGATAAGAAATGATAAAGGAAGTCCTCCAAGCAGAATGGAAATTATACCATCCAAAAATATGAATATACAAAAAGGAGTGAAGTAACCTATATATAGTATCTGCATGGGTAAATAAATGTTTTTAATAGAGGGGGTAAATATTTATCATAGAGTAAATATTTTATATCAGAAGCCTAAAAACAACATAAATGCCTATTAATAAGAAAATAGATACACTGGAGTATAACCAGTAACTACACTCTTCACTTCCTCTGCAGTTTTATAGCTGTCATTTATAAAAAGTATTGCATATCTGGTGTTGTAACCTCATAACCAAAAATATTATGAGTGTATTTGTTTTCAAGCCTTTAGTATTTGAAATTTTCTAATAAATTTGTTATTAGTATTTTCTATCTTTATTTTGTTGTGTCCATTTGTCTAATGTAACCACACATATTTAAAACTCTTGATTAAAAGTGAAATATTGACATGGTAAATTAAAAAGTCAGAATTCAGAATGGCATCAAATTAAAAGTAAAAATTTCTCTCCCCTTAGCACTCTCACTTCCTTTACCCTGAGATAACCCCTCAATAGTTTCTAGTTTTAGTGCTTCTGTGGGGGTTCTGTTGTGTGGGGGTTCTTCACTTAAAATGCTCTTATCTCTATTTCTTGATTTATAAAAATCCAGCACATCCATTTTTCTCCCTTCTATGACAAATGATGTACTTAAACGAGGTCTCACCTCCCATATTCACTCTAAATCATGTTACTGTTTTTTACATTGCTGTTTATATCCCTGACTAATAAATTTAAGCTCTTCTTGTTCCATGTATATAAAAACATACACTAACTCAATCTAGGCAAATATGCAATGCTTACTGCAGGTGAGATTTATTTGGAAGTATCACTTTTATGAAATATAGTACATCCAGATAGAGTCTTGGCATGAACAGGGTGATAATTCCTATCCTTTTCCTTTTGAGAATGTCTATAGTACTGAAAAGCTTGAGCTCATAGTTGAGTCAGGGCTAAGAGGGAATAGGGAATAAAACAAAAAATGAAAGAGTGAAACTCTTGAGTAATATTAGAGAGGAGGGTGTGATGGGGTGACTGGGTTACAGTTGCACAGCATTCCTAATGGAAAATCTTGATTAGAAAGCAGAGAGAAAGAAGTTTTTGGCAGGCACCATTTAGACTTCTATCAGAAAACCTATGGATTCGAAAGCAACAAACCACAACAATAACAAATATAATAATGAACATCGTGTTTTCCGTACTAAGAAGAAAGTATGGTGTGCTGTTATATTCAAATTAAATTATGGCCAATAGGCCACTTCAATCCTGGCATGTTGTCCTTCTGTTCATTTTCACACCTCCTCCTTTGTGTATTCACATATTTCCACAGCCCACCCTTTAACATCCAGCAAGTTAAGGAATACTCAACATGTGTTCATATGCATAATAATATTCAATGTACTCAGACAGAGTATAATGCTGCTGGCACACATCCAAATCTTGAACTGCGGGATAAGAAAATAGTAGAAAAGAAATAATTCTATTAGATCTTTTAAAGATTGTAAAATTTAAAATCCATGAAAAATTTTCAAGTTATAAATTATAGCACATATTTTTTTTTTTAGTCTCACTGTTATTCCCTTTAAATGCACCAAATAAATTCTGTTGTCCTCTCACTACTCCTCATTGATGCCCCCAACCCTTTTTACCTTTCATTTTCTCTTGTCCTTCACTCACCCAGTTTCTGGCCTCATATGTCTTGTGACCTATTCATTCTCCTCTGTGCTGGGATTTGATGGCCATGACTCTCTTAGTTCTTGTGTTAGGGTTTAACATGTGAGCTGCCTTGGAGAATATATCTCTCACTTTTAATAGTGTAATGGTTTAGATCTAAAGTGTCCCCCAAAGTTTCATGTGTCCAAAATGGAGATACTATACTTGTCAGGAGATTAATCCATTGATGAATTCGTAGCTGAAGGTCTTGTTAGGTGGTGGGGCTTGGTTGAAGGAACTGAGTCATAGACTGAAAGTTAAAGGGTGGAAAACAAGACTCCATGAGACGGGAACACAAAAAAGAGCAGGAGTAACTATTCTCTTTGCAGATCAAGTGGATTTCAAACCAACACTGATTAAGAGAGACAAAGAAGGACACTACATCCTTGTAAAGGGAACAATCCAACAGGAAGAAATGACAATCATAAATATCTATGCACCAAACACTAGTGCACCCAACTATGTAAAACAAGTACTAATGGACATGAAAAGTCATATATGCATTAACACAATTGTAGTGGGGGACCTCGATACCCTACTGTCACAAACAGATAGAACAACTAGACAAAAAATAAGTAAGGATATACTAGAACTCAATCGAACTCTTCAACAAATGAACATAACAGATGTTTACAGAGTGTTCCACACCACAAAATCAGAACACACATTCTTTTCAGGTGCACATGGGTCAATCTCCAAAAGAGACCACATACTCACTCAGAGAACATGCTTACATGGGTGCAAAGGAATTGAAGTTATCCCCTGTATATTATCAGATCATAGTGTGATGAAATTGGAGACCCATAGCAAAAGAAACCACAAAAATTTCATAAACACATGGAAATTGAACAACACACTTCTGAATAACCAATGGGTCACAGAGGAAATTAAAGAACAAATGAGACAGTTCCTTCACTTAAATAACAATGAAAATAAAACATATCAGAATCTATGGGACACAATGAAAGCAGTCTTATAAGGGAAATTCATAGCAGTGAATACACATATTAGGAAAACAGAGTGAGCCCAATTAAACAACTTGATGCTGAATGTCAACCTTCTAGAAAAGGAAGAGCAGGACAAACTCAAAGCTTATACAAGGGAAGAAATTATAAATATCAGAGAAGAAATTAATTCAATGGAGACTAAGAGAACAATACAAAAAATTAATCAAGCCAAGAGTTGGTTCTTTGAAAAATAAACAAAATTGACAAAGCCTTAGCCAACCTTATCAGAAAAAGGAAAGAAAAGGCCCAAATCCATGCAATTAGGAATGAAAAGGGTGAAATTACAACAGACCCAACAGAAATTCAGAGGATCATCAATACCTACGTTGAGAACTTATACGCCAATAAGATGGAAAACACAGGAGAAATAGAAAGATTCCTAGATACATATGAATTTCCAAAGTTGAATGAAGAAGACCTAAAAATTCTAAACAACCCAGTATCAACCAATGAAACTGAAAATGTAAAAAACATAGCAACAAAGAAAAGCCCAGGTCCTGATGGTTTCACTGCTGAATTCTACAAGACATTTGGAGAGGAACTACTGCCACTACTGTTTAAACTCTTCAGTAAAATTGAAAGGGAAGCAACACTCCCCAATTCATTCCTGGAAGCAAGCATTTCCTTGATTCCCAAAGCAAAGAAAGACCCAACTGAAAAAGAGAACTATAGGCCAATCTCACTAATGAACATAGATGCAAAAATCCTTAATAAGATACAGACAAACAGAATGCAGATGATCAAGAAGATCATACACCCTGAAAAAGTGGGATTCATTCCAGGGATGCAGGGATGGTTCAATATATGAAAATCAATCAATGTAATACATTATATCAGTAGAGCCAAGGACAAAAGCCATATGATCATCTCAATAGATGCAGAAAAAGCATTTGACAAAATCCAACACACATTTACGATAAAACCCCTACAAAAAATTGGAATAGACGGTCTCTACCTCAATCTGACAAAAGCCTTCTGTGAAAAAACAACAGCCAATATCATACTAAATGGTCAAAAACTGAAATCCTTCACACTAAAATCAGGAAAAAGACAAGGATGTCCACTATCACCACTCCTGTTCAATATAGTTTTGGAAACATTAGCCACGGCAATTAGACAAGAGAAAGAAATAAAAGGAATAAAGATAGGAAATGAAGAAGTCAAAGTGTCATTATTTGCAGATGACATGATACTCTATATAGAAGACCCCAAGAACTCCACCAAAAGTCTTCTAGACTTAATAACCAAATTCAGTAAAGTAGCTGGATACAAGGTCAACACAAAAAAATCAATAGCTTTCCTCTACACCAATGACAGACTCACTGAGAGAGAAAAGGGGCAAACAATTCCTTTCACAATAGCATCCAAAAAACTGAAATACCTAGGAATCCACCTCATGAAAGAAATCAAAGAGCTTTTCCCTGAAAACTATAGCATTCTGAAAAGAGAGATTGAAGATGATATAAAAAAATGGAAAGACATACCCTGGTCCTGGGTAGGAAGGATCAACATAGTGAAAATGGCCATACTGCCAAAGCTGCTATATAGATTCAGTGCAATCCTGATGGAAATCCCAGCAGCATACTTCATGGACCTTGAGAACACAATCCAAAAATTCATTTGGAACAAGAAGACACCCAGAATAGCAAAAGCAACTCTAGGTAACAGAGACTTGGCAGGGGGTATCACAATCCCCAACTTGAAACTATACTACAAAGCTACTGTGATAAAAATAGCATGGTATTGGCAAAGAAACAGACCTGAGGACCAGTGGAACAGATTAGAAGATGCAGAAACAACTCCAGACACACTCAGCCACCTCATCTTTGGCAAAGGAACCAAACACCCTTACTGGAGGAAAGATAGCCTCTTTAATAAATGGTGCTGGAAAAATTGGGTTTCAACTTGCAAAAGATTAAAACTAGACCTAGATCTCTCACTATGCTTTAAACTAAAATTGAAATGGATTAAAGATCTAAATATTAAAATAGAAAGGCTGAATCAGCTGGAACAGAGGTTACATAGAACTCTTGAAGATATTGGTATCGGAAAAAATTTTATGAACAAAACCTCAGTTGCCCGTGAACTAGCACAAACAATTAATAAGTGGGATCTCTTCTTATTAAAAAGCTTCTGCACAGCAAGAGAAACCACCAGCACTGTGACGAGACAACCGAAAATGTGGAAAAAAATCTTCACCTGCTGTTCCTCCAAGGCCTGCTATCTCAAATCTATAAAGAACTTAAAAGATCAGACCTCCAAAATTTAAAGACCCAATCCAAAAATGGGCATCTGAAATGAACAGACATTTCTCAGACAAAGAAGTAGAAATAGCAAATAAAGATATGAAAAAATGTTCAACATCACTGGTCATTCGAGAGATGCAAATGAAAACAACACTGAGATTCCACCTCACTCCAGAAAGAATGGCTGCTATCATGAAATCAACCAATAACAAATGCTAGTGGGGCTGTGGGGTAAGAGGAACCCTGCTCCATTGTTGGTGGGAGTGTAGACTGGTGCAACCACTGTGGAAATCAGTATGGAGATATCTCAAAGACCTAGGACTGGAAGTCCCATTTGTCCCAGCTATTCCTCTGCTGGGTATTTTCCCCAAAGAATTAAAAGAATCATACCACAGTGATATATGTGCACCCATATTCATAGCAGCACAATTTATAATCGCTAAAACTTGAAGGCAGCCCAAATGCCCATCAACTGGAGACTGGATCAAGAAAATGTGGTATTTTTATAAAATGGAGTACTACTCAGCCACAAAAAATGAGAAATTAGACACATTTATAGCTAAATGGATGCACATTGAGGTGATACTCTTAAGTGAAATAAATAGGACACACATGTGTAAATACCGAATATTTTGTCTAGTGTGAGAAACTGAAAGTGTAAATAAGGACTAAAAGGTATAACAGATAATGTGAAATAGGAAGCAAAGGGGAAGGGAATTGGTAAAGGGAGGGGAAAGGAAAAAAGGGAATGGAATTAATATGAGAAAATGAAAAAAAGGAAACAAAGTCTTTGTAAATAGGGAAGGATGGAGGGGTTGAAGGGTGGGCAGGGGAAGGGGGAAAAATAAGAACCAAGAGAGATTATGTAAAGGTGCAAATTTCCAATGATGAATGTCATTATATTGTATACCTAAAATGTACCGATGATTAAAATTAATAATTGATAATGCCAAATAGGAAGAAAAGGTCCAAAGGGGTATGGGAAGTGGGAGGGGTACGGAAAAGTAAAGAAGGGAAAGAAAAAATTATGAGAAATGGAAAAAATGGAAACAAAGTCTTTGTAAATAGGGAAGGGTGGAGGGGTGAAGGGAGGGCACAGAATGGGGAAAAAATAAGAATCAGTATACATCATGTAAAGGTGCAAGTTCCCAATGATAAATGTAAATGTACTGTATACTTAAAATGAACCAATAAAAGAATTTAAGGAAAAAAAAAAAGAATACATATTCTTTTCAAGTAAACATGGAACAATATTTCAAAGTCAAGCAAATGCTGAGCCAAAAATAAAAATGTAATAAATCTCAAAAGTTTGAAAACAGGCAGAATATTCTCTAATGAAGTGGAATAAATTAAAAATCACAACAAAAAGATTAATTTAACCCAAATGATTGAAAATTAGGCAAAGTATTTTCAAAAGCCCTATGGCTCAAAACAAACCATATTAGAAATTAGAAAATGTTTTACCTACATGATAATGAAAACTAAGATGTCTCAATATTTTTAGAATGCAGTTAACAGTGCTTAGAGGGAAACATAATTTTGAATGTTTTTGTTACGAAAAAGGGAAGGCTGAAATGAAAGTAAATATCCACACATCCATTTCAAGAATTCAGGAGAAGAACAATGAATTTAAATAAAGGGAAAAATAATACAGATGAAAACATTATAAAAGATTAAACAAATTTATAGTATAAAGAATCAATAAAGGCAAAAGATGATTTAATCAAAAGATTATTAAAACCAACAAATGACTAGTAAAGACCAAGAAAAACTAGAAGTCAAAATATATTAAAACGCAAATGTAAGCACATTACTCTTAATCTAGAGAAATTAGTGAGAAAATAACTTCAGGCAAACTAATGTGATAATTATTTTTTAAATAGCAAATTTCTACAAGTTAAATATATAAGGAGAAATCACACACACACACACACACACACTCACACACACTACCTTCAGGTCCAGATTACTTTACTATAAATTACACTTAAGGAATGATACTCATCTTACTCAAATCCTGCAGTATAATAAAAGTGTTTCGCAAATCACTTTATGAAGCTAACACTGCCCTTATGCCAACACCAGACATAGACATTCAAGAAAAGTACAAACCAATAAAGTTCATGAAAGAATGTATTGAAATTCTTAACTAAACATTAGCATATCTAATCTGGAAATATATTTTAAAAATAATACAATATGACCAAGAGGAGCTTATTCCAGGTATTAGGTTGGTTTAACATTCTAAAAACAATGTAAGTTGTCATATTAACTTTCAAAGATAAAGATTATACGGTTTCTCCAATAAATGCAGAAAAAACAGTACAAAAACACTACATGTATTTGGATTAAAAACTCCTAGCGAATTGGGAATCAGTGGGATTTACTTATCCCCGTAAACTTTCGTAAACTTTACCTTTCTAAAGATCCACAGCAAACACTGTATCAAATGTTTCAATGTTTTAAAACTTCCTCTTGAGACAATGATGCCTAGCATTCGGAAATGCGGGGGTGGGGGGGCGGTGGGGGGTGGATTTCAGCCACTCCAAAAAGACAAAAAAAAAAAAACGAAAAGCTAAAGACTGGAATAGAAGAAATAAATCTTCTAAACTTACAAATGAACACTGGAAACTACCAGTGACAAATATGCAAAATTAATTAAGCATGTTATTGAATACAAAAATCAATATTTTTAAAATCACTGGCATGTTGATATAAAAGCAATAAATTATTAGAAAATGAAATGTAAGTAATACCATTTATTATAACATCAAAAATTGTCACATATCCAAGAATAACTCTAATTATTGCGATAAAGAAAATCTACATAAATATAAAGATTCTTATTTTCACTAAGTGCTGGTGTAAATGCCAAATGATACACCTACTTTGGAAAACAGTTCCGCTGTTCTGATAAAGTTAACCATAGAAGTACCATGCCACTTAGGTATTTATGAAAGTAACCCAAGAACTTATGTGTAAAAGCCTATATATGAATGTCTTTAGCAGCTTTATTCCCAGTTACTAAAAACTACAACCAAGTAAGATGTATTATAACAAGAAAACAGATTAAAAACTGGCACATCTATTCAGTAAAATGCTATTCAGCTGTTGGGGCTTATATCTAGATGTTCCCTCAAAGCCTTATGCACTCATGGGGCTTTGGGAAGTGACTGGATCACAGGTGTGTGTGTGATAATGGATCTGTGGCCGTGTGATACTGGATGAGTCCACTAATTGGTTTAGCATAGTTCTGAGTGTGGATGATGGATTGAAGAGGGAAGCCCCATGCTGGGTGTGGAAGCACCAGCCAAAGGGCTTATAGTCTGGATGGTATAAATGAGGAACAAGAAAGTCTCACTGCCTCCTGCTTGCCATGCCCATCTGCTATGCCACCCTGCCTTGGAGTCAGTCTACTACAAACTGAAACTTCTACAAACTATAAGCCAAAATAAACCTTTTCTCCTCCAAGTTGTGGGTGTGGATATTACATCTCAGCAATGAGAAAACAAGTATAAAAAGAAACAAACTGTTGATTCACACAGTGACAAGGATGAATCCTAAATGCATTGTACTAAGTGAAAGAAAATATACCTAAAAGATTACACATTGTGTGATTTCATTCAGATGGAATTCTGGTAAAAAAACAAAAAAACTATAAAGAGAATTAGTGTTGCCAAGAATAGGGAATAGGAAAATAGTTGACTACAAAGGATCCATGGGGTAACTTTAAAGGTGAAGGAAGGTATTGTTCTGGAGTGACAGTCACAGAGCTACACATTACCAAAAGTGAAACTCATTATGTGCAAACAAGAACAAAAGGAAGGGAAGGAAAGAAGAAAGGAAGGAGGGAGGGAAGAGAGAGAACAAGGAGGAGGAAGAAAAAGGAAGGAAAGAGAGAGACAAGGAAGAAAAGAAGGAAGGAAGGAAATAGCTGGATAACTCTGACAACTATGTTGGCAAAAAAATCATAAGGCTATTACACAAAAAAAATTGTATATAAACACTGTAGTTGGTAAATTCCTTTCTCATTGAAATACAGGGTAACAATTCTGAAACTGCTTTACTTGTAGACCAGGGTTGAATGAATAAATGAATCACAGTAGGTATCAGGTTTCTCACTGTCAGAAAGGAGCATGGCAGATAATCAAGAAAGAAATACTAGAATGAACTTGGTACTACTGGGTTATAGTCAGAGATACAAATATAATAAATGTTTAGCTTAATATATAAGATGGATAGAAGCAATTATAGATATGTGCTTTACAGATTAGTATTCATATATACATCTACACATACACACACCAAATAAAGAGGCACATACATTCATATATGTGTTTTGTGTATGATATACACAGATCTAGCTCTTCTAACACTAATCATTGAGAAGGCAATGGCAGCCAGTAATAATGAGCACACTCAGTGCCCAGATCTTGGGTTTCCAAACACCATTCTCCAGTAAAAGGAACAAGAGCTCATTGCAGAAATCCCTTCTAACACTTCAGGCAGGCAATATACAAGGTGAGCCTAGAATATGGTAGCAATACCAGAAAGTAAGGGAGTGCTCCAAACAGAAAAGAATGAATGTAAGTCAAAGCGACCCAGGAGACAAGTTGAAAAATTTCTTCTGGGTCAAAGCAAGGACAGTTTGAGCAATAAAATAAATAAAGAGGAACTGAGTTATAATCCAAAGTATAGATATTCATGGGTCCATACTGATAAAAAATAAATGATTAAACAAAAGAATAAATAAATAAAAGAGATAAATCTTTTTCACATAAGAATTTCAAATATGTGAAGATGTTACATCCTATAGGATGTAGAGTTTAATATCTGCTTCTCCCCAGCCAGGGTAGACTAGACTTAATGGCCTACTTCCAAAGAATAGAGTAAAAGAAGGGAAAAAATAGCTTTACAATGCTGAAACCTGGCAAATACCTCTTCAACTCAGTGATGATGGTTAACTTCACCAGAAAACTCAAATGGGTTTCATACCCCAGTATGATGTGATGAGGATACTTCAACACTGTTGTACTTCTTCCAAAAACCTATAACCACAGTATAAGCACAAGAAAAGGAACAGAAAACCCCAGACTGAGAACATTCTCCAGGATAACTGGCCAGTGCTCCTTAAGACTGCCAGAGCCATAATGAAAAACATAAGACAAGAAACTGTCATAGACTAGGCGAGATTAGAGAGATGTGACAACTAAACACAGTGTGGTATGCTGGACTGAATCCTGGAAAGAAAGAGGACATTGATGGAGACACTTGGTGAAACCCAAATAAAGTCTGGAATTTAGTTAATAGTAATATATCAATGTCAGCATCTTAGTTTTGATAAATGTACCATGGTAATATAAGATGTTAACAATATGAGAAACTGGATGAGGGAGTATGTGAGAACTCTTTGTTCTCTTTCAATTTTTCCATAAGCAAAAAAAGGTATTCTGAAATGAAAAGTTTCTTTAAAATATCCCAAAAGAAATTTTTGTAAAAGTTGACAAGATAATTTCAAAATTTATATAAAATTCAGTGGACCAAGAAGAGTCAAGACTATATTCAAGAAAATCAGAGTTGGATGATTTAGGTTATAAGATATCAAAATATCATAAATCTATAGCTATTAATACATTATGACATTAATGTTAGAATATAACAGAACAATAAAGTATAATATAAAATCCAGAAACAAATCTGTGTACATAGAACTTTGATCTATCACAATTCAGAAATATAAAAGTATTCTTTTTAATAAGGAGTCCTGGGCAATTGGATATTCATATCAAAAAATGAACCCTGACTCTCTGACACCATATACCAAGAGCTCAATTCTAGATGGAATGTGGAAATCTGTGAAAGGGGAGGGGAGGTCCCAGAAGAGAATATAGTAGTGTGTCTTAGTGAGCTGATGTAGGCACCAATTTATTGAACTATTACACAAAAATGCACTAATCATTAATTTAAAAATAAATCACAAATTAGACCATAAATCAGTAAGAAAAATATAGATAACTTTTCTTAAAATTTCATATGGTAGAATACCAAAAAGCCAATAATCCCATGTGAATATTTGCTTAACTTTTATTAATCAAGTGAAAATTTGATCTACAATAAGGTATCCCTACACACTCAGCCCAAAAGTTTAAATTGAGAAGATGTGAATGATAATGTGGTAACTGAATAAGACCCTCACACACATTTCAAAGATAGATAAAATTGATATAAGTATTAACAATAAAGCTCCTAGTTACCCTGGAAGGGAACTTTATTCTAGGCTGTTGGCAATGTTTGCTTCACCTGAGTGATAGTTACGCAAATGTGATCAATTTGGTAGAATTCACCAAACTATTTACAATTTTTGTATTTTCCTGTTGTGTATTTATACTTCCGGTTAAAAGTTAAGTTTAAAAAAAAAAGAATTGCAGGCCAGGAATTTAGCCCTGTGGCACCACGTCTGCCTCACAAGCACAAGGTCCAGAGTTTGATCCCCAGTACCAAAAAGAAAAAAAAGAAGACGACTTGAATGGACCTTCATCTGAAGCACATGGAGAGGAGATACAGTAATTCTGGAAAGAAATGCTATCTTTACATCTAATATTCATAAAGCAAGTGAAATGTGCTTCTACTTCAGCTCAGCAAACACTCATGATAAGCTATGAGATAACACCATTATAATTAGTGCTGTTAAGAGAACCACAAGAAGACAGAGACTATCCTGTCTTCCACCTTCCTATACTACCCAGCCCTTCAAATGTTATTTCCTGGCCTTCAAATAAATAAACTTAAAAGTAGGTATTCTTATAAGGAAATATGTATTCCCCATTTCTACTTTACCTCACAAGACAAAAAAGTATGGATAACACTAACAGATTCTCTCCAACATCCCACAGAAAAAGGAGGGACTTAGATGAATTCCAGGGGGGACAACTAGTATTGTGTATCATCTACCACTTGTATCTGTCTCTCAAAGTTTGGAACTTAAAACAGAGAAAGAAACTAACATCCTCCTCCCCTCCCCAACATGTATCATTACAGGTAATTCACAGATAAGGAGAACTAGATTCAGAGAAGTCTCTCCTACTCCCAGTGCCATATGTCATAGGACCTATACCTACCCTGCTCCAGGCTCTTTGCAAAGAAGCATGCCATTTCCAAGACAAATAATAGACAGTAAATGATGAGAAGAGGTTAATTCCAGCTGGTAAGATTTGGGAAGGCTTGTTGGAAGAGATTGGTTACCTGAGTTTTAAAAAATAAGCATGTCTTGAGGAATCATGATAAGCAGTGACCTTTTTTTCCCATCTAGACAAATAGCCTCCCTTTTCTTTAAAACCACACAGCTTTCTAAATTTGTCTGTGGGTGAGGACATCTGTTTATGTGGAAAAATGCAAAATGAAGCATTCATTTACCCAGTTCTGGCCTAACGGGGTAGAACCCAATGGTAGGCATCATGGTGGTTTGGCAATGTGTTCAACCTAGGCTCCAGGTGGCCTTCTTTCTCTCCCTCAGCAACCCACAAATAGAAAATAACTAGAAGGTTATTGTTCTCTCACTGTGCAAAGCTCTCTGCCTTACATGAGAATATTATCCGGCAGCCTTTAAGTAGGTCATTCAATTCCATGTCTTAGTTCTTTGTCTAACTCCCTTGTATTCCAGTGTGCAAAGCATAAGATAAGATTTACTTTGGAAAGGAGCATATGGTTATTCATTCATCTTCTCAGCAAATATTTCTCGAGCATCTTGGGCTCTGTACTGTGAGCTGTGAAGATCAGTGAGATATTTGTCTCTGCTCTCCAGGAACTCTAATCTCTTCCACATCCTCATTTTTAATTCATTTGCTAATTATTCCTAAAACCAAGCCTCATCTTCACACATGAACTCAGGATTCCTAAACTCCACTTAAAATCTCTTCCTGAGTGCACAACAGGTGCCTCAAACCCACTAAGTCCAAAATTAAAATCTTCATCTCATTTCCTAAACCTTGTACAAATATCTATCCAAACATCCTACCTAGAAAGAGTGCCTCACTGTTCTATCTGCAACTGCTCACTCACCAAGCTGTTCCTTTCCAAATATTTATCTAATTCATTCTTATTCCACAGTCCTCAAAAGAGCTCTGTGGATTCCCTGAGTCCTTGAGTCCCTGGCCCTGGCCCTACAACGTTGCAGTGACCATCTACACCTATGCTCTCATAGTCCATTTGTCCCACAGAATCTACTTCAAAACACAAATATGTCTCTCCCATCTTAAAGCACATCAACGCCTCCCTAACATGACATAGTAAAGAACAAGACCTTTATACAATATTTAAAGTCCCTCATGATCTGGCTGCTACAGAGCAAGTAATATTTAGTGAGCTGCTTTCTGTGCATTTCTTCAGCCTCCTTCCCCACTTCTCATTCTAGTGAAGTGCTCGTAACTTTGTATGCTGTTATCTGTCTCCATACCTTTGTTTATTCTCTTCCTTGTCTTTTTCTTTGCCTTTATTTTTATTCTAATTTTTATTATTGGAAAGGCTCAGCTTATTCTAGGCCTCCTTCTTCTCAATTTGTAGAACAAACTTCACCTTGACCCTAACGTATTACATTAACATCATCTGTTTATATTTGAATTCCAGGAGTATCAGAACTCTGTTTTAACTAATATTTTTATCTCCAGCACCCATAATTTGCTTAGGTTATTTGTGATGAAGAAAAAACACTGAAAACTTTTGATGTAACCATAGATGGCATGTAGCAGCACCCCTTCTCACTGGAATACATTCTAAGGCAATGGATAGGAGGTACCAATACCTCAAATAGTACCAATCCCTATGTATTTGTTATGGCTTGTATCTAGATAAACCCCCAAAGCCTCATGTAGTCATAGGTGGAGCTTTTTGGAGGTAAGTGTGAGTGGCACCCATCAATTGACTTATAGCCTAGATAGAACATAACAGGACAGAAAGAAACTACTGAGGCCTCTACCGTTTCTGCTGCAGCTTCTCTAGCTGCTGCTGCTGCTGCTGCTGCTGCTGCTGCTGCTGCTGCTGCTGCTGCTTATTGCTTTGCTATCTCCTGCCTGCTTTCCATGGACTGTTTCTCCTCTTTGATGCCCCTCTGCCATGTCACCCTACCTTGGAGCCAGCTGACTATGGATTGAAGCCTCTACAAGCTGTGAGCTGAAATAAACTTTTCCTCCTTTAACTTTGGGTGTTGAGTATTTTGTCTCAGCAATAAGAAAAACAACTAAGATAGTATTCTATATTTTTCTATATGTATATACTTATGATAGTTTACAAATTAGGCACAGTACGAGATTAGCAACAGCTAACAATAAAATAGAACAACTGTCATAATTTACTGCAATAAAAGTTATATGAATTCAACTTCTTTCACTCTCTCAAAATATAATTTTTGTTTTCATTCTTGAGAAGGGGTACATCCTTCCACCTGTACACTACACTGACTTTGTCATAAACCTTACAGCATTGCCACTTAGTACCAGAGTTCATTTGTCATTACATGTTTTATGCCCTGGAGTCTCCGTGAACTTTTATAAGCACAGGTTCTATTGGTTTCAATTGATGATTTCTGTGGATGGTGTCCTTTCTCCCTAGTCAACTTCTTCAACTCTGCAGGAAAAATGGCAGCATCAACTTCATCAGTAGATGCTGCCTATCAGCAATTTTTGTATTTTTCCATGCAAACTTATTCCCCAAATTGTGTGACCATCCCTTACTTGCCCCAAATGGCTTGGTGTCACTCATTTTAAGGGTTCCCTTGTTTAAATTTTCATATAGGCTTGATGCTTTCTGGCACCACACATTGCCATCCATTGGAACATGTTTCAGTTCATGCCTTCTACCCATAAATTTAATGTCTTCCATCTTAACTAAGCACTTATCAAGCTCTGTGGCCATAACTGATGTAGTTACCAGTGTGACAACAAAACCAGGACAAATTTCATTTTCCTTTCTCACTATTTCAGATAAAAGTTTTATTCTTACTGTACATTTCACCAACTCCAGCATACTACTTTCTTTCCTTCCTCATTGAGAAGGAAGTACTTTACAGCAGCTCTTTGACATAAAGTGACAGTATTACTAGTTTTTGAGGCCATTATTAAGTTAAAAATGGTTGCTTGAGCACAAGCACTACAACATTGTGAAAGTCAGACTGCTAACGGAGTCAAACACTGAATGACTAACAGGCAGGTGGTGTATATAGCATGGATACACTGGATAAAAATATGACTCATGTCCCAGGTGAGACAAAGTGGGGTAGGGTACTGCATGATTTTTTTGTGCTATTCAGAAAAATTTAAAACTATGAATTGTTTGAGGTTTTTCCTGGAATTTTCTACGCAACATTTTCAGACTACAATTAACTTCAGGTAAAAACTGCAGAAAGCAGAACAGCAGAAGAGGAGGGACCACTCCAATAAATATCAATAAAAATGATCCAACTATGGTTATGAGTAACTGTTAAAACTATAAGAAATTATAAGAAAAAGAGGCCAGACCCAAAACACTGTATACTGTATCATTCCATTAACAAGACTTTTCAGAAAAGGGAAAAACCACATGGGTAGAAAGAAGATTATTATTTGCCAAGGTCTTGGAGTAGAGGAAAGTGAATAACTCCAAAGGGGATTGAGGGGAGTTTGGTGGATGATTCAATTGTTCCATATCTTGAATGTAGTAACAATTATATAAATGTGTATGTCTGATTAAAATGTATCAAAGAAAGCACTTTAAAAGAGAGAAATTTATTATATATAAATTATACCCCAGAAAATGCTATAATAGAGAAAAAAGCAATATATTTGGGGGGACTTAAAAGAAAAGACAAAAAACTATGATTTGAGAAATCAGAGAAGTCCTCACAAAGGAAAACAAATAGCTTTTGAATAGTTGGAAAATGGGAGGTAAGATACTGTGTGCTGTTATTGAAAATATCACCATTTGGTTGGGGAACCATTATATTAATACCTTTATTCACTTGATTTCCTTGTGATAAGTTCAAAACATAGTCCCACCCCATGCACATATATACTTACTAACTACAATTAACTGATGTTTCCGGATTCTTTTCTTGGCTTTGAATCTTGATGAGGTAAGTGCTGGTTAGTTTCCAAACCAATGTTCTTAGATCATTTTCTAAACTTCTCAGTAAACAGAAGAATACCCAGGCAAGTCATAGTTTCAACACAGATCTTATTAACTGATTAAAGAGATGCCTTAAAATAAAGAAGTAGAGTATAAATTTTCTTTAGTTTTACAGAGAACAATCTGTGCAAGGCACAGCTAAATACACCACAGATGGCCCCAAACTATGACTCTTTCATTTAGAAAGTTGAATGCCTCAGAAGAACTACATCAGGGAAGAATTAAAATCCTGGGACACAAAATTTAAACAAAGCATTTTATGAGAGTAATACTGCCTAGGCAACCAAAAGTCTTATTATACTGGATGATATTTTCTAAAGGGAACACAAGGGTGAAAAAATGCCTGATTGCTCTTAGGATCTTCCAAAAACCTTAAAGGAACAAAATATTGTAATAAGTGCTGCTTGGCCCAGGAGTCATTCTTTCTTAGGAACCAGCAATGTGTTCTACGCTGATCAGATTAAATCTAAACTCTTAACCCCAGAATTTGTGGCGTCCCTTCAGTGACCCCTATAGTATATCTAACATGATTGCTGTCTAGTGAGTTATACTCATAGGCACCATTGGGCACCAGGAAATGGATGAATCCCTGCTCCCGCTCTTGGATCAGGTTTCTCCAAGACCTGCTCATGTGAGTATGAAGTAGCCCAGTTGTAAACCCACAGAGGCCCCTATTATGAACTTGTTGAGATGACTCCAGCGGGTGCTGGTGATGCCACCATATGGTTCCTATTTTAAATCAGACAATCTAAACAAAACCTAGGATTGGTGAAAATGTGTCCAGCGATTTCAATATAAAATAAGAGTGAAGTTTTTAATTTTAGCTATGTAGATCATTCCTCAGATTAACCCCCGTTCACTACCTAATAGAATTTTTTTCACTCCTACCTCTACATTATTTACTACAACCCTTCTGTCATATCTTCATATGCTTATCTTATGTTGTGATACGGATTATTTTAAAATTGTAAAATTGTAAACAAAACTGATAATGTTTTAAGAAGCATTCAATTTTCTTATATTACTATTAAAAATAGGTAAGAACTGTTTCATTATTTGATGTTAAAATATAAAAGTTGAAATTTGTTACTGAAATGTTTAAAAGTAGCTATTACTTACATAAGTATAGACTTCATAACAATGCCACAAAGAAAAAAAAAGAATTACTAAAAGTCTGATCAATACAGCCAAAGTGAGAAAAGAACCAAAGGGAAGAGAGCATGCAGACATAATTAAGATGTCAGAAGTGAACCCACGTATATCAGTTACCCTGAGAAAAGTGAATGAGTTAAACTCCTCTATAAAGTCAAATTCTCTCTCCTCTCTCTCTCCCTCTCTCTCTTTCTCTCTCTCTCTCATTTAGACAAATACAAAACAAACCACAATCACATGGCATTTACAAGAGACACTCAAGATATACCATTACAGTTACAAATTCCCTATGAGGAATGTGATCATTATGTATATCAAAATTGTACCAATAAAATTTTAAAATAAAAGAAAGAAATACCCATATTAATACCAGAGTGAGCAGACTTCAAGTTAGAAGTATTAAATGAAGAAAAGAATTATTTTATGCCAATTAAAGGAATAGTTTACATTGAAGATGTTACAGAACTAAATGCTGATGGGAATGAAAATGTTCACATGGAGACATGTAATGCAGGGCATATCACAAAGAGATATCTACAAAAATCCTTGCATGACAGCAGAAAAGATAGCCTTCCCATCTGAGCTGCAAACCTCAACAGACACAACTAAAATAAAACATAAGGCAATGAGAGACCTCTAAAAATACATAACTCCCCCAAAACTAACCCCACAAATATTAAAGTTGATGTAATTCCAGACAAAAATAACCTAAACTAATCAATGACTTCAAAGAAGATACAAATAAGCAGCTGAATGAATTAAAGAAGATAATGAAGATATGAAAGATCACTTTAATAAGGTGGGAGAAGTTCTGAAAAAAGAAGCAAGCAGAAAATCTGGAAATGAAAACCTAAAAAGTATCAAACGAAAACACTCAGTTGAAGGTGTAGGAAGGAGTTGATGACAAGGTGGAAGTGCTAGAACACTCACACAAGGTTAAAGGAAAAATAATAAGTACTAAATGGTCTATGCAAGCATCCTTGAACAAATATGACAGAAGTAATTTAAGGCTATTAAGCATAGAAGAAGGCACTGAAAAGCAGGCTAACATCTTCAAAAATCTATTCACTGAAATTATAGCAAAAACCTTCCCCATACTAGAAATTAAGATGGATATGCAGGTCAAGAAGGCATTTAGAATTCCATATAGACACAACCACTGAAAAGAATTTCCCCACAACACATCATAGTCAAAATGCCAGAAATTCAAAACAAAGAAACAATATTAAAAGCTGTTAGAGGCTCCCAAACCACCTATAAAGGAAAATCCACCAGAAAAATGGCAGATTTATCAACAGAAGCTTTAAAGATCAAGAAGGTCTGGAATAAAGTCTTTCAAACCCTGAAAGAAAATAACTGCCAACCTATATTACTGTACCCTGCAAAGCTATCCTTCAAAACTGAACAAAAGATACCTTTTGTGATAAGTATCAACTATAGAAATTCATGACCACCAATCCAGCACTGCAGAAAATACTTAGGAAATCCTAAATAGGAACCAAGAAGATGACAACTACAAGACAAGGAGAAAGAGTAAACTCACTTAGAGAGAAGATAAAAAAAACAATAGAAAGAAATCAAACTTCAAAACAGCAAAATGACAGGAATTTAATACACCATTTAATAATAATGTAAATCCTCTCAACTATCCAATTAAAAGACACAGATTAGCAGACTTGATCAATAAACAAGACTCACTTGTATGTTGTCTGGAAGAAACACACCTCATCTGCCAAGCACAGACAAAGTGAAAGAATGGAAAATGATACTTCAATAAGCTAGATTCCAGACATAAGCAAGAGTAGCTGTATTCATATCTACCATGGTAGAATTCAAACCAAAACTGGTCAGAAGAAACAAAGAAGGCCACTATATAATGATAAAGGGAGACTTCACTGAAAGATAACAATCATAAATATATATGTTCCAAACATCAGCACATCCAACTTCATAGAACAAATATTACTGGACATTAAAGGACAGATAAATACCAAAACAATCAGAGTGGAAAACTCAAACACTCCACTATCATAAATAGGTAGGTCAACTAAGTGAAAAAAAACCCAAAAATCAGAGTTAAACTACACTATAGATCTGTTATTGTTTAGGTTTAAAATGTCCATCAAAAGTCTCATGTGTTTGAAAGGTGATTGTACAAGGGGGACATTAATCAGTGGCTTGATCCATTGATGAGTTCCTGCCTAAGTGTGCTGTTAGGAAATGGAGCCTAGTTGGAAAAAGTATGTCAATGGGAGCATGCCTTTGAAGAGTATATCCCCCTCCCAACTTCTCTGCTTCCAGAATGCCATGGTTGACCACCTTTTCCTCTACCATGCCCTTCTGCCATTCTTCTTCTGTCTTGGAGCCATATGACCGTGGACTGAAACTGTGAGCCAAAATAAATTTCTCTTCCTTTAAATTGAGGGGATTGTGTATTTTGCTTCAGCAACAGGAAAGTGACTAAGATAAGATCAACTGGACTTAGCTGATATATATGTTTCATCCAACATCAGCAGAATACATTTTCTTTTCAACATCCCACAGAACCTTCTCCAACACAGACCATATTTTAGGCCAAAAGTAAGTCCCAATAAATAGCAAAAAAAATTCAAATATTCTCATTCATCCTATCAGATAACAATAGAATGAAATAGAAATCATTAGCAACAGAAACTAAACAAACATATAGAGATTGAATAATATACTCTTAACAATCAATGGGTCACTGAAGAAATCAAGGGAGAAATTTTTAAATTCCTAGAATCACATGATATTAGAAATACTACATATCAAAATCTTGGTTCTGCTGCCTGCCTTGCAAGTGCAAGGTCCTGAGCTCAATCCCCAGTACAAAAAAAAAAAACAAAAAAAAAAACAATGGGACACGATGAAACCAGTTCTAAAAGGAAAGTTTATAACTCTGAGTGCCAACATTAGAAAGACAGAGCAAGCCCAAATAAATAATCTAATGATGGATCTCAAGGTCCTAGAAAAGCAAAAACAAACAAAACCAAAACAAGTAGAAGGAAAGAAATAATAAATGTCACAGTGGAAATTATTGAAATTGACACTAAGGAAACAATACAATGGATTGGTAAGAGTTTGTTCTGTGAAATGATAAACAAGATTGACAAACCCCTAGACAAACACACAAAAAGAGAAAAGGCTCAACTTAATAAAAATAAGAGACAAAAAGATGAAATTACAACAGACAGCACTGAAATCCATATTGCAACAAATCAGAGAATCTAGTAGATAAATTCCTAGACATTTATGACCTACCCAAATTGAGCCAAGAATATACAAAATCGAAACAGATCACCAACAAGCAATGAGATTGATGTTTAAAATTTTTTCAAGTAGGAAAAGCCTAGGATCAGATAGATTTACAGGTGAATTCTATCAGATCTTAAGAGAAGAATGAATTCCAGTGCTCGTCAAACTCCCAAATTCATCCCATGAAGCCAGTATTACATTGATATTGAAACCAGATAAAGACTCATTAAAAAAGTAAAATTGCAGACCAGTATCTTTAATGGTCATAGATGTAAAATTTCTCAATAAAATTTATACTAACAGAATTCAACATCACATTAAGACAATAAAACATTATTACCAAGTTATTTCTATCCCAGGAATCCAAGGATGGTTCAACATACATAAATCAATAAATGTAATACAACACATAAGTGGAATAAAAGATTTTTTAAATCACACAATCATCTTCAAGAGATGCTGAAAAAATCTTTTAACAAAACCCAACACCCTTAGGGCTGGGGATTTAGCTCAGTGGTTCCACCACCTGCCTCACAAGCATAAGGACCCAAGTTCGATCCCCAGTACCAAAAAAAAAAAAGAAAGAAAGAAAGAAAACCCAACACCCTTCATAATAAAAGTCTCAGTTTTTAAAAAAATTGCACAACTAAACAAGGAGATTAAAGACATCTAATATGAAAATTTAAAAATTGAAAAAATAAATTGAAAAACATTAGAAAGGGAAAGACATCCCTTGTTCTGGGGTTGGAAGAATTAATATTGTTAAAATTGCCATACTACCAAAGGCAATCTATAGATTCAATGTGATCCTTATTAAATAACAAAAACATTCTTCACAGAACTAAAAAAAGCAATCCAGAATTTTATTTGAAATCAGAAAAGACCCAAAGCAACTGTGAACAAAAAAAGCAATGCTGGAGACATCACTATACCAGACTCCAAGCTATATTATAAAGCCATAGTAACAAAAACAACACAATATTAGCACAAAAACAGAAATGCAGACCAAAGGAATAGAAGACAATGAAATCAACCCAAGCACCCACAACCATCTGATTTTTCACAAAGGGGTCAAAAATATAAGCTGGAGAAAAGATACCTCTTTAACAAATACAGATAGGGAAACTGGATATCCACATGCAGAAAATTGAGACTAGATATCTCTCTTGGACCTTGTACTAAAATCAAGTTAAAATCAATCAAGGACCTAACTATAAAGCAAAAACTTTAAAATCTCTGTAAGACAGTGTAGTGTAAATACTTGAAGCCATAAGCTCAGGCAGACTTCCTGAACAGGACTCCAAAAGCAAAGGAAATACTATCAAGAATCAATAAAAGGAACTACTGTACATCAAACTGAAAAGTTTCTGCATGGCAAAGGAAGCAACAGAGTGGAAATAAAACCCACTAAATGAGAGAAATTCTATACAAGCTACCCTTCTAATATAGGATTAATATCTAGAATATATAAAAAAACTTTTAAAAACTAATCCCTGTAAAACAATGAATCCAATAAAAAATAAAATGGGCAAAAGAACTGAATAGGTGCTTCTCAAAGAAGGTCAAATGGCCCAAATTTATATGAAAAAGTTTAACATCTCTCACCAACAAAGAAATGCAAATTAAAACTGCACTGAGATTCCATCCATCAGAGTGGCTTTCATCAAAAATACAAAAAAACAATGAATACTGGCAAGAATGCTGGGTAGGGAGAGGGATTCCTACATTGTCAGTGAGAATGTAAACTAGTACAACCACTTCGTAAATCAGTATGGATATTTCTCAGAACGCTAAACTAGAAATACCATTTGATCTAGCTATAACACTCTTAGGCATATTGTCAAAAGAATTAAGGACTGCATAATACAGGATGCATGTTTGTAGCAGTGCAACTCACAATAGCTAAGCTGTTAAAACATCAATGGATGAATTGATAAAGACAAATGTGCTGGGGCCAGAGATTTAGCTCAGTGGTTCTGGTGCCTGCCTCACAAGCGCAAGGTACTGAGTTCAATCCCTGGTACCAAAAAGAAAAATGTGCTACATATACACAGTGGAATGTTACTTAGCCATGAAGAATGAAATCACACCATTTGCAGGAAAATGGATGGAAACAGAAACCACCATGTTCAGTGAGATTGGCCAGACTCAGAAAGTTAAATATCAAATGCTTTCAGAAAGTTAAATATCACATGAGAAACCTAAAAATATATAAATTTATACATAAATTATTAAAATAAAGGAGAGAAAACAGGAAACAAGAAGATAGACTATTGGAGATGAGAAAGGAGGAAAGTAGGGGATGAAGGGAGGCAGGTGAGTGAAATTAAGATATATTAATCATACCAATTTCCCAAAATAAATCACATTATCATATAATGTTACTATGGACTAATAAAATAATTAAAAAGAAAAACTTTGAAAATTTCAATAGCTACATAAATTGGCCTCATTATGTGACTTTGTTAAAAAAAAGTTTTAAAATGTTTTATCATTGAGTAAATATGGCATTGTTTCTCTGGTGTGAGAAACCAAAAATTTAGATTAAGCCAAAAATGTATAATAGATATTGTGAAATAGAAATAAAATGTTCAGGGCCACTGAAACGCAGCCAGTCCCAGCACCCACAAGGAAGCTCCCCGCCTCCATCCGAGGCTCCTAGGGCAGAGAAATTCAGCCAATCCCAGCACCTGGAAGGAAGCTCCCTCACCGCCATCCCAGGCTCCGAGGGCAGAGAAGCTCAGGCAGTCCCACCACCTGGAAGGAAGCTCCCCACCTCCATCCCAGGCTCCGAGGGCAGAGAAGCTCAGCCATTCCCAGCACCTGGAAGGAAGCACCCTGCCTGATCCCAGGCTCCAAGGGCAGAGAAGTGCAGCCAGTCCCAGCACCTGGAAGGAAGCTCCCCCGTTGTGATCCCAAGCTCCTAGAGCAGAGAAGGTGAGCCAATCTCAGCACCTGGAAGAAAGCTCCCCACCTCCATCCCAGGCTCCTAGGGCAGAGAAGCTCACCCAGTCCCAGCACCTGGAAGGAAGCGCCCCTGCTGCCATCACAAGCTCCTAGGGCAGACAGGGTGAGCCTCGTGGGCACCAGAAGCAACCCCCCACCGCCCCGTGGAAATGAGAAGACACATAAACAAGCCTCAAAAACAGAATTCCAGATCACGAACAGCAACCCCAAAGGGAAACAAGATGGAACAATCTGATACTCAACCACCTGGATTCTCTGAACTGGCAACAAAAGAGGATCTGGGAAAAATGAAATCAGAAATAATTACTCAGATAACAGCAAAGATTTTGCTCATGCTGCAAGACATGATTAATAAATCTAGAGGACACAGATAAAAAAATAGAGGATCTGAGGAACATGATGGAATCCCAAAATAGGAAACAAATGGAATCCATAAAACAGATGCAAACAGATTTCAAAGAGATTAAAAACTCCATCAAAAGTCTGCACAGCAGAATGAACCAATGTGAGGATAGAATTTCACATATGGAAGATAAGATTGCAATTAGTGACCAGGAAAAGAAAAATTGCTTTAAAATTGCAAGGGAACACGAGAAATCAGTCCAGCAGCTGTTAGACAATGCAAAGAAGAATAACATAAGACTGATTGCAGTCAATGAAAAAAGAGGAGAGAGTGCAGATGTCATAAAAAAAACTGTTCACAGAAGTGATGGCAGAAAACTTCCCAAGGAGGGGAAAAGAACTTGACATACAGATAAGTGAGGCATATAGGACGCCAGCTAACCTTAATCAAAAGAAATCTACACATAGGCATATAATAGCTAGGATTCCAGAAATCCAACAAAAAGAACAAAATTCTACAAGCAGTGAGAGAAAAGAAACAAATCACATACAAAGGAAAGCCCATCAGAATCACAGCAGACTTCTCAATGCAAACCCCCAAGGCAAGAAGAGCTTGGAGTGATGTATTTCAAGCCCTAAAGGAAAACAGACTCCAACCCAGACTGATGTACCCTGCAAAACTCTTTCAAAATTGATGGAGAAATAAGATACTTTCATGATAAAGAGCACCTCAGGAACTTCATGAATACCAAACAAGCACTCCAAAAAATTTTAGACAATACCCTAGGAAAAGACAATGAGGATCACAACCCCAGGAAACCCAGCAGAATGAATCCACTGGGTGTGACAAATTAAAAACAAAGGGGGAGAATCCAAAAAAAAGAAAAAGTCATGACAAGGCTTTTAAAACTTTTATCTTCATCTCCCTAATGAGTGTATAATTTAATCTTATTATTGTACTGATTAGTAGTTTTCTGATTCTAGAGTTGCACACCATTCCTTGTGCTATACTGGCTATTTATCATCTTCTTATGCCTACATTTTAATTGGGTTGTCTATTAATGAGCTCTAAGAATTCTTTATATATCCTGGTCATAGGTTATATACATTGCATATACGGTCTGTTTAAGGATTACTTTTCATTTCAATGATGTCATTTAAAGTTCTAAATTTTCATGGAATCTCAGTTATCAATTTTTTTCTTTTATACATCATGTTTTTTTGTATCCTAGGTAGCTCTTGCCTACCCTGAATTCATAAATATTTTCCCTTATAATTTCATCTTAAAGTTTTATACTTTTAGGCTTTCTTATTTGGGTTCATAGAACCCTTCAAGTTATTTTCATGTATGGAAAAAAAAGGGTTGAGGTTAATTTTTTATATACAGATACCAGGTGTTCTAGTGTCGTTTGCTGAAAACACTATCTCTTCCTCGGCTCTTGAATTGAGTTTATATTCTATAAAATGCTAATGTTAAATAATCTTTCAAAACTCAGTGGACCATATATGTGTGGTTCTATTTCTAGATTCTCTGTTTTATTCAAATGATCTATATGTCTTTCCTTACATCAACACTGCCTTGATTACTGTAGCTTTAGAAGAAGTCTTAAAATTAGGTACTAAATGTCTTCCAAAACTGTTTTTGTTTCTGTTTTTGTTTTTAACTTTTCTAGGTCCTTTGTACTCCTACATAACTTTTAAATTTCAATATCCAATTCTTCATTTATAGCAAGTATACACAGACCTGAATTTTTATATATACCTCGTGTTTTCTAATCCTGCTAAATTCAAATACAAGTTCTACGGGCTCCTAGAGATTTCTTAGTATTTTCTCTGTAGATGATCATTTCATCTACATATAAAGATTTTGCTTCTGCCATGCCAATCCTATCCCAGGTGTGTCATTTTATTTCCAGACTATTTTGGTGGGGCCTAGGTTTCAAAGTTTAATGGACAGATAAAGAGTAAGCATATCTGCCCTTGTTCCCCACCTTAAGGAGAAAGCATTGTATCTTCTCCATTCATATAAGCCATTCCCACTGGAAGTATGGAGTACATGTCTTTAATCTGTTGAGAAGGTTCTGTTCTACTTCTAGGCTCCTGATAGCTTTTACCATGAACAGCTGTAGAATTTAGTCCAATATTTTTTTTTTCCAACTACTGACGGGATCATATAGTTTTTTCCTTTCTTCTGTTAAAATGATGACTTTTAGGGGTGGATCTTCCAATGCTGAACCAATACTGCCATCCCTATAACAAAACCACTTTCTACATACTGCCAGATCTGACTTCTAATAGTTCATTTTGTTAAATAAATTTCTATCTATGTTCATACTTTTTTTCTTCTATTATCTTTATCCAGTTTTAGGATTAGCACAATGTTGAGTTCCTAAAATGAGGGGAAAAGTGTTCCTTCTGTTTTCTGCTTTAATTGTTTGATATAATTTATCAGTTAAAATGTTTATGAGCCTGCTGTTGTCACATAGGTAGGTTTTCAAGCTAGGAATTACTTTCTTTAATAGGTGCTATTCAAATTTTGTATTTCCTCCAGGATCAGTTTCATTAATTTGTCTTCCAAGGTACTTCTTAGAAGTTGTCAAATTTCTTTCAAAAACAATTTTTGTAATATGGTTTCTATACCCTTTTAAATTCTGTAAAATCTGTGGTAATGTCTCCTAGATCTTAATATTTTAATTTTAAAAATGTACAACTGAAATTGTGTAACAGGAAGAAAAGGTCTAAAGGAGCAGGGGAATTGGGAGGGGTAGGGGAAGGGAAAAAGGGGAAAGGAAAAAGTATGAGAAGAGGAAAAAAATGGAAACAAGGTCTTTGCAAATAAGGAAGGGTGGAGGGAGTGAAGAGAGGCCAAGGGAAGGGGAAAAAAATAAGAAACAAGATACTCATGTAAAGGTACAAGATCCCAATGATGAATGTAACTGTATTTTATACCTAAAATGTACCAATAAAGTTAATGGGGGAAAAAAATAAAATGTTCCAATGGGAACTGGAACCAGGGAGGAGGAAGGGAGAAAGGAAGAAAGGGAAAAGAAAAAATAAGAGAAAAGAAAGAAAAAATGGAAACAAAGCTTTTGTAAATAAGGAGGGAAAGAGGGGAAAAAAGAATCAAGTTACATCATGTACAGGTACAAATTCCCTATAATAAATGTAATCACAATCTATATCTAAAATTTATCAATAAAAGAGTAGCAGAGCCCTGCCCAGCAACCAGGAGGTGAGCCTTTTGGCACACGGTACTCTAGCACCGAATCACCTCCCTGCAGACAGGCAGTCACCTGGTTCCACACTACAAAGACTCAGAGGACGCCAGACCACCAGACCAAGGTACTGAGTCCCGCTGCTCCCAGCTCAGAGGTAGGGGCTTCTGAGCCGTCGTCTCACTGCTCCTGGTCCAGAGGAAGGGGCTTCCCAGTCACCATCCCTCCCGCTGCTCCCAGCCCAGAGGAAAGGGCTTTTGGGGCACCTTCCGTCCAGCCGCTCCTGGCTCAGAGGAAGGGGCTTCCGGGCCACCATCCCTCCCACTGCTCCCTGCCCAGAGGTAGGGGCTTCTGAGCCACCATCCTACTGCTCCTAGTACAGAGGAAGGGGCTTCCCAGCCACCATCCCTCCCGCTGCTCCCAGCCCACAGGAAAGGGCTTTTGGGTCACCATCCCTACCACTGCTCCCGGCCCCTGTCCCACCTCTCCCACCTCAGAGGAGGTAATCCCTGTAGGTGCTAACAGCCTCCCGCCCCAGTTGAAATGAGAAAACAAGTAAATAAGTCTCAAAACCAGACTTTCAGATCACCTACAGCAACCCCAAAGGGAAATGAGATGGAACACTCTAATACTCAACCACCTGGACCCACTGAACTGGCAACAAAAGGGAATCTGGAAAAAATGTAATCAGAAATAATTTCTCAGATGAGAGGAGAAATTGTGCTCTTAGTGCAAGACATGATTAATAAATCTAGAGAGGAGCTCAGGAACATGATGGAATCCCAACATAGGAAACAAATGGAATCCATAAAACAGATGCAAATAGATTTCCAGGGCATGAAAAACTCCATTGAAAGTCTACACAGCAGAATGAGCCAATGTGAGGATAGATTTTCAGATACAGAAGATAAGATTGCAATTAGTGACCAGGAAAAGAAAAATTGCTTCAAAATTTTAAGGGAGCATGAGAAATCAATCCAGCAGCTGCTAGATGATGCAAAGAAGAATAACATAAGACTGATTGGACTCAATGAAGAAACAGGAGAGAGTGCAGATGACATAAAAAATTTCTTCACAGAAAGAATGGCAGAAAACTTCCCAAGCAGGGGAAAAGAACTTGACACACAGATAAGTGAGGCATATAGGACTCCGAATAGGCTTGAGCAAAAAAAATCTACACATAGGCATATAATTGTTAAGATTCCAGAAACACAACAAAAGAACAAAGTTCTCCAAGCAGTCAGAGAAAAGAAACAAATCACATACAAAGGAAAGCCCATCAGAATCACAGCAGACTTCTCAACACAAACCATCAAGGCAAGAAGAGCTTGGAGTGACATATTCCAAGCCCTAAAACAAAATAGCATCCAACCCAGATTGATGTACCCTGCAAAACTATCTTTCAAAATTCATGGAGAAATAAGATACTTTCATGACAAAGAGCACCTTAGGAACTTCATGAATACCAAACCAGCACTCCAAAAAATTTTACACAATATCCTAGGAACAAACATTGAGGATCACAACCCCAGGAAGCAAAGCAGAATGAACCCATCTGGCATGACAAGAAATTAAATGTAAAGAGGGAGAACACAACAAAACGAAAAAGTCATGGCAATGACAAGTCAGTAAGTTTCAGTTATAACCATCAATGTGAATGGTCTCAATTCACCAGTCAAAAGAAATAGACTGGCAGAATGGGTCAAGAAGCAAAATCCAACAATATGCTGCATACAAGAAACACACTTAATTCAAAAGGAAACTCATAGACTGAAAGTTAAAGGGTGGAAAACAATACTCCATGCAACAGGAACCCGAAAAAAAGCAGGAGTAGCTATCCTCTTTGCAGATCAAGTAGATTTCAAACCAACACTGATTAAGAGAGACAAAGAAGGACACTACATCCTTGTAAAGGGAAGAATCCAAGAGGAAGAGATGACAATCTTAAATATCTATGCACCAAACACTAGTGCACCCAACTATATAAAACAAATACTAACAGACATGTAAAGTCATATATGCACTAATACAATTGTAGTGGGGGAACTCAACACCCCACTGTCACAAACAGATAGATCAACTAGACTAAAAATAAGTAATGAAATACTAGAACTCAATCGAACTCTTGAACAAATGAACTTAACAGATGTTTACAGAGTCTTCCACCCCACAAAATCACAATACACATTCTTCTCAGCTGCACATGGGTCATTCTCAAAAACAGACCACATACTCACACACAGAACATGTTTAAATAAGTGCAAAGGAATTGAAGTTATCCCCTGTATATTATCAGACCATAGTGTGATGAAATTGGAGATCCATAGCAAAAGAAACTCAAAAAATTTCATAAACACGTGGAAATTGAACAACACACTTCTGAATAACCAATGGGTCACAGAGGAAATTCAAGAAGAAATCAGACAGTTCCTTCAATTAAACGATAATGACAATACAACATATTGGAATCTATAGGACACAATGAAAGAAGTTTTACGAGGGAAATTCATAGCAGTGAATATACATATTAGGAAAACAGAACGAGCCCAATTAAACAACCTGATGCTGAACCTCAAGCTTCTAGAAAAAGAAGAGTAGGACAACCCCAAAGCTCATACAAGGGAGGAAATTAAAAAGATCAGAGGAGAAATCAATGCAATGGAGACTGAGAGAATGATACAAAAAAATCAATGAAGTCAAGAGTTGGTTCTTTGAAAGTATCAACAAAACTGACAAACCTTTAGCCAACCTTGTCAGAAAAAGGAAAGAAAAGGCCCAAATCCATGCAATTAGGAATGAAATGGGTGAAATTACAACAGACCCAGAAGAAATCCAGAGGATCATCAATACCTACTTCCAGAACCTATACGCCAATAAGATGGACAACACAGAAGAAATGGACAGATTCCTACACACACATGAATTACCAAAGTTGAACGAAGAAGACCAAAAAATTCTGAACAACCCAATATCAACCAATGAAATTGAAAATGGAATTAAAAACTTATCAACTAAGAAAAGCCCGGGCCCTGCTGGCTTCACTGCTGAATTCTACAAGACATTTAGAGAGGAACTGCTGCCACTACTGTTTAAACACTTCAATGAAATTGAAAGGGAAACAATACTCCCAAATTCATTTCTGGAAGCAATCATCACCTTGATCCCCAAAGCAGAGAAAGACCCAACTGAAAAAGAGAACTACAGGCCAATCTCACTAATGAACATAGATGCAAAAATCCTTAATAAGCTAATGGCAAACAGAACGCAGAAGATCATCTCATCAAGAAGATCATACACCCTGATCAAGTGGGATTCATCCCAGGGATGCAGGGATGGTTCAATATACACAAATCAATCAATGTAATACACTATATCAATAGAGTCAAGGACAAAAACCATATGATTCTCTCCATAGATGCAGAATAAGCATTTGACAAAATCCAACATGCATTTATGATAAAAACCCTACAAAAAATTGGAATAGATGGTCTCTACCTCAAACTGATAGAAGCCATCTATGAAAACCCAACAGCCAATACCATACTAAATGGTCAAAAATTGAAATCGTTTACACTAAAATCAGGAACAAGACAAGGATGTCCACTATCACCACTCTTGTTCAATATAGTTCTGGAAATATTAGCCATGGCATTTAGACAAAAGAAAGAAATAAAAGGAATAAAGATAGGTAATGAAGAAGTCAAATTGTCATTATCTGCAGATGACATGATACTCTATATAGAAGACCCCAAGAACTCCACCAGAAGTCTTCTAGACTTAATAACCAAATTCAGTCATGTAGCTGGTTACAAGGTCAACACACAAAAATCAATAGCTTTCCTCTACATCAATGACAGACTCACTGAGAGAGAAATAGGACAAATAATTCCTTTCGAAATAGCATCCAAAAAACTGAAATACCTAGGAATCGTGCTAATGAAAGAAATCAATGACCTCTTCTCTGAAAACTATGGCACTCTGAAAAGAGAGATTGAAGATGATATCAGAAAATGGAAAGACACCCCCTGCTCCTGGGTAGGAAGGAATAATATAGGGAAAATGGCCATACTTCCAAAACTGCTATATAGATTTAATGCAATTCCAATTGAGATCCCAGCAGCATACTTCATAGACCTAGAGAAAACAATCCAAAAATTCATTCAGAACAAGAAGAGACCCAGAATAGCAAAAGCAATTCTAGGTAACAGAGACATGGCAGGGGGTATCACAATCCCCAACCTGCAACTACACTACAAACCTACTGTGATAAAAACAGCTTGGTACTGGCAAAGAAATAGACCTGAGGACCAGTGGAAAAGATTAGAAGATGCAGAAACAACGCCAGACACACTCAGGCATCTCATCTTCGACAAAGGAGCCAAACACCCTCAATGGAGGAAAGATAGCCTCTTTAATAAATGGTGCTGGAAAACTTAAGCTTCAACTTGCCAAAGATTAAAACTAGACCTGTATCTTTCACCATGCACTAAACTAAAATCAAAATGAATTAAAGATCTAAATATTAAAATAGAAACTCTGAACGAGTTGGAACAGAAGTTAGGCAGAAGCCTTGAAGGCATTGGTGTAGGAAAAGATTTTATGAACAAAACCTCAGTTGCCCGTGTACTAGCACAAACTATCAACAAGTGGGATCTCTTCTTATTAAAAGCCTTCTGCACAGCAACAGAAACCACCAGCAGTGTGAAGAGACAACCCACAATGTGGAAAAAAATCTTCACCTGCTCTTCCTCACACAAAGGTCTACTATCTTGAATCTATAAAGAACTTAAAAAGATCAGACCTCCCAAATTTAAAGACCCAATCCCAAAATGGACATCTGAATTGAACAGACATTTCTCACACAAAGAAGTAGAAATAGCAAATAAATACAGGAAAAAATGTTCAACATCACTGGTCATTCAAGAGATGCAAATGAAAACAATGCTGAGATTCCACTTCACTCCAGAAAGAATGGCTGCTATCATGAAATCAACCAATAACAAATGCTGGTGGGTTGTGGGGAAAGAGAAACCCTGCTCCACTGCTGGTGGGAGTGTAGACTGGTGCAACCACTGTGGAAATCAGTATGGAGATACCTCAAAGAACTAGGACTAGAAGTCCCATTTGACTCTGCTATTCCACTGCTGGGGATCTTCCCCAAAGAATTAAAAGAATCATACCACAGTGATATATGTGTGCCCATGTTCACAGCAGCACAGTTTGTAATAGCTAAAACTTGGAAACAGCCCAAATGCCCATCAACTGGAGACTGGATAAAGAAAATGTGGTTTTTTTATAAAATGGAGTACTACTCAGCCACAAAAAATGAGAAATTAGAGACATTTATAGCTAAGTGGATGCACATTGAGGTCATACTCTTAAGTGAAATAAATAGGACACACATGAATAAATACTGAATAGTTTCTCTGGTGTGAGAACCTGAAAGTGTAAATAACGACTAAATATAAAATAGGTAATGTGAAATAGGAAGAAAAGGGGCAAAGGGGAAGGAAGTGGGAGGGCTAGGGGAAAGGATAGAAGGGAATGGGATTAAAATGGAAAAATAGAAACAGAATCTTTGTAAATAGGGAGGAGTGGAGGGTTTGAAAGGAGGGCTGGGCAAGGGTGAAAAATAAGAACCAAGAGAGACTATGTAAAGGTGCAAATTTCCAATGATGAATGTCATCATATTGTATACCTAAAATGTACCAATGATTAGAATGAATAATCGATAATGTAAAATAGGAAGAAAAGGTCCAAGTGGGTAGGGGTAGTGGGATGGGCTGGGGAAAGGAAAGAAGGGAAAGGAAAAATGATGAGAAATGGAAAAACTGGAAATAAAGTCTTTGTAAATAGGGAAGGGTGGAGGATGTGAAGGGAGAGCTAGGAATGGGGAAAAAATAAGAACCAAGATGCATTATGTAAAGGTACAATTCCCAATGAGAAATGTAACTGTGTTGTGTACCTATAATGTACCAATAAAAGAATTTAATAAAATAAAAAAAAGAAAAACCAACAGCCAATATCATACTAAACGGTCAAAAACTGAAATCCTTCACACTAAAATCAGCAACAAGTCAAAGATGTCTTCTATCACCACTCCTGTTCAATATAGTTTTGGAAACATTAGCCACAGCAATTAGACAAGAAAAAGAAAAGGAATAAAGATAGGAAATGAAGAAGTCAAAGTGTCTTTATTTGCAGATGACATGATACTCTATATAGAATGCTCCAAGAACTCCACCAAAAGTCTTCTAGACTTAATAACCAAATTCAGTAAAGTAGCTGGATACAAGGTCAAAACACAAAAATCAATAGCTTTCCTCTACAGGAACAACAGACTCACTGAGAGAGAAATAGGGCAAGCAATTCCTTTCACAATAGCATCCAGAAAACTGAAATACCTAGGAATCACCCTAACAAAAGAAATCAAAGACCACTTCTCTGAAAACTATAGCACTCTGAAAGGAGAGATTTAAGACTATATCAGAAAATTCAAAGACATCCCTTGCTCCTGGGTAGGAAGAATCAACACAGTGAAAATGGTCATACTTCCAAAACTGCTATATAGATTCAGTGCAATCCCAATTGAAATCCCAGCAGCATACTTCACGGACCTTGAGAAAACAATCCAAAAACTGATTTGGAACAAAAAGAGATCTAGAATAGCAAGAGCAATTCTAGGCAACAGAGACTTGGCAGCGGGTATCACAACCTCCAATTTGAAACTATATTACAAAGCTACTGTGACATAAACAGCATGGTACTGGCAAAGAAGCAGACCTGAGGACAAGTGGAACAGATTAGAAGATGCAAAAACATCTCCAGACACACTCAGCCACCTCATCTTTGACAAAGGAGCCAAACACTCTCACTAGAGGAAATATATCCTCTTTAATAAATGGTGCTGGAAAAATTGGGTTTCAACTTGCCAAAGATTAAAACTAGAACTAGATCTCTCACCATACACTAAACTAAAATCAAGATGGGTTAAAAGATCTAAATATTAAAACAGAAATGTTGAACCAGCTGGAGCAGGGGTTAGGTAGAACTCTTGAAGGTACTGGTATAGGAAAAGATGTTATAAACAAAACCTCAGTTGCCCATGAAATAGCACAGTCAAAAAGAGGAATCCCTTCTTATTAAAAAGCTTTTGCACAGCAAGATAAACCACCAAGTGTGAAAAGACAATCCACAATGTTGGAAAAAATTTTCACCTGCTGTTCCTCAGGCAAAGGTCTACTGTCTAGAATTTATAAAGCACTTTAAAAAATCAGACCTCCCAAATTTAAAGACCCAATCTAAAAATGGGCATCTGAAAAGAACAGACATTTCTCAGACAAAGAAGTAGAAATAGCAAATAAACATATGAAACATGTTCAACATCACTGGTCATTGACAAGATGCAAATGAAAACAACTCTGAGATTCCACCTCACAAAAAAAAAAAGGCTGCTATCATGAAATTAACTTGTAACAAATGCTGGCGGGGCTGTGGGGAAAGAGGAACACTGACTGCTCCACTGCTAATGGGAGTGTAAACCTGTCCAACCAGTGTCCATACTGTGGAAATCAGTATGCAGACACCTGAAAGAACTAGGACTGGAAATCCCATTTGACCCAGCTATTCCCCTGCTGGGTATCTTCCCCAAAGAATTAAAAGAACCGTATGACAGAGATATATGTGCACTCATGTTCATAGCACCACAGTTTGTAATAGCTAAAACTTGAAAGCAGCCCAATTGCCCATCAACTGCAGACTAGATAAAGTGTGGTTTTTTATAAAATAGAGTACTACTCAGCCATAAAAAATGAGAAATTAGAGACATTTATAGCTAAATGGATGCATATTGAGGCAATACTCCTAAGTGAAATAAATAGGACACACGTGTAAATACCGAATAGTTTCTCTAGTGTGAGAAACTGAAAGTGCAAATATGGACTGAAAGGTTTAATAGATAATGTGAAATAGGAAGAAAAGTGGTGAAGGGGAAGGGGAAGTAGGAGGGGTAGGGGAAAGGAAAGAAGGGAATGTAAATAATATGAGAAAGAGAAAAAATGTAAACAAAGTCTTTGTAAATAGGGAGGGATGGAGGGGTTGAAGGGAAGGTACCAGAAGGGAGAAAAAATAAGACCCAAGAGAGATTATGTAAATGTGCAAATTTCCAGTGATGAATGTCATTATATTGTATACCTAAAATGTACCAATAAAATTAATTTTTAAAAAAATAAAAATAAAATGTACCAATAAAATTAATTAATACATTTTAAAATGTTTAATTATAATTAGTAACATCACAGCAATATTAAATAACTTGAGCTATAAAGAAATAAAAATTATTAATATAATCTGTTTAGAGAAGCAGTATATTTTCTGAGTAGGAACCTATCAAAAAGTATGACAAAAGCTACCCTCAGAGGAAAATTTGTGGCCTTAAATCTTCTATTAATAAATAAATATAAATGAACAAAGTGTTTTATTCAAAAGCTAAAAACTTAAATTATATATCAAATCTTTGATCTCTCGCATTGGCAAATATGGAAAAGAATTAAAGTACCTATTATTGGAAACTATAAAAGTACTATTTGTGAACATATAATTAGGTACAACTATACTGTATTATAATTTGCCAATGAGCATCAAAATCCCTAGCAATCCACTGTTATAAATTTACTCTAATGTTGTATTTGCTTAGAGATATAGCTTAGTATTTAAACCATAAAGCCTACACCTATAAAGAGTTAAATGCTTAACAGGAGAAAAAAGCTAATGCCAAGAACAAAAGAATAAGGCAACACTGTTCAATGATTCAGGGACCTATTATTATAGTTGTTAATGTACCATGGTTATACTCACATTCCTCATGGAGCCAGGACTACAGAGGGAAAGTTTTTGTTGTTTGTACCCATAAGATTTTTTTTTACATAAAAATCCAACTTTATTGAACACAGAAATAGATGGATTTTCAAATTAATTATTTTTGCTTTATGGTTATTAGTATCTCATCCATGGTAGAACTTACTAACTGCTACTATATGAAGATGCTTGTCTATTCTTAATTCTATATTCATAAAAAATATATTTAAATCTAGAGGGAAACATTTGTGATTGGCTTATTGGTGCATGGTAATCCCTGGTATCTGCACTGCTCAAACTAGTAATAGGGGATCATCCATGCTACAGCAAATTTGAAACCCAGGCACAAATTTGAATTTTATACAAAAATTCAGTTTTACTCTTATTCTTACATTAGTGGGACCTGACATCTGTAACTTACAGGCAAGCAAATACCTTGGTTTTCTACCTCCTACCTGAACAAAAACAAACATAATGTATTGTTTTCTTTAGACAAGACTTGGGGGGTTTTTTGGGTTTTTTGGTTTTTTTCACCAGGGATCAAACTTGGATCCTTGCACTTGTGAGACAAGCAGCAGAACCACTGAGCTAAATCCCCAGCCCCAAGACTTGGTTTTTATATTTCAATGAGAATACCATATAACCCTTCCTTAAATAAAATAACCAGGGTAAAATGAAACCATCTTTGGAGGAAATGTTTAATATGCACATCTTATTTAAATAAATCCTCCAATAAGAAATGGAGAATTCATTGCCTTTACTTTGAAGGCTTTGTAGTTCTCAGTCAAATTTATATGTGCAGCTCGCCAACATTCCCTTATTGGAAATAGCAGTATTTCCATATAATAGTTCTCCAAAAGGACTTAAATGTCTCAAAATTCTGTGTCTCCTTTGGCTGCTTCTCTCTGGATTCCACCCAGGCTTTATTAATGGTTTGCTTCATATCATCATCTCCATTTTCATAAATTTTCTTTAGAACATTCATTAATCCCTCACTAGGATCTGTTTCAGCATCGTAGGATGGCTTGTCCTTTTCTTTGCATTCTTTTTCAACCTGAGTCAAGTATTCCCATCGTGTGTTTTCTGCTTTCTTTCTACATAGATAAGAACTGTATCAGTCTTGATTTTTTTGAACTGCCTTCCACTGAGATGGGTTTTAAGAGATTGTTCACAATCCTAGAGTAACTCTTCCCATTTAGATTCTTTACCAAAAGATCAAATGACCCCTCTGTGAAATGCACCTGCACATTCTCAGCAGGAACTTGATGAACTCCAGTTAAGTTAATATAGATTTTCACAAACTTATCTGACTGATCCATCCATAATCACTGATTTTCACAGTATATCCTGTTGTGACGGGAGCAACCACAGCAGCTGGGTTTTCATTGCCAAGAAATTCTGGTTTCTTTTGTGATTTTTGTTGCACCTTATTCTTTATTTCTGTTTTGATCTTGGATTTTTCAGCTGTCAGGGCATCTCGTACTCTCTTCCTAGTGGCCTTTTCCAACAACATCTTTACCTCTTCTAGATCATTCTGCAACTAGTTATGTTAAAATGAGAAAGGATGATCTTGGTAACAGTGGAATGTTCCTGGAGATAAGTTTCTCATTAAGTTTTGACATGCTGCAGACATCACGCGCCTCTGTAGACATAAGATTTTTAAGACTGACCCCTGTCCCCTGCACGCCCGACCTCAGTCACTCTAATGGTGACAGAAACAAGGGCTAGAACATTGTTCTTTTATGAAAATTCCTTCCTATCTTAAAACCAAGGCTTGTCTTAGCAAAAAAAAGTCTCCCAAAATCACATTAACCTATGGTAGGTTCCACTAAAAGTAGTACCTCACATATCACTGGGCACAAAGAGGCGCATGACATCATCTATCACTGGGCTTCCTTCTTTATCCTCATCCAAGATAACTCCAGCGTCAGCCGTTGACACAGCTCTCCAGTGGAATCTCACAAGACCCCAATTTCTATTTCTTTATGCCTTCCCCTGGAAACCCCATGCCTCCAACAGACAGTCTACTCTTCTTATTTCCAATCCTGCTCTCTAGATACTTCTTATTAAACTCACACTACTGTGAGCATAATGAAGTTATCTTATAGACTGCTTTGTGACAGTGGTCAAAGTGATTACTGGCCTTTAAGGAAAGAATGGAAATATTCTTAGGTGCCTGAAAACCTAAAACATAGAACATGGAGTAATGTCATGCCAGTTACATGCAGTTATAGGAAATCTTTTTTGTTTTTGTTTCTTTTATTTTTTTTTTTTGGAACCAGGGATCCAACTTGGGACCTTCCGTTTGCTAGGCAGGCAGCAGAACAACTGAGCTAAATCCCCAGCCCATGGAAATCACTGAAATCTTCAAGCATTATAACTTCACAGCAGAAACTGAATCAATAGCTCAACAGACAGGTGGATGGGTGGATAGATAGATGAATTCTATAAAAGAAAATAAATTTGATCTCATTATTCATGTTTTTTTCTCAAATTTTCCAGCATGTTTCTATTACCTTCCTAAAGTGGAACTGTGATTAAATACACAAGATAATTTTAGATGAACTTTCAAAATTGTATAAAGTGTGTTCTGGCTTATTTATAGAGTTCTGTTTAAGGATATAAGCAGAGGCCTGAAAGAGTCCATTGCATTAAGAAATACTCATTTATATCTAGTGAAACTCTTTTTTTTTACTTTGGTATTACTTAATTGTGCTTCTCTTTCAGCTCCACCAATGGGCTGTTTAGCTCTCTCAAGCCATCTTCCTTTCATCTGCTGCAAGACCTTGAGTTAACTGAAGTATTGCAAAGGATATTGTAGGCATAAAATTCTAGTCATTCATAATAAGGCATACATTTATTTTGAAAGATCACAAGTTTGAGCCAAACCTGGGCAACTAGTAACTAAAGGAGATCCAGCATCAATATTAAAAAAAAAATTTTAAAGGGCTGGAGATGTAACTCAGTGTGAAAGCCCGGGGTTCAAGCCCCAACACCACCAGAAAAAAAAACAAAACTTATAAACACTTTATGTTTGGGGCCATACACTAAAGGGACCACAAACGGGCTTGTTCTCACCCACTTGTGTGGAGATGTACATTCTGGAGAAAGACTGAAAAACCAGCAGAGCTAATAATGTGAAGGAAGTGATCTACTCACACTGGAGGCAGAAGAAAAAAAAAAAAAGACAAGTCATTGCCAGTTCCCTTCCTAAATCATCTGATAAAGGATTCCAGGTCAGGGCCGGGGATTTAACCCAGTGGTTCCAACGCCTGCCTTGCAAGTGCAAGGTCCCAAGTTCGATTCCCGGTACCCAAAAGAAAAAAAAAAGGGCTGGGGAATTAGCTCAGTGGTTCCACCGCCTGCCTCGCAAGTGCAAGGACCGGAGTTCGATCCCCGGTACCAAAAAGAAAAAAAGATTCCAGGTCAAGGAATTAAAGAGAAAGATCACCATCATAAATCCTTTCTGAAGGAAACAGATTAGAACAAAGGGAAAGAGAAGGAGGAAGGGAAGGGGAAGGAGAAAGGAATGATCCCCTCTTGCCTGCCTTTGACCAGGACTTGGTGCTGTGGGGCTTCCTAGAAGTCACTAAGCAAGTAAGATGCTGTGCAGGGACTTTGGAATTCATGAAAGAACAACTGCACAAGTACTGGTAGTGGGAAAGGCAAGCTGTTGGATAAAGATAACAGCAATGGCTGGGAGCCTTTAGGGACAAACGGGCTTTGTCATCACCCGTGGGGCACAGCCAGGTTGCCCGCTCACTAGACAGCTGCTGTGTCACAAGGCTCTCCCTGCTTCTCTTCAAAGATTGTCATATACCTCCTGTGGTCCAACCAAGCAATTCTGTGAGTTTTACAAGGAAGACATAAGATATATTTCATACTCACAAAGAATTTAAGAGTCTAATTTTCCACAGCGGAAATCTCTTAGACTTTGAATTCTACCTGATGTACCAGAAAAACTTTTTCGACGATTTGTAACTATTTTCTCTAATATTTTGTTTTTTCTCCTGCCTTCCAAGAAATTAAACACTCACCTGATCCAAAGGTTATGTTAACTTGGACCCTGAATCTTCAGATCAACACTTAGGAATTTTGCTCATCTTGCTTTTATAAAAAGTAATAGAAGGAAAACCTCAAATCTCACACAAGGCTTTTACTAGTCCCATCCTCTGTCTTTAAATCACTTATAACTACTGCTTAAGTAAGTATCTGGATGCAGAAGTTTCAAACAATGGGTCTTTTTAATTTCCAGTGTGTGTGTTCTGTGATATGAAACCCTAACATTTAAAAAGTTACCATGTATTATAATACACAACTCAGCTTTTTTATGTTTAAAACATTCCCCACATTCCAGAGTGCTAATTTGAGGCTAAAGGCCTGGAAAATGACTCCGTTAACCCTTTCATTGACTTGAGCCTATTTGATATTTCTGGTGTCTTTAACTGTATTTTCATCACTGCATCAAAATCTTTAAAAACTAAAGTGGGATAAGGAAAGAGTACTAAGAGTCAGGCACGCTGGTGAGCTGTGTTCCCAGAGGACATGGCCCACTGCTGCCTTGTGAGGCCAACCGAGAGGAGCTGGAAAGCAGGGCTTCGGGCTGGGAGCACTGCAGAAGGACACTGCTGGGACTCCTGTGGAACAGCAAACAGGATCCCTGACAGGTGACCACTCTGGCATCATCCAAGCTTCTCCTTCCTGAAGGTTATCACGATGAGAAGAACCTACATAAGTAGCTAATTTGAAGTTACTTGGTTAGATTTACTGACTTTTCTGTCCAGAGCTTAATGATGTTACCTTTCATCCTTTAAACAGCATTTTTAATTTTTAAAGTAGAGGTCATTCAAAGAAAGCATGTGGGGCCTTTTCCACTTTATGAAGCTCAAGTGGAGAGAAAAAGTCAGTAAAGCACTCAAGGGAAATTTGCTTTTAAAAGTCACTGGTTTCCTTTATAAGACTACTCTCTAAGTTAATTCCAACAACTTCTTGCGTGAAAATCATGTTATATTTGGGAGGGGGACAGGATTGCCTTTGTAAGTCTTCTTTTGAGAGAAATTTAAGTGTGCAAACATAATTCCCCCTTTTCCTCTCTCATCCCAAAGTAGATGTTTCCTCATACTACACAGGAAATCACAAAATACTCAAAACAGTTTGCATATCTTCTTGAAATCCACTGTACAAACTCCACGGGTGCTTGCTTGTACATTGTCAACCAAGGGTAAATAATACTTAAATAGTATCCACTTTCTCAGCCAGGAGGGCTATTTCACTACTAGAATCCCCTTCCAATTTGACTTAATTATGTTCTGTAATGCTATTGGCAACATTAAGTGTGCTGTAAAATTGGAATTGTATCTTAGTTCATGTTCATTAGCTCCCCCCGCCCCCCACTTGCTTTCTGAAAAGCTTTAGAAAGATTTCACACTCTTGTGGTTTAAAGAAATACTTCACTGAATACTTTTCACAGAAATACTTTTCTGGAACAATCCTAAAGCTGGGAATGCATTGGGAGCCCCTTACGTAATAATATCAGTGCTCTAACTTTTTTCAAAAGCAGCTCATTAAATCACATTTCTCTTTTATTATTAATGTCCTTTCTTGTTTATTATCCACATATATTTTAGCTAATAGACTGCTTTAACCATCTACAAGCATCAGGTTCCCTGAGATAGACTTCTTAAAAAATATAAATTTAAAACACCGGTAATGTATAAATCATATCACTGGAAAAAAATATCATAGATTGATAGTGCTGAGGTGGGTTTTCTATGGCAAAGACAGTTTAGAAGGCCCAAAGGAGCATGGAGGTTTATTCATAAATCCAAGTGGAAGTAATTGAAACAATTTAGTGGCAGTTTTAAAACAATAGCTTCTCTTGGAAGTACTGCAATTGTCTTTCATGGTAGATTCATTAGCCAGCACTACATTTTAATCACTCTTCTTCAGGGACCAGCTTTAGCCAATTAAAAATGATTTATGATTCTGGGTCTATATGGTAGTTGTTTTGGAAAGAGTTCATGTGTATGAACATTTCCATCTGACTTTGGACTGAAAATTTTCAAAATCTCCATACTCTGGTTGACAATGAGAGGTGAAAAAAATTTAAGAGCCTGATATAATCAACATAAACGTTCTGCTGAATCCTTAAACCGGAGTACATTCCTTGCTGTTAAATCTTTGGAAACACACTGCCACTCACTCCACACATTTGGGCTTCCCTGTGGGTCTGAGCTGCCCATAAGTCTCTTGTTTGTTTGATATCAAGAGTAGTGACAGACCAGCTTGAAATCTGAATTAATTGTGAGTTTTTCAGTTGATGCTTGAGTGTGGATGGATTACAATATGTTGTATATATCCTGAGTCTTAAATCTGCCCTTTAAAATGAAATAGAGAAGGAACAAATAAATTTTTTAAACTAAAAAATGTTTTGAACCAAAAATATTTTGCTCTAAAAAAAAATGAACTAGGGCCAGGGATTTAGCTCAGTGGTTTCGCCGCCTGCTGCACAAGCGCAAGGACCCGAGTTTGAACTCCGGTAACAAAAAAAAAAAGGGGAAAAAGAAAAAGAACTAAATGAATGAATGAGCTCAAAAGAATTCAGTAAAGTAACCCTTAGACTTAAGGCACCTTTTTTAAAATGAAAAAATATTGTTGTCTGAAATACTTAAATTCCCCTTTCTCATAACTCTTCATTTTCAGCCATTTGTCCTTTACTGAATTCTTCCTTTATCTCCACCTCTTCTCTGTTTCCACTGGCTAGGGCCGTATTCATCAAGTCCAGCTTGGAGCTCTGCAGTGGCCAGGGAAGCAGTCATCATCATATCACTTGTACCTTCCCCTCTACCCTGCACTTGAGAGCTACAGATCCCTTCTGGAACCTGTCGCACAGTTCCAGCATCCCCCCCCCCTCCTTGTATATCGTGTGGGAGGCCCACAGATATGTCTCTGGGCCACAAGCAGCGACAGCAGCTAAGTAGGTCAGGGCCATGTCACTGTCACTCCAACCAGGGCGGGTTCCTTTTGATCGGTTAACACGTTGACACTTCCCATTGAGAATATTGACACTTTTACTTTTATCTAGCTAATATACTGGCAAAAACAAACTCATTTAAAAAATATTACACAACCTTGAAAATATCTAAAACCAATAACCTACATACAAAATAGAGACAGAAAGCATACTGTTCAAGGCCTCCGTGGGCTAATCTTACTCTACCAATAGAGGCAGCCTCGCCGTGACAGTAGGGTGCAGCTCTAGGTCTGATTGCTCGGCCACAATCCAAGGCCCACTTGTGCTAGCATTGTGAACTTTATTTAAACTGCTACTTCTCAGAGCTGCCAAACACTTCATATGGAAAACAGGGCTGCTGATACATACCTAGATGATAAGGCTGCTGCAAGAAGTAAACAAAATTTTATGTACATGAAGGACTTAAAACAAAATCAAGGCTCAGTGATGGCCATCGTGATTTCCTTCAAGCCTTTGATTCTGTTCATCCCTAATGTGAACTCTGCTGCCAGTGAACAGCCTTGTCATTATTTCTCCAATACCCCTTAGGTTTCATTTATACTTCTTTTCCTAGGTGTGTATCTCCAAACTAGAAATACTCGCATTTTTGAAAGGTGCTGCTTTACAAGCAAGAGTGAAAGGGAAATAAGGGAGGATATTCAGGAAATACCCTTTAAAGCGTCTTATAAGTATAGTCTTATCTTTGAATTTCCTGTTTCACTGTTCACTGAAGTGTCGTATTGAGAAATTAGTGCTTTGCTGCAATGGTGAGGTGGGCTAAAGAAACAAATATAAAACTGGGAGATACTCGTATTTTTATCAGCAGAAACCCAGTTCCTTAAGAATCCCTAGGCACATGTGAAGAGACACCACCCCAAAGCTAAGTGCTTACCAAAGTCATTCTGATCTGGAAAATAATTTAGATTTTAAGAGTGAGTGCTGGTTATTGGTTTGATGAAACATTAAAGATCCCCTGGCCTCTTCCAAAGAATAAGAGATGAATTTCACTTCTGAGCCAACTTCTTCCCCTATGTGTTGATTTTCTTCATAATGTGTTTTAATATTTTGATATGCTTCCCAGGGCACTTTGAGAAGGATGGTATCTTATAAACATAAAATAATATATGTTAACAATGATATTCTGCTTATAACTACCCATTTAGTTTTCCTTACCCTTTGTAAGAGCATTCTGAATCGTGATCCTGAATTGTGATCCTTAAGAGAAGTGTAATGAACCACAGGCACGTAGGGTTACAGTAGGTGCATTTGGGAGTGGGAGAATTGTGACCTCCCTAACTACTACACTTAAATTATTTCTGTTTCAACGTGTTAATCAGTTTTACAAAACTTCAATCTCCCATTCCACACTAGCTCCTTTATTCAGATTTTAACTTTTGTACAATTTGTGGATAATCAATTATAGTTCTAAAGTTAATATTTTTTCCAGTTTTCCATTCTTTAGTAATCATGGACATACCCTATTAATGGGTCTGTCAATTCCAAAAGCTAGTACTTAAAGGGAAGGGAGAGATTGTTGCTCTGGCTCTGACAGCTGTAACAAGAGCACCATGGATTTCCTACAAATATACATCTGGCTTCTTGCCCTTGTTGTCCAGGACAAATCAATTCCAGGAAAATATGCATCGTCTTGGAATCTTGGGCTGTGTATAGAACTGGGTTGGCTTTTACTCAGCCCTTTCTATACTCAGATGAAATGTCAGGATAGGACATAATGCTCTATTTGTCCTTAGATCTTTCTTAGTGCTCCGTACAATGAAAAGATGAAAAGGGGATTATAAATCAGCTGCTACTTAGTACCAAGCATTGTGTGATCGTCTGGGGATTTAAAAGTACAAGAGCCCTTGCCCTCGAGGAAGTCACTGTTTGCTAAAGGAAACACACTCATAGACAAATGGATAAATTCACCAGGCTTGGTTACTAACTGAGCAGAACAAACTAAAGAAGACATTTACTAAATAGCCAGACATCTTATCTGAAGGAACTAGAGCATCCCCCAAACCCATGGGAAGCGCGCCCAGACACACTATACTTGGTTGCATGAATCAAGAAAAAAACCCAACATTCATAATTCTGATAAACTGAGGCAGAAAACATTCATGATTCAGGTAAACTGAGCCAGTCTTACAGACAAGCCCATCCATTTACAAGTAAACAGTCTATGATGCCCCATCCTAAAAAAAATCGAGTGAAGCAATGATGAGAAATATTCCTTGTCACTATGAAGGTATGTATAAAAAGAAAGGACTCTGACTCTGGTTAGTGAACTGTAGTGTGCATGCTGCCAACAAGGAAGACATACCACAGCGGGGGATGAGAGACTGCAACTGAGACCTTGCAGCATGCCTTAAACATCCCATATACTACAAAAATGCAAAATAAGAATCAGCCCTTGTTCCAGTTAGTTAGGATCTCTTCATACATGAAGTTAAAGTTGAGAATACTTTAAACTTCAGCTGAATTATTTAAATAGTCACATGATGATAATAACAGCATACTTATGGATGAGCATTATTAATTGTTGACAGATATTCCCAAGAGGAAAGAAAACTGCCCTGGAGGGTCACAAACATACTCACAGTTCTTACTGCTCACTTTGTGCAGGCTCTATAGATTTGCCTAAAGATGTGTAGAATTTCATGTAGCTTGACAGTTCCCAGAGGGTTCTCGTGTATATTGTTGATTCCACTCTGTATGTGATATAACATTCACTTACAATTTTCTTCCTGAACATCTTTAGAGGCTTGGAAAGACTATAAATATTTATTCTTTAAAGACAAAAACTACCCACTTTTGTTCAAAAGACCTCTCTTTGAGAAAGTCTCAAACATCTGTTCAGGAAATCTTTTAGCCAATTTGTAACCTAACACAAACTATAAAACACAAATACAAACACATAGAGAATGGTATCATCTGTAAAGGAATAGGATGTGTAGAAGATATTGGAAGCCAGAAACTGTATGTCTTGTATCAATTAGATGTTTGGTACCAAAAAACATAGCTTAATCAGTTGGACACTTTTATTTGTTTTTTCCAAACTAAAAGTTTAAAGATAGGATGGTTCCAGAGTGGATTAACTCATCAGTTTAACAACATTCTCTATCACTTCTCAGCCTTTTGGCTAAGATCAAGTGTAGTTTAACAACATTCTCAAGAACCTAAGATTTCTCAGCCTTTTTGGACTGATTTCTCCTAATGGGCTATCTTTTTCCCTCAGTCTTAGGTCCTCACGGTTACAAGCTGGCTGCAGCTGCTCCTACTTGTGCTTCTACCCATCAATGTTCAGAAAAGGAGGAAAGAATTAATCTCCTTCCTACTTTACTTCAGAACAAAATACACATTTCCAGAAGTCATTAGATAGAATTATTTTTTTCAATTACTTAAATTCTTTTATTGGTACATTTTAGGTATACAACACATTTACGTTTTTCATTGGGAACTTGTACCTTGACATGATGCATCTTGGTTCTTATTTTCCCCATTCCTAGCCCTCCCTTCACCCCTTCCACCCTTCTCTATTTACAAAGATTTTATTTCCATTTTTTCCATTTCTCAGCATTTTTACTTTCCCTTCTTTCCTTTTCCCTGCCCCTCCCACTACCCCTACCCCTTTGGACCTCTTCTTCCTATTTTGCATTATTGATTATTCATTCTAATCATTGGTACATTTTACGTATACAATACAATGACATTCATCATTGGAAATTTGCACCTTTACATAATCTCTCTTGGTTCTGATTTTTCACCCTTGCCCAGCCCTCCCTTCAACCCCTCCATCCCTCCCTATTTACAAAGATTTTGTTTCTATTTTTCCATTTTCTCATATTAATTCCATTCCCTTCTTTCCTTTCCCCTGCCCCTCCCACTTCCCCTTCCCCTTTGCCCCTTTTCTTCCTATTTCACATTATCTATTACACGTTTTAGTCCTTATTCACACTTTCAGTTTCTCACAGCAGAGAAACTTTTCAGTATTTATACATGTGTGTCCTATTTATTTCACTTAAGAGTGTGGCCTCAATGTGCATCCATTTAGCTATAAATGTCTCTAGTTTCTCATTTTTATGACTGAGTAGTACTCCATTTTATAGAAAATCCACATTTTCTTTATCCAGTCTCCAGTTGATGGGCATTTGGACTGCTTTCAAGTTTTAGCTATTACAAATTGTGCTGCTATGAACATGCGTGCACATATACCACTGTGGAATGATTCTTTTAATTCTTTGAGGAAGATACCGAGCAGGGAAATAGCTGGGTCAAATGGGACTTCCAGTCCTAGTTCTTTGAGGTATCTCCATACTGATTTCCACAGTCGTTGCATCAGTCTACATTCCCAGCAGCAGTGGAGCAGGGTTCCTCTTTCCCCACAGCCCTGCCAGCATTTGTTATTGGTTGATTTCATGATAGCAGCCATCCCTTCTGGAGTGAGGTGGAACCACAGTGTTGTTTTCATTTGCATCTCTCAAATGACCAGTGATGTTGAACAATTTTTCATATGTTTATTTGCTATTTCTACTTCTTTGTCTGAGAAAAAGACCCATTTTTGGACTGGGTCCTTAAATTTGGGAGGTCTAATTTTTTTTAAGTTCTTCATAGATTCAAGATAGTAGACCTTTGTCTGAGGAAAAGCAGGTGAAGTTTTTTTCCCACATTGTGGGTTGTTTCTTCACACTGTTGGTGGTTTATTTTGCTGTGCAGAAGCTTTTTAATAAGAAGAGATCCCACTTGTTGATTGTTTGTTCTAGTTCACGGGCAACTGAGGTTTTGTTCATAAAGTCTTTTCCTACCTTATCACCACTCTTGTTCAATATAGTTTTGGAAACATTAGCCATGGCAATTAGACAAGAGAAAGAAATAAAAGGAATAAAGATAGGTAATGAAGAAGTCAAATTGTCATTATTTGCAGATGACATGATACTCTATATAGAAGACCCCAAGAACTCCACCAAAAGTCTTCTAGACTTAATAACCAAATTCAGTCAAGTAGCTGGTTACAAGGTCAACACACAAAAATCAATAGCTTTCCTCTACACCAATGACAGATTCACTGAGAGAGAAATAGGGCAAATAATTCCTTTCACAGTAGCATCCAAAAAACCGAAATACCTAGAAATCATCCTAATGAAAGAAATCAAAGACCTCTTGTCTGAAAACTATGGCACTCTGAAAAGAGAGATTGAAGATGATATCAGAAAATGGACAGATATCCCCTGCTCCTGGGTAGGAAGGATTAATATAGTGAAAATGGCCATACTTCCAAAACTGCTATATAGATTTAATGCAATTCCAATTGAGATCCCAGCAGTATGCTTCATAGACCTCGAGAAAACAATCCAAAAATTCATTTGGAGCAAGAAGAGACCCAGAATAGCAAAAGCAATTCTAGGTAACAGAGACATGGCAGGGGTATCACAATCCCCAACCTGCAACTCTACTACAAAGCTACTGTGATAAAAACAGCATGGTACTGGCAAAGAAACAGACTTGAGGACCAGTGGAGCAGATTAGAAGATGCAGAAACAACGCCAGACACACTCAGCCATCTCATCTTTGATAAAGGAGCCAAACACCCTCACTGGAGGAAAGATAGCCTCTTTAATAAATGGTGCTGGAAAAATTGGGCTTCAACTTGCCAAAGATTAAAACTAGACCTATATCTCTCACCATGCACTAAACTAAAATCAAAATGGATTAAAGTTCTAAATATTAAAATAGAAACTCTGAACCAGTTGGAACAGAGGTTAGGTAGAACTCTTGAAGACATCGGTGTAGGAAAAGATTTTATGAACAAAACCTCAGTTGCCCGTGAAATAGCACAAACAATCAACAAATGGGATCTCTTCTTATTAAAAAGCTTCTGCACAGCAACAGAAACCAGCAGCAGTGTGAAGAGACAACCCACAATGTGGGAAAAAATCTTCACCTGCTCTTCTTCAGACAAAGGTCTACTATCTTGAATCTATGAAGAACTTAAAAAGATCAGACCTCCTAAATTTAAAGACCCAATCCCAAAATGGGCATCTGAAATGAACAGGCATTTCTCAGACAAAGAAGTAGAAATAGCAAATAAATACAGGAAAAAATGTTCAACATCACTGATCATTCGAGAGATGCAAATGAAAACAACACTGAGATTCCACTTCACTCCAGAAAGAATGGCTGCTATCATGAAATCCACCAATAATAAATGCTGGCGGGGCTGTGGGGAAAGAGGAACCCTGTTCCACTGCTGGTCGGACTGTAGACTGGTGCAAGCACTGTGGAAATCAGTATGGAGATACCTCAAAGAACTAGGACTGGAAGTCTCATTTGACCCAGCTATTCCACTGCTGGGGATCTTCCCCAAAGAATTAAAAGAATCATACCACAGTGATATATGTGCGCCCATGTTCATAGCAGCACAGTTTGTAATAGCTAAAACTTGGAAACAGCCTAAATGCCCATCAACAGGAGAGTGGATAAAGAAAATGTGGTTTTTTTATAAAATGGAGTAGTACTCAGCCATGAAAAATGAGAAATTAGAGACATTTATAGCTAAGTGGATGCACATTGAGGCAATACTCTTAAGTGAAATAAATAGGACACACATGTGTAAATACCAAATAGTTTCTCTGGTGTGAGAAACTGACAGTGTAGATAAGGACTAAATGTAAAATAGATAATGTGAAATAGGAAGAAAAGGGGCAAAGGGGAAGGAAGTGGGAGGGCTAGGGGAAAGGATAGAAGGGAATGGGATTAATATGAGAAAATGGAAAAATAGGAACAAAATCTTTGTAAATAGGGAGGACTGGAGGGGTTGAAGGGAGGGCTGGGAAAGGGTAAAAATAAGAACCAAGAGAGACTATGTAAAGGTGTAAATTTCCAATGATGTATGTCATTATATTGTATACCTAAAATGTACCAATGATTAAATGAATAATCAATAATGTAAAATAGGAAGAAAAGGTCCAAAGGGGTAGGGGTAGTGGGAGGGGCAGGGGAAAGAAAAAAAGGGAAAGGAAAAATGATGAGAAATGGAAAAAATGGAAATAAAGTCTTTGTAAATAGGGAAAGGTGGAAGGGGTGAAGGGAGGGCTAGAAATGGGGAAAAAAGAAGAACCAAGATGCATTATGTAAAGGTACAATTCCCAATGAGAAATGTAATTGTGTTGTATACCTAAAATGCACCAATAAAAGAATTTAATACAAAAAAAAGAAGTCAAATTGTCATTATTTGCAGATGACATGATACTCTATATAGAAGACCCCAAGCCCTCCACCAAAAGTCTTCTAGACTTAATAACCAAATTCAGTAAAGTAGCTGGTTACAAGATCAACACCAAAAAAAATAGCTTTCCTCTATACAAATAACAGACTCACTCAGAGAGAAATAGGACAAATAATTCCTTTCACAATAGCATCAAAAATCTGAAATACATAGGAATCAACCTAACGAAGGAAATCAAAGACCTCTTCTCTGAAAACTATAGCACTCTGAAAAGAGATTGAAGATGATATCAGAAAATGGACAGACACTGCCTGCTCCTGGGTAGGAAGGATTAATATAATGAAAATGGTCATACTTCCAAAACTGCTATATAGATTCAATGCAATTCCAATTGAAATCCCAGCAGCATACTTCACAGACCTTGAGAAAACAATCCAAAAACTCATTTGGAATAAGAAGAGACCCAGAATAGCAAAAGCAATTCTAGGTAATAGAGACATGGCAGGGGATATCACAATCCCCAACCTACAACTATACTACAAAGCTACAGTGATAAAAGCAGCATGGAACTGGCAAAGAAACAGACCTGAGGACAAGTGGAACAGATTAGAACATGCAGAAACAACTCCAGACACACTCAGCCATCTCATCTTCGATAAAGGAGCCAAATACCCTCACTGGAGGAAAGATAGCCTCTTTAATAAATAGTGCTGGAAAAATTGGGTTTCAACTCGCCAAAGATTAAAACTAGACCTGTGTCTCTCACCATGCACTAATCTAAAATTGTAATGGATTAAAGATCTAAATATAAAAACAGAAATGCTGAACCGGCTGGAACAGAGGTTAGGTAGAACTCTTTAAGACACTGGTGTAGGTAGAATTATTTTTATGTCTTATGGAACAAGAATTATGTCCCAAGGCCATTCCCAAACCAGTTAGTACAAACATGTTGGAATTACAAGATTAAGTTTGGACTAATTACTATTTAACTTACCAGGACTGGAGAATGCTCGGAGTTCTTAGCTGACCAGCACCTGGACAAAATTAGCATGATGTGGAAACAGCTGTTGGATAAACAACCAAGTGTCTATCACACCAGAGAATTCAGGTGCTCCAACTTTGTTTTTCACCCAGCCTTCCTGATGACCACTTTACCAGGCAGTAAAGGGGGCACTAGTAGTAAACAGTAGTTACCACTCTATGGTCATTGAGCCCAGGTTCAAATCCCAACTCTGTCATTTTAGCAAATTATTAACCTTTCTGAGCCTAAACTTCCAAATGTGCACACTGTCAGGAAAAACAAATAGTATCTAAACCATAGTGAAGCTGTGGTTAAATTAAATAATGAGTGTACAATATTTAGCTGACTAGGACCTGGTATCAATAAAGGTTAACGAATGTTATTAAAATAATCTCCAGAAACTAACCCTTAATCCCTAAAAGATTTAAGAATCCTCGTTTTCACACTGCATAGAACAAAACAAAGCAAAACCTCAAAAGTGTAAGGCCACCAAAAAAAAGCCTGAGGTAGGTAAGGTAAGATAATATACTTTAATTGTATCAATAAAAGTACATCAGTGCCTAAACAAGCACTTGACTTTTAAAATCATGTCTGACCTTTGAGCATGTAACCATTTCATCTACTGCAAGAGACAAAAAGAAAAGCATATTTGGCAAGGATACAACAACGTGGATGCATTCAAGAATAAGTTATATTTTTGGAAAATATAGAAGGGCAATATTGTATATTTCAAAATCAAATGTGTTGGGTTTTAAATGGATCTTTCTCGCCATATTCATTGTCTAACTGTGATCCTTTATTCATTTGGTGAGTACATTCCATTAAAATGTCTAAAATCAAAATCTTTGTGTATTACTGGACAAGAGGAAGGGAGAGGGGGAGGGGATGTAAGGGAGAGTCATGGGGGAAAGGATATGATCAAAATATGTTATATGCATGTATGAAAATACCACAGTGAAACCTAATATTTTGTAAAATTAACAGGCACTCATAAAAATCTATTTTAAAAATTCCTCATGTCTCCCTTTTCGTTCTTTCTCCCAAACATATTTGCCAAGAGACTTAAACATGTGAACAGGAATTTGTAAGCCCAGCTTTGAAATTAGTAACACCTTAAGTAAGATACCAGATACTCAAACACAATGCTTTCAAATTTTATCTTTGTTAATTCTCAAAACTAAGGGTTCCCTAAGATATACTTGGAAGGCTTTATACCATCATCTTCACAATCTTTGCCATATACTAGATGCCATTTTTTATTATAAAGAGCATTTCATTTGCTTGGCTAAGTGGTTTTGTTCTAATTTTAAGTGGATTTGGCACCCTAGCAAAGAGCTAAAAATGGTCTGCCAATCAAAACAAAAAGATGAACAGGTCTGATATGCACTACCCACGAGTTACTCTTCTATAGGACCAGCATGCTGTCACCTCTCCGATGTGTGACCAATATAAACAAGAATTTTAATGACATTTGTAAATCTGATTTGTATCCTCATTTGAATGTCTGCTGAGAAACAGTCCAATGCTGAACTGTTAGAACTTCAATATGTTTCTGGTTTGAATATGACAAATGAAATAGCAAATCTCCCCTCACTTTTTTATAAATCCCTGAAGCAATCTATGAAGATTGAAAAAATTATTTTGGAGTTTTTCATAAGCTCCTTATGAAACTTATTCTATAAGTTTTCTTAGTACTTAATGGAGCTCTTAAGCCAGATGGATAGGAAGAAAATCTAGAAAGAAAACACACAAACTCTGTGACAAAAGTACATATTTCTGAATCATGCAGTACAACATCCAGGGTTTCTTCTAACTTGTGAATTTGTCATATGGGAATAATAAGGAAAAAATTCCAAATACAATCTTTATGGACTCTTTGTCTCCAGCAGCCTAAAACGTTAGTCCATCCTTACAAAAAGAAAAATTCTGAGGACAACTAATATAACATCATAAAGTTAATATATAAGGAAACTTAGTCATTAATCAAACACGGAAGAAGACAAATACTATTTTGTATATAGAGTAGACAGTTGAGAAACTTTAGTCACTCTATGTAGAGGTAGTATTCATCTAACACACAAACAAAATTGGGTAAAATAAAATCAATACTACTTAGAGCAAGATTTTAAAATGACACCATCTAGGCCTGTTCTTGTTTAAGAAGGTCAAAAGAAAAGATCTATAATAATTCTTTGGTTTTTCTTTAAAAGGCTTTTTTCCTACTTCTTTGTTCTGCAAGGAGAAAAACAATAATTAGCAAACCACAGATGAGAGTGAGTTCTCTCATTTAACACAACAAAAGATACCACCCAAGACCACAATTGCAGGCATCTCCACTTAACATGCCCATTTCTCCCTTGCTTTTTTGAAAACTCCAAACCTCAAGGAAAATGAAGTTGTCACTTGAAGTGCCTCAGGAAACAAACTAAATGAGACCCACTGAAAGAGTCTGGAGGATATTATCAAGTTATCCCATTCAAAGAGACATTAGTACGGAACATCAATTCTGTGCAATTTTCTTGGCTATGCTGTGGGGAAAGAAAAGTGTATGAGTAATCCTTTACTCCTAGGGGACTTTACAAGCAATATGGGAAATAATAGCAGTATATAAAAATAAATCATATACACAAATAATAAAAATTTTGCAAAGTTTGTATAAAGTTTATTATGTCTTTTTAACGAAATTTATTTTGTCTCCCTTTGGTTTTAACTCTCCACTCTCTCAATCATTGATAGCGGAAATGAAAGCCTTTCAGCACTAACAAGGAGCCTGGAATAAATACAAAGAATTTTCCTTTCAATATCAGATTCCCCACAGAATTTCAGCTCCATGGGGAGGGGTAGCACAAACATCTACAATATTCATGTCATTTTCCTTAAAACCTAACAAAATGCCCCAAGGCTAGCAAGTGGTCAATGAAAATTAAGTTGTTGTTCTGGTCAGATAATTCTGTGGAGATATCTGGGAAAATCAAAAAAGTTGAGTGAAGGCCGCTCATATTCATGGCTCTAACCCACTTTGTGGGGAAGGGAAAGGAAAAACAGAGCTCCAAAGAACTGAAGGTAGTAGATAGATAATCTCATAAATGGATCTGGAGATACAATGAAACCAAGGAAGCATAAAGAGGTAAAATTGGAAGACAGCACTAAGTAGGTTACCTGAAGAAAGTGGAGAGCAAGAGTGAGGTTATGGGTAAAACAGGAAAGCATGTACATGCCAAGAGCGCTGCTATGGCCAGACGTAACTCACCTCCACCTGCAAACAAGGCAGGCCCCAGTGGGAGGAGAACAGGTGTCAAGAAGGCACAATGGAGCAAGGCCTGGCTGAGAAGAGGACTATCTTCCTTCCCGCCCATTCGCCAGAGAATATTCAAGCAGAATCTTCTGCAGACCCTAGCCACTCTCCCTGTTCCAATCACAGTCATCCCTTTTGACCTCCCCCTGCATTTCCCTTATCTCTACACTATAAATAAACATGCTGTCTTTGGCAGCCAGCCCTTTTATCCCATCAGGAGAAGAAGTTTCCATCTGGCCCCAGCTCTATCAGCTTTATCGTTGTCTTTGTCTGTCTTTCTTAATCTCCCACCTTCATTTCTCACCCTTCAGCAATGCAGGCCATGGCATGTGTAGGAAATATTACAGGCCAGTTAAGGGAGACATGGGGAAATGTCTGAGACAGGTTGCTGCTGTCTAGGTGAGAGATGCGTGCATCATTAAATAGCTGAAGACCAAATAGGTACTGATAATCATTTTATAACTTATCCCATATCAGATCTAAAAGCATTCTCTAAGAGTCAAGTGGCTTCAAACACATCACCTGAAAAATATTATGAGAAATTCAGGAATGAAATGACTATTTCAAAATAAATATATCAAGATCAATAGCATTCATTGGAATAAACAATACAAAATATTTCTATTAAACTGTCTTAATCAGCTTTCCATCACTGTGACAAAATACCTGATACACACAACTTAAATGAAGAGAGTTTTCATTTGCCTCATGGTTTCAAAGGATTCAACCCATGATAAAATGACTCCAAGACAGGAATATCATGGCAGAAGGGAGTGGTGGAAAAAAGCTACCCACCTCATGGAACCCAGGAAGCAGAGGGAAAGTCAAGAGTCAGAGAGGAAGGCACCAGGAAACGGATACAGTCCTTACAGTCACATCCCCATGATCCACTCCCTTCAATGAGGAAATTAGATAGATAGATAGATAGATAGATAGATAGATAGATAGATAGATGCAAATATTAACAGAGCGGAAGAGACAAGTAGGGGACTTTAATACCCCAGTATCACCTGAGTATCCCTCTAGACAGAAAAGTCAACATAGAACTGTGGACTTGACCAAGGCACTCTACCAACATGTACAGGACATTTCATCCAACAGCAATAAAATACATGTATTTCTCCAGGGCACATGGACTATTCTCCAGGACAGATCATATATTTTTTACATGACACAAAATTAGGAAGATTTAAAATCATATAAAGTATCTTTTCTGATCCCAATGGCATGAAACTAGAAATCAATAACAGTAAGAATTTCAAAAAATTCACAAATACATGTAAGTTGAACACCACATACCTGAACAACCAAAAGTGAAATAGCTTGAAATAAAATGAAATTAGAGCATACCAAAACATATAGAATACAGCAAAAGCAGTTCCAAGAGAGATGTTTATAGCAATAAAACATACATTAAACAGAAAGATGACACAAAAACAACTTAACTTAGTACTTTAATGAATAAGAAAAGAAAAACTAAGCCCAAAGTTAGCAGAAGAAAGGAAACAAGAGGAAAAATAAATAAAACACAGAAAAACAAAGATTAATGACACTGGGAGTTGATTTTTGAAAAGATAACCAAAACTGACAAACCTAGAGAAAAAAAAGACAGGAGATTCTAATAAGTAAATTATGAAATTTAAAATGAGACATTACAAGATTTCCACAAAAATATAAAACATCATTACAGAATATACAAGTAATAGCCATAAATTGTATAACATAGAAGAAATGAATAAATTTCTAGACACATACAACTTAGCAAGACTGAATCATGAAAAATAGAAAATATGAGATCAATAACAAAGAGATCTAATCAGCAAAAAATTGTCTCAAGTCAAAGAAAAGTCTGAAAAGATGATTTCATGAATGAATACTGGAAAACACTTTAAAAAAGAATGAATACCAATTCTTCTCAGACTCTTCCAAAAAATCAAAAGGATGGAAATACTTCCAAATTCATTTTATGAGTTCACATAAACCCAATACTGAAGCAAGAAAATGACTACAAGAAAACTACAGGCCAATATCCCTGATGAACATAGATCCAAAAGTCCTCAACAAAATACTGTAACCATATTTAATAACATTTTGAATAAATTATGCACAAAATCAAGTGAAATTTGCAGGGATCATTCAACATATGAAAAACAATAAAGGTGATGATCATATTAGTAGAATAAAGGACTAAAACCATATGATCATCTCATTAACTCTAGGAAAAATATCTAACAAACTTAAATATCCTTTGTGATAAAAACTCTCAACAAATAGAAGAAAGGTATCTCAAGATAATAAAGGACAGATGGCATGCCCACAGCTAACACTGTACTCAACAGTGAAAAGCTGAATTCTTTTCCTCTAAGATCAAGAACAAGACAAGAATTGCCACTCCATTCCCACGTCTGTTAAAGACAGTACTAGAAGTCCTTGACAGAGCAATTAAGAGGGAGAGAAATGCATCCAAATAGGAAAGGAAGAAGTGAAATTATCACTGTTTGCAGACAACATAATCTTCCTATATAGAAAAATCCTAAAAATTCAACTCCTAAAAATCTCAGAAAGATTCAAGCAAGAAAACTGTTAGAAATAGCAAATAACGTGTAGACATAAAGTTCCAAGATACAAATTGAACACAAAAAATAGCATTTCCAGACGCTAAGAGTGTACCATCTGAAAAACGTCAAGAAAACAATCCCAGGTATAAGAGCATCACAAAGAATAAAATACTTAGCATAAAATAACTAAGGAGGTGAAAGACACTTCCAGACTGACTTTTTTGGAGTGGTTAAGGTAAAAGAAAAAGACAATAGAGCCCTGACCTAATAATCTTGGGTAAAAACCTTAATAATAACAACTAACATTTGTCATATTTTGCAGTTTTGTCATATTTTCTATGTATTATCTTATTGGGTTTGTTGTTGTTGTTGTTGTTGTTTTTGATAGCGGGGATCAAACTTGGGACCTTGTACTTGCGAGGCAGGCGCCAGAACCACTGAGCTAAATCCCCAGCCCATATGTATTATCTTATTTGAGCTCAATTATAGCTGTTTAATACCTTTCAAAAACACTAAGTCTCAGAGAGGTGACTCACCCAAGGTCACACAGCTAGAAAGTAATGAAGGGACTTGCACCCAGATCCAACTTATTGTCACATCCTATTTTTGGATTCCATATGCTGTTTCCTAGCACCCTCTCTTCCAGTCCAGAAATAAAGAGGAAGAGGAAACAAGAAGCCTGTCTCATCTGAGCCTCCTGACTGGACTTTCACAGAGAGGACATTTCCCATTTTCCCATAGGTCGCCATTACCATGCAGGGACTTTACAGTGCAAGCGGGCTCCTTGTCCTGAATCTCTCATCCCCATGCACAAGCAACGCTGCTTTCTGGAAGTTTTCTATGAAAGTATTTATAATGTTGTACTCCAAATTTAAACAATTTTCATCTCCTATTGTCATCATTTGCTCTTAGGTTCAATGGAAGAATAAAAATTTTCAATTGTGGCCATACAGTTTTTTGTTTTTCTGATTTCTTGTTTTGTGGTGATAGGAATTAAGCTTCAAGGCTTCATATGTGCTATACAGGCTACCACTGAGCTACATCTCCATCCCTTTTTCGTTTTTATTTTGAGATACAGTCTGGGCTCGAATGGTGGTACTCTGCCTCAGCCTCCTAAGTATCTGGTTATTACAGGTGTGCACCACTAAGCCCAGACCATGTAGTTCTTTTGAAAAATAAGACGTCAATACTACCGGCAATACATGGGTGGGTGGATGGATGGATGAAGAATTAAACTTGGAACAGAAATCTGTATATATATGGAGAGAAAGTAAAATTTCAGGCTACTTTTAAGGTATAAAAATTCAGAATATAAATTATAGATTTCAAAGTGAAAGCTCCCTTGTTTTTACTTAGAGTACTAATGACAAAACTTTTGACAAGCCAAAAATTACAAGTAGTTAAGAATTTATTATTATGGTGTATTTTTACTTAAAACAATTTTTCCTTATTGAAGTTACATTTCAATCTTCTCTCTTCATTGTTTCCTATGGCATTAATTTAGGAAATAAATATGTGCAATTATAAGAAGTAGCAGAACTGCATATTTTAATTTTTATAGATAATGATAGATTTATAATCTTTAACATAATTTTATAACTTCTATACTAACATTCATCTTTGAAACATTTTGTAAATACTGGGGCCTCAGATTTAGCTCAGTGGTTCTGCCACATACCTCGCAAGGGCAAGGTCCTGAGTTCGATTCCCAGTACTAAAAAAAAAAAACATTTTGTAAACATTGACTAATTTCTTTTGTTTTCTTAAGTTTAGGAGTTGGACTTCTTTTTTTTTTAATTAATTTCATTGGTATATTTTAGGTATATAATGATAATCATCATTAGGAATTTGCACCTTTACATAATCTCTCTTGGTTCTTATGTTTCCCCCTTCCCCTGCCCTCCCTTCAACCCCTCCATCACACCCTACTTAACAAAGACTATGTTTCCATTTTTCAATTTCTCATATTAATTCATTCCCTTCTTTCCCCTAGCCCTCCCACGTCCCCTTCCCCTTTACCCCTTTTCTTCCTATTTCACAGTATCTGTTATACCTTCTAGTCTTTATTTACACTTTCAGTTTCTCACATTAGAGAATCTATTCAGTATTTACACATGTGTGTTCTACTTATTTCACTTAAGAGTATTGCCTCAGTGTGCATCCATTTAGCTATAAATGTCTCTAATTTCTCATTTTTGATGGCTGATTAGTACTCCATTTTATAAAAAAAAAAAAAAAACACACATTTTCTTTATCCAGTCTCCAGTTGATGGGCAATTGGCCTGTTTCCAAGTTTTAGCTATTACAAATTGTGCTGCTATGACCATGGGTGCACATGTATCACTGTGGTATGATTCTTTTAATTCTTTGGGGAAGATATTCCAGCAGGGGAATAGCTGGGTCAAATGGGACTTCTAGTCCTAGTTCTTTCAGGTGTCTGCATGCTGATTTCCACAGGGGTTGCACCAGTCAGCACTCCCACCAGGAGTGGAGCAGGGTTCCTCCTTCCCCACAGCCCCACCAGCATATGTTATTGGTTGATTTCATGATAGCAGCCATTCTTTCTGGGATGAGGTGGAATCTCAGTGTTGTTTTCACTTGCATCTCTCTAATGACCAGTGATGTGGAACATTTTTCATATGTTTATTTGCTATTTCTACTTCTTTGTGTGAGAAATGTCTGTTCATTTCAGATGCCCATTTTTGGATTGGGTCTTTAAATTTGGAAGGTCTGATTTTTTAAAGTTCTTCATAGATTCTAGATAGTAGACCTTTGTCTGAAGAATAGCAGGTGAAAATTTTTTCCCACATTGTGGGTTGTCTCTTCACAGTGTTGGTGGTTTCTCTTGCTATGCAGAAGCTGTTTAGTAAGAAGAGATCCCACTTGTTGACTGTTTGTGCTAGTTCACAGGCAACTGAGGTTTTGTTCATAAAATCTTTTCCCACACCAGTGTCTTCAAGAGTTCTACCTAACCTCGGTTCCAGATGGTTCAGCGTTTCTGTCTTAATATTTAGATCTTTAATTCATTTTGATTTTATTCTAGTGCATGGTGAGAGGTTGAGGTCTAGTTTTAATCTTTGGCAAGTTGAAACCCAATTTTTCCAGCACCGTTTATTAAAGAGACTATCGTTCCTCCAGTGAGGGTGTTTGGCTCCTTTGTCAAAGATGAGGTCGCTGAGTGTGTCTGGAGTTGTTTCTGCCTCTTCTAATCTGTTCTGGTCCTCAGGTCTGTTTCTTTGCCAGTACTGTGCTGTTTTATCACAGTAGCTTTGCAGTATAGTTTTAAGTTGGAGGTTGTGACACCCCTGCCATGCCTCTGTTGCCTAGAATTGCTTTTGCTATTCTGGGTCTCTTCTTGAACCAAATGAATTTTTGGATTGTTTTCTCAATAGCAGTTTTGGAAGTATGGCCATTTTCAGTATGTTGATTCTTCCTACTCAAGAGGAAGGGATGTCTTTCCATTTTCTGATATCATCTTCAATCTCTCTTTTCAGAGTGCTATAGTTTTCAGAGAAGAGTTCTTTGATTTCTTTTGTTAGGTTGATTCCTAGGTATTTCAGTTTTTGGATGCTATTGTGAAAGGAATTATTTGTCCTATTTCTCTCTGAGTGAGTCTGTTACTCGCATAGAGGAAAGCTATTGTTTTTTTGTGTTGATCTTGTAACCAGCTACTTGACTGAATTTAGTTATTAAGTCTAGAAGACTTCTGGTGGAGTTCTTGGGGTCTTCTATATAGAGTATCATGTCATCTGCAAATAATGACAATTTGACTTCTTCATTTCCTATCTTTATTCCATTTATTTCTTTCTCTTGTCTAATTGCTGTGGCTAATGTTTCCAAAACTATATTGAACAGGAGTGGTGACAGTGGACATCTTTGCCTTGTTCCTGATTTTAGTGTTTCTTTTGTTATTGATCTCCAATTTCACCACACTATGGTCTGATAATATACAGGGGATAATTTCAAATCCTTGGCACTTACTTAAACATGTTCTATGAGCGAGTATGTGTTCTATTTTGGAGAATGACCCATGTGCAGCTGAAAAGATTGTGTATTCTGAATTTGTGGGAGGGAACATGCTGTAAACATCTGTTAAGTTCATTTGTTCAGTAGTTTAATTGAGTTCTAGTATTTTGTTGCTTATTTTTGTCTAGTTGATCTATCTATTTGTGACAGCAGGGTATTGAGGTCCCTCACTACTATTGTATTAGTGCTTATTTGATTTTTCCTGTCCATTACTATTTGTTTTATATAGTTGGGTGCACTAATGTTTGATGCATATATATTTATGATTTTCATCTGTTCCTGTTGGACTGTTCCCTTTACAAGGATGTAGTGTCCTTTTTCGTTTCTCTTAATCAGTGTGGGTTTGAAATCTACTTGATCTGCCAAGAGGATAGCTACTCCTTTTTTGGGGGTTCCTATCGCATGGAGCATTGTTTTGCACCCTGTAACTTTCAGTCTATGAGTTTCATTTTGAATTGTGTTTTTTGTATGCAGCATATTGTTGGATTTTGCTTCTTCACCCATTCTGCCAGTCTATTTCTTTTGATTGGTGAATTGAGGCCATTAACATTGATGGTTATAACTTCAACATATTGACTTATCATTGTCATGACTTTTTCTTTTTGTTGGGTTCTCCCCCTTTACATTTAATTTCTTGTTGCGCCAGATGGGTTCATTCTGCTTTGCTTCCAGGGGTTGTGATCCTCAGTGTCAATTCCTAGGATATTGTGTAAAATTTTTTGGAGTGCTGGTTTGGTATTCATGAAGTTCCTAAGGTGCTCTTTGTCATGAAAGTATCTTATTTCTCCATCAAGTTTGAAAGATACTTTTGCAGGGTACATCAATATGGGTTGGAGGCTGTTTTCCTTTAGTGCTTGGAATATATCACTCCAAGCTCTTCTTGCCTTGATGGTTTGTGTTGAGAAGTCTACTGTTATTCTGATGGGCTTTCCTTTGTATGCGATTTGTATCTTTTCTCTAACTGCTTGTAGAACTTTGTTCTTCTTTTGGGTTTCTGGAATCTTAACAATTATATGCCTATGTGTAGATTTTTCTTGATCAAGGCTATTTAGAGTCCTATATGCCTCACTTATCTGTGTGTCAAGTTCTTTTCCCCTACTTGGGTAGTTTTCTGCCATCACTTCTGTGAATAGTTTTTTTATGTCATCTGCACTCTCTCCTGTTTCTTCACTGACTCCAGTCAGTCTTATGTCATTCTTCTTTGCATTGTCTAGCAGCTGCCAGATTGATTTCTCATGGTCCCTTACAATTTTGAAGCAATTTTTCTTTTCCTGGTAACTAATTGCAATCTTATCTTCTATATCTGAAATTCTGTCCTTACATTGGCTCATTCTTCTGTGTAGACTTTCAATGGGGTTTTTAATCTCCTGGAAATCATTTGTATCTGTTTTATGAATTCCATTTGCTTCCTATGTTGGGATTCCATCATGTTCCTCTGTTCCTCTCTAGATTTATTAATCATGTCTTGCACTATGGGCACAACCTCTATTGTTATCTGAGAAACTATTTCTAAATTAATGGGTTTTTTATTGGAAAAAAAATTACGATTAGCATTTACAACTTGGAATGGATGTAAATTGTAATTTCTCAAACTGCAATGTTGATGGTTGGGCTGATGTCCACAGCCACAGCCTACTCTGCTGGCTCCAAGTTATGGTTCAGAAGGTTTTAAAAACAGAGTCCAAAGATGCTCCCTTGTAAAAGATTTCTTATTAAAAATTTGTGTGAGCGTGACAATCTGACACCCATTTCACTAAGTACAATGCAGACATTGTTAAACCAACATGAGCAGGCATGCCACCACGTTGTCACTGTCACCATGGGTCAGAGCACAGGGATGTACAAGAGGACCGTCCTGCTACTGGGGCTACCTCTCAACAGTTTATCCTTCACCCATTGAGAAATTATTTCTGATTTCATTTTTTCCAGATCTTCTTTTGTTACCAGTTCAGGGAGTCCAGGAGGTTGAGTACCAGATTGTTGCATCTCATTTTCCTTTTGGTTTGCTTTAAGTGATCTGGAAGTATGGTTTTGAGGCTTGTTTATGTGTCTTCTCATTTCAACTGGGGATGGGGGGGGCTGTGCTTCTGGCACCCGAGCAGCTCACTTCCTGGGCACTGGGGGTAGCTCTGCTCCTAGGCACTGGGAGTGGTGGTACTGTGGCCAGGAAGCCTCCTCCTCAGTGCTGGGGACTTTCTCTATTTACCCTCTGACCCAATAATCTTTCTAGTAGGGGTCTGCTTGTAGAGGCTGAGAAGTCGCATCATAGTCCATCTGTGACATGCAGAAGCAGAGAAGTTGGTGATATAACTCAGAGTCCAAAGTCCATAGAGTTCCATACAGGTCTGTATCAGGAAGCTGAAGAGTCTGTGCTGGAAGCCAGGAGACAGATGTCCAAGGTGAAGGTGAAAACTGGAGCTCCTCCAAAGAAACAAAAGAATGACTAATTTCTATCTTAAAAAATTTCTCACAAATTATTCAACAAGTAAATTCCTCACACCCTATTGACACTTTATATATGTTCCATTAACTATATAATTGTATTTAAATAACTTTTAAAATTGTTCAGAATAAATCTTACTACTATATCTTAATAAATTGGAAATGTTTATCCCATTGCTCCTTTGCTTCTCTATTTGTATGAATATAATAATTATCATTTATTAAGCCTTTATGATCTTCCAGATGATATACTAAGGACTTTACATACATTAGCTCATTTAATAAATATACAGCTCCAGGTACAGATGGCGTGGGCTTCTGCAAGCCGGCAGTTGAGTAGCAGAGGGAAGCTGTAGTGCGGGAGTGTTCCTGGATTCTCTTCATATAAATAAAGTTGAAATTTGCTGCTAAAGATGGCAGACCCAGATGTCCTCACTGAGGTTCCAGCAGCATTGAAGAGGTTAGACAAGAACTTTCTGCTGTACATTTTGCCATACAGAGGTAGAAGAGGGTGAATCAGCGATGCCCAAAAAAGATGCACATACACTTTTGGCAAGGTTTAATAAACAAATTGAGCCCATTTATGCATTGCTTTGAGAAACAGAAGATGTGAACTTGGCCTATGAAATACTTGAGCCAGAACCCACAGAAATCTCAGCCCTGAAACAGAGCAAGGACCAAGCAGCCACTAGTGCTAGAGCTGCTGGTCAGCCAAGCCGTCACCACCGGGAAGCGTGGACCACCAGAGGAACCTCCTAGGAGGACTTATATACACAGAATGTTGTCATTAACATGGATGACCAAGAAGATGTTCATCGTGCCTCCCTGGAAGGGAAATCTGCCAAAGAGAGACCCATATGGCTGAGAGAGAGCACTGTCCAGGGGGCATATAGTTCTAAAGAGATGAAGGAAGGTGGCATAGACATGGATGCATTTCAGGAGCATGAGGAAGGCCATGCAGGGCCTGATGGTAATGAGGAGGTCATGTGAGCACTCCTCATTCATGAGAAAAAGACTCTCTCTGACACAGCTGGCTCCATGGGGGCAGCTGCTCCTGTTACTGCCACTAATCCCAGTGACTCAGAAAGTGAGACCAGTGAGTCAGATGATGACTCTCCACCCCGGCCAGCAGCTGCTGTGGCTATGCATCATCAAGAAGAGGATGAGGAAGATGACAATGAGTTTGAGGAGGTAGCAGATGACCCCACTGTCATGGTGGCTGGCCATCCATTCTCCTACAGTGAAGTGAACCAGCGGCTGGTGGCCCAGTTGACACCAGAAGAGAAGGAAGCATACATACCAATGGGACAATGCATGTTTGAGCACCTCTTTGAATGAGATTTCCCTGTCTTTCCCTCCTTTCTGTCATGCTCATTTCAAAAAGAAATTCCCTACCTTTGAAGAAAAATATTTAAGTGGCTTTCGTGCTCTTTCTATAAAGCACCTGTTAATCTTCCACAAAGAATAATGAGAGGAGAAAAAAAAAGAAGAAGAATGGGAGAGAAAGTTTGATTTTAATGCCAGAACTTGCCAGAAAGTTAAGTTGGCCATAAGCATTCCCTTCTCTACTATTACTATAGTATTAATATGTTACTGTATTTCCTAATCTGATTTTTTTCTTTCCTTTTTAAGATGACCTTTTTGCCCTTCTGAGATGAATGAGGGAAGTAAATTCTTTTTGCCTACCTACAGAAACCTACTACTGTTAGTAACAGTAATTCACAGATAATATCCTTTTTATTTATTCTTACCAAGGATTCCAAACAGTTCCTTATATCGTCCCTAGACAAAGCAGCTTGCTGATAGGCAAATCACTGATTGGGGGAAAGAATCTTAAAATTCCATATTTCCCCAAATTAAGATTGGGATCAACACGTAAGGGAGTTGAGAATGTGTGCAAAAGAGCGATGGATATGCCTGAACCTTATGATTAGTGTATAAATCAGAATTTGTGTCTTCAGAATGTACTGACTGGTAGATTCTATTGTTTTGCTCAATACTTTTTGGTTTGGATTTTGGATGATACACAACAAAGTATGCTTCATAAAGTATTCTTTATGAAGAAATTAAAGAAAACATGGACACAGGACAAGGAGTCCAAGGAAAGGGTTGAAGAATGAAGAACATTGGAAAGAGTGCCTTAGAACTGCCTGTGTCTGTTGTGTTTTGCAAGTCTTTTATGTAAACCTGAGACAGCCTCACCTCCACTATAGACTTCTGGTCAGTCTATAAATTAAGGAGGCCATCCCAGCAGAAATCAGCATAGAACCATTGATCATCTTCCGCCTTCAACATCTTTTGAAGGCTTTTTTTTTAGGGGGGGGGGTCACTTTTGGTCCTTGTCAGTCATGGTATTTTAGAGTGTATCCTATATATTGTTGAGCGTTATATCCTCAAGAAACATAGTTTGTTTGGGTTCTGATGTGTAGCATGATATTCCCAAATGCAGAACTTTAAAAATAAAGGACAATTGCATTTCTTACAATATTTTTCTTGCATTGTAATTTTTAAGTATTTATTATTTTGTAGTACATGTGTGAAATTAAGTTAGCACCTTAGAGTATCTGAGCCTTGTATGAAGTGATGTTTCATTTTCTTGGGTGTATTAATGACCAAATATTGACAATAAATCTATTTTATACTAACTGAAATTTGTTAATTTTTAACTCCATAACATCACAGAGCATAATTAAAATGTATATTCTTCTCATTAAAAAAAAAACAAAAAATAAAATAAAACAAAATAAATATACAGCTCCATAAAGCAGGTATGTTGTTTTATTTGTCATTGTTATGGTATCATCATCATTATTAATATGTCTATTTTTTACAAGCAGAGATATTGAAGCTCGATATCTTGCAAAAGATGGGAGAACTCCAAGAGAGAAAAACAGGTTGTATTAGTCAGATTTGCATTATTTTAACAAATACTAGAGATTATCAGCATAGAAAGAAAAGAGGTTTACTTTGACTCACAGTTTCAGAGATTTCAGTCCATGGCAGCTTGGCTATTGTTTAGTGTATCATGGCAGGAGCCTGAGGTAGAGGAGGCCTCTTTATATCATGGCAGCCACAAAGCAAGAGAGAGGGGAGAGGCTGGGCTTCCTCAAGGACATGCTCCCATTGACCTTAACTTCCTTCTTGTAGGCCCCACTTCCTCACAGCTCCACCACCTCTCAACAGTGCTACAAAGCATAAGCCAGCCCTTTGATACCTGGGCCTTTGGGGGACATTTAGGACCTGAATCATAGCACAGGTCTATCTGACTACGACCCCATTATTCTAACCACTATGCCAGCAGTCCTTAAACTTTGACAGGTGTCACAATCACTGATAAAAACACAGGTTTCTGGGCCCCACTCCAGTTTCTGGCTTAGCAGGTCTGGAAAGAGTCCCAAGAACTCACATTTTTAATGAGTTCCCAGGTAACATGAATGCTGCTCAGGGACCATGCTTGGAGAACCTCTGCAGTATTGTACAATATTTGGCCCTGCCAAATAAATAATTTGAAATAAGAATGTTTGTTTCTTTTTATGGATATTGGCCAATGTCCTTCTGAGGAGAGGGGGCAGGGTTGTACAAGACCAGGTGCTAGAATTCCTTGCAGGCATGTTTCACTGAAAGAAGAGGAAAAATATTATATATATATATATTTTTTTTTTCTGTGTAAGATTATTTTCTCAGAGACCCTCCTATCCTCACTTATCAAATCCAAAGGAGAAATATGCTCTCCCTCCTCAATTCATGTTATGCTCACTTTTCTCTGATAAGCCTTTAACTGTTTCTTTACCTCTCTGAGTACAAGAACTTTTATATGTTCCCTTCCTGAATTGCATCCTGGGACTTTCCCTAACCCAAGTCTGTTGCTGATGTTCCACAGCATGTGTGAAAAACCAGCAACAGCAAGGATGTTGGCACCCTCACACAAACCAGTGGGGGCTCTGTCCTGGTAAAGAACATGAGTTTGGTCTTCACCTCAAAGGTTGGAGAACTGAGCTCATGATTTATTGCTATGGCAAAGTTGTTTACGCTAAAAAATTATGCCAAGTCTTAAGTTTGGAACAAGATTTTATGGGCCAACTAGTAAATCATGTAAAATCAGAGTTTAAAATGGAAAATGTTATTCAGACTAATTATGGGTTGTGCAATTGGGCATTGCTGTAGCAAGCTTTATTTAAATGTTATCCCAAATGAGGCCCGCAGAAGATCACATGTGCTGTAGACATGGCCCAAGTCTTTGGTCAGCACATGGAGGGAGGCCCCAGTAGCAAAGGGGTGTGCCTACCAGCAACATCCCTGTGGCCTTTTCCTCATTAGTCAAACACCCACAGAGTGAGCCTTTTCAAGCTATAGGCAAATGGCAAAAAATAATGATTTTTAGGGTGAAGAGAAAAGGGGAGAAATTAAGAAAAAAAATCAGAAGAAATAACTCCTAAGTCAAGAAAAAGGATATCTGGTGGGGAATGTTTTCAAACACATTTTGAACAAAAATAGACTCACAATGAATTCAAGAAGTGAACACATTTAATTTCTGGGATGCAAACAAATTAAACGTATAAAAACTGTTTTCTATAGTGGCCACAGTTGATATGATTGTAATGATAGGCGGTTATACTCGCTCAACTTCATTTTAATTGAAGTAATAGCTTCATGAACAAATCCTAAAGTCCAAGATGACTGATTATGCTCTGGGAGATGAAATGAGTTCTAAATTTGAGATGTTCTTTCCTTTGCTTAAAATATACAGGTGGGGTCTTTGCTCATAATTTTAGTCTACATTTCTAAATGTTATAGAATAATGAGAGGCTGCATTGAACATGAGGAGAGAAGCTGCTATCCTTTGGATATGGTTGAGTGTGGCCCCAAAAGACATGTGAGGAGCTTAGCTCCCAGCATGATGGTGTGAAGGGGTCAGATTCCTCAAGAGGTGAGGCCTAGAGGAAGATGGGCACAACAGGATTCCACTGCCCCGGAAGAAATTAATGCTAATCTCAAGGAGAGAGTTAGTTCTCCTGAGAAGACATTTTAAAATAAGGCCACCCTACTTACTTGACCCCTTCCACATGTGGCTCTACTTCCTTTCCATTTCTCTGTCATGTTGTAACCAACCTGAGGACTCTCATGAAATGCCAAACAGATGTTGAGGCAGACCGTGGACTTTCATCCTCCAAAACTCTGAGCTAAATAAACCTCTTTTCTTCATAAAGCAACCAGCCTCTGGTATTCTTTTTTATAGCAACAGAAAATGGACTACCACAGGAGCTTTGTTTTACAAATGCTTGAAGGGCTAATATTCTTTTAAAATCCTAATATTCCTTTGAAATCCCAATATTCAAGGCAAACTGTAGGAAGGCACAAAGCACTAAAGTTTTTCACCCAACAGGATATATTATCCAACTTCTTTCCTGTGGCCACTTTTTTAAAAAAAAGAATTAGCAGGGATCTCCATCTTCATCTTCCCATTGAATACCTTAATAAGATAAAAGAATATATACTCAAATGAAATGAAGTTAATGCGCAGTTCGAAAAATGAAATTAAGTTACTACTCTACTCTACCTCAGTATATAATAACATGTACTTAATAGAAAATGAAAACTGCAGTCAGGCACACAGCACAATCTAGCACCAACACATTCAAGTTTCAAATACAAATTCAAACTAGAGGTGGTAAGATACTCAGTATTTGACTTGAACATTTAATTTGAATTTTAAAAAATTATTATGATGCCTTTAATTTTATAAAGACAATTTACTTAAATTGGGGAGACGATGGAAGTGGGAAAAAGGGTTACTTTCCCACCTCTATATAAAAATACACTTATTAGTAATATAAGGGAACCCACAATTAAAATCCAGAAAGAATTATCATTAACCTTATACCTGACAGTATTAGCTTTTCCACAAATCCACTCCTTTTTTTCAATTACCAATTTGATTGCTTGTAGGTGCCAGGCACAGTACAAGATGGATGAGATGCAATATTTGCACTTAAGAAATCTACCATCTTGTAAAGGAAAGAGATAATTACTCATATACTTCTCCCTTGCCTGATGTACCCAGATATTTACAGTTACTTGAAGGCCAACGTCACTTTACACCATGAGCCCAGATCATAGCCTTCACTCTGGTTAAGTAAGACTTGTTTCCTTATTTGTTTCACACTAGGCCACTCTGATCAGCAGAGCCTTGATTTACCTTATTCATCTACCTGGATTTCAGGCATTATGCCTGCTTTCTCAATAGGATTACCTTTAATCCTCTAGATACACTATGCAAATTTCTTCCCCCACTCTAGCTGGATAATGACTATCCCAAACCAGTTATCCATCCCTTTCTCCCAACACCACCCCCAAGTATATTTTTATGACCAAAGCCATATAGTAAATGGTCATAGGAAAAGACAGTTGTAGTCCATCCATAAAAATGGAAGCTAATTCTAATATCCTGTATTCAGAATATGTAGATGGACACAGCACATCCAGGTAAATGAAGCAGCATTAATTAAATGTATTTATTAAATGTGTACAATAAAAATTGCCTTGGAGACCACCTATATCCAAAGAACACCTTCTGAAACAGTTAAGGCCTCTAAGTGTATAGTTTATTTTAAGCAGAGTAATGTGTTTTGAACCTGCCTTAAGAGGCCACCTGTCTGCAAAGAACGCAGGCCCCTTACCCAGTGCACTTTAAAAAAAAAAAAAACAAACTTTTAAGAAAAAGCGTTATAGAAAATATATTGCCTAGCCAGCTCCAGCGTCACATATGCCTGTCTCCACAAGAAATGCTTTTCATAAAATGACCCCATATGGGGTTTTAAGCTTCCCCACTGAGCTCTCAGACCCCTGAGTACTGAAGGGGCAGGCTCCCAGCTGTTCTGCTCGATGAGCTGCTGCCCAGCCAATTGCCCTGCCTCAGGCTTAATGGTTCACAGGGAGGCTACACTCAACTTTGTTGCAGGTTCTCCAAGATCACTCCAGGAAATCCTTGAGATAATTTGAGGGATGTTCAGGGCCAACTACATTGACTCTAGCATAATTACAGATTATGAGGCCCCAAAGAATCCATTCATTCCACTATAGAGAGCACTGTTAAACTGAAGACCACCTGCCAGAAAGACCACTTCATTTTGGAACCCAGGGTGGTCTCCATGTGCAGATTTCATAGTTTTACATTATGAGCAACAAAAGGTTAAATACAAACAAAAGATTGTGCTGGGTGGCAATGAGCAGTCAGCATGTTTGGATTCAGGAAGAAAATTTCATTTACAGAAAAAGACTTCACGCAGTGTACAGCAGCAAACAAGAGCAAGAAACAAGCTTTTCTACCCTCAGAATCAGTTGTTGGGGGGGGGGTGAATTTTTTAAAGGGTGTGAGTTGTAGAACAATGCACACAGCAGGTCTTCCCTGTTCAAGGGTTGCTTAATAGAAGGGGGTGTTGCTCAGTGACAGGGCACTGATCTAGTATGCTTGAGATCCTGTGTTCACTCCCTACCACTGGCAGGGGCTGGGCTGTCCTGTGGATTCAATCCCTACCACTCCAAAGAGAGGTGGGGGGAAGAGAAGAGGAGGGAGGAGAGGAGAGGGGAGGGGAAGGGAGGGAAGGGGAGGGGAGAGAGGAAACAGAGAAAGAAAGGAAGAAAGGAAGGGAAGGAGAAAGGGGGAGGGAGGGAGGACAGATCTATGCCCCAAGTTAAGGACTCGGGCTTGAGCTTCTTAAAAAGAGAAAGAGATACTTACTGAAGAGCCCAACTCTAGATGAGAAGTATTTCTGTCTAGTAACCCTTTTGACAAGTATCTTGGGTGCTACTGACCAGTGGAATACCACACAAACACACAGGTAGATGTTTAATAGGCTATAACCTTTAAAAGCAAAGATAAATGTGATTGCAGATACATACATATAATAATAAGCCAATTTAAATTAATAAATATCAAGGGAGAAGTGACACCTGAAAGTGGTCCTTTTGAATCTGGAATGGGCACACCTATTTAAAAACAAAACAAAGGGCCTGGGATTTAGCTCAACGGTTCCCTGCCTGCCTCGCAAGCACAAGGTCCAGAGTTTGATCCCCGGTACCAAAAAAAAAAAAAAAAGAGAATAGGAAAAGAAATCTTGTTAAGAAGTCAGTGGGATTCTTGGGGGGGGGGGGGGTTGTTTGTTTGTTTGTTTGTTTTTGGTACCGGGGATCAAAGTCAGGACCTTGTGCTTGGGAGGCAGGCAGGGAACGACTGAACTAAATCCCCAGCCCTACCATTCTCTTTCTCATTATCCAAGCTTGCATAAAGTCTCCATGGAAGAAATGAAGTAATCCATTCCTTCCAGGCTGCCAGCATAAAGAGAGTTATCCACCTCAGGTTGCTGGGAAGTTTATCTTTCTCCTTTGGGCTTGCTGCCTGGGGTTCTGTTGAGCATATGGCCAAAACCACTTCACTGTGGCTGGGATGTCATACCTAAGGTAGCCCAACATGGGAGATTTTATAGCTGATCTTTGCACATTGTTAACAAATACTGTGAAATCCAGTAACTCTGCTCCTAAACAGCTGTAAGAATTCTTTGGCTTCTAATATTTCATCCTAAATGAGGAGACTGGTTAATGAGATCCAATCCACACAGGTTCTGAAAACTTAATTTTGAAGTTATAGACCCTAATAAATATATATTAGCACCTAGTTGATTCACTGTCTATATTTTGCTTTCAACAGTTTAAATTGCATACCTTCCTCTCAGCTTGGAACCAGGTGATTTATTCTGGTAAATTAATGGTTTTTAAAACTTTTAAAACATACCATAACCTTTTTGCTTTATTTGAGATGTTCTTTGTTCACCATTAATTAGCTAATAAAACTCAACCTTTTTAATTTGCTTTTTGAATATGGTCCTATTTTCTGAAATAAATGACAAGCCACAATTAAATGTTTATAGAATAGTGTTTGATAGATATGAGATATTCTGACTTTTGTTCCCTTCCAAAACAAAATAAAAACAATAACAACCAAAATAATCCCACCACTTAACTAACTTACCTGCAAGGATATCTTAGTAACCAAAGTCTCAAATGCTGTAAGGCATATTTGGAGGATTCCTTAGCAATTCCCACTTCAGAAATATCTCTCAAGTTCTTAACAGTGGCTTGGTTTTTCAAAAATCCCTAGGCACTTCCAAACAAGTTTAATCTATAAAAATTTTTTTCCAGTGTAATGCTCTCACGTAAGGGATGAAAACAAAAAAAATCTAGCTAGATGAAATGCCTTGCCTAAAGTCAATACTGTTCAGTAACTACCACACACATTTATGATGTGCCAGGCTCTATACTAAATACTTAAAAGGATTGTTTCCTATGTACCTCAAAGCAGAGTTAGAGAAAAGTATAGTTATCTCTCTGTATTAATTTTCTATTACTGCCAACAAATTGCCACAAACTTGGTGGCTTAAAACAAATACCAATTTATCATGGCGTGGTTTCTGTGGATCAGCATTCCAGGGCATTTTCGCAGAATGTTCAGCTCAGGGCTGAAATCAGTGTCAGCTGACTATATCCAGAGTCCACCAGGGGCAAGAGATGCTTCAAAGTTTGCAAAACTGAAGACCCTATTTTCTTGCTAACTTATTAATTTAGGTAGAAACTGGGGTTCTATGGTTGGCTGGTTGATTGGTTGGTTTTGTTTGTTTGGTTGGTTGGTTGGGTTTTGGCCTCAGTACTGGGCTCCAACTACCACTGAGCTACAACCCCAGCATTTTTTATTTTGAGAGAGGGTCTTTCTGGTTGCCATGGGAGACTCAAACTTGCAGTGCTCCTGCCTTAGCCTCGCTAAGTGCTGGATTACAGGTGTACACCACTGCACCCAGCTTTCTTTTCATTTTTTAAAACCGCAAGAAACTGCAGCCCACACAAACTCTAAGTTAGAGTATCTATGAATGTGTTTGTGTCACTGGATTTTCTTTATAAATATCTACTTTTTCATGTGTAAGATACTGCTACTTCCTGTTAGCACTGCTATTGTTTAGGAGCATATTCTTATTTCTAATATCATAGAAAGTTATCTACCTCACCATTTAGTACATACTCAATTCCACACTGCTTGAAAAAACCAGAAAGGATAGATCCCAAGAGTTTATGGACATATAGGACATACATTAAATAAACAGGAGAATAAAATTATAAAAGCATTATGTAAATTAATGTAATATGTGCTTTTAAAGATGTCAAGAGAGGAAAGCAGAAGTTTCAGGATAAGGAAATATCACATATCCTGATATTTCCTTATCCTGAAACTCACTGCCTGCTCTTTACCAGCTCTCACCCACTCATCCAACTCCTGCAACTGAATCCAATTCATCTGTCAGATCTTGGGTTAGGTATTATCCCTTTCAAGAAGACTTTCTAAGTCTAGGTTAAACACCCCTCCTAAGCATCTGTACTTGCTCCAACATGGCACTTATTACACTGTATTACACCAAATATGTTTTTCAAAATTTCCAAATACTCAAACTGTAAAAAAAAAAGACGCCCAAGAAGGATTTCTGCCTTGTTCTCCACTGCATCCTCAGCATGTAGTACAGCATCTGGCATGTACTACACACAAATTAAATGCACATTAAATAACTGAGTTAAGTTGGGCCTGGAACCCAGGGGAATCTTGTGACCCAATCGGGCAGAAAGGGAGCAATCGGTTCTTTGATCAATCCAGAAACTCCTAAGACTAGAGATGGGGTTCAAAAATTTCCATTAGCTGTATTCTATTTATTGACACACTTGATTCAAATCATTTGGACAAACATTGGCACCTGCCACCTAACGGCAGAGACTGCCAGTCGATGGAGCTTGGCAGAAGTGATCTGGGACTGCAGTGCTGCTGATGAGATTATACCTCCATCTGGCCTTTATGAGAGTCATCAGTCCATTGCATTCCCTTGAGAGCATCCCTCCTTCTGAAAAGAACAGTCGCTAGTGACCTCACACCTCCTTGGTGAATAGTCAGAGCCATAGCATGGTCGGTTCCCAATCTCTAAACAATTTTTAAACTAACCCCATTGTGCCTCACAATTCTGTCACCACCAGAACCCTGACTCTCAAAGGTCATCCATCATCGCACATCATCTTCTACTACCAGCCAATTCCCTTTCAGCCACCCACTAGCAAGGTTGTGTCCTTCATACTATCCCAATAACTGCAGTCCCTCTGAGATCACAATTTCAAGCATCCCTCTCTGACAACCATCTTTGAACCTCCCATCTCACTTTTTCTATTAGTCTCACTCCAGTAATTCTTCAAACATATGGAGATCTCCAATCTATTACCACATTGTTCCATCTCTCACCTTTTATCTTCCTAGCTGTACCGTAAGGCCTAATATTAAGGCTCAGCATTATGTGTTGCCCTGGCAGCTGGGGACAATCTGGAGAAGCCTGAATGGCCCACATCCAAGCTCCTCTCCCACTCTCCTATGACAGTTAAGTCCTCTCACCAAAGAACATTCTATATTATGAGGACAAAGAACAGCTCCTGCTTACCCCTGAGGAGCAGGCTGTAGGTTCCTATGGGCCCGCAGAATTATGCAAATCACATCCTCCAGCAGGAACTAGGAACACTGTCACCTACTTGAAACTACAAAGTCAGCCTCCTTCAATCCAGGTTGTTTATTCTTTTCCCAGTTCAAACCCTATGCAACCTGATGTGATGTCCAGTGTTCTCCTTTCTTAGGCTATAAGTAGATGTGACTAATAAACTATTGTCAATATCGTCTATCTAGAATTTGATGTCATTTGATCAGCCATTCCCATCACCCTAGGATGGGAATTCCTTCCTCACGCAGAGGGTGAAGAGGACACACACAAAACGTCAGCCCCCATTACCCATCCTAGATTCCGTGATTCATCATTATAATCATCGCTCAAACATTTCCAACTCCCCATCTCTCACCCCACTATCACGCCCTAGAGAAAGCACATCTGCTTAACCTCGACGCATTATTCCACATCTGTAACAAAAATTCTCTATGAAGAAGTTGAAACAATCATATTCTGTGACCTGCCTTTAAAAATCATGAGCACAAGTGTTAAATGAGTATTCCACATTGCCTGCAATTGGTGATTTCCCACGGAGGTTAGTATTTCACCATCATAGCCTCCAACACCCAGCCTCCCCTGCACCCAGCTCAGCACACTCCAGCCACACTAACCTGTGAAGTAGTTGAAAGGGTTTCACCTCTAGGTCCTTCTATTGTAGTTAGGTAAGTTAATTAAACATCTTGTAGGCAGTTAGACAGGGCCTCCCTTAAGGTGCCAGCCCGTAAGGCCCCAGTCCTCAAGATTCCTGCCCTCCAGGAGCCAACACTGGCAAGGAACCAACATGAAGAACAATTGAGGCACATTCACTGGTTAGCATTATAAAAAAAAGGAGGCACTACTTCCCCTGGGGGTAGACAGCAGTGATTGATATTCTAAATGGAAAATTCCTTGTATGTGACTTATTTTCCCATTTGATCCCCATTTAATCAATATTACCTGGGTGACTGTACTTGTAATCTTATTGGTTGGTCATGGTTTTGTCCCACCTCATGCCCACTTTGTAAATTTCCATTGGGTCTTATGATTTGTCCCACTTTGTACCCACCCACCTCACCACATGGCTTTGCTGTATAAAACATCTTTGAAAAGTGGGTTGAGCGGGCAACCCACTTTCTGGTCCCCCTTCCATCTCTCTTAGACAGAAGCTTTCTTTCTCTCAAAAAATTTTTCTTCCTCTTAACCTCCATTGTTCCTATAATTCATTCTTTGATTTTAGAGAACACGAACTCGAGTTTCAGATATCTAGTAGGTTTGGGAGTTACAACTCTTCCCCCTGTATCATTTCTACATGCTATTTTCTCTACCCAGAATCTTCTCCCTCAAAATACTTGCATGACCACTGCAAGTACTAAATTGTCTCAAATGCTACCTTCTCACAGAGAGGACCTCCCCCAACTATACAAGCTGTAGGAAATCCTTGCCTACCAATTCATTTTATCACATTTTCCAATCATTATCTGAAATTATCTGTTTACTTTTCTAAATAGTCTGCTTCCATGCCATCAAAATGAAGTCTTCATGGGAGTCACATATTGATCACTATTCTAAGACTCTAAAACAATTCAAGTCATATACTGTATGTATTTATCAAATAATGGTTAGGAATCAGTCTTCACACAGAACAAAAGGGAGAGCAGAAACACTTAAGTATTTCATATCACATCATGACAATGCATTTATCTATCAGCCTGTCAATCTTATTTTTTAAATGGACTTTCTCATATTTCACTTACAAACTAAGAGAACTTCATTCAAGCAAATTGTCAGTCTAAACCATTAATCATTTGTCTTCCTAGAATTCTCAAATCTTCTAGAGCACTATACATTATTATTGGCAAAAAGCCTAAATAAGAGTTTGAATTCAGACCTTAACCAGTACCAGTAAAACTAGATATAACCTATGCCTTCCATCATGTTTATCTTACTTAATGGTGATTGACATAGTCATAAGAAGATGAAGTAAATGAAGTTGTCTAAAATAAATTAGGTTTCCTTTAAGTTCTTAGTCTTATCTCTTATCAGAAACCAATATTTTCAACTCTCTATATTTCTCATATTACCTTGAACTGGTTAACTCTCCATCTGTACCACTGTATGCCAATATATTCTGCTCAAATTCATGACATGTGATTAAGTATAAGGGAGACTTTGGGGCAGGAAATAGTAGGCAAGGCCCCCTTAATTCCATGACCATTTCATGGTGCCAAGTACTCTTTTGGGTTCTAGAGGGATTCAAAGAAGAGGAAATAACATTGTCTGCTCTTGAGGGGCTTAGCGCCCTCAGAAGCCTGGTTTGATACAGGGCATCATGGAATAAACCTTTTCACTGGGGTTACTGAGTTGACTATTGATCAACAATTTGATTCAAAAGCTATATATCTGATGATTGAAAGTTGGAACAGCTAAAGGATAAGTAGCGCTTGATGCCTATAATTTACCAACTGAAATCAACTTATCTTTTTATACTTTCTCCTAAAGAACTTATGAGAACAATCTTTTGTTTAGGTTTAGACCTTGGCTGATGCTAAAAATTGTTCTGTGGTATTTGTAGATTGTTCTAATGTTATTTTTCTACTCTGTGTTATCTAAGAAAAAATGATCCTAATCCGTTATAATTTATGTTACTACCATTTGTATTATTGGGTGTATACATCATTTGTGTTGCATATTTGCTTGATTATAATATAAATATAAACAAGTAAAATTCAATTTATTCAGTGAGATTTTGATCCAAATCTTAGTGTCCAATAATTCAAGTTCCTTTTAGATGCCAACTACCAGCAGACCAAAATTGATAGGCTCATGTCATGTCAAATTCTTCCTAAAGCTCAGTAGCTATCAGTAGCTAAAAGTATTTTGTAAGCATTCTTGAAATATTTTGTTAAAATTCTTTGGGGAGGAGAACATGAGAAGGAAGGCTTTTTACAGAATTAGACAAGGGAACAAAAATAAGACTCGGTTGCTTGGCCTCTGTGCCAGCACATCCTGAAGTTACATTGTTGTCTCAAGAATGCTTTATCCTTCACACCAACCTCAGCCAGGCCCTGGTTCAATGATTCCACAAGCCAATTTATATTGGACATATGGTTCCATCTTTGGAACATAAGGACCACAATGGCTCACCAACAATGCAGACTTTCATTCTTCAATGCTTTAATGAATTAAGGTAGAATGTAGATATTGCTTTGCCCAGTGCAGGTGTCTACTTAAACCTGGGAATATTTCTTGTTGCTTTTCCTTAGTGAAAGTACAACAGCAGTAAAGGAAACCAAGGATCAGTAAGACAACTCTTTTTCAAAAAAGAAGAACTTCTTTTACTTCTCTGTTTCTCACATATAAATCTCCGCTGCTGAGGTCCTTGGGAAGAGTTCATAAAAGTTAAGAGAATAACTAATAGGTTTTAACTTTCATGCTAAAACATTGGTGCTTGCAGCTTGAATGATGTGCTGAGAAACAGATTTACCATTGTGGGGCTGAGCACTGGACTCTCCTTGATCCACATTACCCTTGAATGGAGTCAGCATTAAATTGAAAACAGCACCTCAACCCACCAGGCAAGAGGAACCTCCGAGCCCCAGAGTCTCCCTCTCCACCTCTCCTGCTCTCCTTTCTGTGTATATATTCCCTGTTAATCTTATGGCCCAACCCAGACTGCAAGTTCTTCAGAAGTCTTGCTGACTTCGCACATTACTTCACTACAGAACCTTTATTATATATAGTGTATTGTTGCATAAGTTAGGATTTTATTAGCTAACTTATTTTCTAGCAAAACCCTAACTTTAATGAAATGGATGAGATCTTGTATTTTCTTTATACAGTGCAGGGTCCGCTACCCTGATGGCTGCACAATACATGCTTTGTAAAGAGCTGATCCTGTTACTGAAAGGTAAGTCTTGTAAAGTCAAGCTGCTGGCTAGTTGCTCTCAAAATTATCAAAATCCAGCTCATCTTAATATGATCATGGACAGAGCGACTGAGAGACAAGTTGTAATAAAAAGAATAATACAGCTTATCTTCTCAAAGAGGTTGATTTAGCCAAGTAAAGATAAAGCAGAGTAATCTCACTTTGAAGTTAAGGCCACATTTTGCACTGACGTCAAAGGCTTTGCTTATAGGTTCTTTTCCTTTTTCCCCTGCTACCCTGACCTCACAGAGACTCCCTGATCATTTTCCTTGTGACTGGGATCCCTCCTGTCTGCCCCTTCTGTCATTGATGGACATAAACCAGATGTAACTTAGGGCTCATGGACCCCAGGAATAAGGACTAAGGTTTACCTCCTGCAGGAAGAAGAGCAGTTCCTCTCAGAGCAGGAATCCAAGGCCAAGGTGGGTAACAATGCCTCTGCTAGAGCACTGGGGGGAGGCTTAACCATGATGGTGGGCAGCAATGGGCCCCTCATTGGGCCCCTAATCCTATTGGATAGGCAGAGAGTGTTGCTGTTGTTGTAGTTTTGATTTCATTGTCCTTTCTTATCCTCAGCATTGTTGCTTTAAGAATCCAACTTCTTCTGCTAGTTGCTATCACTTTTTATGCAGAACTTGCCCTGTCACTGGGTCCCCTACTCATGATGCACCCCTCTGCAGATGGTCTGCTCCCCGCCCTGTCAGCCATCCAAGGCTGAAATGGTAGGAACACAGTTACCAGGTCTGACCTCCTCATAAGCTGGCTCACACCTACCAGAGGCAGCACCCAAACAAATTTTCTTTTTCTTTACTATTTATAAACCTTATAGGACCCATTGATGATAGCTCACTTTGAACAGTATCTCTGACAGCTTCTGGACCCAACCATCTCCTTGCTGGTCTTTGTATGTTTCTCTCCAATTTACTACACCCTCTTCTGTCCTAATCTGAAACTTTGGTCGATTTAAAGCTTAGTACCATACCTAATCTTCCTCTGTTTCTGCTGTCCTTTCTCCTCCTTCTTTCTCCTCTTTTTTTCCCCTCAAGTCATTGTTTGCCACAGAAATTGCAGTAGCAGAAGAAAATCCAGCAGAGGCTGTTTTTATTTTAAAAAGAAATAACTGAAGTCTGAGAAGTGAGTGGGGAGTGAGGTGGATGACAGATGAGGAAAAATAGTTTCTGTAGTGCAGCAACAAAAAATGCCAGGACCTGAGATGCTGAAGAGAAGGACGTGGGAAGCAGGTTAGAAGATCTTTCTAGGCTTCCGTGTGCTCCAATATGGAAGGTTAAAATATGGAAGGTTAACAAACAGAGTTAAAGGGACAGATTTCTTATTTAGTAAAAGTCAAGCCAGTATCGTTAATAAAAGGCTGCTCAATATGGTTTTTATACAGAGCTCCAAATTATTCTGCAATTTGCAGCATTAATATCCAGGCAAAGAAACCTCATCTGTAGCCAACAATTGTATCATGCTCTCATATGTATATAGGCATGTGCACTGTCAAAAAATCTGGTTCTTTCATCTCCACAAGTATTTTTACCAAATCAGTACTGTTCATCCAAATGCTTTGTTCTGCCAGTCATAAACAGTGTCTGGGTAACTCCTTGCTCTACGTTCTCTATCTGTGGAACTGCTCCCGGTCCTTGGCCAGCTTGCTTTCATTCCTAATACACATCTATTTACCTGAGCAGTTATACATACTTCACTTCCTGGTTCGTCCCATTAAAGACAAAATTGCATGGGACATGATGAGCTGCAAATTTTATCCTGATATTACTGTCAGCAGGAGAAGGAGATTGCAGGGAAAGTCTGAATCCCCAGCTCCCCAAAGACAGGGGTCAGGGGGTGGGGGAGATAAATTTTTTTTATTATTTAATTTTTGAAGAGTTAGGCTGGGGAGGGGGGAATCCTAGGTCATCACAGATTGTTAATTAGCCTTTTCCAAAGGAAATGTAAGCCTCTTATTTTTATAATATGACTTAGTTTCCCAACATTAGAAAAAAACAAGCTTCTTATCAGGATCCTACCCTTCTACCACCACCAGAAGATAGAGGCCCTGTGTACCTTGCTGTTTCCATTTCAAAGAGATGATTCTCAGGTTCATCAGAAAGTCATCCCTGAGTTGCAAAATGGACAAGGGAGTGGGGCAGATTTGCATAAATCTCAAAGAGGCAGAAAAAAGATTTACAGTCACAAACTTTCTAAAGGAAATGCTCTATGAAAAAGGGATAATAAGGACCTAGAGTTAGGATGGAATCTTATCTACAGCTTAGCTAGCCTGAGGATAGTATGAAGTCTATTTTGGTGAAGTCACTACAGGGGACAATTTTGCTAGATGCTTCTGTAGCTCTAAGGCCTAAGAAGTAGCCACCTGTGCTCCCTGGATTGTTGCTTTCCTTAACAATACACTGACTCTGCTGCTACTGTCACCCATGTCCTGTCAGCCCTGACTCCATTCAGTTGTTAGTTGATTAGTTGTTTAAGATCTACTTTGTGAAAGAGCTATAGAAAGAAATAAGAGTTACAGGTGGCTCTCAGCTGACAAAGCTTGAGAATCTCCTGCCCTGAACTTTTCACGTGAAATTCTTATGTCCTCATCTGTCCTTCGTCCTGGTGAGCTCCTTTTGGGTCACTTTGAAATAAAAAGCTAAACATTAAAATAGTGTTCATGAGCTTTTTCTTGCCATTCTGATGAAAGATCAGGTAGGATGAGGCTATAGCTTAAAATGAATTGATGAAATAAAATAATGAGGCTTGGGAATTATCTCTTGATACCAATTTTCTATATTCTTTCATTCTTCCCACCCTAGTCATTTTCCTTTTCCTGTTACAATAGATAATTGAGAAATGAAATACACAAATTCTGTTATCTAATTTTGAAAAAAGAAGAGGAGGTTATATTATGACAAGGAAGGAAAATGTCCTAAAAGCATATTTTTTCATTCTAGAATATCATCATTTCTTATCCAAACACTCTGTCAAGAATGAGTTTTTTACCCATTTGTCTGACTTCTGTCTCGATCCATCTGCCACTTACAGGTGAAGAGACACTTACTTGAGTCCTAGTTTATGTCTAATTTCAATAGTAAGAGGAACTTTTTCTGATGTTGGGTAAAGAACTTCAACCTAAAATAACTGAGAAAGTTCCATCGTGACAATAAAATCAATTGAATTCCAATTCCCAGAGTTTGTTCCACTTTCCCTATGATTTTTCACATTGCCACAGTTTCTTCCTTGCTCTTTCTATTTACCTAATAGCCTAGGAATACAAGGCTCTGAATTGTAGTTCAATTTAAGATATCTCCTTGATAAATGTGTTTTGATACATTGAACCTGCCTTTCTCCAGAGAATCAGACAAATAAACAAGCACAGTTGATTAGCTGGAATTTACTAAACTTTTGCTTGATGACTTCTCTTAAGCTCCTCCAATACTCAAACGCACTCAGCAAAAATATGGTGAGCACTGAGTCAGTGCCTCAACTCATACAAAGGAAAAAATGAAACCTGATTTCTACCCATCAGAAGCAGACAGTCCAGCTGGGATTGATTTCATTGCCAGCATGTGCAAAGCCCTGAACTAATCTGTCTTCACATATATTAGGGTTACATGACAGTACAAGGTAGAATACAGGGTTTAAGAGAAATGTCTTTGGATTCAGGCCCTTGCCCCAAATCCTCTTCTGATTTTCTAATTTAATTTCATTCATGTCCCATGAAAGGCATAGCCCTACTTTACACCATGATCCTACCTGTGCCCTCCCCCAAACCCATGCAAAAATTGCTTGGATTAGTTGTGAGCATTTGATCATTATAAAGAATCCATAAACCGGGAGAAGTGGATCATGTTCATCTTCCCTCCTCCTTCCCTCTCTTTCCCTTCCTCATATTTGAACTGAGATACAGAGGCTATAATCAAGCTGTGGTGGACCCATAAGTTCACTTACAGACAGTACAAAGGCAAGTGTGAGGAGGAGGCAAAAGAGAGAATAAGAGAACTAAGCGTTGTTAGACTGCAAAAGTGGCTGTGATTCTCCCCATCCCAGCCGGCAAGCACCTCTGCAATGTGACTCTGCAGCTCCTCACAGCAAGGTGAAGTTCATTTTCCTATCCACTGAACATAGACTTGGTCTTATGACTTGTGTGGGCCCTATAACAGAGGCAGAAGCTTAAATGTGCATGGATTGGAGTGTACCTTTCATCTCTTGCAGTCCTCTGGAAGCCTAGGTCACCATGGGAAGAAGCCCAGGAGAATCTCCTAGAGGATGAGAGAGCATGAGCAGAGATGCCTTGCTCCACTGAGGCTTCCTTCCCTAAGACAACCCTCACGCAACTGCCAATGATGTTTAAGAGCCCTGCCCAGGTGTCCAGCCCCCTGAGCCACCATCTTCCCACAGAGACAGTGGGAAATCAGCAGTCAGTGCAGATTTGAAGAACCTCCCAGCTGACCCACATAATCAGGAGAAATAATAAAGACCTGTTGCTTTAAGTAATTTAGTTTTGGGTTTTGCTGAGATTACGTGGATTCGGCACTGTTTGTCACTTAGTATGTTTTCTATTCAGAAATGGTGCTACTCCCATCTGGTGGGCCTGTCAAGCACATGACCCCCACTTTTTCACCACAAAGGTGTGCCTGTGACAGAGGCTGGCCTAATAAAGCCCCTCATTGCCCTGGAAACAGTAGTAGCCTATGGCCCAAGAAAGAACAATGGGAGTCCTTTTTCAAAAACTGTCCTAGGCGCTAGCAAAAGAACACTGTATGATTCTTTCCCTTTGAGCATGGAATCTATATTCGTTACCACCAACTAAGATTTAAGCTAAAGGCAGAGGGGAGGGAAAGACAGGGGAGAGGAGGGGGGGAGAGAAAGGAGAAAAAAAGAGGAAGGCAGGGAGGGAGGAAGAAAAGAAGGGAAGGAAGCAAGGTTGGTTGGCTTGCCACAAGATGGGAAAAATCAATTTTCTCTGACATGATATGAACTGGACCTAACCACATCTGAAGTTCTCAGATTTCACAGACACTATTATGTTTAAGCTAGTTTAAGGTGGGTTTCTGACACACCTCAAAGAATCCTCAATCTGCCTACAATGCCATTTCTCTTCATTCTGATTACAGTACAAAATATATACAATCTCTGCTTCCTCCGTTTCACAGAGGTGAAAGGTGCGGTCTCTTGTGTTTCTCTCTCAAGAGGCCAAGGCATGAAAGACAAAGTCATGACAGTACTGGGGTACTAATGAGGTAGACACCTCATGGGCAGGGGTGTCATTAATAAATGATAATGATATATTACCTCTCTAAGGAGTAGGCAGACAGATCTTTCTCAAATGGGAAAAGGATCAAGAGATAGAGAAGGGGAGGGAAAGGGGAAAAAAGAAGACATGTTACGTACATGTAGCAACTCCACACAAAGAATGTAAATAGTATGTACTACAGACATGTCTATAAAAATAAAACAATACATTATCTCTGAAGAAAAACAATAAAAAAGGGAAAATATGATGATGATGATTAAAGCAGTTACTAAATTTACTGATTTGGCAGAAATCTGTGGTATTTTAAAAACACTACCATTTCCAAGCTGATATCCATTGTACTTGGCAAATAGTGATCTTTGCAGTAAAGAAGTTGGCTTGATTTTCCCTTTTTACCTTAAAATTGGCATTTGCTGTAGAAGACTGAGTGGGGACATTTGTTGTTTGGACCACTGCTCATGCCTTCCATTCTCTTCGGCTAGTGAATGTTGGATCCCCTTGAGAAATTACCTCTGTGGGTGGGATAGGCAGTGCCCTAGTTGAGCCAGCAAAATGCTCCTCCTGGCAGCTCAAATACTGCACAGAAGTACACAACAATAAACAACTTTGTCTCATCACTTTGACAGGCCCATTTTGACAAAACCTTCAGAGAGTTTCTACTAACTCACCCCAAACATGTTCCTATTGGTTTCTAGAGCCACCTCATATCCTGCTAATAAATTCATTTTACTACTCAAGTTCACCGGGTTCAGTTTCTATCACTCACATTAAAGAACACTACAAAGAGCACATAACCTGTCCATCTGTGCTTCCCTTTCAGAGTACAAAATTGCTTCTGGAAGCACCGCCAGGCCAGACTCCATTTCCAAATACCATGTGACTTTTTCTCATTTATAGAATAAGAATGACAATTATTTGTGCCATTTCCAAATCTAAGTGGCTAATAAGCATGAGTTCTTTCTCTACTCTTTCTTCCTGCTTGATAGACTAGATATTCATTCCTAGGGTGACCTTGGATGTTGCACAGTGAAAAGGATAAAGCCTTCAGGCAGGTATGGCGGTGCATGCCTATAATCCCAGCATTCCAAGGGGCTGAGGCAGGAGGATGGAAACTTTGAGGCTGGCCTGGGCAACTTAATGACTTAGCGAGAACCTGCCTCAAAAAATTTTTTTTAATTTTTAAAAACTGAGGATGTAGATCAGTGCAAAGGCCCTAGATTCTATCTTCAGTACCACAAGAAAAGGAAAGGGAAGGAAAAGAGAGGGAAGGGGAAAGGAGGGGAGGGGAGGGGAAGGGAGGAGAGGGAAAGGGAGAGAATGAAAGATAAGGGAAGGGAAGGGAAGGGAGGTAATGGTAGAGCCTTCTTCAGCTTGGGTCCCTGAATGACAGTGTGCACAAGTGCCACCACCTTACCACATTCCATCCAGTGACTCCTATCTCTGGAACCTCTTGGACTTTATGAGAAACTTCCACTGTGTTAAGTCACAGAAATTTCAAATTTTATCTATTATAGCAGCTGGCAGTCCTTTAATTAATACAAGCCATAGTCAACACAAATGCAAATGGAAACACATACATTAGCATTTTGAAGGCTCTGAAGCAACTAGAGGCCTACCTGGCAGTGACCTGAGCCATCTGACACCTCTCCTGATGCTCCAGCTGTCCAGATGCCAGCCACTGACCTACTCACCCGTTTCATCCACATCATCCCCTCCTCATCTGCCAAAAACAGCTCTTCTCTCCTCTCAGAAAGAAGATGCTCTCCATACCTACACTGGCCAAGAGAAAAGAAGTTCTGAGGTAAGTGTAGTCTTCCCAATGACATCCTAGAGAAACTTTCCCCCTTGCTTCCTGACTGCTTTCAAAGCCTTCAAAGGGATCCTCAGCCAGAAAGAAGCAGGTTGTTGGGCTGGGAATTTAGCTCAGTGGTTCTGCTGCCTGCCTCAAAAGTGCAAGGTCCCAAGTTCGATCCCCAGCACCAAAAAAAAAAAGAAGCAGCTTTGTATGGGCTCAATCTAAGGCACAAGGGACTGGCTCTCTGAGACAAAGCGTGGGTTGAAGAGGGTGCCACAGTGCTCAGCAGTGTACACAATCATGCTTATGTGAGACTGAGAACTTGGAGATAACACGCTTCCAGAGTTTTACATTTTCCACAACTGACCACATTAACTATATTAAGTGAAATGTTCATCCTCATTTTTGCCTGTAGTTCTTTCGATAATGATAAATTATTCTATAAGTAATATGGAGCCTAAGTAGTATTAGTGTATGTGCGCACACACACGCGCATGGATGAGTGTACACAGGCCAAAATTAGTAAGAAAGGCTCATTTGAGACCTTAGAGTATCATCAGCAACCCTCCCTCCTGGCCCCACCACACACTTCTGCCTTCTGTGGGAAGGGTGTGCAATCGGCTGAGCAGGCACCCATGGAAAAAACACAGTTTCATTCAAACCACAGCCCCACAGTTAACCATATATAAACCCATAAGCCCTTGCAGCCACTGCCCTCTCAGAAAAATGATGCTGTGCTACTTCCCCTGCCTTCCTAGCAGAAATTAGGAGACAACACACTGAAACCCAGATGTGAAAGCTCACCTGCTCTGGAAAGGGGTGTGCAGGCCTGGGCTCAGGGCTCCCCTGCTCTCTCCTCTTCACACATGACTGTGTGGTCATTGCCCCAAAGCTTCTGTCCTGGTACCAACGTCTAGAGGGTCAGCAAATCCTACAGCGAATCTCTTTCTCCCACTTTTCTCAATTACAAAATAAGAAAAATTATATACCCCTGGCTGCTGTGTTGTGCCCAGTAAATCTGAAGTGTTTAGTGCTTATATAAGGGGTGATCAAAATACATGGTGAATGTTTAAATTTTTTAAACTGATTAGCCTAAAAGACACATGCCATTAATCTTCCTCAAAATACCATCCCTTATTTCAAACACACTTATCCCATCATTCTTGCCTCTTTATGAAGCAGTTCTGGAAGTCCTCTTGCATGTCTTTATGAAGTGTGATCAAAAATATAGTGAAAACTGCTGCCAAGTGCCATTCAGTGGAAAGGCTCTGCTCCAAAAATGTTATGGAAGTCCTCTTTCATGTCTTTATGAAGTGTGATCAAAAATATAGTGAAAATTGCTGCCAAGTGCCATTCAGTGGAAAGGCTCTGCTCCAAAAACGTTACAGTGTGTCCTCATCCACCTCATTCACTCGATCTGGTATTGTGCATCTTATGGCTCTTCCTCTAAGTCACAATGACCATGAAAGGTAAATGTTTTGAATCAATTCAAGACATTGAGACACTTGTGACATTGAAATTAATGTGGACTTCAAGAACTGCTTCAGAAAGTGGCAAGAATGATGAGATAACTGTGTTCAAAGCAAGGAAAAGTATTTTGAGGGGATTTAATGACAATATTTTTTACTGTAAAAATTTTTTTAATTCAAACATTCACTGTATTTTTCAATCACAGAGAGAGAGAGAAGGCAGGAGAAAGAGAGAGAGAGAGAGAGAGAGAGAGAGAGAGAGAGAGAGAACCCTTGGTACTGGAGCAATTACAGATAGTATGTTCTACCTAAAACCAACCAATAGCTTCATGAAGCCTTAATACAAAGGATGTCCATATTTCTGATAAGGTTTTCTACAGTCTTATATATTTGTCACTTCATTTGTCAACTCTCACACTCAAGGTTGGTAAGACCTTTCAGAAGGGAGGAACAAGAATCACCAACACAACCCCATGATCTTCCCCAAGAGGGTGTCTTGGAAGGTACCTCCTGGAAGCCCAAGCTAACCAAGTCCCTCTTCCTTGAATAGCTGGATAGCCGCTTTCATAATCATAATTTCTCTCTCACGTGTTGTTCAACTTTACAAAGTACCTTTCTCTTCAGGGTATGGAAATGTATAGTAAAGCTTTTACTTTTCCACTGATTTCTTTTCCTGCCTTTTCTATAATGTTGACCTACAATATTTATAGCCAGTTCTAAATTCTGGGTTGACGTTTGGCGAGTTTTATTGTAATTTCCTTTTCTACCACATGAAAATTGGTATTTACAAAATCCCTTCATGTGAGATTGGGGTTTAGAGTTATCTAAAATATTTTGGCAAAAGATTATTAACAACATGAAAAGTAGAGTGACTTACCTTAACTATGTGTGATTATGTGTTTGATTTTGTACAGATCTTAAGATACCAGGCTCTTAAGAGAGCTTAAGAAATATTATCTGGTGATAACTTTGATGATTTTGAGGTAAATTACACATTCTAAGAACAAACTGTAACCTCTTGTCCCCTAGATGCCATAGTGTCTCCTTTTAATCCACCTTGTCAAGGCCCATTTATAATCTTCTTACCAGGTTCATGACTCTTTCTTTTTACTTAGAGTTTTCCTACCCATTAGAGTCCATAAATTAAAGCACACCAAGATAACCATGTGAAGAACATACTTCTGTTATGAAAGCTTCTTGGATAATACCCAGTATCCTTGTTCCCAATTTTTATAAAGAGTTCTTTTCTTTCTCTAAAACCTCAAAGCTCCAATTCACCTAATTGGTCAATGCTCTATACATTTTCCATTTTCTAACACAAATCTCCTTTGAAGAGATAAAGCTTAAAATTATATATACATTTTCCTTCTTTGATTTCAAAAGTGAAAGTTCTGTGTGAAGCTTAATACTATGTTAGTTTTTAATACAAATTGTTGCCAAATTGAGAGGTCAGGACTTTGAAAGGACCAAGGTCTAACCCTGAAAAATTTACCTTGAATTTAGATTACAAACCTGAAAAGGAAAATACTTGAAAATTTTGCTACACATATTCACCCTGTTTTATCTGATCATTTGTATCTTTGCTTTATCAATAGTGTGTGGAGCGGTGCCAGGAAGAGAGAGAAGAAGGGAGAAAAGAAGGGAGAGAGGAAGAGAGGGAAGAAAGGAGAAAGGGAGGGAAGGAATCAGAGACAGTGCCAGGGAGGGAGAAAGAAAGGAAACAAGGAGGAAGGAGTAAAATAGAAAAGAAAGAGTGAATGAGAGAAAAAGAGGGATTGACAGATGAAGACAAGAAATGGTGGTTATTGTTTAATTTGTCAAGAAGATGATTTGGTTATCTATCAGTGGGGGAGCAAGCAAGTTCCTTTCCACTGTCCATAGATTCCCAGTGCTTCTCAGGCCTTGGAGCCCATGGAGTATTGTGACTGTGAGTCATTTTCCAGCAATGGAACAGTTGTTTCTGATTCTCCACACTTTGAAGAAAAAAAAGTTGAATCCTTTTGGTTCTACAAGGAATAACATATCCTGTAGGATATGTTCACAAGCATATTCTTCCCTCTACATGGATAGAATATAATTTTTTCAGCTGGATGTAAGATTTTAGCTGCTCTGATTCAATAATATAAAATACAAGGCACTTATATTATGCTCTGGAGTTGGATAGTCAATATTCTGCTATTTTGTGCTTTTGTCAACATACAATATGCTTCCAAAGTGGAATTCAGTTAAACAAAACTTCATTTGTCTGTATTGTGATAATAATGTTATAAGCTCAGTTTCCATTAGCCAGGCAAGAAAACAAATGTTAAAATTTAGTCATCCTCCTATGTATTACTATCAAATATGTAGTTAGGTTAAATTTTTCCCTTTTATCCTTGTAATGTAATCCTTGTCATTCTGCCTGGAGATCTTTTGTTCCATTTCATAAACACTGAGGACAGCTATATTTTTTTCATGGAAAAAACCATTTACTCTGCCACCATGTTCCATTTCTGTACATCACCAGAGAATGAAGACCTTGAAATCCTATTCACAATTATTAGGCTGCCTATTCACTTGCCCTCACTGGGACAAAATACCTGAGATAAACAACTTAAAAGGAGGAAAGATTTATTTTGGCTCACAGTTTCAGAGTCCATCCACAGTGTTTTGGGCCAGTTGCTTCTAGCCCTGTGATGAGGTAGCCCATCATGGCAGAGGCATGCAGCAAAGGAAAGCTGCAAACCTCTGGGTGGTCAGGAAATAGAGGGCTCACTTTTATCACAAAATCCCTCCTCCAAACCCATTAAACTATGAATCCATAAGAGGATTAATCCATTCAAGAGGTCGGAATGATGGGATCCTCATGATCCCATCACCTCTCAAAGGTCCCACCTCTGAACACTGCTGTATTGGGGATCAAGAGTTCAACACATGAGTTTTGAGGGAGCATTTAAAGATCCAGCCCCTAACAAGGTAGATAGGAGTGGACCAATGACAGACCACTGACTTCTGTTCCTACTTGCCAGTCTCACTACATCAACAAATTCCTCTCCTTAAAAAATGTTCCTCAAGCTGCCTGGGCTTTGACAATCCATGGCACTTCATATGTTTGGCTCTGATCCCAAGCTCCTAGGGCAGAGAAGCTGAGCTGGTCCCAGCACCCTGAAGGAAGCTCCGTGCTGCCATCCCAAGCTCCTAGGGCAGACAGGGTGAGCCACATGGGCACCAGAAGCACCCCCTCCCATGGAAATGAGAAGACATGTAAACAAGTCTCAAAAACAGACTTCTGGATCACCTACAGCAACCCCAAAGGGAAACAAGATGGAACAATCTGATACTCAACCACCTGTACTCTCTGAACTGGCAACAAAAGAGGATCTGGGAAAAATGAAATCAGAAATAATTACTCAGATAACAGCAAAGATTTTGCTCATGGTGCAAGACATGATTAATAAATCTAGAGAGGACACAGATAAAAAAATAGAGGATCTGAGGAACATGATGGAATCTCAACATAGGAAACAAATGGAATCCATAAAACAGATGCAAACAGATTTCCAGGAGATTAAAAACTCCATCGAAAGTCGTCGAAGCAGAATGAACCAATGTGAGGATAGAATTTCACATATAGAAGATAAGATTACAATTAGTGAGCAGAAAAAGAAAAATTGCTTTAAAATTGTAAGGGAACACGAGAAATCAATCCAGCAGCTGCTAGATGATGCAAAGAAGAATAACATAAGACTGATTGGAGTCAATGAAGAAACAGGAGAGAGTGCAGATGACATAAAAAAAATCTCTTCACAGAAGTGATGGCAGAAAACTTCCCAAGGAGGAGAAAAGAACTTGACATACAGATAAGTGAGGCATATAGGATGCCAGCTAGCCTTAATCAAAAAAAATCTACACATAGGCATATAATAGTAAGGATTCCAGAAATCCAACAGAAGAACAAAATTCTACAAGCAGTGAGAGAAAAGAAACAAATCACATACAAAGGAAAGCCCATCAGAATCACAGCAGACTTCTCAATGCAAACCCTCAAGGCAAGAAGAGCTTGGAGTGATGTATTTCAAGCCCTAAAGGAAAACAGCCTCCAACCCAGACTGATGTACCCTGCAAAACTATCTTTCAAAATTGATGGAGAAATAAGATACTTTCATGACAAAAAGCACCTCAGGAACTTCATGAATACCAAACCGGCACTCCAAAAAATTTCAGAAAATACCCTAGGAAAAGACAATGAGGATCACAACCCCAGGAAACCCAGCAGAATGAATCCACTGGGTGTGACAAATTAAACGCAAAGGGGAAGAATCCAAAAAAAAGAAAAAGTCATGACAAGGCTTTTAAAACTTTTAACTTCATCTCCCTAATGAGTGTATAATTCAATCTTATTATTGTACTGATTAGTATTCTTCTGATTCTAGAGTTGCACACCATTCCTTGTGCTATACTGGCTATTTATCATCTTCTTACATCTACATTTTAATTGGGTTATCTATTAATGAGCTCTAAGAATTCTCTATGTATTCTGGTCACAGGTTATATGCATTGTAAATATGGTCTGTTTAAGGACTACTTTTCATTTTAATGATGTCATTTAAAGTGCTAAATTTTCATGGAATCTCATTTATCAATTTTTTTCTTTTATACATCTTGTTTTTTGTATCCTAGGTAGTTCTTGCCTACCCTGAATTCATAAATATTTTGCCTTATAATTTCTTCTTAAAGTTTTATACTTTTAGGCTTTCTTATTTAGGTTCATAGAACCCTTCAAGTTATTTTCATGTATGGAAAAAAAGGGTTGAGGTTAATTTTTTGTACACAGATACCAGGTGTTCTAGCACCATTTGCTGAAAACACTATCTCTTCCTCGGCTCTTGAATTGAGTTTATATTCTATAAAATGCTAATGTTAAATAATCTTTCAAAACTCAGTGGACCATATATGTGTGGTTCTATTTCTAGATTCTCTGTTTTATTCAAATGATCTATATGTCTTTCCTTACACCAACACTGCCTTGATTACTATAGCTTTAGAAGAAGTCTTAAAATTAGGTACTAAACGTCCTCCAACACTGTTTTTGTTTTTGTTTTTTGTTTTTAACTGTTCTAGGTCCTTTCTACTCCTACATAACTTTTAAATTTCAATATCCAATTCTTCATTTATAGCAAGTATACACAGACCTGAATTTTTATATATACCTTGGTTTTCTAATCCTGCTAAATTCAAGTACAAGTTCTAGGAGCTCCTAGAGATTTCTTAGTATTTTCTCTGTAGATGATCATTTCATCTACATATAAAGATTTTGCTTCTGCCATGCCAATCCTATCCTAGTTGTGTCATTTTATTGCCAGACTATTTTGGTGGGTCCTAGGTTTCAAAGTTTAATGGACAGATAAAGAGTAAGCATATCTGCCCTTGTTCCCCACCTAAAGGAGAAAGCATTGTATCATCTCCATTTATATAAGGCATTCTCGCTGGAAGCATGGAGTACATGTCTTTAATCTGTTGAGAAGTTTCTCTTCTACTTCTAGGCTCCTGATAGCTTTGACCATGAACAGCTGTAGAATTTAGTCCAATACTTTTTCTCCAACTAGTGACAGGATCATATGGCTTTTGCCTTTCCTCTGTTAAAATGATGACTTTGGGGGGTGGATTTTCCAATGCTGAACCAACACTGTCATCCCTATAACAAAACCACTTTCTACATCCTGCCAGATCTGACTTCTAATAGTTTGTATTGTTAAACAAATTTCTATCCACGTTCATACTTTTTTCTTCTATTATCTTTATCCAGTTTTAGGATTAGCACGATGTTGAGTTCCTAAAATGAGGGGAGAAGTGTTCCTTCTGTTTTCTGCTTTAATTGTTTGATATAATTTATCAGTTAAAATGTTTATGAGCCTGCTGTTGTCACATAGGTAGGTTTGCAAGCTAGAAATATACTTTCTTTAATAGGTGCTATTCAAATTTTATATTTCCTCCAGAGTTAGTTTCATTAATTTCTCTTCCAAGGTACTTCTTAGAAGTTGTCAAATTTATTTCAAAACAGATTTTTGAAATATGCTTTCTATATCCTTTTAAATTCTGTAAAATCTGTGGTAATGCCTCCTAGATCTTGATATTGTAATTTTAAAATGTCTAATTGATATTGTGTCACAGGAAAAAAGGTCTAAAGGAGCAGGGGAAGTGGGAAGGGTAGGGGAAAGGAAAAAAGGGAAAAGAAAAAATATGAGAAAAGGAAAAAAATGGAAACAAAATCTTTGCAAATAAGGAAGGGTGGAGGGGGTGAAGAGAGGGCAAGGGAGGGGGAAAAAAATAAGAACCAAGATACTCATGTAAAGGTACAAGATCCCAATGATGAATGTAACTGTATTTTATACCGAAAATGTACCAATAAACTTAATGGGAAAAAAAATATGTTTGGCTCTATTTTTCTGGCAAATTAGACTTTCTGAGTTCAACTCCAGAAGAATCCTGGTTAATGTTTTGGGTTTGTTTGGTTTGGGTTTTTTTTTTTCTTACTTTCTGGCAGCCCGAAAACAGGCTAAATGACTTCATACACTTTTTTTTTTTTCTTTTTGGTACCAGGGATCAAACTCGGGTCCTTGCACTTGTGAGGCAGGCAGCGGAACCACTGAGCTAAATCCCCGGCGATTCATTCACTTTTTAAAAGTCAGTGTTCAACTGTTACACTGAAATCGACTGATTCTCAGAGGTGTGATGAAACATACACTATATTTTAACTTTTCCAAAGTATTTTTTCACATTGAGACAATGCTTTTAAAATACAGTCCCAGCACAATTTCAACTATCGTGCTTTCACTTTCAACTATATTACTTTAGTGAAAAATAAAATGGGAGTGTCTCATTGAAGCAAGATCTAATTTTAATGGGAATAAAGAGTAGAAGCATATAGGTGAAGATATACATGGATTCTACACAGATGAGCATAACTGAAGATGTACACATCAATAATCACAAATTACACAACAATGTGTTATTTTTAATCACTAAAGAAAGGGCATTTGTGCGACATCTTCAAAACTCAACGTTTTCCCTTCCTGTCTATCATCCAACACACATCTACTCCCTTCCTCCCCACAGCTTTTTCTATCTGCTTTCTGGGTTACCGATGCCAATTCCTGCCAAGCAGAAGCAATGACATCTTCAGTCTGATCCACTATTGATAGGACCTCACCTCTGAGTGTGCAGAGAATGAAGTGTGGGTGAGGCTTGGGTTAGATCGTTATGGGCACTGGTACAGCTGGAACACAGAACCATATGTTGATCAAAGCCCGCCACACAATTAACTCTCGTTTCATATACCTTTAGTCTAAAACCACTATAAGCCTTAGGCCAATGGGGTTAGAGGTGATGGTTTATTCCACTTCTTCATTAGGTGACAGTTGGGGGAAACAGAAAGAACAACAACCCCAAGGTCAGACACAATGTTCACTTTGCCTTGCCAACATGCAAAGAGGGTCTAGGAGTATTCTTTCCACCCTAGGAACTTTTTCTTGCCCCAGTTTCATGACTTGTCTTGAAATTATTTCCACCAACAGCCAAACCAATTCACCTTTCCTCTTTTAGCTTTCTAAAAAATTGTATCAGGCTGAGAAATATATTTCAAAAAGGGTTTTCTTCTCTGAAACTTTTGACCAATATCTCCCTATTCTCCTACCTCTCAGGCACAGATAACCACTATTCTACTCTCTGCTTCAATGAGTTCGATTGTTTTATATCCCACATATAAGTGAGACCACACAGTATTTGTCTCTCTGTGCCTGCCTTCTTTCACTGAGCACAATGTCCTCTAGGTTTATCCATAGCATTGAAGTTTCACCTAATGTCAAACTAGAAGAATGAGTAGAAATAGCCAGATGAGGTACTGCAAGAAATAAAGACTAACGCTTTAGAAAATAAAGACAAAAGTGTTTTGTTTAATCTCTAATTCTTCAACTATCTGTTTGCCTCATAAATCTATTCATTGCTAATCCTTCATTTTTACCAGTGGGGCCAATTCAATGCATTTTCTTCTCTAAGACATAGGTTCTACCACTGGACTTGACATAAAATCAGTACTCAATAGAAATGCAGTAGGTAGGTGGATGGATGGATAGATAAAGGAAGGAGTGATTGAGTAAATAAGTGAGTTATTCATCAGCAAGAAACCTGGGAATAGTGAAGAACCTTTATATAATTGTACCTCACTATATGTATTCCTCTGGCTAGTGGAAGTAACAGGGAAAATGTAGTCAACAAAATATGAACACTACTTTAAATAGATATATTGAATTACTACTCTCATTAAAAGAAAAGAACAAAAAGGAAAATTCCACAATTAAAATACAACCCAATATGTCATATAATAGTACCATAAAGGAGGAGTATTAAATAATTCAAGAACTATTAGGAAAGGACACCCCACTGAAAACTTAACCATGGGAACCATGTAAGGAATTTTTTTCCCTATAAATATCTGCATGTACTTGTTTAAAACATCAACATATTCTCTCAAAGACATTCATCTTATCTACATAGCTCAACATTCCAAATGCAAAATGTAATTGTTATTAATATAAGACATCTACTTTCTACATATGCTATTTTTTTGGAAGTTGTTCAAATGTCAAATTTTAATTATATCTAAGCTTATCATGTGTTCAAAACGTAGAAAGTCCAGCAACCAATTAATTTACATGATATTCAGCTAGATCTCTAAAAGATCTTGGATTTTAATGGTAACAATTATATTATTAATAATAATAATAAGAGAGATCCAACATAGCTAACTAGAGGAGGAGTCATATCTGAGGTCTATAGAGAGGACTGGCTGAAAGCACAGCTACAGTATTCTGTAGTGGAGGAGGGGAGGGACTTCACCTAAAACAGAATATTAATCAGAAAGATGATACATATGGATCGAACCAAGTATCTGGATCATTCAAAAGGGGAACCACTGCCACCATGGCTAGTCCACCCCCACTCCAGCCCCTGCCCTTCCCAAGAGCAACCATCAAGAGAGTACTTCAGAAAGCCTAAGGGAAAGAATGAGCCTGCAAAGGCTGGACTCTTGAAACAAACTGTATATACCAGCTCCTTCTTCCCACCTCCCCTCCAAACACAGGGTACCCTGCAGCCCAGCAGCAGTGCTCACCATGCAATGGAACCTCCACACACATCCAGGCAGAGAGAGGATAAACAAATAAACAGGGCCTATGAACTCGCATGGCACAATCCTCCACCTGCTGACTCCCAAAGACCCCACTCCCCAGCATGTAAAGGTGTCCAGCAACTCCAATGGGCCCCAAAGGCTCACAAACATGTCGGCCAACTCAACATCACACCTGAGGGGGAAGAGTCCCTAAGCCAAGCCCAGAGAGGGCATCAGAGTCTGCCTGCTGGCTGGAGGAAGAATTCTGGAGACTGGGTTAGATTTTTAGTACAAGGAAAAAGAGAGGAAATTGGTGTGGCTGCTTGCAGTCAGATCACAGCTAAGGCAGGAAGGGAACCATGTGAACACTTGGCGTTAAGGCACCGCGGTCACCTGGGAATCACATGTGCATTCTCTCATTGGAGTAGGTGATCTAGGTTACCATCGATGTTTTGTTTTGTTTTAGTTGTTCTTTATTTTTTCTCTCTCTTCATATCTCTATTTTGTTTCTTCAACTTCTACAGCAATATTATTTTTTAAAATTCTTACTTGTTTCTCCTACTTTTTAAATTCCTCTTTTCAAGCTTTTCGCTTGCTGTGTTCTGCTCTCCCTGCTACTTCTATCTTCTCTCACACTCTCTCTTCTGTTCTTTTTGCTCTTCCTTATCCTACCTAAGCCTCTGTCTTCCCTTCCCTCTTCTCCACTTTACAGGTCCACCAACCTATCAGCAGGTTCCAACAATCTCATAACTTTCTCCAAATCCAAACTACAGCTCTCTCCTCCCACATCTCATCCTCACCTCCACAAATATCTTCTTAAAACCCTCAACATTAACCCTTCTATCCAAGTAGGAGACCTCCAACAGAATCTGACCACCTTCTCATTTTGCCCTGTTACTATCTCCTGCTGTCTACCTCACCTCCTACTGATTTACTCATCTTTCACCCCCCCATCTTGTCTCTACTTCTCCTTCAACACCACAAACCAACAGCGAGTGACAACATAATGCATGCCACAAATTCTGATAATAGGTGAAAGTATAAATGCAAAGTTTTTCACATATAAGTGATATACAATTAGATCTGACGATGCTGTTATAACCAATAATAATTCTTTCCTCGAAATACATGACAAGTTCCAAACCACTTAAATTAAGGAGTAAATGAAGGGATAAATAGTATCTCTGGACAAATAAAGATGAAAAAATATCACTGAAAGGCAATATCTAACTAAACAAATCTTCTAAACTACAGTCTCTTTTCATCCTACTTGATCTCAAACCTCAGCACCAAAAAAAATCCAAAAAACAAAACCCTCCAAAGCAAATATACAATCAAACCTTGGATTGCAAGTAACTTGGTCTGTGACTGTTCTGTAAGCCAAGGAAACATTTCTAAGAAAAATTTTTTTTAATATACAAAATATTTATATTACTGAACTAGTAACAGATGACGTTCTCTGTGTCGGTAAAACTTTGGAACCACATAGCTGATTTGTTAAATCTAGTCCATGCCAGCTTCCAAACACCAGAAAAGATTTTAGTTAGCTTCATTCTTTGATGCTTCATCAAAATTTTCTACAAGATCCGGAACATCATCATCTTCTTCATCCATGTCTTCTGGTTTTGGTGCTTTGCTATCCAACACTTGCCATGGGAACTGTTCAGCTAATTTTCTAAGACTTGTTAAGCTGTCGGCACCAAGCTGACTTAATATTCCAGGAAGCATTTCTGTGATTGGTTTGGCTTCTGCATAACCAGTAATTGCAAAGGTGTCAGCAGAGAGGGAAGCTTGGACTTCGGGATTGTTGAAATGAATAACTGTCCCATCATCTTTAATCATGTTCACCTCTTCGATACCAGCTATATTATTTACTGCCAGCTTTTTCAGAGATCTCTGAAGCTTTTTGCCATCAGCTGTAGCTGTTCTGTGCACCACCTTCTTCTTTCTGCGAGCTGTACCCTGGCCCCCTATCCGGACCTGAGCCTGAAGTTTGGCTAACTTTTCTTGATTCATGCTGTTGGTAAATCTGAAGCAGGGCGGGTCCTCCAACACCAGCACGCGCGGCAAGAGCAGGATGGCTGCCTCGGCCGAGACACAGAAAGAGCGCAGCGGCAGTGGCTGAGGCGGCGGCGGGCGCGAGGCGAGGCCCACGTCATTGCTAAGAAATTTTAACTTGATAAATGAGCAATGTGTTGTAATATGAGTAATACAACAGGTCAAATATCACATGATCACAACTGATTCTTCTCTCTCCCTCTCTCTCTCTGCTTTGATACACAAGTGCTTTGGATTACAAGCAGAATAAATTATTGTCACAAACCAAGGTTTTAATAGACAGTAATACCTCGGTTCATGAACGCTCCTATTTGCAAGCAATTCAGTTCACAAACAGAAGCATTCAGCAAAATTTTACTTCCATTTGTGAGCTCCATATCAGGTGATGAACACAGCCATGGCCATTTTCCCCAGAATTGTGAAACAAATTAAGTTTATGAACCAAGATACCACTGCATATAGCAAAAAGAAGAGTTAAAACAAAGTCATTCCTTCAAAAACAATTTCAGAGATACATGAACACTAAACCAGCATTCCAGAAAATACTCAAGAATATCCTGGACAGAAACAATAAAGCCAAAAATTAAAATGGTACAAATTCATCAGCAAGGCAAATAGATAGAGAGAAAGAAAGAAAGATAAGAAAAGAAGGCATCATCTAAAAAAAGAACAAAATGCAAAATGTCAGGAATAATTCAACACCTTTCAGTAATAACGCTCAATATTAATGGCCTCAATTTCCCAATTAAAGACACAGACTGGCAAAATGGATCAAAAAACTGAAACCAACAGTCTGTTGCATTCAAGAAACTCATCTAATCCAAAAAGATATTCATAGAATAAAAATTAAAGGATGGAAAATAATATTTCATGCACCAGGACCCTGGAAACATGTAGGGGTATCAATTTTACACTCAGACAAAGTCAACTTCAAGGTAAAACTGACCAGAAGAGGCAAAGAAGGTCACTATATACTAGTTAAGGGAACAATCTAACAGGAAGAGATGACATTTGTCAATACATACATATGCATCAAACACTGGTGCACCTAAAACACATACTGCAGGACATAGAAGACCAAATAAATACCAACACAATCATAAGGGGTGACCTCAATACCCCACATCCACAAAGAGACAGATCAACTGAACAAAAAAATCAACAAAAAAAATCAGAGTCAAGCCACACCTTCAAAACAATGAACTTAATAGATATCTACGGAAAGTTCTAGCCTACTACAACAGAATACACACTCTTCTCAGCAGCATATGGAACTTTCTCCAAAATAGACCATGTACTAGTCCACAAAGCATAAATACAAATAGAGTCAAAATCACCCCATGTTTGTTATCAGACCATAGTGCATTGAAATTAGAAATCAATCATAGAAGAAACCACAGAAAATTCATAATCACGTGGATCCTTAATAACACACTCTTGAATACCCAATGGGTTAAAGACAAAATCAAGGAAGAAGTTAAACAATTTCTGGAATCAAACAACAATGCCAGTACAACACACCAGAACCTATGGGACACAATGAAAGCATCATTAAAGGAAAGTTTATAGCAGTCACTGCTCACATTAGAAAAACAGAACAGGCACAAATAACCTAATGATGAACCTCAAGATACTCAAAAAACAACAACAAACCAAACCCAAACCAAATTCAAGGAGGGGAAATCATAAAGATCAGAGCAGAAATTAATGAAATCAAAACAAAAAATACAAAGAATCTATAAATTGAAAAGCTGGTTCTTTGAATGATCAAAATAAAACTGTTAGCCAAATTCACCAAAAGAAAGACAGAAAAGATTCACATTCATGCAATTAAAAATGAATAAGATGAAATCACAATGGGCAGTATTGAAATTCAGAAGATAGCTACCATGAAAAATTGTATTCCAACAATTTGGAAAATTTTTTTAAATGGACAGATTCTTAGACTCATGTGAATTACCAAAACCAAATTAAGAAGACATAAAAATGCTGAACAGTCCAATAACAAGCAAATAAATTGAGGTAGTAATTTTAAAAAATCTACCAACTAAGAAAAGCCTAGGACCTAATGGATTCACTTCTGAATTCTACAAAACCTTCAGGGAGGTAATAACACCAATATTAAAACTCTTCAACAAAATTGGAAAGGAGGTAGTGTTTCCAAACTCATTTCTGGAAGCCAGCATCACTCTGATGCCAAAATCAGATAAAGACCCAACTAAAAAAGAAACTTACAAATCAATCTCCTTAACGAACATAGGTGGAAAAATCCTTAATAAGATACTCACAAATGGAATGCAGCAAATCATCAAAAGGATCATACATCATGAGCTTTGAATGGTGACTGTACCTGGACCTTAAATTGTATTGTGGAACTTGTGCTACTATTAAAATCATTTATTTTTCTCCTGAAAAAAAATACATATTATGCTATATTATATATAGTATAATACATTATATTATATACATATATTTATATCTAATATATTTTACTTTAGATTAACCACACAGAAAACATTATTTTTCTCATTCACAACCTGCAATAGCATCACAGTTGTCACCAAAAATACTTCTTTGGGGGCTGGGGATTTAGCTCAGCGGCACCACACCTGCTTCACAAGCACAAGGTCCTGAGTTCTATCCCTGATAACAAAAAAACAAAAACAAAAAACTTCTTCAGAGCTTCTAGCACACTTAGGCCCATATATACCAATATCCATTATCTAAATTAGTAAGCCTCTCTGGGGGGCACAGTAGACTGTTCCCAAAATCTCAAAATCTGCATTCCCTTTCACCCAGAAATTAGAAAACTGGGAACTTATTCTAAAAAATAATTAAGGATAAGGTTAACATTTTTTCCAAAAAGAAAGATTATTCCAGAGTTTCTATACAGCAAAATATTGACTACAATCTTAAATGTCCAACAACAACCATGGAAAATTATGTCATATAAAAACATTTATGGGTATTAATGCCATAGTCTCAACATAGAATTAAATGGAAAAGTATATCACAAAACAGGATGTAAAGCAGGCCCTGTGCATGTTTGTATGTACACAAAGGGCCTGAAAGTTCACAGCTCAAAGTATTGACAGTGGCTATCTCTAGGCAAAAGACACAAAAAGACAAACACTGTGAATGACTTTTCTTATCTTCTCCTTTCCATTTATTTATAGTTTTATTTTATTTTTTACAATGAACATTGATTTTTACAACTTTTAAAAAAGGTTATTAGTTCTTTAAATTACAGTTTTAATTTTTGAGAAATATTCCTCAAAAGGAGTTGCCCACATTCTAGGTCCATTGCACTGTTTCCCACCTAAACATTTATATATCCCTGTAAACTCATAATGTGTGCTTTAAAAAGAAGAAGAAATGAATTCAAAAAATTTATATCTTGAAACATTACAACATTCTTTCCATTTTCTTCCATTTTTTTTCTTAGTCACCTTCCTTCACATATTTGTAATTCATTTAATAAGACTTAGCTGAATTCAAATTTGCCTATGTGCTGAAGCCACACAAGTGTCCTGTTTATGATATGATTTCTCTAACACATTATTTAATAAAATCACTTCTTACTAAATTTTTAAACTCAGTTTATAATATCTAGTCATTAGTTTCCCAGGTGACATTTTGTCATCTTAAAATGAGGAGGAGGAAGAGGACAAAGAGAAGAAAGGAGGAAAAGGAAGGAGAAGGAGGAGGAGAAGGAAAATGAAAGAGGAAGGAGGAGGTGGAAGAAGAGGAAGAAGGGGCTATAAAATAACCTACCCCATAAGGTCACTATGAAAGTTAATACTCTATGCAAAACACCTGGCAGAGCACCCTACACATGGTAAGTGCTCTGTAAATATAGGTCATCACCCTTTCAGATGCATCATCATCTTCGGGCTCCTATGAATATGCTGGATGTAGGAGACATGGCATGGAAAAGAGCAATTCTTATGAACTGCATATTTCTTTGAAGTAGTAAAGTGCTCTTCTGTCCTCAGAATACCGGTCTGACCTTGAAGGGGTTTTCCAGACTCCAGGGAAAATCACAGGAGCTCAGGTCTGCAGTCACTAAAGGAATGTGGCCCTTAAAAGCTTACTTAGCCCACAAACACAGGGCAGCTAATTTATCAAGAAGAAATAGGCTCTGGTTTTCTTTGCAGCCCTCAGATCCAGGAGCTGTGAAATTGAGTCACCAGTTTGCTATCTGACCCCAGGCCAGCCACTTAACCTCTCTCTGACCCCATTTCCTTACTTAAAATCAACTCTCTGTTCAGGTTCCATTCTAATCATTATCTCTCCCCACAACAATTGTTAGTGACTAAGGGGTCCTGTAGATTTTGAAAATTAATTATTCAGTGTGTCAGGTTTACAAAATGGAACTGTAAAATGTTCAGGAATGAATAGGTTCAGCTATGCTTTTTGCTGTTTGGGTATTATTTTAAGAGCTCTCTTCCTGGAATAAAATCACCGACCCAGACAATAAGCTTTGTCTGACACTGTGACCCTAGCTCCTGATGAAGCTCCCTTGTGTTGGTATTTCTGGGAGTGACAGAAGGAAGAGAACAGAAGCTCCTTTGTCAGAAAGTAGTCAAGGGGGAAGTAAATTTCAGTTATTTAAAGAGAGTTTGGGACATGCTGGATAAGACTGCAGCAGGAACTGGATTATTAGGTTTTATTCTTGGCCACCGCCTCTCTCCTTGGCCTACGACAACAATGCACACAGCTACAGTAGCCAGAGAAGTATCCCCAAACCTATGAGCTGTTCTGGTTGCCCCGTTTACAAAGTAACTGAGCACACACTCACCTAAGGACTCACTCCATGTCTTGCCATCCTAGGATCTGCTGTGAATACCCTGAGTACAGAGGTGTTGTATGGTGCGTGCGCTCATTCACACCATGCCCAGCTCCAGAAGCACTGATGACAGAAGATCCTTAGGAGAGAAAAATGTCACCACTAACAGGATCAGAGCTGGGCAAAGCTTCAACCATTTTTACTGGGAGCAGTGGAACGGTGGCCCAGCAGCCCCTTCCTCTGGGCTGGGATGGTCTGTACTATTTAAAAACTTAAGAAATATTCTATCTCTTTTCCTGCCTCCTTGCTGACTTGAAGTCAACTACATTACCATTGATGATCTCTTGGCCTAGAATGCTGTGATTTTTCTATATCCTCTCTAGTAACCAGAAGCAGTCCCTCCTGATTCTAATTTGGTCATTTTAATAAGCTACTAAGCAAATTAACAAGGTGTGCCAGATAGGGTTACATTCAGCTGGGAGTAAAGATGCTCAAATGTAGTAGCTTAAATGCAAAAGCTGTGTTTCTTTGCTGCAGAGATAAGCAATCTGCTAGGACTCCACAGACACCAGAGGCCCTAGAGTCTTTGCTGTGCCACATGTGACTTTCTCATGGCCTGCAGAAGGCTGCTAGCACTCCAACCATTACAGCCACACTCCAAACAGAAGAAACAAGGAAGGGAAAAATAACAAAAGCCTACTCTCTTCTTTTTACACAACTGGCCAGTGGTTCTCAAAGCATGATTCCCTAGACCAGTATAACTTATTAGGAATGCAAATTACCAAGTACTAGCCCAGATGTAAAATTTAAGAATCATGAGATAGACAACAGACAATTCTATGCCACTGGGTTGAGTTAGTTTTGGATAATATGAAGATTAACTGGCTCTGTATGAACACATGCAGAGATTGGTATAAAATTTTAGATTACTAACTTTAGCATCTATATTTTGAAGGCTCCAAAGGCTTGTGTTTATTAGTTCCTTGTTCTCAAGATACAGATTGCTGGAAATCTGAACTGAGAAGCAGAAAAATGACTGAACTTTCAGGAATGAAGCACTGAAAGCAGTGTATTCTCACTGCACAGCAGTGTTAGGTGACACAGAGAAAGCAAGCAAGATCTCAGCAGCTGTCTGTAAAGACTAAGGTCATATTTGCAATCTCTTAAAGCCCATTTCTTCTTTTAAAAGCACAAAAATCATATGTCTTTCTCTTTTCTTAGGTGAAAAATCTAAATTAAATACAGAAATTAGAAATAAGCCAGACAAAAATAATTTTAGAATATACCTTTCAAAATATGCAAACACACACACACACACACATACACACACACACACACACACACACACACACACACCACCAAGGATCCTGAGTGGATACTTGCTACCATTTAACCACCTGAGCTTTGACCAAAGGCAGAGGCTACAATAAGCAAAGAGACAGTTGCAGAATGGAGGTAGAGGGCTTCATAGAGTGTTTGGAAGACTGAGAAGATGAATGGGCTGATGTCTCTCAACCCAACCCTGGCTATTTGACCTGCTGGTTCTTCAGTAACTGAACTGGAGAAGTAAACAGGAGATCTGATCCGAATTAACCAGTGTTTTATGGATTCAGCCTAAAGCAGAGACCGTAAGGCTAACGAGTCAGCATGAAACAGATGAACACATTTAAGCCAAATGCAGAGAGCTGGCATATTTAATGGAGAAGAAAGTTGTGGGAATGCACAGTTAGAGCTCCCAATTACAGGTCGACAGCTCCTTGCTCCTCAGGGATCCTGTGACATTGTTGAATGAAGAAGCCTTGGTACATTGGTGGGCAGAGGCCAGAAGATGACGGGAGTGAGAGGTCAGGAGTGTCACCTACTTTGGTGGTTTCCATCAGCAGACAGAAGATCCCAGAAGGAGACATTACGGCAAATGTCTGCAGCTCCATATGTGCAGTGAGCACTCTGCAGTAGATTGAAGGAAGTACAACACTATCACAGTGGGGCTATAAGGAGCACCAGAAGATACTCAAGAGTCCACAATGATACTGCAAGGGAATCCCACAAAGAACATGCTCCCAATGTTCCAGAAAGACACCCAGGATGTGGAGAGAAAGGCGGGACTCTAGGCATTTGCTCTGCAGAGCATATCCCTATGCACAGCACTTTCCAAAAGTTTTTATCAAAGTAGGCTTTAAATAAGACAGAGAAGAGAGACTGCCAGACCCTGGAAGTTTTAGTAGCAAATCCTAAAGCAGGGCCCAACCTCGATCTTGACATTTCTTTGAAGCCTTTCACTTACATGCATGCAAATTCTATCTGAGGTGTTTGTTCTCATTTTCTAATTTTCACCAACTTTAAAACAGGCTTGCTGTGCCCTCTGTCTTCCTATAGTCTTCCTCTGTCTTCCATATCTCCTAGTTCTGTATCCTAGAAGCCATGTAAAAACTGAAAATCTGACCTACAAATAACCCAGGAGGCTACTGTGCTTCACCTTGCTTGAATACTTTCATGTGTCACTTAGATCATTTTAACGTGGTTACAAAAACACTCCTGTCTTGGGTATTTCTTCAAGAGCTGAGGGAAGAAATAAGGAAGAGTGTAACCTGTGAGATGACAGATTTCACCAGCACAAAGAAAATGATGAAAAAAGGTTCTCATGAAACAGCCTCCCGAAAGATCATTGACATGGAAGCAGAACTGCGTAAACACAAGTCATTCATGTTCATAAAGGAAAATTATCCTGTAATTGTAAACAAACATGTAGACTCCCTCAGTTTTGACCTCAGTGGCTTTTATCACAATCTTACTAAATGTAAATAATAAAATGCATAAAACTTGGTACTAACCAGTATTTTGGCTAATGTCCTTATATGACCATAACCAAAACCAATTTACCTATTAGATACATTTTATATATAGTAATACCTCGGTTCACAAATGTTTCTGTTCAGGAACAATTCGGTTCACAAACAGAAGCATTTTGCAGAATTTTGCTTCCTTTCTAGAACTCTGCCATCAGGGGATGAACACAATTGTGGCTATGCTCCCCAGAATCATGGAACAAATTAAGTTTATGAGCCATGGTATTAAGTGATGAGCTGTATTAGGAAAAACAACATCAATAACTTAAGAGTAATGGCTTTAAAATAATGTAACCAATGTAACCAATGGTGTATACTGAAAATAAACCTCTATTTTTTTTTTTTGGTACTGGGGATCGAACTCGGGTCCTTGCACTTGCGCAGCAGGTGGCGAAACCACTGAGCTTAATTCCCGGCCCAAACCTCTATTTGTAAGCAAGATTCTGTTTGTTACTCCAATTTCTTTTAAACATATATGTATACCCGAGCACAGAAATTGTAGGATGTTACTCAGTTATCATTATCAAGATGACCAAGAATAAGTTTTAAAACTTTTTAATTATCATCCATGCAAATTTAAAATTTTTAAATTGCCACAGAAAATATACACTTTAAACAGCATTTCAAGGCTACCATTCCAGAGGCCCAGTTGACCTAGTGAGAAAAATAAGGAAACATAATCGTGATGCACGTTCTTAACATGCTGCATCATTCTTTTTGCCTGTCTCCACCACAAAACACAATGTTCCATAAAGAAATGCTCGGTCTGGTCCATCATGGTATTGCCAGCTCCTGTACAATGCCTGGCACATAGAAGGTTCTAAAAATAAATTGAGTGAATAAATGAAGTTCATAAAATACTACAAAAGGGTTATAATCCAGGTACCAATTGAAAAAGTAAGAAAAGCTACCTAGAAGTCAAGGGGAGATGCAATCGTTAAAGCTTGGAGTGCTATCACTAGATACTTGTCTCTTGTTTAGGAAGACAGCCTGTCGCTACACAATCCCAGACACGATTGAAATGCAGGAAAAGCCTGGGAGATGACTGAACTGTGTTGTCATTTGGTTGGAGGGAACTATGAGCCCAAAGACTGAGGTTACCAATTACTTGCATTGATTTGTATTTTGTTTTCTTAAAAAGGCTCTTTCTGAACCAAACAAGAGATATATACCAGATATGTTTGATAAATGATTTTCAATTTATATTAAATATAAAATTTCGAAGAGAGATAAACTAGTAATTTAACTCCATCTTTAAGGTGTTAAGGTATTGATGATAGCAGAATTATGGAATACGATGATCACAGAGGGCTTATGATACTAGTTTTATTTTTCTACTAATTGAAAAGGAGCTGGGAATGGCATTAATTAACCAAGACAACCATACTTCTTTCTTTTTGCCAAAATTTCTTGAACATAAAAATACTTCCATATTTTTCTAGGTATATATTATTAAAGTAAATGTAATTTAAAACGTCTCTTTTAAAAGATAAGTTTTTGTTTGTATAAAAAATTAGAATTAATTTATATTTGTGCAGTCTTTTCCCCCACTTCCTAAGAAGATAATCTTAAATAATAATCTGTTCTGCATGGAAAGTCTCACAAATGACACTACTTGTTTTATCCATCCTAAGGGACAGGTGTGACAAGAGAAATTGATCAGAGCAGGGCCAAGTGGGGCCAAGAGGTTGCAGCCTGACTTCCTCCAGCTTGCTCCAACAGCTTGCGAGGACACACACACACACACACACACACACACACACACACACACGCCCGGGGCACGCCCACCATCCCCAGCTTGGCCCTGCAGGCACCTCCAACAATAGCCGCCCCCTGCCGCCACCACCTCTGGCCTTCTGGCTGTGCAGCTACTTGGCTCCACATTACAGAGGCACAGGGGGACATAAAAGCCATTGTCCTGAGCTGCAGAAGTGAACAATAGAAAGAGGGCCTCTTTCAGGCTCCACGATGAAAACAAGCCCACTGGAAAAGTGAAGAGAATCTCTACAATAAAGGCACACCAAACAAATAAAAAATAAAAAATAAAGGCACACCAGACCACCATCCTTGGTAAGTTAGAGGGATCATCAGCTCCCATCGGAACCTGGACTTTCTTCAGGGGAAAGGCAGCTGAAACTTGCAATACAATCTTGCAGAGTGCAACCCTGAAGGAGGACAGGGAGCTCAACTTGCAGCCAGAAATCTGCCTGGATCTCATGGGTCTGGGACTAGCTTACTGAGACTCATTAACTTAGAACTGCACACTGCTGCCCACCTTGTTTATTGTGACAGCAGAGACATACCCTGAAGGAGGCCCCTCATTTTTAAAGGTGATAGATTAATAACTGCCACAAATTGTCATTCTCTAATGATGTATTTTATGCTATGGTGTTGCTGATTGTATTACTTGGGCTAAGGTGTTGTGATTGATCTAATCAGTTGTCCTTCCTAGTATAATGAAAATGAGATAGTCTCAGAGCCAATAGAGACTCAAAACCTAAAGACCAGCTATATCTGGAAGACACCTCTAAGAAGCAATCATTCCATAAGGGTTCAAAATACATCAACAAAGATACTTACAATAAGCAACTTCAAAATATCAACACAGGAACTAAACCAAGGACAGTACCAAAAACAAAAATGAGAAGACATTTAAGGAAGTCACAAACTCAGAATTCCACCCCACTGAAAGGCAAATTCCAGGCGAAATGAGGCAGAAAAGTCTGATAATCAACCACCTAGACACCCTGAACTGATAGCACAGGAAATAACAAAACAGATAAATGAGGCTCTAGGAAAATTCAAAGCAGAAATAATCTCCCAGATAACTATAGACATGATGAGCAGAATGAAAGACATGATTAGAGGCTCTAGAACAGAAACTGATTAAAAAAAAAACAGATGAGCTCAGAATCATGCCAGAAGCCATGAATGCCCAGCATAAGAAAGAAATGGAATCCATGAAACAGATTCAAACAGATATTCAGGAGATTAAAAACTCCACTGAAAGCATGCAGAGCAGATTAAAAGAATCTGAAGATAGAGTGTCAGATATAGAAGACAGGATTGTGGTGAAGGACCATGGAAACAGAGATTTCTTAAAAATAGTAAGGGACCATGAGAAATCAATTCAGCAGCTGCTAGATGATGCAAAGAAGAATAACATAAGACTGATAGGATTCCACGAAAAAACTGGAGAAAGTACAACTGACATGAAAAAACTGTTCACAGAAGTAATAGTAGAAAACTTCCCAGACAGAGGTGGAGAATTGGACTTACAGATAAGTGAGGCATACAGAACTCCACCTAGTCATGACCAAAAAAATCTACACCTAGACATATAATAGTCAAGATCCAGAAACCCAACAGAAGAACAAAATCCTACAGGCAGTTAGAGAAAAGAAACAAATCACCTATAAAGGAAAGCCCATCAGAATCACGGTAGACTTCTCAACTCAAGGAGAGCCTGGAGTCAAGTATTTCGAGCCCTAAAAGAAAATAACTTCCAACCTAGACTGTTGTATCCTGAAAAATTATCTTTCAAAATTGATGGGGAAATTAGATACTCCCATGACAAAGAACACCTGAGAAATTTCATGAACTCCAAACCAGCACTCCAAACAATTCTATGCAATATCCTAGAAAAAGGCAATGAAGGTCACAACTCCATGAGGCTCAACAGAGGGAAACCACCAGGCAAGGTAAGAAACTAAAGGGAAAGGGGGAAAAAGAAATAAGAGCCAACAATAGTAAAACATCATGACAAGGATGAATCAATATCTATCAATTTTAACTATCAATGTTAATGGCCTCAATTCACCAATCAAAAGAAGTAGATTAACAGAATGGATTAAGAAGCAAAACCCAGCAATATGCTGTATACAAGAAACACACCTAACTCAAAAAGAAATACATAGACTGAAAGTAAAAGGATGGAAAACGGCTCTCCACACAAAGGAACCCAGAAAAAAGCAGGGGTAACACTCTTATTTGCAGACAAAGTAGATTTCAAACCAAAAGTAATTAAGAGAGACAAAGATTGTCACTGCACCCTTGTGAAGGGAACAATCCAAGAGGAAGACATGACAATACTAAATATATATGCACCAAATACTAATGCCCCCAACTATACAAAACAAGTATTAATTGACATGAAAAACCAAATAACCACTAATACAATTGTAGTGGGAGACCTCAATACCCCACTATCACAAATAGACAGATCATCTAGACAAAAAATTAACAATGAAATTCAAGAACTGAACCAAGCTATTGAACAAATGGACTTAATGGATATTTACAGAGTGTTCCATCCCACAAAATCAGAATACACATTCTTTTCAGCTGCACAACAGTCATTCTCCTAAATAGACCACATGGTAGCTCATAGGACATGTCAAAGTCAATGTAGAAGAATTGAAATTACCCCCTGTATATTATCAGACCAGAGTGCAATAAAATTGAAGATCAATAACATGAGAAACTGCAAAACTCCCACAAACACATGGAAATTGAATAACACCCTCCTGAACAACTAATGGGTCACAGAGGAAATTAAAGAAGAAATTAGACAGTTCCTACAAGTAAATGAAAATGCCAGTACAACACACAGGTATCTATGAGACACAATGAAAGCAGTTCTACATGGGAAATTCATAGCAGTGAATGCCCATATAAGGGAAACAGAGAGAACTCAAGATAAATAACCTAATGCAGAACCTAAAACTCCTAGAAAAAGAAGAGAATAACAAACCCAAAACTCACACAAGAGAGGAAATTATAAAGATCAGAGCAGAAATCAATGGAGACTAAGAGAATGATACAAAAAAATGAATGAATCAAAGAGTTGGTTTTTTGAAAGAATAAATCAAATTGATAAACCCTTAGTCAACCTTATCAAATGTGGGAAAAACTTTTTAGCAGCTGTAAATCAAACAAAGGGCTACTATCTAGAATATAAACAGAACTCAAAAAATTCAGAGCCCCCCCCAAATTCAAAGACCCAATTCAAAAATGAGCATCTGAAATGAACAGACATTTCTCAGACAAAGAAGTAAAAGCAGCAAAGAAACATAAAAAATGTTCAACATCACTGGTCATTTGAGAGATGCAGATGAAAACAACACTGAGATTCCACCTCACCCCAGAAAGAATGGCTGCTATCATGAAATCAACCAAGAACAAATGCTGGTCCTGGTGTGGAGAGAAAGGAAGCCTTCTCCATTGTTGGTGGGAGTGCATACTGGTGCGACCACTATGGAAATCAGTATGGAGATACCTCAAAGAACTAGGGCTGGAGGTCCCATTTGACCCAGCTATTCCCCTGCTGGGTATCTTCCCCAAAGAATTAAAAGAACCATACCACAGAGATATATGTGCACCCATGTTTATAGCAGCACAGTTTGTAATAGCTGAAGCTTGGAAACAGCCCAAGTGCCCATCAACAGGAAACTGGATAAAGAAGATGTAGGGTTTTTTTAATAAAATGGAGTACTACTCAGCCATAAAGAATGAGAAACTAGAGTCATTTATAGCTAAATGGATGCATATTAAGGCCATACTCTTAAGTGAAATGAATAGGACACACATGTGTAAATAATGAATAGTTTCTCTAGTGTGAGAAACTGAGAGTGTAAATAAGGACTAAAAGGATTAATAACTAATAATTGATACTTTGAAATAGGAAAAGCTCCAAAGGTGTAGGGGTGGTGGGAGGGGAAGGGGAAAGGAAAGAATGGAAAGGAAAAATTATGAGAAAAGAAAAAAAAAAGGAAAGGAAATCTATGTAAATAGGGAAGGGTGGAGAGGGTGAAGGGTGCACAGGTAATGGGGAAAATATAAGAACCAAGATACATCATGTACAGGTACAAGCACCCAATGATGAATGTAAACGTATTGCATACCTAAAATGTACCAATAAAAGAATTTAAGCAAAAAAAAAAAAAGAGTGAAATTGATCATACAGTCTGGTAAGAATGGAGAAAATTACATAAAAATACTTTCCTTCTCTACCTAACTGAAGATACAAAAGAGAATTGTTTTAAGTAAACTGTATTCATGTTTATGATTTAAATATTACTTTATTTCATGTTAACTTTCTCAAAGTCTCCTTTTTTCTCATACAGTGTGACAATGATTATGGCAGACACTTGAAGCAAAAACTCAGAGATCTAGGATGAGTTCTGTAAGTCATAATTTTCTTGTTGGTTTACTACTCGATTAATCAATCAAAAATTGTTTAGATATATATTATGTGACTGATAATGTTCTTGTATTTTCCCTGATTCTTAAATTTTCATTTTTAATTTAACATGTCAATATACTCTGACTTGTAAATTCCCTCAAATCCTTGGAAGACTGATGGAGAGTGGGTAGATTATGGATGGATGGATGGATGGACAGGCAGACAGATGAAAGGACAGATGGACATACAAAGAGATACTGTTACCAGCACATAAAACAATAAAGACTGTATAACAACATATTAAAAAGTATAAAAACTGACAGTACAGATTCTAGCATTGTGGAAGGCATGAGAGTTAATAATAAATGGAATTAATAAGCAAATGTTTAAAATCTTTTCATCTTAGACTTCCAAAACTATAAGACTTTTATTAATCATATAGATTTCTTTTTCTGGTACCGGGGATCAAACTCAGGACCTCACGCTTTCAAGGCAGATGGTGGAACCACTGAGCTAAATCCCGGCCCAATCATATAGATTTTTATTTTCTATATCAAAGCTATAGTCATTATTGGAGAAAAATCGTGTGGTCTCTTTCTCCCCATGCCCTCGGTGAATTTTCAAACCTGTACCACTTTCTTTCAGCCTTCTGTCTGACCTCCTCCTCACTATCAGAATATTGCACCTCCAACTGCACAGAGAAATTTAGGGAAATCAGAACTAAATTTCTCCAATCCCTTGTTGTCAAATCCAATAAATTTATTTTGGTCTTTGACTTCCTTGGCTCCTCTGAGGCCTTTGACACTCATCACTCTATCTTCCTTATTGACACATCCATGCTGCTCCTTGATCCTGAGTTGTCCATTATCTCTGTGGCTCTTCCCTCTCAGAGTTTTCCATAGGTTCTTTATTATTTTATAAACAAAATTGTTGATTACAAAGTAATCAACAAATATGGTGAATATTTAAATATTATTACAGTAGAAGATACACTGTCATTAGTTGCTGTTGCTTTGAACACATTTATCCCATCATTCTTGCCACTTTCTGAAGCAGTTCTAGAACTCTTCTTTCATGAGTGTTTTTAGTTGTGATGTTGTAGCTGCCTTGAAGTGCTGAATCTATCTGAAACCTTTACTTTCAGGGTCATTTTGACTGTGGGAAGGAATCAGAAATTGCAAGATATCATATCCTGTGAATAAAGTGGATGAGTTCACATCACAATGTTTTTATGAACCTGGATTTCGTGGAATGGCACTCAGCAACAGCATTCACCCTATTTTTGATCAAACCTCATAGAGACACTCATGAAAGAGAATGTCCAGAACTGCTTCCAAACATGGCAAGAAGGATAGGATAAGTGGGTTCAAAGCAAGATGGGGTATTTTGAGTGACATTAATTGCAATGCATCTTTTATTGTAATACATTTTTTATTTAAACATTCACTATATATTTTCATCACCCCTTGTGCATTAATCACGAGTTGTGACAATAATGCGGCCTGAAAGATGATCCCAAAATTCAGGGGCTTACAATACAAGCATTTATTCTAATGTGTTCAAGTCTGCAGTTGAACTGTAGTTCAAAGTGTAAACTCCTTCAGACTATGTGTTAGACTGGACTTCTGTGAGGTACACATCGATCTCTGGTCTATTCTACCTGTTTCTACTCTGGACCCAGCCTGACTGGACTGTGGCTATCAAGGGTACATTTCTTTCACAGAAAATCACCAAAACATAAGAAGGGAGGCCCAAATCTCTAAGCAAATTTCAAGCCTCTGCTCACATCATATGCACCAACATTCTCTTAGCCAAAGTCAGTGACAGAGTCCAGCCTCATGTCAAATTATAAATGTAGGAGAAGCCCACATGAACAACAGCAGTGTGGTTGAGCAGGCCCCAGGCAGGGCCCCACCCAGACACCAGCAGCTTGGGCACACAGGCCCCTCCCATAGGCCAGCTGGAAAACAGCTGCACAGGTGCACAAGCCACAACCAGAACCCTGCTCAGAAAACAGCACAGCACAGGGATCCAGAAGGCCATCATTATGAACCCAGGAACTGACAAAATGGTGAGCAGCAGAAAAAAGGTCACTCTGAGGCTTGCTGAGTATTGAAGCCCACTGGGTGAGCAAAGAGTTTCCTCAAAAAGATGCAGCATACTGCATCTGTTGATATGAGAAGAGAAGACACATAAACAAAAATCAAAACCAGACTTCCAGATCACCAAAAATAACCCCAAGGGGCAATGAGATCGAAAAAATCTGATACTCAACTACCTGGACTCTCTGATCTGGCAACAAAAGAGGATCTGGAAAAAATGAAATCAAAAATAATTTCTCATTTAATAACAAAGATTGTGTCCATAGTGCAAGAAATGATTAATAACTCTAGAGCAGACACAGATTAAGAAAATAAAGGAGCTGAGGAACATGATGGAATCCCAAAACAGGAAACAAATGGAAACCATAAAACAGATGCAAACAGATATCCAAGATATAAAAAACTCCACTGATAGTTTACACAGCAGAATGGACCAATGTGAGGACAGAATATCAGATGTAGAAGACAGGATTGTAATTAGTGACCAGGAAAAGAAAAATTTCTTAAAAATAGCAAAGGACCACAAGAAATCAATCCAGCAGCTGCTAGATGATCTGAAGAAGTATAACATAAGATTGATAGGAGTCAATGAAGAAATAGGAGAAAGTGCAAATGACATTTAAAAAAACTGTTCACAGAAGGAATGGCAGAAAACTTCCCAAGTAGGGAAAAAGAACTTGACATACAGAACTTGACATACATACATAAGTCAATACATATTAATCATAACCATCAATGTTAATGGTCTCAATCCACCAATCAAAAGAAATAGACGGGCAGAATGGGTCAAGAAGCAAGATCCAAAAATATGCTGCATACAACAAATACACTTAATTCAAAAGAAACTCATAGACTGAAAGTTAAAGGGTGGAAAACAATATTGCACGTGACAGGAACCTGACAAAAAGCAGGAGTAGCTATCCTCTTTGCAGATCAAGTGGATTTCAAACCAACACTGATTAAGACAGACAAAGAAGAACACTAAATCCTTGTAAAGGGAACAATCCAAGAGAAAGAGATGACAATCATAAATATATATGCAAAAAACACTAGTGCACCCAGCTATATAAAAAATATTACAGATATGAAAAATCTAATAAGCACTAATATAATAGTAGTGGGGGAATTCAATACCCCAATGTCACAAACAAATACATCAATTAGACAAAAAACCAACAACAAAATACTAGAACTCAATCAATCTCTTGAACAAATAGACTTAACAGATGTTTACAGAGTATTCCACCAACAAAATCAGATTACACATTCTTTTCTGCTACAGAAGGGTTGTTCTCCAAAATAGACTATAAAGTTGCTCATAGTACATGTTTAAGTAAATGCAAAGGAACTGAAGTCATCCACTATGAATTATCAGACAATAGTGTGATGAAATTGGAGATCAATAGCAAAAGAAACAACAATTTCAAAAACACAGGGAACTTGAGCAACATACTTCTGAACAATCAATGGTTCACAGAGGAAGTTAAAGAAAAAAATCAGGCAGTTTCTGCAAGTAAATCAAAATGCCAATACAACATATCAGAATCCATGGGACATAATGAAAGCAGTCTTACAAAGGAAATCCATAGCACTGAATACTCATATTAGGAAAACAGAACAAGCTAAAATAAACAACCTAATACAGAAGCTCAAACTTCTAGAAAAAGAAGAGCAGGACAAACCCAAAGCTCATACAAGGGAAGAAATTATAAAGATCAGAGCAGAAATCAATGCAATGGAGTGTAAGTGAATGATAAAAAAAATCAATGAAGCCAAGAGTTGGTTCTTCGAAATAATAAACAAAATTGACAAACCCTTAGACAAACTTATCAGAAAAAGAAAAGAAAAGGCCCAAATCCATGCAATTAGGAATAAAAGGATGAAATTACAAGGGACTCAGCAGAAATCCAAAAGATCATCAATACCTACTTTGAGAACCTAAACGCCAATAAGATGGAAAACACAGAAGAAACAGATATCTAGATACACATGAATTACCAAAGTTGAACAAAGACTTAAAAATTCCAAACAACACAGTATCAATCAATGAAATTGAAAATGTAATTAAAAACTTAACAACTAAGAAAAGCCTGGGTCCTGATAGCTTCACTGCTGAATTCTACAAGACATTTTGAGAGGAACTACTGTTTATATTCTTCAGTGAAACTGAAAGGGAAGAAACACTCCCGAATCATTCCTGGAAGCAAGCATCACCTTGTTTCCCAAAGCAGGGAAAGACCCAACTGAAAAAGAGAACAATAGGCCAATCTCACTAATGAACATAGATGCAAAAATCCTTAATAAGATATTAGCAAACAGAATTCAGATGATCATCAAGAAGATCATACACTCGAGTACATGTCTTTGATCTGTTGAGAAGGTTCTGTTCTACTTCTAGTCTCCTGAGAGCTTTTACCATGAACAGCTGTAGAATTTAGTCCGATACTTTTTCTCCAACTAGTGTCAGGATCGAATGGCTTTTTCCTTTCCTCTGTTAAATTGATGACTTTTGGGGGTAGATATTCCAATGCTGAACAAACAATGCCATCCCAATAATAAAACCACTTTCTACATCCTGCCAGATCTGACTTCTAAGAGTTTGTTTTGTTAAACAAATTTCTATCTATGTTCATACATTTTTCTTCTATTATCTTTATCCAGTTTTAGGATTAGCACAATGTTGATTTCCTAAAACATGGGGAGAAGTGTTCCTTCTTTTTTCTGCTTTAAATGTTTAATATAATTTATCAGTTAAAATGTTTATGAGCCTGTTGTTGTCATATAGGTAGGTTTTCAAGCTAGGAATCTACTTTCTTTAATAGGCGCTATTCAAATTTTATATTTCCTCCAGAGTTAGTTTCATTAATTTCTCTTCCAAGGTACTTCTTAGAAGTTGTCAAATTTATTTCAAAACAGATTTTTGAAATATGCTTTCTATATCCTTTTAAATTCTGTAAAATCTGTGGTAATGCCTCCTAGATCTTGATATTGTAATTTTAAAAATGTATAATTGATATTGTGTAATAGGAAGGAAAGGTCTAAAGGAGCAGGGGAAGTGGGAGGGGTAGGGGAAGGGGAAAAAGGGAAAAGAAAAAATATGAGAAAAGGAAAAAAATGGAAACAAAGTCTTTGCAAATAGGGAAGGGTGGAGGGTGTGAAGAGAGGGCAGGGGAAGGGGAAAAAAATAAGAACCAAGATACTCATGTAATGGTACAAGATCCCAATGATGAATGTAACTGTATTTTATACCTAAAATGTACCAATAAACTTAATGGGGAAAAAAAAAGAAGATCATACACCCTAACCAAGTGGGATTCATCCCAGGGATATAGGGATGGTTCACTATATGCAAATCAATAAATGTACTACAAAATATTAATAGAGCCACAGACAAAAACCATATAATCATCTCAATAGATGCAGAAAAAGCATTTGAAGAACTCCAACACACATTCATGATAAAACCTTATGGAATATTGGAATAGATGGTCTCTATCACAACCTGATAAAAGCCATCTATGAAAAACCAACAGCCAGGGCTGGGGATTTAGCTCAGTGGTTCTGGCGCCTGCCTCACAAGTGCAAGGTCCCAAGTTCGAACTCCAGTAAAAACAACAACAAAAAAAGAGGTTAATATCATACTAAATGGGCAAAAACTGAAATCCTTCACACTAAAATCAGGCAGAAGACAAGGATGTCCACTAGCACCACTCCTGTTCAATACAGTTTGGAAACATTACCCACAGCAATTAGACAGGAGAAAGAAATAAAAGGAATAAAGATAGGAAATGAAGAAGTCAAACTGTCATTATCTGCAGATGACATGATACTCTATATAGAAGACCCCAAGAACTCCACCAAAAGTCTTCTAGACTTAATAACCAAACTCACTAGAGTAGATGGATACAAGGTCAACACACAAAAATCAATAGCCTTCTTGTTCACAAACAACAGACTCACTGAGAGAAGAACTAGAGAAGCAACTCCTTTCACAATATCATACCCAAAAAATGAAATACCTTGAAATCAACCTAACAAAAGAAATCAATGGCCTCTACTAAGAAAACTACAGGACTCTGAAAAAAGAGATTGAAGATGACATTAGAAAATAAAAAGACATTCCTTGCTCCTGGGTAAGAAGAACCAATACAGTGAAAATGGCCATACTTCAAAAAATGCACCACAGATTCAACGCAATCCCAAATGAAAATCCAATAGCATATGTCACAGACCTTGAGAAAACAATCCAAAAATTCATTTGGAATAAGAAGAAACCTAGAATAGCAAAACCAATTTTGGCAACAAAGACAAGGTAGTGGGTATCACAGTCCCCCACTTGAAACTATACTACAAAACTACTGTGATAAAAACAGCATGGTACTTACTGGCAAGAAAACAGGCCCAAGGATCAGTGGAACAGATTAGAAGATGCAGAAACAACTCCAGACATACTCAGCCACCTCATCTTTGACAAAGGAGCCAACCATCCTCACTGGAGGAAAGATAACCTCTTTAATAAATGGCGGTGGAAAAATTGGGTTTCAATGTGCCAAAGATTAAAACCATGCACTAAACTAAAAGCTAAATGGATTAAAGTTCTAATTGTTAAAACAAGCACTAAAATGGCTGGAAGAGTGGTTAGGTAGAACTATTATTTTATTAATTTTATTGGTACATTTTATGTATATAAAATAATGACAATCATCATTGGAAATTTGCACCTTTACATAATCTCTCTTGATTCTTATTTTTTCCCCATTCCCCTGACCTCCCTTCAAACCCTCCACCCCTTCCTATCTACAAAGACTTTGTTTCCATTTTTTCCTTTTTCTTGTATTAATTCCATTCCCTTCTTTCCTTTCCCCTACCACTCCCACTTCTACTTCCCCTTTATCCCTTTTCATCCTATTTCACATAATCTCTTTAGTCATTATTTACATTTTCAGTTTCTCACTCTAGAGAAACTATTCGGTATTTACACATGTGTCCTGTTTATTTCACTTAAGAGTATAGCCTCAACGTGCAACCATTTAGCTATAAAGGTCTCCAGTTTCCCATTTTTTATGGCTGAGTAGTACTCCATTTTATTTTTAAAGAAAAACACATTTTCTTTATCCAGTCTCCAGTTGATGGGCATTTGGGCTGTTTCCAAGTCTTAGCTATTACAAATTGTGCTGCTATGAACATGGGTGCACATATACCACTGTGATATGATTATTTTATTTCTATGGGTAAGATACCCAGCAGGGGAATAGCTGGGTCAAATGAGACTTCCAGTCCTAGTTCTTTGAGGTATCTCCATACTGATTTCCACAGTGCTTGCACCACTCTACACTCCCACCAGCAGGGGAGCAGGGTTCCTCTTTCCCCACAGCCCCACAAGCATTTGTTATAGGTTGATTTCATGATAGCAGCCATTCTTTCTGGGGTGAGGTGGAATCTCAGCGTTGTTTTCATTGGCATCTCTCGAATGACCAGTGACGTTGAACATTTTTTCATGTATTTATTTGCTATTTCTACTTCTTTGTCTGAGAAATGTCTGTTCATTTCAGATGCCCATTTTTGGATTGGGTCTTTAAATTTGGGAGGTCTGATCTTTTTAAGTTCTTTATAGATTCGAGATAGTAGACCTTTGTCTGAGGAAGAGCAGGTGAAGATTTTTTCCCACATTGTGGGTTGCCTCTTCACACTGTTGGTGGTTTCTCTTGCTGTGCAGAAGCTTTTTTTTTTTGGTACTGAGGATCAAACTCAGATCCTTGGGCTTGTGAGGAAGGCGGTAGAACCACCGAGCTAAATCCCTCGCGCCAGAAGCTTTTTACTAAGAAGAGATCCCACCTGTTGATTGTTTGTGCTAGTTCATGAGCAACTCAAGTTTTGTTCATAAAATCTTTTCCCACACCAATGTCTTCAAGAGTTCTACCTAACCTCTGTTCCAGCCAGTTCAGCATCTCTGTTTTAATATTTAGATTTTTAATCCATTTCAATTTAGTGCATGGTGAGAGGTCTAGGTCTAGTTTTCACCTTGGCACGTTGAAACTCAATTTTTCCAGCACCATTTATTAAAGAGGCTATCTTTCCTCCGGTGAGGGTGTTTGGCTCCTTTGTTGAAGATGAGGTGGCCGAGTGTGTCTGGAGTTGTTTCTGCATCTTCTAATCTGTTCCACTGGTTTTCAGGTCTGTTTGTTTGCCAGTACCATGCTGTTTTTATCACAGTAGATTTGTAGTATAGTTTCAAGTTGGGAGTTGTGATACCCCCTACCATGTCTCTGTTACCTAGAATTGCTTTTGCTATTCTGAATCTCTTCTTGCTCCAAATGAATGTTTGGATTGATTTCTCAAGGTCCATGAAGTATGCTGCTGGGATTTCAATTGGGATTGCATTGAATCTATATAGCAGTTTTGGAAGTATGGCCATTTTCACTATGTTGATCCTTCCTACCCAGGAGCAAGGGATGTCTTTCCATTTTCTGATATCATCTTCAATCTTTCTTTTCAGAGTACTACAGTTTTCAGAGAAGAGGTCTTTGATTTCCTTTGTTAGGTTGATTCCTAGGTATTTCAGTTTCTTGGATGTTATTGTGAAAGGAATTGTTTGCCCTACTTCTCTCTCAGTGAGTCTGTTGTTCATGTAGAGGAAAGCTATTGATTTTTGTGTGTTGATCTTGTATCCAGCTACTTGACTGAATTTGGTTATTAAGTCTAGAAGACTTTTGGTGGAGTTTTGGGGGTCTTCTGTATAGAGTATCATGTCATCTGCAAATAATGACACTTTGACTTCCTCATTTCCTATCTTTACTCCTTTTATTTCTTTCTCTTGTCTAATTGCTGTGGCTGTTTCCAAAACTATATTGAACAGGAGTGGTGAGAGTGGACATCCTTGTCTTATTCCTGATTCTAGAGTGAAAGATTTCAGTTTTTTACCATTTATGATATGACCAGTATGATATTGGCATTTGGTTTTTCATAGATGGCTTTTCTCAGATTGAGGTAGAGACTGTCTATTCCAATTTTGGGTAGGGTTTTCATCATAAATGAATGTTTGATTTTCTCAAATGCTTTTTCTGCATCTATTGAGATGATCATATGGTTTTTGTCCTTGGCTCTATTGATATAGTGTATTACATTGATTGACTTGTGTACATTGAACCATCCCTGTACCCCTGGGATAAATCCCACTTGGTCAGGGTGCATGAACTTCTTGATGATCTTCTGAATTCTATTTGCCAGTATCTTTTTAAGGACTTTCGCATCTATGTTCATTAGTGAGATTGGCCTATTGTTCTCTTTTTCAGTTGGGTCTTTCTCTGCTTTGGAGATCAAGGTGATGCTTGCTTCCAGGAATGAATTTGGGTGTATTGCTTCCCTTTCAATTTCACTGAAGTGTTTAAACAGTAGTGGCAGTAGTTCCTCTCTAAATGTCTTGTAGAATTCATCAATGAAGCCATCAGGACACGGGCTTTTCTTAGTAAGTTTTTAAATACAGGGGCAGCTCCTCTGCGGGCGGCGGCGGCAACCGTGGCGTTTACTACTGGCCCCATTAATGTCAGGGCCCCGGGGAGGATGGCGCCCTAGAGCCCGGCCTCGCTGGGGCTGGGGCAGCAGGGCCGGGGAGAGTACCAGCCATTTTGGAGGGGACCCGCAGTCTGCTTCAGCGCTGGGGCGCCAGCTTTAGGAGAAGTGCCGACTTCGACTCTTGGGGCCAGCTGGTGGAGGCGATAGACAAGTATTCTACAAAAAGAGGCCCAAGCTCAACACAATAATTCTGAATTCACAGAAGAACAAGAGAAAACCATGGCAAAATTGCAGCATGCTTAGAATTGAGAAGTGCAGCTTTACAGTCCACACAGTCCCAAGAAGAATTTAAACTGGAGGACCTGAAGAAACTAGAGCCAATCCTAAAGAACATTCTTACATATAATAAAGAATTCCCATTTGATGTTCAGCCTGTTCCATTAAGGAGAATTTTAGCACCTGGTGAAGAAGAGCATTTGGAATTTGAGGAAGACAAGGAAGAGGGTGGTGCTGGAGCAGGGTCTCCGGACTCCTTTCCTGCTAGAGTCCCGGGTACTTTATTACCAAGGTTGCCTTCAGAGCTGGGCATGACATTACTCACCATCAGAATCAAGAAAATTGGGCTGAAAGACGCCGGGCAGTGCATCGATCCCTATATGACAGTCAGCATAAAGGACCTGAACGGCATAGATTTAACACCTGTGCAGGAACTCCGGTGGCTTCAAGAAAGGAAGACACATACGTTCAGTTCAGTGTGGACACTGAGCTCCAGAAGCACATGGAGAAGTTGACCAAAGTGCAGCTATCTTCTTTGAATTCAAACACTACAAGCCTAAGAAGAGGTTCACCAGCACCAAGCGCTTCACTTTCATGGAGATGGATGAGATGAAGCCCAGGCCCATTGTGATAGAGCTCTACAAGAAACCCACTGACTTTAAAAGAAAAAAGTTAGTTACTGACCAAGAAACCACTGTATCTTCATCTGCATCAAACTTTGCACAAGGACTGATCCTGACCCAAGCAACCTGGAACACCTTTGAATCTCACTAGCCAGTACCAGGAATGATCGCTCTGCGGATCTTCACTTCCTTGGGCAGAGAGTGGGCTGTGCCCCTTGGACGGCCGCACTGCGGGCTAAGTCCGGCTGTCACAGAGCAGAAGACTCCTTTGGATGAAGGCTTATTGTAGGTGTCGGACGTGCTCTTTTCTGTTAATTGTGCATTAAGAATCTGTTTTCTGGGTTACCTCTGCCCTGCCTGCTTCCTGGGACAGTGCTGCTGTGGTAGGTGCGCTCATCTCCACACCCCACGTGGCAGGAAGAATGTCTCAGGTTTCCACCTCCGCTCCCTTTTGACCCGGTGTGCGCTCTGGTCGGAGTGGACCTCAGGCTCCAGCAGGTGGGTGGGTTGGTAGCAGGTTGTGTGGAGAGCCCTGGACCAGCTATGCTACAAGAGGTCTGTGGGAAGGGGACAGGCACCTCCTGCCTGGGGGCACAACGGCTCTCCTTAGAACAGTGTGCCTGGCCCAGATCAGTGTCCCCAGGCAGGGACAGTGTCCCCAGGTGGTGGCTACGATTTTTTTCCAGATAACCAGATTGTTTTTCTGAAAATGAGCATATTTTAGTCAATGTGGATTAGCTGTTCTGCATCACATTGTCTTTTTTTCTGATGATTATAGTTATCATTGGAAGTGTCTCAGAATAAACACATTTCTAGATGGGTAAAAAAAAAAAGTTTTTAATTACATTTTCAATTTCATTGATTGATACTGGGTCATTTAGAATTTTTAGGTCTTCTTTGTCCAACTTTGGTAATTCATACACATCTAAGAATCTGTCCATATCTTCTGTGTTTTCCATCTTACTGCCATGTAGGTTTTCAAAGTAGGTTTTGATGATCCTCTGGATTTCTGCTGAGTCCATTGTAATTTCATCCTTTTCATTCCTAATTGCATGGATTTGGGCCTTTTCTTTCCTTTTTCTGATAAGGTTGGCTAAGGGTTTGTCAATTTTGTTGATTCTTTCAAAGAACCAACTCTTGGCTTCACTGATTTTCTGTATCATTCTCTTAGTCTCCATTACATTGATTTCTGCTCTGATCTTTATAATTTCCTCGCTTGTATGAGCTTTGGGGTTGTCCTGCTCTTCTTTTTCTAGAAGCCTATGGTGCAGCATCAGGTTGTTTAATTGGGCTCACTCTGTTTTCCTAATATGAGTATTCACTGTTATGAATTTCCCTCATAAGACTGCTTTCATTGTATCCCATAGACTCAGATATGTTGTACTGTCTTTGTCATTTAATTGTAGAAACTGTCTGATTTGTTCTTTAATTTCGTCTGTGACCCATTGGTTATTCAGAAGTGTGTTGTTCAATTTCCATGTGTTTATGAAATTCTTGCGGTTTCTTTTGCTATTGATCTCCAATTTCATTACACTATGGTCTGATAATATACAGGGGATAACTTCAATTCCTGTGCACTTACTTAAACATGTTCTATGTGTGAGTATGTGGTCTATTTTGGAGAATGACCCATTTGGAGCAGAAAAGAATGTGGAGTGATTTTGTGGAGTGGAACACTCTGTAAAAATCTGTTAAGTACATTTGTTTAAGAGATTGATTGAGTTCTAGTATTTTGTTGTTTATTTTTGTCTAGTTGATCTATCTATTTGTGACAGTGGGGTATTGAGGTCCCCTACTATTATTGTATTAGTGCTTATTTGATTTTTCATGTCCATTAGTATTTGTTTTATATAGTTGGGTGAACTAGTGTTTTTGCATATATATTTATTATTTTCATCTCTTCCTCTTAGATTGTTCCCTTTACAAGGATATAGTGTCCTTTGCCTCTCATAACCAGTGTTGGTTTGAAATCCACTTGATCTGCAAAGAAGACAGATACTCTTGCTTTGGGGGGGGGGGTCCTGTCTCATGGAGTATTGTTTTCCACCCTTTAACTTTCAGTCTATGAGTTTCTTTTTGAATTAAGTGTATTTGTTGTAGGCAGCATATTGTTGGATCTTGCTTTTTGACCCATTCTGCCAGTCTATTTCTTTTGATTGGTGGATTGAGACCATTAACATTGATGGTTATGATATGTATTGACATCATTATCATGACCATTTCCTGTTGTTGGATTCCCCGCCTTTGCATTTAATTTCTTATCCTGCTTGATGGATTCATTCTGCTGGGTTTCATGGCATTGTAACCCTCATTGTCTTTTCATAGGATATTGTTAAAATTATTTGGAGTGCTGGTTTAGTATTTGTGAAATTCCTAACGTGCTCTTTGTCATGAAAGTATCTTATTTCTCCATCAATTTTGAAAGATAGTTTTGCAGGTACATCAATCTGGGTTGGAGGCTGTTATCCTTTAGGGCTTGCATTACTGCACTCCAAGATCTTCTTGCCTTGAGGGTTTGCGTTGAAAAGTCTGCTGTGATTCTGATGAGCTTTCACTTGTATGTGATTTGTTCTTCAACTGCGTGTAGAATTTTGTTCTTCTGTTGGGTTTCTGGAATCCTCACTATTATATGCCTATGTGTAGTTTTTTTTTTTATCAAACCTAGTTGGAGTCCTATATGCCTCACTTATCTGTATGTCAAGTTCTTTTCCCCTGCTGGAAAGTTTTCTGCCATCCTTCTGTGAACAGTTTTTTTTATGTCGTCTGCACTCTTTCCTGTTTTTTCATTGACTCCAATCAGTCTTATGTTATTCTTTTTTGCCTCATCTAGCAGCTCCTGGATTGATTTCTCGTGGTCCCTTACTATTTTAAAGAATTTTTTCTTTTCCTGGTCACTAATTGCAATCTTATCTTCTATATCTGAAATTCTGTTCTCATACTCATTCTGCTGCATAAACTTTCAATGGAGTTTTTAATCTCCTGGAAATCTGTTTGCATCTGTTTTATGGATTCTATTTGTTTCCTATGTTGGGATTCCATCATGTTCCTCAGCTCCTCTATGTTTTTTATCTGTGTCCTCTCTAGATTTATTAATCATGTCTTGCACTACGAGCACAATCTCTGCTGTTATCTGAGAAATTATTTCTGATTTCATTTTTTCCAGATCCTCTTTTGTTGCCAGTTCAGGGAGCCCAGGTGGTTGAGTATTAGATTGTTGCATCTCGTTTTTCTTTGGGGTTGCTAAGGTGATCTGGAAGTCTTGTTTTGAGACTTGTTTATGTATCTTCTCATTTCAATGGGGTGGGGGGATCTGCTGACGCCTGCGCAGCTCACCTCCTCGGTGCTGAGGGTGACTCTGCTCCTCCCCACTGGGGATGGTGGTATGGCAGCCCAGAAGGCTCGAGTTAGGTAGAACTATTGAAGACATTGGTGTTGGAAACAATTTCATGAACAAAACCTTAGTCACATGTGAACTAGCACAAAGAATCAACAACTCAGATCTCATTGTATTAGAAGTCTTCTGCACAGCAAGAAAATCCACCAATAGTGTGAAGAGACAACCCATAATAAGCAAAAAATTTTTACCAGATGTTCTTCAGATAAAGGTCTACTATCTAGAAAATATGAAGAACTTGAAAAAGTCAGACCTCCCAAATGTAAAGACCCAATCCAAAAATTGCCACATGAAATAGAAAAAATTAAAAGAATCATAACACAGCTATATATGTGTACCCATGTTCATAGTGGCACAGTTTGTAATAGATAAAACTTGGAAACCCCCCAATTGCCCATCAACTGGAGACTGGATAAAGAAGATGTAGGGTTTTTTTATAAAATGGAGTACTACTCACCCATAAAGAATGGAAACTAGAGACATCTGTAGCTGAATGGATGCATGTAAATAAGGACTAAAAGGTGTAACAGATAATGTGAAATAGGAAGAAAAGGGGCAAAGGGGAATGGGAAGTGGGAGGAGTAGGGGATAGGAAAGAAGAGAATGGAATTAATATGAGAAAAGGAAAAAATGGAAACAAAGTCTTTGTAAATAGGGAGTGGTAGAGGGGTTGCAGGGAGGGCAGGGGAATGGGGAAAAAATATGAACGAAGATATATCATGTAAAGGTACAAACTCCCAATGATGAATGTCATCCTACTGTATACCTAAAATGTACAAATAAAATTAGTGAATAAAAATCATTATAAATGTAGTCCAACTCATCCATCATAAAACTACTGCAAGACTATAGATATATAATTCAATTAGCAGAAAGTAAAGAATTTGGTGTAATGATTCAATCTTGTTTCCTAAGTTTCTTTCCTCAGCTTTCTTCCACTCTTATCTCTTCCTAGTTTCTCATCCATATTCATTATATGTTAATAATCCCAAAAGTATATGGTTTCCATCCAGAATTTTCTGCTGCTCTCCAGACCTGTATAACCAGTTTCCAAACCTCAAGTTGGAAGTTCCATAGACATCTGAAATGCAAGATAAAATGGAAGTGACTGCATACATTATTTCTCCATAGATAAAGACCCCAAATATGTGACTCTCACCCAATTAATATTTAGTGAGGAGTTATTATAGGTCAAGAACTATTCTCAGGACAAGAAACAGAGTGGGGGAGTTATTGCTACTCTAACTTTATATGGCATCATTTCTGTCTCTGTCTTTCTTTTCTCCCTCTCTCTCTTTCCTTCTCTCTCTCAATCTCTCTCTCTCTCTCTCTCTCCCCTTTATTAATTTAGGGAAACAACATTATCATATATTTCCCCAAACAGTGGATAACTCTCAGAAACCTGCATGTACATCTGCTTGTTAAATAAATCTAAATTTCTATGTATTGGTCAGGATTACAGTCATCACAATACTACCACAATTTGGAAAGAGATTTATTCTAGGGGTTAGAGCTATGAAATTGTGGAAGCTGTCCATGAAAGCCGATGAAGAAATCTATACAGCCTGTCATCTCTCTGACTAGGGTTAAGTCATTATGTTTAATTCCCTGGAGTTCATCCCGGCTGACAGGTAGGGGGGAAACCTGAATATGAATGAGAACAAAGACAAACTGGAAAACCAAAGATGAGATGGGACCTACATTTGTGTCTTACAGTCTCAACCCTGATGGTCTAAGTGACCTGCTGCTCCTCTTCTGCTCAGAACTGCACATCCACTGGGTTTAGCACTTGGAAGCCAATGCAGGTCATGTGATGAGAGCTGGAGGAGCCACAGGTTAGGGTCAGTCAAGCCAGCAGCCTCTGACACCATGTACAAGTGACTACAGTGTCTTTGGCCCAGCACCCACCTTCAGAATGAAACACACCTGCAATTTCACTTCAGTTTTCCAAATACTGGGCAAAATTCTGTGGCTGCTGCTAACCCAAACCCAGGCACAGAAGAGAGTTCTGGAAAACTGCTACAGTTTAGATACTGAATATCCTCCAAGGACCTGTGTGTTCAAGGCTTGGTCCCCAAGATGGTGATACTGAGAAGTGCTGGGAGGCTTTAAGAGGAGGGGCATAGTTGGAGACCCTGAGGTCATTTGGGACGTGCCCTTCAAGAGACTTCAGAATCCCAGCCTTGTGCTGCATTTCCTTGGTGATGTGACTGCCAGCCCCAATATGTACCTCACCATCACCATCTATGCTTGGAAGGGATCAGTCCAGGGCCAGCCCTCACCAAGCCCGTGCTCTACCTTAGACGCTGAGCCTCTGAGACTGTGAGCTAAGTAGACTTCTCTTTATAAAGTTAATTGCCCTGGGTATTTCATGATAGTAATATGAAACTCATAAAGAAACACAGTTCCCTATGTCAGCTAACAAAACTATCCTAGTGTGTTTAAAATATATGCCTGACATATGGGTTCAATGGGACCTGAATGGTATATAGAATTTGAATAATTCTACACCTGAGAAGATTCACCCAAAAGACAAAAACAAGTATAACAACCTCTCATAGTAAATAGTTTGACCTAGCTTCGGAAGTTTGTCTTTTAAAAAAATATATATATGTAATTAATAGTATACTTGCCTGGTAGAGAATTTACAAAGATTTTATAGAACCAGATTAAAAGATGCTGGCAAGTCAATACACAAATCCCAAATGTTATGCATTTTTATTTATAGAAGAGATATTATTACATGAAGACAAAAGAATCTATTCTTTACATGTTCAATAACTTCAGGACACACAAGAGAAATTCTAAAATGTACTCACCAGGAGATATTTATCGGTGGCCTAAACAATGGAAAGCACCCATCCTATGACTAACTTACATTCAGGTAATAATTTACTCTCCTGGAAGCATCTAGCTCATCACTTTTACTGTGGTTTTCACACATATTCTGAGGAAGGTGCCAATCACTTGACTATTTGGGTACAACTGACCTAATTTAGAACAGATGTCCCGTCTCAATACCCAACAGAAGATTCTGTCTGGAGACAGCTGAAAGGGCAGAGCACGTCGCTGCTGGCAGGCCCTGAGACAGAGCTCACAGGCAGGGTCCCTGGAGGGCAAGAGTTTAAAGCAGAAGGAACTGACCTGAAGCACACCAAACACTTTCTTCTACACTTTTCCCTTTTTGTTTTCTCTCCCATCAACTACTCAACATTCTCCCTGGTTCTAGGGAAAGAAGCCAATAAACTAATTCACACTAAGGTGTAAAAACCTGATAAGGCAGCTAGCAGGTATTAACAAGGCCATAAGCTAAGAAAAAACATCCTAGCAATGAGATTAGAGTTGTCTTGAGCCAATAAGAGAGAAAATAACATCATCCAGATTCCTTCAAATTAATCGTCTTCTCATTTAGAGCCTGCCATATTCCCGTCTATCAGGGAAGACTCACAGATACGAAGGAATGGCAAACTTCAACAGTGCTGGTGCCACACTGTGGACTCTAGAGGTGAGAGACTTCCAACCACAGTTTGGGCTCACTTCTTAGGAACAGTGAGTTTAGGTGTTCTAACCTGTAACAGCCCAGTACCATCCCTTCCAGCACACTGCTTTTTCTACTGACTGAAACTCGTTAAATAGCCTGCTTAAAATACCCTTCTCAGCTTCTTTCTCACTACAGAAATCTCTCTCCAAAACTAAATGATAAGATAGATAACAGGTCTGTAGGTAGACAAAAACTTATCAAAAAGAGGAAGCAGGAATTTTCAAACAAGACAACAGAAGGAAATGAAATACAAAGTACCCTGAAAAGATGTCCAAAACGGCTTTCATACCAAGGTCTGGACAGTGGGTCTACACAATGTGCAATGTGTACTTCTAGCCCTCAGGATTCACCCAGAAGCATCTATAATGGCCCATCGCCAAAGGAATACTCCCCTGGTATCTGCCCTCCCTTACTGCACTAACCCTCCTCATTCCCTACCCTTAAGCAGCTCAGACACATTTTAATGCCAGGAGAGCACTGCAAGGGGCCCAACTTCCTGGAGCCAAGGGCAAAAATAAAGCTATGAAACTGTTTGCAAGAGCTTAAAATAACTCTTCTAACAAAGCTAAGCTACACTTTGAGAGAAACAGCACAGCAGCAGAAGAGAGAATTCTAACCATCCAGCTGCCTATAAATGACCTCTCGGCTTCACCCAGCAGCGAACTTCCTCCCCATGAGAACATCTCCCCCAAGGCAGTGACAGTCGTTCAGCTTTTTAGATTTCACCCACATATCATCTTTTTAAAAGTCTAGCTGAATAGTAAAAGACCAGTGGCAATGAGAGAAGCACTTTTAATGTAATTTAATATGACTTCAGAAACCACAGCCAGGAGACAAGTATATCAGTGGATGTATTTTTCTTTTAGAATGACCAAAATTTATTCATCATGAAATCCTCTGTTGTAAGCAAGTCCCCAAGGATTGCAAAACAAAAGCTAGATTCAGCAGCTTCTTCCTTGCTAAACAAGACTCACCCTGTCCCTTGGGGCAGCCAGCAACCAAAAAGGGTTTGCACCCTGCCTCACAGGGCAAGTCGCTCAGGGTAAGAAAGGACCTAGAATGAGGAACCTGAGCTGGGTAGGTCTCAGCTGCTCCCTGCTCCATCTGGGACAATGAACCAAGTGGTCTGGGTGGAGGTCTGGCACTTAGATGCATGTTAATCAACGCCAGCCTCGGTGCTGCCCTGCAGTAGGCACAGAACCAACATGATGCACCAGCAGGCACACAGACACTTGTGCTTTTGCCAAACCTTTGGGCAAGCTGGATCCAGTCTCCATTATTTCATTTGATTCTGAGCCCCTGGCTATAGTGGTGGATGAAGTCCAAGCCCTAGTAAATCTCTCTGCCCTCAATAGTTCCCAGGAACTTGGGCTGGTTCTAGCACCTTCACACGGTCAGTGTTCAGCCTCCATCCCCTCCCTCTCTCCTCCACTAGCATTCAAGCAGCTTCCAAGCTGGCCCCTGGAGACTTCCAAACTGGAGACAGCCAGTTAGAATTAGACACTAGAATTGCTTCTTCTTAAGCAAATGTGAGTAGAAGCTGGCATTAGCGACACCACTTCAGGATTTTGAAGATGTGAGGAGCCCCAGCATGTTCCCTCTATGCAGACTCCCAGACCAGAGATTTGAAGTTCTATGTAATACTTCTCTTAAATGGTCATATTAAAGATCACACTTATCCTAAAGAAATAAATGTCATCTCTTTAGCCATCACCTATCAAAAGACTGGCTTTGTCTTGTCTATCTGATAAATATTGGGGGCTTAAAATTAATTTTTGGTTCATCTTGATGTCTTTGCCACCTAGCATGGGGTCTGGTACAGAATCCATCATGGGAATTGCTTCGCTGGTAATACAGTCCATATCACAGATCACTTATTCCCTTGTGTTAAACTTGCTTGTGTATTATATTACATTTACTAGGATTCTGTAGTACAAGTTTGTAAAGGACTAAAGCCACCATAAGTAATCAACCAATAAAAAGTGTTTATCAAAAAAAATGAAGTCAAGGAAACCATGAATTTCTCAGAAACAGAAAAGTTTTTCAAGTCTAAATAGAGTTTTTTCAAAATGATCTACCACAAAATTTCTTATTCACCATCAGTAATAAGTTACATAATGATATATACTTACTTTAACCATTTCCTCTAACTAATTCGAATGGACACACAAAGGATCAACCTCCCAAAAGTCAAGGGTTTAGGTTTAGGTAAAGAGCTGAAGAATTATTGCATGGCTAGTTATTTTAGGCCCTGGCAGGGCTATTTAGTAAGTTCTCTGGAACTTGTTGCCCAGTTGTCTAGACACAGGCACATCTGAGGGCAGGCACATCTCAAAGTGATTTGCTTCTCTCAAACACACAAGGCATTTAGTTGGTTGGGCCAAAGAATTCCCCTGGGTATTTCCCATATTAAGAATTATATGACATCTATATGCTATTTGATTAATGCATTTTCAGTGTTAATAGATTCAAATTGGTAACTAATACTTGAAAACAGAAAACCCCTGGGGAGTAAAGGTAAAAACTTGATGCAAATCAACTTCCTATGAAATACAGATTATGATGCAATACATCAAAGGCACAGTATTCTTCAGTGAGTCTAGAGAAATAGAACTTGGATGACATCTTAAATATACACCATTCTAATTTTACCCAAGCTAAATAATTGTATGTTATTATAATAATACACACTATTACTAGATAATAATAGGGTTGCATTCATATACTAAGCTCTTTACAAACTACAAGTACAATGGTATTTGCAGAAATGGTTATCCATCAAGTTTGCAAAAAACCTCACTGCCTCCATTTTCACATATTCACATGACTTAGCACCAATGAATTCTCCAAGATCCTTTGGGGAAAAAAATCATAAAGGGGTGAGGTAACTGAGTAGAAGAGAAAGGAACAGAAGGGCTTGCTATTTACAAAAGCACCTTAGCTTATGAAAAAGAGCATGAATTCGAGAGTCAAATTACTCTGGATTTGAATCCTGGCTCTTATGAGCTGTGTGATGTTGGGCAAGTGACTTAACCACTCTCCTGATCTGCAAAAATGTAATAATAATACCCTTCAGAAAGCTGAGGCAAAGATTAAGCCAGATAATGCATGTGAAAATGCCTCACATGAAACCCAAAATGGTTTATACCAAATGCTCATAAATATAGAGTTTTCTTCTTTTCCTAGAGTTAATTATTTGCTTAAAACTCACAGCTGACATGAAGAGTGTTGATCCCCTCCCCCTTTTCCCCTAAATTCTCCCAACTGGTCAGGCCCATCCTAATATTTTTACACAATCTCCCAGTAATTTTTCATCTCAAAATAAATCTGTACTCTCAGATAACTGAGAAGTTCATGAGTTAAAAAGGAATCTTTCTAGAAATAGGGCAATGTTTTTAGGAGTATCTAGATTTTTTGTTTCTGTTTGGTATCCTAAAACAGTGTCAGGGATAGGAAGTGGTCTGTGAGGTCTTTATTCAAAATATAAAATAAAACACAAGCTGAAAAATCTGAGCTCCCCTGCTCTGGAGATGGTCATGGTTACTGATGCATGACACTGTGAGGAAAATTCCGTGTGGAAACTAGATAATAGCAAGAGGGGCCTTCCTCACAGGGAACTCAGAGCCTTTAATGTCTAAAGTTCCACTTGTGCTGAGAATATATTTGCTCTACTTTAGAAGCTCTGGAATTCTCTCAGGCCACTGATAACAAACACTTTAACACCAAAAGCTCTTCATACGGTTTTCCTTTAGGACATGTTTAGTTCAATAGGGGAAATGTAATTTACCTTAAAGATTTATTATGCATTTCCAAAAGGTGGACATTTACTCTCTCCTCATCACAGGATTAGGCACAATTATGTCATTAACCTTCCAAACATTCCTTTTGGAAGGTGGTGAATTTCCTAATAACCACTATGGTCAAGCTGAGGTCAGAGGTAAACAAAAGGTTAAGTATCACAGAGTTTAGGGTCCTATAACTTCACAGGCGAAATTGTGATTGGAATCTAGGTCCTCTGGCTAATTGACTCACTACCATCCAGGCTGGTGTGCCTCTTCTGATGTCAACAGGGATACTTAGTTCCTGATGTTCAGAGGTCATGATGAAAGCTCAAAAGGAAGGAAAAATTATCAAGATTTTATGAAAGAGGGATATGGCTCACCACAGCTAGACCAAATGCATGGGTATATCCAACCACATCAGCCTGCTGGGACCAAAACAGCATCAAGCAGTGCAGAGATAAAACAGGGTTCTTTCTGCTGAAGGATTTGCTACTCCCTTCTGAAGACATGAGCAGAAAATTCCTCTCCCTTTATTAAGTGGATTATCTAATTTGCAGCTCAGATCCTAAGTTTATGGAGTTAAAATAACTGAAATATTCTGAGGTTCTGCAGCATAGTATGTACTATGCGAGACCTTTACATATATTTTCTTGTTTAATCGTTATAACAACTTCTTTAACAAGCAAGCTGCATATTATACTTCTATTTTACCAGTTACTACACTGAGTTTCCAAAAGACCAAGTAATTCACCCAAGGGAAGTAACATAGTAGAGACTATTACTGTGAAAAGTTTAACAGACTTCAAAATCTATGATCTCTGTGTTATGTTTTAATTTTCTTACAAAAAAAACTGTAAGGAAAGGGCTTGATCACATTTCCCCCTTGTTCTGTACATTACTCACCTACAACTTATGGTAACCCTCTTCAGCTAGGATTGATCTCTTTGAAGTAAAATCAATTCAACCTTGAGAACTGGCTCACCAGCTCCTATGTATGGCAAGGAAAGACTACATAGATATTGACCACAATGCCCTGCTGACCCCAGGATCCTCAGGAAATACTCAAATTATGAACTTCCATGAAAGGAAAATGATGATTACACGGCTGCCTGGAATGGTCACAAATGCCAATACTCTGTCAGATAGTACCATTTAATGTCATCCTTGCTAGAAATACAACAAAATCACAAATACTCATCTTTAAAATAAAAGGAGCCCTGTCACATCTTTCTCTTGTTACTTCTTCCCTATACCATGCTTAGGGACCTGCCTCTTCTCTCTGGAACTCAACCTCACCACTACTGACATTTAGAATGGGAAAATTCTTCATTGGGAGGGATGGATCTGTCCTTTTCTGTGTCCTGTAATTTGTTCAGCAACAACCCTGACCACTACCCACTACATGCCTGTAGTCATGAAATAAAAACTGTCTCCATATGGTCCTAAATGTCTCATGCAGGACAAAGTTGCCCCCAGTTAAGAATTACTGGGCTCAAAGGAGCCAAACATCCTCACTGGAGGAAAGATAGCCTATTTAATAAATGGTGTTGAAAAAACTGGATTTCAACTTGCCAAAGATTAAAACTAGACCCATACCTATCACCATGCACTAAACTAAAATCAAAACAGATTAAAGATCTAAATATTAAAACAAAAACAATAAACTTGCTGGAAGATAAGGTAGGTAGAACTCGCAAAGACATTGACATAGGAAAAGGCTTTATGAACAAAAAACCTGAGTAGCACAGGAACTAGCAAAAGAGTCAACAACTGGGATCTCATCATTAAAAAGCTTCTCCACTGCAAGAGAAACCACAAACAGAGCTAAGAGACAACATACAATGTGGGAAAAAATTTTTACCAGCTATTCCTCAGACAAAGGTCTACTATCTAGAATATATAAAGAACTCAAAAAAATCAGATCCCCCCCAAATATAAAGACTCAATTCAAAAGTGGGCATCTGGCCCACACTCCCCAGTGACCAGCTTAGCTGTGCAGGTGCCTGCAGCAACCCCCCCTCACCCCCCTACCCCTCCACCTCCGCCTCTGGGCTCCTGCCAGTGCTGGTAACTGGTTCCACACTACAGAGGCACAGAGGGTCATAAACGCCATTGTCCTGAGCTCCAGAAGATAGAGCAGAAGTAAACAACAGAAAGAGGGCCTCTCTTAGGGTCCTTGATGAAAACTGAAGCCCACTGGAAAAGTGAAGAGAATCTCTGCAATAAAGGCACACCAGACCACCTACTTGGTAAGTTGGAGGGATCATCACCTCACATCTGGAACCTGGACTATCTTCAGGGGAAGGGCGGCTGGAACCTGCAGTAGAACCTTGCAAAGATGAACCCTGCAGGAAAACAGGGAGCTCAACTTGGTACTTGAAGCCAGAAATCTGCCTGAATCTCACGGGTCTGCGACTGGCTTGCTGAGAGTCACTGACTTATATCGCACACTGCTGCCCAAATTGTCTACTGTGACAGCAGAGACATACCCTGAAGGAGGCCCTTCATTTTTATTTTTTCTTATTTTCAAAATTATTATTACTTTTTTGCTCTTATTTTTAATTTTTAATTATTTTCTACTCTTCACATTTTTCTTTTTTCTTCTTCTATCTTTGCATTCCCTCTCTCACTCTCTCATTCTCTTGCTGTCCCACATTGTTCTTCATTTCCCTTTTTGTTCCTATTCTGGCCCTAACTCAGATTTCTTCTTTATTTTTCTTTTCTTCTCTTTTTCCTTCTCTCAATTGTCATTAGTTTTAAAGGAAAGTAAATACAGTTTCTAGCATCCCTATTGCAGTTAGGTTGTTCTGTTCTCATCTTTCTTATTCATTCTGTCTTTTCCTCTTGGCTTCAACAGTTTCTTAGACTTTGCATGATCTTTCTTTGTCCTCTGGCCTCACAGCTAACCTTTCCCTATCCTTCTACCTATCTATCCCTCCCTCCCCAACTCCTTCTAACTCCCCATCCCAAAGGGTAAGGTTGCTATATTGAAGAGTTTATTCACTATAAACATATGTTGGGCTAGTCCTCGATTTTGATTTAATTCACACAATTAAGAGTGATATATTAATAACTACAACAAATAGTCATTTTCTAAGCTGTGCTTGATGCTATGGTGTCGCTGATTGTATCACTTGGGCTAAGGTGTTGTGATTGATCTAATCAGTTTTCTTTCCCAGTATAATGAAAATGAGATACCCTCAGAGTCATTAGAGATTCAAAACCCAAAGACCAGATATATCTGGAAGACACCTCTGAGAAGCAATCATTCCATAAGGGTTCTAAATACAAGCAAAAAAGACACAATAAGCAATTTTGAAGTACCAACCTAGGAATTAAACCATGGACAGTACCAAAAACAAAAATGAGAAGACATTTAAGCAAACGCAGACTTCCACCCCACCAAAGGCAAATTCTGGGGGAAAAGAGGTGGAACAGTATGATAATCAACTACCAGGACACCATGAACTGATAGCACAGGAAGTAACAAAACAGACGAATGAGCCTCTAGAAAAATTCAGAACAGACATAATTTCCCAGATAACCTCGGAGATGGTAAGCAGAGTAAATGACATGATTAAAGACTCTAGAACAGAAAAAGATAAAAAAAAAAAAATAGATGAGTTCAGAACCACGCTAGAAGCCATGAAAGTCCAGCATAAGAAAGAAATGGAAACCATGATTGCCCAATATAGGAAAGAAATGCAATCCATGAAACGGATTCAAACAGATATTCAGGAGATTAAAAACTCCATTGAAAGTATTCACAGCAGATTGAGTGAATGTGAAGATAGAATATCAGATATAGAAGACAGAATTGTGGTTAGTGAAAACAGAGATTTCTTAAAAATAGTAAAGGACCATGAGAAAGCAACCCAGCAGCTGCTAGATTATGCAAAGAAGAATAAGGTAAGATAGGAGTTCACGAAAAAGCAGAAGAAAGTACAAATGACAATTGAAAAACTCTTCACAGAAGTAATAGTAGAAATCGGACATACAAATAGTAGAGAATTGGACATACAGATAAGTGAGGCAAATAGAACTCCAACTAGTCACGATTAAAACAATCTACACCTAGACATATAATAGTCAAGATCCCAGAAACCCAACAAAAGAACAAAATCCTACAAGCAGTTAGAGAAAATAAACAAATCACATACAAAGGAAAGCCCATCAGAATCACAGCAGACTTCTCAACACAAACGCTCAAGTCAAGGAGAACCTGGAGTAAAATATTTCAAGTCCTAAAAGAAAATAACTTCCAACCTAGACTGTTGTACCTGCAAAATTATCTTTTAAAATTTATGGGGTAATTAAATACTTCCATGACAAAGAACACCTGAGAAATTTCATGAACACCAAACCATCACTCCAAACAATTCTAAACAATATCCTAGAAAAAGACAATGAAGATCACAACTTCATGAGGCCCAAAAGAGTGAAGCCACCAGGCAAGGCAAGAAACTAAAGGGAAAGGAGAAAAGTAAAAAATAAAAGAGTTGGGCTGGAGATTTATCTCAGTGGTTCTGTCACCTGGCTTGCAAGCGCAAGGACCCAAGTTCAATCCTCAGTACCAAAAAAAAAAAGAGCCAACAACAATAAAACATCATGACAAAGACGAATCAGTATCTATCAATTATAACCATCAGTGTTAATGGCCTCATTTCACCCATCAAAAGAAATAGACTGAGGCCAGGGATTTAGCTCAGTGGTTCTGCTGCCTGCCTCACAGGTGCAAGGTCCCGAGTTCAATCCCTGGTACCAAAAAAAAAAAAAAAAGAAATAGACTGGTAGAATGGATTAAGAAGAAAAATCCAACAATATGCTGTATACAAGAAAAACACCTAACTCAAAAAGAAATTCATAGACTAAAAGTAAAGTGATGGAAAACAGTTCTCCATGAGACAGGATCCTGGAAAAAATCCAGGGGTAGCAATCTTATTTGCAAACAGTGTAGATTTCAAACCAAAACTAATTAAGAGAGACAAAGATGGTCACTACATCCTTGTGAAGGAGACAATCCAAGAGGAAGAGATGACAATCATAAATATATATCATAATCATAAATATATATGCACCAAATATGAATGCCCCCAATTATACAAAACAAATATTAATGGACATGAAAAACCAAATGAGCACTAATACAATTGTAGTGGGGGACCTTAATACCCCACTATCACAAATAGACAGATCATCCACACAAAAAATCAACAATGAAATTCTAGAACTGAACCAAGCTATTGAATAGATGGACTTAATAGATGTTTACAGAGTGTTTCACTGCACAAAATCAGAACATACATTCTTTTCAGCTGCACATGGGTCATTCTCCAAAACAGACCACATGCTAGCTCATAGGACATGTTTAAGTAAATGTAAAAGGACTGAAGTTACCCCCCTGTAATTAGGGGCCATAGTGCAATAAAATTGGAGATGAATAACATAAGAAACCACAAAACTGCCACAAACACATGGAAACTGAATAACACCCAATGGGTCACAGAGGAAATTAAAGAAGAAACTAGACAGTTTCTACCAGTAAATGATAATGTCAGTACAAGATAGAGGACACAATGAAAGCAGTTCCATGAGGGAAATTCGTAGCAGTCAATGCCCATATTAGGAAAACAGAAAGAGCTCAAATAAACAACCTAATGCTGAGCTTCAAACTCCTAGAAAAAGAAGAGCAGGACAAACCCAAAGCTCATACAAGGGAGGAAATTATAAAGATCAGAGCAGAAATCAATGCAATGGAGACCAAGAAAATGAAACAAAACAATCAGTGAATCAAACAGTTGGTTTTTGAAAGAATAAAATTGATAAACCTTTAGCCAACCTTATCAAAAAAAAGGAAAGAAAAGGCTCAAATCCATGCAATTAAGAAGGAAAAAGGTGAAGTCACAACAGATCCAATAGAAATCCAGAGGATCATCAATGCCTACTTCGAGAACCTACTCTAATACAATGGAAAACACCGAATAAATGGACAGATTCCTAGATATGTAAAAATTGCCAAAGTTAAACGAAGAAGATGTAAAAATTCGAAACACCCCAACTGCAATGAGTGAAATTGAAAACATAATTTAAAATTTACCAACAAAGAAAAGCCCAGGTTCTAATGACTTCACTGCTGAATTTTACAAGACATTTAGAAAAGAACTATCACCATTACTCTGCAAACTCATCAAGGAAATTGAAAGGGAAGCAATATTTCCAAATTCATTCCTGGAAGCAAGTGTTACTTTGATTCCAAAACCAGGGAAAGACCCAACCCAAAAAGAAAACTACAGGCCAATCTCCCTAATGAACATAGATGCAAAAATCCTCAACAAGATACTGACAAACAGAATACAGAAGGTCATCAAAAAGATCATATACTCTGACCAAGTCGGATTTATCCCAGGAATGCAAGAATGGTTCACAATATGTAAATCAATAAATGTAATGCACTATATTAACAGAGCCATGGACAAAAACCATATGATCATCTCAATAGATGCAGAAAAAACATTTGACAAAATCCAACACCCATTCATGATAAAAACCCTACAGAAAATTGGAATAAAAGGTCTTTATCTCAACCTGATTAAGGCTATCTATAAAAAACCTACAGCCAACATCATACTAAATGGTCAAAAACTGAAAACTTTGATACTAAAATCAGGGACAAGACAAGGATGCCCACTATCACCACTCCTGTTCAATATAGTTCTGGAAACATTAGCCACAGCAATTAGCAAAGAGAAAAAAATAAAAGAAATAAAGATAGGAAAGGAAGAAATTAAACTATCATTATTTCCTGACAATATGATACTTTAAATAAAGGACCTAAAAAACTCTGCCAAAAGATTTCTACACTAAATTGCCAGATTCAGTAGGGTAGAAGGATACAAGGTAAACACTCAAAAAACAGTAGCCTTCTTGTACACAAATAACAGACTAACTGAGGGAGAAATTAGGAAACAATTCCTTTTACAATAGCATTCAAAAAATGAAATATCTAGGAATAAATCTAATGAAGAAAGCAAAAGACCTCTACACTGAAAACTACGCACTCTGAAAAAAGAGATTGAAGAAGATATAAGAAAATGGAAAGACACTACTTGTTCCTACGTAGAAAGAACCAACATGGTGAAAATGGCCATATTTCCAAAACTACTATGTAGATTCGATGCAATGCCGACTGAAATTCCAACAATATATTTCACAGAACTAGAGAAAACAATCCAAAAATTCATTTGGAACCATAAGAGACCTAGAATAGCTAAAGCAATTCTGGGCAACAGAGACATGGCAGGGGGTATCACAATCCCCAACTTGAAACTATACTACAAAGCTACTGTGAAAAACACAGCACGGTACTGGCAAAAGAACAGACATGAGGATCAGAGGAATAAATTAGAAGATGCAGAAGCAAGTCCAGACATACTCAGCCACCTCATCTTTGACAAAGGAGCCAACCACCCTCATTGGAGGAAAGATAGCCTATTTAATAAATGGTGTTGGAAAAACTGAATTTCAACCTGCCAAAGATTAAAACTAGATGCATACCTATCACCATGCACTAAACTAAGATCAAAGTGGATTAAAGATCTAAATATTAAAACAGAAACACTAAAATTGCTGGAAGATAAGGTAGGTAGAACTCTTGAAGATACTGGCATAGGAAAAGACTTTATGAACAAAATCTCAGTACCATAGGAACTAGCACAAAGAATCAACAACTGGGATCTCATCTTATTGAAAAGCTTCTGCACTGCAAAAGAAACCACCAACAGAGCTAACAGACAACCTACAATGTGGGAAAAGATTTTTAGCAGCTGTACCTCAGACAAAGGACTACTATCTAGACTGTATAAAGAATTGAGAAAAATCAGACCTCCCAAATTCAAAGACTCAATTCAAAAATGGGCATCTGAAATGAACAGGCATTTCTGACAGGAAGAAGTAAAAGCAGACAGACAGGCAGGTCTACGCACGCCCTACGGAGGTCCCAAGTCACGCAGAACACACCGAATCAGCCTGCTGCAGACAGGCAGGTCTGGGCACAACCTACGGAGGTCCCAAGTCACACGGACCATGCAGAATCAGCCTGCGCCTCCGCAAAAATCCACTGGACCCCCACCCTTACTCCTCTGTACAGCCATCTGGTTCCACACTACAAAGATGCAGAGGACACTGGACCACCAGACCACAGTACTGAGTCCCACTGCTCCCAGCCCAGAGGTAGGGCCTTCTGAGCCACTGTCCCACTGCTCCTAGTCCAGAGGAAGGGGCTTCCTGGCCACCATCCCTCCCACTGCTCCCAGCACAGAGGATAGGGCTTTTGGGCCACCTTCTGTCCCACCACTCCTGGCACAGAGGAAGGGGCTTCCAAGCCAATATCCTTCCTACCGCCCCCGGCCCAGAGGTAGGGGCCGTTGAGCTGCCATCCCACTGCTCCTAGACCAGAGGAAGGGGCTTCCTGGCCACCACCACTCCCGCTGCTCCAAGCCCACAGGAAAGGGCTTTAGGGCCACCATCCCTACTGCTGCTCCCGGCCCCTGTCCCACCTCTCCCAGCCCAGAGGAGGTAATCCGTGCAGACGCCAACAGCACGCCTCCCCCCCCAATTGAAACGAGAAAACACATAAATAAGTCTCAAAACCAGACTTCCAGATCACCTACAGCAACCCCAAAGGGAAATGAGATGGAACACTCTGATACTCAACCACCTGGACCCACTGAGCTGGCAACAAAAGGGGATCTGGAAGAAATGAAATCAGAAATAATTTCTCAGATAACAGGAGAAACTGTGCCCCTAGTGCAAGACATGATTAATAAATCTAGAGAGGAGCTCAGGAACATGATGGAATCCCAACATAAGAAACAAATGGAATCCATAAAACACATGCAAATAGATTTCCAGGACATGAAAAACTCCACTGAAAGTCTACACAGCAGAATGAGCCAATGTGAGGACAGAATTTCAGATATAGAAGATAAGACTGCAATTAATGACCAGGAAAAGAAAAATTGCTTCAAATTAATAAGGGAACATGAGAAATCAATCCAGCAGCTGCTAGATGATGCAAAAAAGAATAACATAAGACTGACTGGAGTCAATAAAGAAACAGGAGAGAGTGCAGATGACATAAAAAATCTCTTCACAGAAATAATGGCAGAAAACTTCCCAAGCAGGAGAAAAGAGCTTGACATACAGATAAGTGAGGCATATAGGACTCCAAATAGGCTTGATCAAAAATATCTACACATAGGCATATAATTGTTAAGATTCCAGAAACTCAAAAGAAGAACAAAATTCTACAAGCAGTGAGAGAAAAGAAACAAATCACATATAAAGGAAAGCCCATCAGAATCACAGCAGACTTCTCAACACAAACCATCAAGGCAAGAAGAGCTTGGAGTGACATATTCCAAGCCCTAAAACAAAACAGCCTCCAACCTAGATTGATGTACCCTGCAAAACTATCTTTCAAAGTTGATGGAGAAATAAGATACTTTCATGACAAAGAGCACCTTAGGAACTTCGTGAATACCAAACCAGCACTCCAAAGAATTTTACACAATATCCTAGGAACAAACATTGAGGATCACAACCCCAGGAAGCAAAGCAGAATGAACCCATCTGGCATGACAAGAAATTAAATATAAAGGGGGAGAACCCAACAAAAAGAAAAACTCACGGCAATGACAAGTCAATAAGTTTCAGTTATAACCATCAATGTTAATGGTCTCAATTCACCAATCAAAAGAAATAGACTGGCAGAATGGGTCAAGAAGCAAAATCCAACAATATGCTGCATACAAGAAACACACTTAATTCAAAAGGAAACTCACAGACTGAAAGTTAAAGGGTGGAAAACAATACACCATGCAACAGGAACCCGAAAAAAAGCAGGAGTAGCTATCCTCTTGGCAGATCAAGTAGATTTCAAACCAACACTGATTAAGAGAGATGAAGAAGGACACTACATCCTTGTAAAGGGAACAATCCAAGAGGAAGAGATGACAATCATAAATATCTATGCACCAAACACTAGTGCGCCCAACTATATAAAACAAATACTAACAGACATGAAAAACCATATATGCACTAATACAATTGTAGTGGGGGAACTCAACACCCCACTGTCACAAATAGATAGATCAACTAGACTAAAAATAAGTAGTGAAATACTAGAACTCAATTGAACTCCTGAACAAATGAACTTAACAGATGTTTACAGAGTCTTCCACCCCACAAAATCACAATACACATTCTGCTCAGCTGCACATGGGTCATTCTCAAAAATAGACCACATACTCACACACAGAACATGTATAAGTAAGTGCAAAGGAATTGAAGTTATCCCCTGTATATTATCAGACCATAGTGCTATGAAGCTGGAGATCCATAGCAAAAGAAACTCAAAACATTTCATAAACACAGGGAAATTGAACAACACACTTCTGAATAACCAATGGGTCACAGAGGAAATTCAAGAAGAAATCAGACAGTTCCTTCAATTAAACGATAATGACAATACAACATATTGGAATCTATAGGACACAATGAAAGAAGTTTTACGAGGGAAATTCATAGAAGTGAATACACATATTAGGAAAACAGAACAAGCCCAATTAAGCAACCTGATGCTGCACCTCAAGCTTCTAGAAAAAAGAACAGGACAACCCCAGAGCTCATACAAGAGAGGAAATTATAAAGATCAGAGGAGAAATCAATGCAATGGAAACTAAGAGAACAATACAAAAACTCAATGGAGCCAAGAGTTGGTTCTTCGAAAGAACCATCAAAATTGACAAACCCTTAGCCAATCTTACCAGAAAAAGGAAAGAAAAGGCCCAAATCCATGCAATTAGGAATGAAAAGGGTGAAATTACAACAGTCCCAGCAGAAACCCAGAGGATCATCAATACCTACCTCCAGAACCTATATGCCAATAAGATGGACAACACAGAAGAAATGGACAGCTTCCTACACACACATGAATTACCAAAGTTGAACGAAGAAGACCTAAAAATTCTGAACAACCCAATATCAACCAATGAAATTGAAAATGGAATTAAAAACTTATCAACTAAGACAAGCCGGGGCCCTGATGGCTTCACTGCTGAATTCTACAAGACATTTAGAGAGGAACTGCTGCCACTACTCTTTAAACTCTTCAATGAAATTGAAAGGGAAGCAATACTCCCAAATTCATTCTTGGAAGCAAGCATCACCTTGATCCCCAAATCAGAGAAAGACCCAACCAAAAAGGAGAACTATAGGCCAATCTCACTAATGAACATAGATGCAAAAATCCTTAATAAGCTAATGGCAAACAGAATGCAGACGATCATCTCATCAAGAAGATCACACAACCTGATCAAGTGGGATTCATCCCAGGGATGCAGGGATGGTTCAATATACGCAAATCAATCAAGGTAATACACTATATCAATAGAGCCAAGGACAAAAACCATATGATTATTTCCATAGACACAGAAAAAGCATTTGACAAAATCCAACATGCATTTATGATAAAAACCCTACAAAAAATTGGAATAGATGGTCTCTACCTCAAACTGATAGAAGCCATCTATGAAAAACCAACAGCCAATATCATACTAAATGGTCAAAAACCGAAATCCTTCACACAAAAATCAAGAACAAGACAAGGATGTCCACTATCACCACTCTTGTGCAATATAGTTCTGGAAACATTAGCCACGGCAATTAGACAAGAGAAAGAGATAAAAGGAATAAAGATAGGAAATGAGGAAGTCAAAGTGTCATTATTTGCAAATGACATGATACTCTATATAGAAGACCCCAAGAACTCCACCAAAAGTCTTCTGGACTTAATAACCAACTTCAGTCAAGTAGCTGGTTACAAGGTTACAACACACAAAAATCAATAGCTTTCCTCTACACCAATGACAGACTCACTGAGAGAGAAATACGGCAAATAATTCCTTTCACAATAGCATCCAAAAAACTGAAATATCTAGGAATCATCCTAATGAAAGAAATCAAAGACCTCTTCTCTGAAAACTATGGCACTCTGAAAAGAGAGATTGAAGATGATATCAGAAAATGGAAAGACATCCCTTGCTCCTGGGTAGGAAGGATCAACATAGTGAAAATGGCCATACTTCCAAAACTGCTATATAGATTCAATGCAATCCCAGTTGAAATCCCAGCAGCATACTTCATGGACCTTGAAAAATCAATCCAAAAATTCATTTGGAACAAGAAAAGACCCAGAATGGCAAAAGAAATTCCAGGTAACAGAGACATGGCAGGGGGTATCACAATCCCCAACTTGAAACTATACTACAAATCTACTGTGATAAAAACAGCACGGTACTTGCAAAGAAAGAGACCTGAGGACCAGTGGAACAGATTAGAAGATGCAGAAACAACTCCAGACACATTCAGCCACCTCATCTTCAACAAAGGAGCCAAACACCCTCAGTGGAGGAAAGATAGCCTCTTTAATAAATGGTGCTGGAAAAATTGAGCTTCAACTTGCCAAAGATTAAAACTAGACCCATATCTATCACCATGCACTAAACTAAGATCAAAGTGGATTAAACATCTAAATATTAAAACAGAAGCACTAAACTGGCTGGAACAGATATTAGGTAGAACTCTTGAAGACATTGGCATGGGAAATGATTTTATGAACAAAACCTCAGTTGCCCATGAACTAGGACAAAAAATCAACAAGTGGGATCTCTTCTTACTAAAAAGCTTCTGTACACCAAGAGAAACCACCAGCAGTGTGAAGAGACAACCCACAATGTGGTAAATATCTTCACCTGCTGTTCCTCAGGCAAAGGTCTACTATCTTGAATCTATAAAGAACTTAAAAAAAATTAGACCTCCCAAATTTAAAGGCCCAATCCAAAAATAGACATCTGAAATGAACAGACATTTCTCAGACAAAGAAGTAGAAACAGCAAATAAACATATGAAAAAATGTTCAACATTACTGGTCATTTGAGAGATGCAAATGAAAACAACACTGAGATTCCACCTCACTCCAGAAAGAATGGCTGCTATCATGAAATCCACCAATAACAAATGCTGGCAGGGATGTGGGGAAAGAGGAACCCTGCTCCACTGCTGGTGGGAGTGTAGATTGGTGCAAGCACTGTGGAAATCAGTATGGAGATACCTCAAAGAACTAGGACTGGAAGTCCCATTTGACCCTGCTATTCCCCTGCTCTGTATCTTCCTCAAAGAATTAACAGAATCATTCCACAGTGGTATATGTGCACCCATGTTCATAGCAGCACAATTTGTAATAGCTAAAACTTGGAAGCAGTCCAAATGCCCATCAACTGGAGGCTGGATCAAGAAAATGTGGATTTTTAATAAAATGGAGTACTACTCAGCCATAAAAAATGAGAAATTAGAGACATTTATAGCTAAATGGAGGCACACTGAGGTGATACTCTTAAGTGAAATAAATAGGACACACATATGAAAATACTGAATCATTTCTCTAGTGTGAGAAACTGAAAGTGTAAATAAGAACTAAAAGGCATAATATGAAATAGGAAGCAAAGTGGCAAAGGGGAAGGGGAAGTGGGAGGGTATGGGAAAGGAAAGAAGGGAATGGAATTAACATGAGAAAATGGAAATAAAGTCTTTGTAAATAGGGAGGGAAGGGGAAGGGGGCAAAATAAGAGCCAAGAGAGATTATGTAAAGATGCAAATTTCCAATGATGAATGTCATTATATTGTATACCTACAATGTACCCATAAAATAAAAATTTTTTTAAATATCAAAATATCTATCTCAAAATGTATTAAAAATGAAGCTGTACATGTAAAATGGCCTGGCACAGAAAAATGAGCATTACTGCCCTACCACCTGCTTTTTGCAAAGCCACTGAGACCAGAGAGACAAAAGAGAGAACAAGGAGCTCTCCACAAACATGAAGAATTTAGAGCTCAATACTAATGTTCATTGATTTACTCAGCACAAGCACTATTTCTTTGAAGTAACAATGCCTCACCACCAATTTGGCATTCATGCTTCCCCAGGGTTTGGTTAACAGAACTGCTACTAACTTATTGTCCCATTCTTTAGAAAACTGAAAACCCACAGAGGTGACCTCCAAGGTTCAACCCAAACGTCAACAGAAATAGAATGCACACTTGTTAAAATCCAATTAACACAACGTATAATAGAAAGTATTACAACAGAACCACATTTTTAGATTAAGAACAATCTAATAACCATACTTAGTACCTACTGCATATCAGGGACTCTGCTAGGGGCTTCACATAAAATTTTTATTCAGTATTTGTATATCATCTTCTATGACACTGACACCATCCTAGACCCATAGAATATAATGATATGCAAAAAGAAATATGGTCTCTTGTCTTGCAGAGTCCCGTGCAACAAGAAAATACTAATCAAATAGCCATGTGAGTGATAAGCACAGTGACAGTTCAGGGCACATAGAGTGCATACCAGGGTATGAGAAGGACAGTTTTCCAAGAGGAATGCCATTTGAACTGAATTTTAAAGGCTGAACATTAGGACTAGGGGACCAAACGGGAAACAAGTCTCTGGGTAGGAGAAACAGCAAGTGCTGGAGGGAAACAGAACATGCAATATTCAGGCCACTAGGTCCAGCATGGCTGGTTCACAGAGAGAGAGAAGGGCAAGTAGGGCTGAGGAGACTACAAAAGCTGTACATTTCTGTTAGATTCTTCAAGCTTTATCTTACAAGCACCAAAATACCAAGTCAGTTCACCTATCATGTGTCTTGGGACTCTTCTGGAATAGCATCCTACCACAAACATCTACGTAATATCTAGTGTAGAATTCAAATCCACTAGGCCACTAACTAAATACAATCCACATCTGATTCAGAATTTAACAGCCCTCGTAAGTATTGAGCTGTCAGACTGGGCCAAGCCTTTTATCCACAAACTCCAGTGGGGACATTCAGAACCAAGCAGCTACATGGTTACATCTGCCATGTGACTCAACACATGGGTCCAGTAGGGATGGAAAACTGATTCAAGATTCTAAGAAAGGGCACTGCTCCTCGTGTACATCGGTATAAGAATAAGATGTTTAGAGAGAAAAGCTTTTCTTGGCTTCAAAGGTTCTCAAGACAGCTACATCTGCATCATACAACAAAGCAATCTGGAGTTCACATGGTGAGAATTAAGTATTTCTCACTCAGTATAAACTGTGAAATGCATTTGAAAATAGAATTTGCTATTAAAATTAGCATTTTTTTATACATGGCCAAGAGTAGTCACCTTCTTACAAAGTTATGTTATTTATAGCATAAAGTGTCGAGATGGGCTGGACCTCTGAGCTCTAAGAGCTGTCACAAGCCTAGGAGGACACAGAGAATGAGTTCACCTTTGCTCTCACTACAACAGGTGAGACACTTTAAGAGCAGAACATAGTTGATCAGGAGACTGCTTTAAGACAAGGTTTGTGAAAATGGACATTTGGGATAAAGTTTTAAGATGAGAAAAACTTTACAAAGAGTCCAAATTCCTTGAAGCTTTTCATCTTCCCACTCATGTGCCAGTGCTGGCAAACATGAGCCCAGTTATCAGTTGCATTTAGTAGCATCTTTCTTTTGCTCTTAAATTCACTCCATGACTGGCATGGCACTTTTCAAATTAAAATGAGTTTAATTTAAACATTTTCTACTTAAAGGATTTTTAGACACCTTTAAGGTTAGCAAAAATGTTCCTCTAATAGGAACTTGACTCATAATCTTCGATAAATGAAGATTCAGGTGAAATTTCTTCCACTCTCTCAACTCTCCCAAGTAGAATGTGACATTCGGACACCCTCAGTATTTCACAGACTGTTTCCATTGCCATGGTGGGACCTATAGGAATGGTTTATAAATATGCAGATGTTCTCCACCACCTTCAGTTCTCTAGGTACCATTTCAGGAATTCCTCTCTTTAGATTATGTTAGGATAATCTGGGTTGTTACTGCATAAGTTTTAGGCTGTTTCAGAAGGAAATATAAGCAATAACATAAAAACTTCACTTCAGGAGGCTTCTGGATCAATGTGCCACAGCTCCCAGTGCAGAGCAGGAGGCTTCTGGGCCAACCTACCCCCACTCCCAGCACAGAGGAGGCTTCTGGGTCAATGTGCTAAAGCTCCCAGTGCAGAGTAGGAGGCTTCTGGGCCAACCTACCACAAATCCCAGCACAGAGGAGGAGAGCCACGTGGGTGCCAGCAGCACCTCCCCTCATCCTGCAGAAATGAGAAGACACATAAGTAAGCCTCAGAACCAGACTTCCAGATCACCTACAGCAACCCCAAAGGGAAATGAGATGGAACAGTCTGATACTCAACAACCTGGATGCCCTGAACTAGCAATAAAAGAGGATCTGGAAAAAATGAAATCAGAAATAATTTCTCACGTATCAGCAGAGATTGTGCCCATAGTGTAAGACATGATTCATAAATCTAGATAAGACACAGATTAAAAAAATAGAGAAGCTGAAGAACATGATGGAACCCCAACACAGGAAACAAATGGAATCCACAAAACAAATGCAAACAGATTTCCAGGAGATTAAAAACTCCACTGAAAGTCTATGCAGCAGAATGAGTCAATGTAAGGACAGAATTACAGATATAGAAGATAAGATTGCAATTAGTGATAAGGAAAAGAAAAATTGTTCTAAAATTGTAAGGGACCATGAAAAATCAATCCACCAGCTACTATATGATGCAAAGAAGAATAACATAAGACTGATTGCAGTCAATGAAGAAACAGGAGAGAGTGCAGATGACATAAAAAAACTCTTCACAGAAGTGATGGCAGAAAACTTCCCAAGCAGGAGAAAAGAGCTTGACATACAGATAAGTGAGGCATATAGGACTCCAAATAGGCTTGATCAAAAATATCTACACATAGGCATATAATTGTTAAGATTCCAGAAACTCAAAAGAAGAACAAAATTCTACAAGCAGTGAGAGAAAAGAAACAAATCACATATAAAGGAAAGCCCATCAGAATCACAGCAGACTTCTCAACACAAACCCTCAAGGCAAGAAGAGCTTGGAGTGAAGTATTGCAAGCCCTGAAGGAAAACTGTCTCCAACCCAGACTGATGTACCCTGCAAAACTATCTTTCAAAATTGATGGAGAAATAAGATACTTTCATGACAAAGAGCACCTCAGGAACTTCATGAATACCAAACCAGCGCTCCAAAGAATTTTAGACAAAATCCTAGGAAAAAACAATGAGGATCACAATCCCAGGAAGCCCAGCAGAATGAATCCACCAGGCACGAGAAGAAATTAAACACAAAGAGGGAGAATACAACAAAAAGAAAAAGTCATGACAATGATGAATCAATACACAACAGTTATAACCATCAATGTTAATGCTCTCAACTCACCAATCAAAAGAAATAGACTGGCAGAATGGATCAAGAAGCAAAAATTCAACAATATGCTACATACAAAAAACACTCTTAATTCAAAATGAAACTCACAGACTGAAAGTTAAAGGGTGGAAAGCAATACTCCATGTGATAGGAACCAAAAAAAGGCAGGAGTAGCTATCCTCTTTGCAGATCAAGTGGATTTCAAATTCACACTGATTAAGAGAGACAAAGAAGGACACTACATCCTTGTAAAGGCAACAATCCAACAGGGAGAGATGACAATCATAAATATCTATGAACCAAACACTAGTGTGCCCAACTATATAAAACAAATACTAACGGACATGAAAAGTCATAAATGCACTAATACAATAGCAGTGGGGGACATCAATATCCCACTGTCACAAATAGATACATCAACTAGACAACAAACAAGCAATGAAATACTAGAACTCAATTGAACTCTTGAACAAATGAACTTAACAGATGTTTAGTTTTCCACCCCACAAAATCAGAACACACATTCCTTTCAGCAGCACATGAGTCATTCTCCAAAATAGACCACATACTCACACATAGGACATATTTAGGTAAGTGCAAAGGAATTGAAGTTATCCCCTGTATATTATCAGACCATAGTGCAAAGAAATTGGAGATCAGTAGCAAAAGAAACGAAACATTTTGTAAACATGTGGAAACTGAACAACACACTTCTGAATAACCAACGGGTCACAGAGGAAATTAAAGAACAAATCAGACAGTTCCTTCAATTAAATGACAATGACAATACAACATATCTGAGTCTATGGGATACAATGAAAGTAGTCTTACGAGGGAAATTCATAGCAGTGAATGCACATATTAGGAAAACAGAGTGAGCCCAATTAAACAACCTGATGCTGAACCTCAAGCTCCTAGAAAAAGAAGAGCAGGACAAACCCAAAGCTCATACAAGGGAGGAAATTATAAAGATCAGAGCAGAAAACAATTCAATGGAGACTAAGAGAATGATACAAAAAAACAATGAAGCCAAGAGTTGGTTCTTTGAAAGAATAAACAAAATCGACAAATCCTTAACCAAACTTACGAGAAAAAGGAAAAAAAGGCCCAAATCCATGCAATTAGGAATGAAATGGGTGAAACTACAACAGACCCAGCAGAAATTGAGAAGATCATCAATACCTACTTCAAGAACCTATATGCCAATAAGATGGAAAACACAGAGGAAATGCTCAGATTCCTAGATACGAATGAATTACCAAAGTTGAATGAAGAAGACTTAAAAATTCTAAACAACCCAAAATCAATCAATGAAATTGAAAATGTAATTAAAAACTTACCAACTAAGAAAAGCCCGGGTCCTGATGGCTTCACTGCTGAATTCTACAAGACATTTAGAGAGGAATTACTGCCACTACTGTTTAAACTCTTCAGTGATATTGAAAGGGAAACAATACTCCCGAATTCATTCCTGGAAGCAAGCATCACCTTGATCCCCAAAACAGAGAAAGACCCAACTGAAAAAGAGAACTATAGACCAATCTCACTAGTAAACATAGATGCAAAAATCCTTAAAAAGATACTGGCAAATAGAATGCAGAAGATCATCAAGAAGATCATACACCCTGCCCAAGTGGGATTCATCCCAGGGATACAGGGATGGTTCAACATATGCAAATCAATAAATGTAATATACTATATCAATAGAGCCAAGGACAAAAACCATATGATCATCTCAATAGATGCAGAAAAAGCATTTGACAAAATCCAGCACGCATTTATGATAACTCTACAAACAATTGAAATAGATGGTCTATACCTCAATCTGATAAAAGATATGTATGAAAAACCAATAGCCAATATCATACTAAATGGTCAAAAACTGAAATTCTTCTCACTAAAACCAGGAACAAGACAAGGATGTCCACTATCACCACTCCTGTTCAATACAGTTTTGGAAACATTAGTCAAAGCAATTAGACAAGACAAAGAAATAAAAGGAAGACAGGAAATGAAGAAGTCAAAGTGTCATTATTTGCAGATGACATTATACTCTATATAGAAGACCCCAAAAACTCCACCAAAAGTCCTCTAGACTTAATAATCAAATAAAGTAAAGTGGCTGGATACAAGATCAACACATAAAAATCAATAGCTTTCCTCTACATGAACAACAGACTCATTGAGAGAGAAATAGGGCAAATAATTCCTTTCACAATAGCATCCAAAAAACTGAAATACCTAGGAATCAACCTAACGAAAGAAATCAAAGACCTCTTCTCTGAAAACTATGGCACTCTGAAAAGAGATATTGAAGATGATATCAGAAAATGGAAAGACATCCCTTGCTCCTGGGTAGGAAGGATCAACATAGTGAAAATGGCCATACTTCCAAAACTGCTATATAGATTCAATGCAATCCTAACTGAAATCCCAGCAGCATACTTCATGGACCTTGAGAAATCAATCCAAAAATTCATTTGGAACAAGAAGAGATTCAGAATAGCAAAAGCAATTCTAGGTAACAGAGACATGGCAGGGGGTATCACAACTCCCAACTTGAAACTATACTACAAATCTACTGTGATAAAAACAGCATGGTACTGGCAAACAAACAGACCTGAAAACCAGTGGAACAGATCAGAAGATGCAGAAACAACTCCAGACACATTCAGCCACCTCATCTTCAACAAAGGAGCCAAACACCCTCAGTGGAGGAAAGGTAGCCTCTTTAATAAACGGTGCTGGAAAATTTGGGTTTCAACTTCCCAAAGATTAAAACTAGACCCATATCTATCACCATGCACTAAACTAAGATCAAAGTGGATTAAACATCTAAATATTAAAAGAGAAGTGCTAAACCAGCTGGAACAGAGGTTAGGTAGAACTCTTGCAGACACTGGTGTGGGAAAAGATTTTATGAACAAAACCTCAGTTGCCCATGAATTAGCACAAAAAATCAACAAGTGGGATCTCTTCTTACTAAAAAGCTTCTGTACACCAAGAGAAACCACCAGCAGTGTGAAGAGACAACCCACAATGTGGGAAAAAAATCTTCATCACCTTTTCCTCAGACAAAGGCCTACTATCTCGAATCTATAAAGAACTTTAAAAGATCAGACCTCCCAAATTTAAAGACCCAATCCAAAAATGGGCATCTGAAATGAACAGACATTTCTCAGACAAAGAAGTAGAAATAGCAAATAAACATATGAAAAAAAGTTCAATATCACTGGTCATTTGAGAGATGCAAATGAGAACAATGCTGAGATTCCACCTCACTCCAGAAAGAATGGCTGCTATCATGAAATCCACCAATAACAAATGCTGGCAGGGCTGTGGGGAAAGAAGAACCCTGCTCCACTGCTGCTGGGAGTGTAGACTGGTGCAAGCACTGCGGAAATCAGAATGGAGATACCTCAAACTAGGACTAGAAGTCCCATTTGACCCAGCTATTTCCCTGCTTGGTATCTTCCCCAAAGAATTAAAAGAATCATTCCACAGTGATATATGTTACACCCACGTTCATAGCAGCACAATTTGTAATAGCTAAATCTTGGAAGCAGCCCAAATGCCCATCAACTGGAGACTGGAGAAAGAAAATATGGATTTTTTATAAAATGGAGTACTACTCAGCCATAAAAAATGAGAAATTAGAGACATTTATAGCTAAATGGATGCACATTGAGGCGATACTCTTAAGTGAAATAAATAGGACATACATATGAAAATACTGAATCATTTCTCTAGTGAGAAATTGAAAGTGTAAATAAGAACTAAAAGGCATAATATGAAATAGGAAGCAAAGTGGCAAAGGGGAAGGGGAAGTGGGAGGGTTAGGGGAAAGAAAAGAAGGGAATGGAATTAATATGAGAAAAAGAAAAAATGGAAACAAAGTCTTTGTAAATAGGGATGGAGAGGTTGAAGGGAGGGCAGGGAAGGGGAAAAAATAAGCACCAAGAGAGATTATGTAAAGGTGCAAATTTCCAATGATGAATGTCATTATAGTGTATACCTAAAATGAACCAATAAAATAATATTTTTTAAAAAGTGGAGTTCTGCCACTCTGAACCTGGGGAGGCCTTGTAACTCCTTCGAATAATGGCATCCAGAGGACCTGATGCTTCATGGGACCTCCAAACTAGTTTGTAAAAGACAATACAGATTTCACCTGGTTGTCTCTTAGGACAGCTATTACTAGAACCCAGTCACCATTTTGTGAGAAAGCCCAAGCCACACAGAGAAGCCTTGTGAAGAAGAAACAAAAGCCCAGCCCTCATTCCCAGCCAGCACCCAGATGCCAGGCACCTGAGTCAGCCACCCTGGATAAAACAAAGCTATAGAAAGCAAAGATGAGCCTTCCTTTTCCAGCCCTGCCCAAATGACAGATTCAGGAGGAAAAAGAAAAGACTGTTAGCTGGATATGGTAGCAAATCCTTGTGGGAGGCTGAGGGAAAAGGATTGTATATTCAAGCCCAGCATGGACAACTTAGCAATTTAAAACAAAGGTTTAGGATGTAGCTCAGTTCAAAGGCCCTGGACTCAATTCCTAGGATGGCAGGAGAAGGGGGGACTCTCCTGTTGACTGTTGTTTTAAGCTACTAGGTTTGGGGTTGGTTTGTTACACAGCTAAAGGGAACTGGGACAGTACAGGTTACGATGGGAGCAAACCAAGGCAGCTGATTTTTCTTTTCAATTGATTCGAAGTGAAACCTGGGATTTACCTGCAAATATTTACATCTGAAAAACATTGGTGATAACTTTTTTTAAAACCTGAATACACATTTAAATTTGAATGGAGTCTCTGTTGTGTACAAGCTTCACTTGTCTTATTTCCTACAGTTTGGGGTCATCCTAATGTAGTACACTTTTCCAATTTTACAGAACCCTATATTCTGAGCCCTACTCTTCATTTCTGTTTATAAATAGCTAAATGGATGCACATATAATGAGTCGATTTTTTGCCACAGTTTTATCTTGTTTTCTAATACTTTGTCATTGTAACTAGTAATAACCAAAACACATTACTACTGTTCTGCTTTCCAACCACCTCCCCAAGAGTGCAGGCAGGGTGGGCACAGAGGCCAGCTTCCAAGCTCTCAGACAGGTTTATCCCAGAGATAGTGAAAACCTCCGATTCCCTAATCCCTGACATCCATTTCCTCAGTAACCTCCTCTTGCCACTTGCCTCTCCATCTCTAGGCCAACTGCAGGGATTTCATAGGAATTATTAGGCATATATATATATATATATATATATATATATATATATGAAAACTATATACAAGTAGCTTCACCTGTGGTGTGCTAGTAAATGACTCCCTGAAAAAAAAGCCAATTAGCCAATTGCTAATTTCTACCAATTACTGAATTGTAAATGCTCCAATCACACTGATTCTAAGCTATCAACCTGATATCGACTAGCTTTCAAAATTCCTGAAAATTTAACAATCAGCTTTTGCCACCCAGAACAAGCCAAATCCTGGACACCAGTGAATTTAACCCAGGGTATGAAATCCAATCAATAATGAGAACCGAGAAGGGGAGTTTGCTTCATGAGGACTCACAGTGATGAAGGCTCTGCTGGGTTCCACCCACAGTTTCTAAGATCATCTTGATTGCAAAATCCAGCCAGCACAAGGAGGGTGGAGAGTGCAGGATCCAAGGGAGGACTGAATGGGTCAGGCCTGGAAGAAATATACATAAATGTCCAGTTACATTCCTTTGGCCAAAATGCAGATTAGGGTTACATCAAACTGCATGGGACATGGGGGAACATATTCTAGTTGTGTTTTCTGGAACAATAGGAATAGCCAGTCTCTGCCTCTCATCCTAAACCTTAGTTCTTATCAAGTTACTTGGTACAACCCAGCATCTCTAGCCACCAAGATGGAAATTATGATCTTCATTGGTATAAAGCATGGCCTCGGGTTGTCAGGAATTGTACAATAACTGTAGCTGCCACCACTAAGCTGATAGGTCTCTAATTGGCACCCAAGGGAGAGGTATCAAATACACTTGGTGAAGCCATGTTCTACCAGGTTCAGGAGAGAAGTAACTTGTCCAAGTTACAGTAACAGAACCACCAGCTTCCTTATCTGCTCTTGAAACTTGGACACCCAAGATCACAAGAAAAATACTGAACATGTCATGTAGAAGAAGCTTCACAATGAGTTCAAATCTTTAAAAAGAGTTGGGATTCAAGTAGCCAGGGATTCCTATTCTGGTTTTATCACTGTCAGCTCTCTCAGATTAAGTTCCGTAAGTGAAAATTAAATTATACCTCATTCACAGAGTGGTAATGAGGAAGTTAAATAACCATTATAACATTCTGGCACACAGTAGGTACTCCAAGAATAAATGTCATTTTCTTATCCCCCTCCTCCTTCCACCTAACAGTCAAGTTCTAGGAGGTGAAGTTAGTTGCCAATGTTCTTCCGCAGACACTGTTCATTAGCACCTCTAATTCTTGACCTGCTCCTCTAAAACCTCTGACATTTCCTTCTCTTCTTTTCCTCAGAAAATCTCTGTGATTTCCATCTGGGTCATTCATTGCTCTCTATTAACTTGATTAATGTGTTTAGTAATTCTTAAACACTTTGAAAACAGTGTTACTGCCAAAATAACTGGAGGGAAGGAAGCAGAGATGATGAACATCCTCCAACACCCAGGAACTTACATGTAAGAAAAAAATAATGTCCATAGTGACTCCCACTGTAAGGAATTCTTTAATAGTGGAAATTTCTAAAGGGTTATGGTAGAGTAAAGTGAAAAGACTTTTCTATAACACTATGTAACAGCCACTCTTCTAATTGCCCATCTCCCTAAAGAGTTTCCAAGAAAGAGAAAAAGCCTTGAGCTTTTCTCTCCTTCTGTGGGACTGGATTGCATTCTGTCCCACCCCAGCCCAGGACTGCTCTGACCTCTCTATGCATCTGACCTCGTGATCCAACTCCATATACTGTAATAAACTCTGTGGGAATCATCCTATGGAGTAAGGCCATTTCTTCCTACTTAAAATGGTGATGATGGACCTGGGAAACAATAATTAAGTCTAGGTATAAATAAACAATAGCTTGCATAACCAAATTCCCCCATTAGAATGTGGTCAAAGTCAAGACTAATGACAAGTTGTGTCAAAAATAATGATACACAAAGACCCCTCACTCGAGTGCATTTAGTTCAAAGACAGTCACTTTTAAACATAAAACGGACCTCATATTCATTTGGATGTCATGAAAATACAAAGTTTATATTGCCTAATTTAGAAAACTGTTAGCTGATGCATATTTATATTTCTGGTTAAAACTAGAGTGCTAAATCTCTTCCCCTGAAGAGACTCTGAGCTGATCAAAGATACAGGATTGTCCTAATTCTTTTCAAATGTAGACCATCTTTAAAAAGTTAGGGCAGGAAACATGCCCATGATTAAATAAAATTAAAACTCTTATGATGCTTGCAGTCTAAGATGTTTATCTTTTTGCTGGGACTAGTCTCAAAGCCTTTTTTTAGTGGGTAAAGTCCGTTTTTTCATAGAATGGGTTCTGTGTCCAGGACCCAGAAGGTCACAGATTTGCCTTTTATAATTTATATTTTATGGAATAAAATTCCTCCAAGGCTGAGCGGAAAGCACAGAAGGTTCCCAGTCTGTCTTAAATCCTGTGTATTCACAGGCACCGGGCAACTCGCCCTCTGGCTCCAAACCAAGGAAGTTGCTTAAGAACCAGCCGGTTCATCCCTGGGGTCATTTAACCTTCACTCCTCAGACAGAACTTGCTTAAGCATTTTGCTCTTCAGATTCAGTTCTTGGCCCCTGGTTCCTGAGAGGCTTTCCAAGCCCCTCATTTCTTGTCGTATGAGCCACATAGGACTTCTCTGATTAGAATGAGAGAAGCAGATGAAGCTGGGCCTAAGCACTTTTCCATGAGCCTGAAATCTCTGTTGACATCTTCTCTGCCTCTCAGCCAGGACTTTTTGAATCAGCCAGAACCGATCTGATTTCCCCCATTTGAAGTGACTGTCTGAATACAGTATATCGAGAAGCCTAGACAAGATGCACGGTTTCGTTATGAACTAAAGCTTCTTATTTCTGGAGATTAAAAGATACACGGTAATTCTGCTGTCTGAGGCTCAAGGCATCAAATTTCTCTTAATGCAGACTTCTCTCAAATCTGAAGGGAACTGTCATTTAAGAGCATTATTAAAGGTCTTCTATTTCCAATTGGGGTTCGGTGGCCCCTCTGTCAGACACAAGTGCTTTCTGCTACCCAAAGGTCTAGACACCAACTCCAGGGGGAGGGAAATCCCTGGTCATGGGCCCTCAGTGCCCTTTCCCAGCCCAAATCCCCCATGCTGCTGTCCAGTTAAAGAGCTGGTAAATGTCAGTCTCCTCATCTGCCGTACACCTCACACCCAGCTGTGACACTCATGTTATTTTCCCATTTTACAGATGAGGCATTTGTGGTCAGGCCCCTGTAAACAATTAAGAATCAATGGAAGAAGAGCAGGCAGACTAGGAGTCTAACCCAAATTGGCTCCAAGACGGATGCCCCGGCCATAACCCACCCTGCAGCCGGCGTCTCTCCGCACCTCAGCTCCTGGCCGCAGTGGAGAGCAGCCGGCCATGCCTCAGTTCCTATTTACCGAGCGGTGCTGGCAGAGCCAACTACAAGAAACCCGCAAGCATTAACTTGCAACTAGCATGGGTCTCATCAGCTTTGTATGCGAGTTTTTTAATCAGACATATCTAAATAGGACACTAGTGTGGGCATTTATTTTAATTCAGCCTCCAGACCACAAGTGGAAAGCGTGTTGCTGCTGGTTCTTAGCAGGTCAATTAGTGGGCGAATGCTGGAACCCTCCAGGAACATATCCTGCTTCACAATATTTAGCCGGCACATGTGCTTGTAAATTATAGGAATTGAAATATAACATGTTACACACCCAGGTCCACACAATCAAAGGGAACCACTCTAATTATGTTCAGGAAAAGTTGCCCCAACTCCATCCTGAATTGTTTAAGTAATGTGGGGTGAGCCAAAGCGATTTGTCAGAATTACCCAGCTGCACGCGATTTTCTGTGCTTTGCGGATAAGTCCTATAAACTTGGCATTCTTTTGGGTACTTTACATACTTTCATATGTGTTTATCTTTCCAGGTTTATGTAAATTTTCATATTTTACAGGCTCAGTTATTCCCATGGGTATTTCCAGTCTGAAATGAAATGGGTTATTTCACAAACCACAATGTCAACAATTACGAGATCCATCACTAAAGTATCCTATACTTTAAACAAGTTGAAAACAAGTAAAGCTGTCGATTCACTCTTCTGCCTAGGATATTAACTGTGTCCCCAGCCATCAGCATGTGCAGGCCATGTGATAGGCACAGACAACAGCCCCTCCAACTGTGGAGGGAGGGCACTCTGAGGGCCGCTTCAGTGGCATTTTATCATTTATTTTGTTTCATGATTCTGGCCATCAAAACTCAATTTCCCTCCTTTCCTGCAACCAAATCACTGTGAACAAGTTAACTCTGAGACACTGATACCATTGACATCCACTGAAAGGAGAAATATACTAAAGTGAACGGACCTGCTTTTCCCTCCTATCTGAAAGCAACAACAGGGTATGTTAGATCTTCATCTCTGACTCTTCATGTTGCAATGCTTTGCTGCATCTAAACACATCTGGAAGTCAGCTGCAGAACATCTACTGTAATTGGTTTTTAAGTCTTCTGCTGCCTGTTGACCATGTGACGCCGCCCTCAGTCTGTCTTGTTGGCAGACTGTGCTGTAGTAGTCTTGAGCTAAGCAGACAGCTCAGCTATTTGCCCCCGTTGCTCTACCAGACACTCTTCCTCTAGTGTCCCTGTGGTCAAGGATAGAAAGTCAGGGGATAGTGCTGGGGAATCTAAACTTTGAGGACATCCCAGAGCTGAAGTTCTGAGTAAGGAGCTTCGGTCCCAAACCACCAGAGATCTCTCCTAGACAAGCATCCAGTGTCATGTTCATTAACAGTTGTGGTAACCAAATGAATTGCTTTTATTGGCCCCCTCCAAAAGAAGAGATCTCTGTTTTTATGATTTTATAACCCTGTCATTAGAAAGGTTTGAAACAGCATTCCACCTCAGGTTGTACTGTGTGGTTATGAACTTCATCTGATCACTGCTCTGCCAATTTGACATTAACTGCTGCAATTTACAACTGCTCCTGCTCTCCACCTATTCTTGCACCTTCTGCAAGTGGGGAAAGAAAAGAGAGGGGTAGGGGAAGACCTCAGCTACCCAGGGGAAGGTTAAAAGAATGTAACGTCTTGTTAAAACCTGAAAGGGTAATGAAAGTGTGGAGGGATCTCTGAAGACAACAAACCAAAGCCTGCTAATGAATAATGCCTCACTCCCCACTGTGAATGCCTGTGACCTCACTTGTCCAGCAAGGCAAGGAGTGAATAAGTCACCATGCCAGTCATAGGCCTCCTGGTAGTCTGCAGCATTGCTTTGTGTTACAAATATGTTCTCCTACAGAATCAGACCAGACAGGGGGATTCATTTGAGAAATATTTAAACAAAAGCCTTGTGTGACAGAAAGAGCACCTTGTGCTTTTGGCACATGGCTCCCAGCTCTGAGGCTCCTGGTGAGAGCTTGGCTGGCTAATAAATCCACAAGCATCAAAGCAAAGTCAATCAAACACGAGACAGGTCAAAAGACACTGCGGTCCTGCTTGCATCTGATGAAAGTGTGATGCAGTCAGACAAGAATCTCTCCACCACAGTGAAGTCTCATCAGTTGTCTGACTCGAACCCACAAAATGAAGCAAGCATACTGAGCTGGGAACCTCATGTGACTTCTTGACCTTGACGCTTGCCATTTAATTTAACACAGAATGTATATGTGTATTTCTTCTTTAAAAGAGAGCCAGTCACAAAGATTGGTTGGTTGAGGCTGGGGATGTAGCTCAGTGGTAAAGTGCTCACTTAGCATGCATGAGGCCCTGTGTTCAATCCCCAGCACCACAAAAGAAAAAAATATATTGTTTGGTTGAATTTACTCTTCTTAGTGACGTGAAAGTTGACTACAGAGTCTTTTAAGTGTTTTGTTTTGTTTTGTTTTGTTCTGAGGCCAGGGCAATTAGCTGGTTCTCTTAGACTGTGGAAGAAATGGCTCGATGTTTAGGGCAAAAATCAGACAGCCCAAATCCTCAGGCTGTCTCTTTCCTTTATAAAATAACAAATGAAATGGAATGAATTTAGAACTGTTCCCTAATTCAAGGTCCTTTACCAGTAAACTAGAAGGGAAACAGGACAATTCTTTTTTTTTTTTTAATTAGTACATGTTGGCACTACAGAATGTTTACATTCCTTCTGTGGAGTTGGTACATGTACACGACACATCTTAATTCCTCATTTCATCCTTTGGTACCATACTAAAGCGAACTCTCCTAAAGTGAACTATTGAAAGTGTTGTTCATGGTGAAGAGAATAGCAACTCAGCCCATCCTGAATATTCCCTATATGCCAGCTACTCTTATAAGCACCTTGCATGAGCAGTTTTCATTGTCCATCCTGTTGACAGTGTCACAGAGTCAGGTGGCTCATCCAGTCATCCAAAGCCACCCACCTACAAACTGCAGAGTCAGATCAAAGATGAGAGGATGAGATGCAAATGTCAGAGTTGACAAAGCTATACGCAAAAGTACAAAACGTAAGGGGCTAAAGTTTGGGAACAGAGAGGAATTAGGTATGGGGATTGGCCCAAAAGGCATGGGACTGGCATGAACTTAATATCTTGGGTAAAACATAAGCATGATGAGACTGTGTGGTTGTGAGAAGGCAGCTGGGAATGTGAACACAGTAGTACATAGAAGGGAGATGGAAAAATGTTTAAATATTCAAAAAGCTTATTACAATAAAAGACTCATTACTACGAATGATGGGATAAGTGTGTTCAAAGTGAGGGGGGCATTTTGAGTATTTTGAAAGGGGTTAATGGCAATGTGTCTCTGACTGTAATTTTTTTTTTTTTTTTTTTTGGTACCGGGGATTGAACTCAGGACCTTGCACTTGCAAGGCAGGTGCAGTGTCACTGAGCTAAATCCATGGCCCAAAAATTTTTTAATTTAAACATTCACAATATTTTATGATCAACCCTGGTTGATCAAATGTATACGGCAACTTCTACCAAATAAAAACATTATGGTGTGTTCTCATTCTCCTTACTTACCAGATCTGGCATCATACAATGTCTGGCCCTTTCCCAAAGTCGAAATGGTCATGAAAGGTAAATGTTTTGAATTAACTCAGAACATCAAGGCAGTCACAATTATGCAACTAAAGACACTCATGAAAGAGGGCTTCCAGAACTGCTTCAGAAAGTGGCCAGAATGATGGGCTAAGTGCATTCACAATGAGGGGGGAATATTTTGAGGGGGATTAAAGGCAATGTGTTTTCATCATAATAATTTAATGTAATATATATTCAAACATTCACCATTTTTTATCACAAGGCATATGAGTACAATCTGATCAGAACACAAATAATGGGTCAAGACCTCAGTTTGGAGCAATTCTGAGCTAAGTTTACTATAACTGTAACAGACAAGAAACAATCTTTTTTTTCATTTAGTTTATTGGTACATTTTAGGTATACAATACAGTTACATTCCTCATTGGGATCTTGTACCTTTACATGATGTATCTTGGTTCTTATTTTTTCCCCATTCCCCTGCCCTTCCCTCACACACACACACCCCCGCACCCTTCCCTATTTACAAAGACTTTGTTTCCATGTTTTTTCTTTTCTCATATTTTTCCTTTTCCCTTGTTTCCTTTCCCCTTCCCCTCCCACTTCCCATATTCCTTTAAACATTTTCTTCCTATTTCACAGTATCAATTATACATTTTGATTCTTATTTACACTTTTAGTTTTTCACACCAGAGAAACTATTCAGTATTTATACGTGTGTCCTATTTATTTCACTTAAGAGTATGGCCTCAATGTACATCCACTTAGCTATAAATGTCTCCAGTTTCTCATTCTTTGTGGCTGAGTAGTACTCCATTTTATAAAAAAAAAAAAGAAACACATCTTCTTTATTCAGTCTCCAGTTGATGGGCAATTAGGTTGTTTCCAAGTTTTAGCTCTTAACAAACTGTGCCGCTATCACTGTGGTATGATTCTTTTAATACTTTTGAGAAGATACCCAGTAGAGGAACAGCTGGGTCAAATGGGACTTTCAATCCTAGTTGTTTGAGGTATCTCCATATTAATTTTCACAGTGGTTGCCCCAGTCTGCACTCCCACCAACAATGGAGAAGGGTTCCTTTCTCCCAACAACCCCACCAGCATTTGTTATTGGTTGATTTCACGACAGCAGCCACTCTTTCTAGGGTGAGGTGGAATCTCAGTTGTTTTCATTTACATCTCTTGAATGACCAGTGATGTTGAACATTTTTTTCATGTTTATTTGCTGCTTTTACTTCTTTGTCTGAGAAATGTCTGTTCATTTCAGATGCCCATTTTTGAATTGGGTCTTTAAATTTGGGGAGTCTGATTTTTTTCAGTTCTTTATATATTCTAGATAGTAGACCTTTGTCTGAGGTACAGCTGCTAAAAAATTTTTCCCACATTGTAGGTTTTCTCCTAGCTCTGTTGGTGGTTTCTCTTGCAGTGCAGAAGCTTTTTGATAAGATGAGATCCCAGTTGTTGATTCTTTGTGCTAGTACCCGTGCTACTGAGGATCTGTTCATAAAGTCCTTTCCTATGCCAATGTCTCTACTAACTTGTCTTCCAGCAATTTTAGTGTTTCTGTTTTAATATTTAGATCTTTAATCCACTTCAATTTTACTTTAGTGCATGGTGAAAGATAGGGGTCTAGTTTTAATCTTTGGCAAGTGGAAACCTAATTTTCCCAACACCATTTATTAAATAGGCTATCTTCCCTCCAGTGAGGATGGTTGACTCCTTTGTCAAAGATGAGGTGGCTTAGTGTGTCTAGAGTTGTTTCTGCATCTTCTAATCTATTCCACTGGTCCTCAGGTCTGTTTCTTTGCCAGTACCATGCTGTTTTCATCACAGTAGTTTTGTAGTACAGTTTCAAGTTGGGAATTGTGATATCCCCACCATGACTCTGTTGCCTAGAATTGCTTTTGCTATTCTAGGTCTCTTCTGGGTCCAGATGAGCTTTTGGATTATTTTCTCTAGTTCTGTGAAATATGCTATTGGGATTTCAATCGAGATTGCATTGAATCTATATAGCAGTTTTGGAAGTATGGCCATTTTCACTCTATTGGTTCTTCCTACCCAGGAACAGGCGATGTCTTTCCATTTTCTTATATCCTCTTCAATCTCTTTTTTCAGAGTGCTGTAGTTCTCAACGTAGAGGTCTTTTGCTTCCTTCATTAGATTGATTCCTAAATATTTCATTTTTTGGATGCTATTGTGAAAGAGACTATTTCCTGAATTTCTCTTTCAGTGAGTCTGTTATTTGTGTACAAGAAGGCTATTGTTTTTTGAGTGTGGACCCATATCCAGCTACTCCACTGAATCTGTCAATTAAGTCTAGAAGTCTTTTGGCAGAGTTTTTTGGGTCTTCTATATAGAATATCATATCATTAGCAAATAATAGCAGTTTAACTTCTTCCTTTCCCATCTTTATTCCTCTTATTTTTTTCTCTTGTCTAACTGCTGTGGCTAATGTTTCCAAAACTATATTGAACAGGAGTAATGATAATGGACATCCTACAAGAAATAATCTTTACCATATCTAGATAAAAATGTAAATTTTGCAGGCCAACTAAAGTGTATGCGATATGATCAGTTGTGGAAAAGTATGAAGTTACTCTTGAGTTCTTCTGAAGGCTCTCCAGAAGTTATATTCGTGAACTTTTAAGAGTGACATCATCAATTTTGACTTCTTTATACAATGTAAAGGAGCCACTGATATTTAATGTTGTGGGGGTTTTTTCTCAGTACAGTCTGAATGCTGGCCTCAAGCCTAATCTTCATCTCTTTTCCTACAACCTGGTTCCACCCCTTGCAAGCTGAGTACCATCATAGCAAAAGCACAGTCCAATAAGCAACAGTAGAGCAGGGCAGACCCAGGGCCCTCCCTAGGAGCTGGGGAGTCATTTTCCCACATGCAATGAGAAGACCCCATTCCAGGAAGCAGAGAGAGTGTTTGAGCACCAGGCAACAGACACCAGCTGTAGCCATGAGGGTTGTCACAGCAAGATGCCTCAGCAGGGAGGTTCAACCAAGCCCAGTGTAGACCAAGAAGAGCTACAGGGGGTAAGAGAAGGGATAGCACTTGGCAATCTGGATAGACATCAAGCATTAGAAAGTCTGTCCTCAGAGCAGAAGAGGGTAATGTCTAAGAGCAAAGACTCAGGTATACTCACATCTCAGTATGGGGCTCTCCACTGACTAACATAGGCACCATGGGAACATTATTCAACTCATGTGTAAATAAGGATGTCAATAATAATCCATAATATGTTAAAACCATAAAGATTAAGTAAGGGATGATGTATGTAAAGTCAAGTGCTTGACATATAGTATGTACTTAATAAATGGCAACTAGTATCTTTATCATTATTATATTAATCAGGGCTTCCATCCCCTGTCTATGGTTAGTATAAAGCTCCAGGCATTGGCAAGTAAACCAGCAGGAGAGGACTCAGCTGCCCAGGGAGCAGAGCTCTCAGTGACCTTGATGAGGAGTCAGGTACTTGGGAACAAGATGAAGCAGGAACCCAGAGACTGGAGCAAACAAAGGCAGAGCATCAGAAGCTGTTTTCAGACCTGGAGCACAAAGTCAAAGTCGGACCTAAAGCAGACGTTCAACTCACTGACTTGACGCTGAGCTACAGGGTCTGGGGCAGAATTTCTAAAACTAGGTTTAGTCCTAGAAACCAGGACAGGTCTGGGCTTGCAGGAGGCAGAAAACAACAAAAGGTAGAGATCAAACAGATCCAAGGGAGAGCCTAAGCAAGACCTACATTCTCTTCTCACCACCAAACGTTCATTGTACAACTGGACTGGATCACCCACAACTGATGGAACAATGAAGAGACAGCAATGGATGGACAGCATGACCCTCTCCCCAGGGCCACATGTCACAGGATTTCAGATCATTTTACAACAATGCAGCAACCATTAAAATATAGTTGTCCCAGACCTCTGCTCTCCAAAACTTATGTCTTCCAGACATGATACATTCATGTGTGGACATCCGAAACTCATTTCAAAGTGCAGATTTACTTGATTCTGTGCCCACAGGAAAACATGTAACTTGCTTGAAGTGAAAAGCTTTCAGGTGTTCCACCTGAAACTGGCTTAGAGGAGCCTGTATCTTTAACAGAGAGAGCTGTAAACAGCCCCGGGCAGCAAATGCCTGGTGCTCCAGAATCACAAGACTTGCCTTATGAAATGTCAGCCTGGTTACGTCAAGTCCTCAAGACAAACTTCAGCATAATTATCTCTGGCACAATGCAGTTTCATCTCAACACCATACATAGCTTTGGGTTTAGGTTCAGATGAGAGCATCAACTGGTTTGGGGCCTAAGAAGAGGTAGTGATGACAATGACTACTCCCTTACACCTCTTAATTTTTTTTACAATTCCCCAGAACAAATATATAGTGGTTTTCTGGCTGTTTAGCAAGAAGTCTGTACCCCTTCAACTGTCCTGGCATGACCTCTGAAAATTTTTCAGATGAGCTGAAGTCAAGGAAAAACCGATCTGGGTAATTAAAGACACAATAAACAAAAGATCACTTACCAAAATGACTTGAAATCCTTTAGCAAAACCATTGTAAATTATGCTTTGGGGAGAACAAAACTATATCATATTATAGCAAGTAAATGCTTTATTACATTAAAGTAAGCTTGGAGTCACGGACTTTCCCAGCTCCACTTCTATCATTTCTTATAATCTTTGTTATTTTTTTTTAGCTTGACAAAAACCCTGAGAAGCCAGTCTTTGAAACAATCATCCTTGGTACAGTGTAGTAACATCTTGCAACAAGTTAAAATGGAACCCAATACAAAATTCAGTAAGAGCCCCCTCTTGTTCTACACAGACACACACACGCACGCACACAATACTCCATGATCGCCCTCCCTGTCCCCACTGCCCTGAATATATTGGTGAGCAGGAAGGAAGGGTGTGGTCATTGTAAAGCAGAGGAAGAAGTTACCATGTGACAAGAGAAGCTTCTCTGTGAACTAGAAGACAGGCTGTCATAAACCATCAGAGAAGAGGACACAAAAAAGCCTATCACCCCTGCCACTATGAGGGCCCCACACAGTCCACAGGCCTTGCAATCTTTAGTTCCATCACAGCTCAGGGTTACCACTGGGTTTCCATCCACCATTGGGTGGACTAAAGCCAACCTAAAATTTGAAGGGTGAGGCCAAGGTGGACCTCACCTAAAACAAATACGGAAAAAAATATCTCCAACTCATGAACATACTCTGTGACAGCAGACAGGAAAATCTTGAGTCACAAAAATATTGAACTGGGTTTGGAAGGCTCAAAGGGGCAGTTAAATCAGCATTTGTGAGACTTACTGAGCCATAGATTGTGCTAGGGCCTTTACACGGCTGCTACTGGCTACATTATTCCCTGGTTATGTTATTTAACTGCAAAGTTGAGACTAGATACCTGTACAAAATACTGATGTCCTCAAGAGTTAACCCCAGGGGCTGGGGATTTAGCTCAGTGGTTCCGCCGCCTGCCTCCCAAGCACAAGGACCCGAGTTCAATCCCTGGTATCAAAAAAAAAAAAGAGTTAACCCCAAACCTTTCTTAGGAAATGCCAACTCAGTAACACTTGGTTCAGTCAAATCATGTACCAAAACCCCCCGTACATGAGTTCTAAGTATTCTCCATCTTCCTTTTTGTGGGATCACTACAGAAAATGACAGCACTCTAAAGTCAAGAGATTTCTAGTATCCTCAAAAAAAGGGCTAAATTTCTTAGATGAACGTAATGATTCCTTGCATTCACATTGTTCAATTTTGTTTATTCAATAACTATTTACTGAGTGGACTAAAAAAAGGGCAAGACATCTCCACACAACCCCACTCCACTCCCTGAGCTGACGGAGCAATGTAGACATCACAGGCAAGAAGCAGACCGTGACAGGACATGCACCATGGGAAGGAGAGGCAGTGGAAGGAGCCCAGAGCAGCCCAAGGCAGTCTTAGCAAGGCGCACCCCAGGAGCCTCCAAAACCCTTCTAGAAAGTGTCCTCATCAGTTTTACAGATACATACATTCAGAAGAGGAGTCTTGGTCACATTACACCAGGCAGCATCTAAACATGAAATTATTTATCCTTCGTGCAATAATTTAATGAATAACATGCAAAAGACTAGAAAAACCTGATGCTGAACTCAAAAGCTTCAAACCTAATCTCAGGGACTGGTTTGAGAACTGGATGAATAGGACTGAATAATTTTAAGTCTTTATTTTAGTCTTACCTTTTAACTCCCACAAAATTATGAGCCTGGTTTAAGTTCCCTTTGGAGAAACTTCTGGGGCTCTGCCTTCTTATCTAAAGATCTTTCCTATTAATACAAACTGCAGTTGTCCTTTGACATTCACAAAGACTAACATGATGAGAAATTTTGAATACTCAAGCTCACAAATTTCTCTGCAGCATAAAATTTTCTCCATAAAATATAGTCTTTCATTTACACTTTCATTTAAGAAACATTTTACTGAGTGCCTGCTCTGTGTAAGCTAGGCAACAAAGTGTAACCAAGTGATATAAGAGACGCCTTCAGAACAGAAAACAAGACAGCTGATTGTCTTAGATACCAAGTGGTAAACCAAGGACATGGGTTCAAATCCTAGCTTCAGCAAAAGTATAAATCTGTGCTGTGGATTTTATGTTATTAGCATGTAATTGAAACCACAATGCTGTATCTGTAAATGCTATGGGTTTCTATGCCCATATGCCAGATGCTGGACACTTGGATTATAGTGCTGTTTTCCTGTGTGGCACTCAATCAATCACTTGATTCCTCTGGGCCTCAGTTTACTCATCAGAAAAACTAGCATTGAGGTGGATGACTGCTACAATTTCTCCAAGTTCAAAATACTAATACTGATTCTATGATATTTAAGAGAAGCTTTGGTGCTGAGAATTTTAATCATAAGTATGTCTATTTGTGAGAAGTAAAGTCTACATTAACACCTCAGTGCATTTGCATAAAAAAGTATATTTTACTTTCAGAAAATAATCTCTTAAATTTTGCCTCCATTATACAATTATGAAATCTAGACAGCAAGTGCTTCTGATTGTATATAATAGAGAAGCAACACTGCAGCAGCTGTTACCAATCAAAAAAATAAACACTTCACCACTGCCACGAAAACCAAGGAGCCAAGATACATATTTTTGTAATCAAACTGGACTAAGACTTCAGGGAGGGTAAGTTAGTTCTTCAGTTGACAGAAGAACAAAAACTATTTTAAAATATCCTGGCCTTCTGATCACAGTGTAATCTCTCTCTCTCTCTCTCTCTCTCTCTCTCTCTCTCTCTCTCTCTCTCTCTCTCTCTCATTCCTCTCTGCTTATATGCTTATAACTGCTTTTAAGCATGTGTGTAAAATCTAATTCTGGATCATCATTTTCCAAAGTAGTCCCACGGTTACCTTTGCAGGTCTCCGGCTGACCTCCGTGCAGTGCATTTCTCAGGCTTGCATAATGATGGTGATAAAACTGCTGCTAATGATTAATATTCATTGGCTGCCCACAAAATGTGTGCAAAGCCATATGTGCAGTACAAGCCTTCCTACATCCTGCACTCAAAGACAATATGTTTTACATAGCAGGAAGGTCAAGTACAAATGCAGCGATCATTTCCAAGGGTTACACTAAAGTATTAGTGACAAATTGGGCTTTCTGACACTTGGGCAGCTCACAGACATGAACCTGAGCTACAATCTGTATGTGGCTTGTGACCTAAGGGTTTGTGTGCTTGAAGCGTAGTCCTCTGGATGCTGACATTGGGAAGTGAGGCCCTTGTCATCAGGAGCGCCTTCACCAGGGATTAAGTAGCTTCTGTGGGACTCTGGTCTTTCCCAGAAAGCAGGGTGTTGTAAAAGAGTGTGCCGGCCCCCTTCAGGCTAGTGGCTTTCTCTCCCGTGTGGTGGCTCCCTCTCACGGCATCCCACCATGATGGTGTCCACTGTGGTATCACGCAGGGGCCCCTCGCCTTCATCTTTAGCCTTCAACACTGTGAGCTAAATAAATCTCCTTTCTTATAAGTTACTCAGCCTCAGTAACAGAAGCAATAATCATGGAAACAGACTAATGCAACTTAGTTAAAAACACTCAAAAACCAGGATATGCAACATTTTAAAAATCTAATTTCTTGCCTCATTTGAATCAGATCTGGCAACAATAAGTCCCACGTTCCTACATAGTGAGAACTGACTGGGCCCTTCAATGGGCTTCCTAGCTCCTCACTTTATTCAATGACAGTACTGTTCTCATAAACATTTAAGTTTTCAACACTTGTGAGTTTTATAAATTATAGTAAGACCATTTCGTAAGAGAGCTAGCTTTCTGACAAGTGTTGAATTGTACAATACATTATTATTGCCTATAGGTACAATATTGTCCTGCAGATCACTAGAGCTCATTCATCTTGCTTGACTGAAATTTCATGCCCATTGATTAGTATCCCCATTCTTCCCTCCCCCAAACCCTGGCACCACCACTCTTTGACTCTTTAAATTTGACCATATTTAGATACCTCATATAAGTGGAATCATGCAGGGTTTTTCCTCCTATGCCTGGCTTAACTCACTTACAATAATATCCTTAAAGTTCTATTGTCCAATATTAGAGAATTTTTCTTTTCTAAGGCTGAAGTGTTTCCTTTTATATAGATATATAGATACAGATGATATAGATATAGAGCATTTTTTTTTATACATTCATCTGGTCATGGATTAGGTTGTTTCCACATCTTCACTATTGTGAAGAAGGCTATAACGACCATCGGAGTACTAACACCTCTTTGACAAACTGATTTTAAATTTTTTAAATAAATACCTATAGTGGAACTGCTAGATTACATCGTAATCCTATTTTTAGTTTTTGAGAAACTTCCGTGATGTTCTCCATAGCAGCTGCACCATTTTACCTTCCCTTCAACAGTATAAAACTATTTTTAAATAACTTTTTAAGGAGAAATATGTACATCATGGCCAAATGATGTGGTTTCACCTGTGGTTTGTAGCCTGGGCCTAGCAGAGAGCAGGAGTACAGAAATGTTTGCTGGACAAAACAGAACTGAATACTTGCGGTGGCGGGGATGGCAAGTGTGTGTTTAGCATGGTGTGACCTCCAGAATCAAAGTGCAAAGCCATCAATTCCAGATGATAACTGTAGGCATGGGCTTCTTGGCCACAAAGGCACTGAATGGCTGTGTCCTGTTGTCCCTAATCCTCCCACATAACACGGGGTGCAATATGCAGGTCAGGATACACCCATTAATCTAACATCTACCCCCACCATCCAAAGATCTTCAGTGAGCACCAGTTGTTGGTGACAGCAGGGAGCCAAAGAGCCAGGAGCTGTATTTATCACCCGTGACTGGCAAAAAGCAGCATCAGCTATACCTCAGGAAACCAAGGGAAGTAGCCCAAGAACTGTCCCTGTGGCTACTAAGGTCACTCCCTTGATCCCCAAGTTGTACCAATTTGTTACCTAAGGAGCTCCCAGGCCTGGAGCATGAAAGCCTGAGCGTGCATGCCCACACACATGCACACACACACACACATGTTCACATGTGCTGAGATGACACACTTGCAAGAGTTAAACAGATGCACAGAAGTAGACCGTATAGATGCTCTGCTTCAGGCTTTCCAGCCAGATAGATTTGAGAAAGAAAAATAATGTAACAGTTGCATACAGCCTAAGCTAGAGATTTAAGTGTAGGTAAAAAAATCTCTCATATTTGCAAGTGACATTTAATTAAGATGTCACTCCAGACATCTATTTCATCATAAGTTTACCAAAAAATAGCACCACAGGTTCTCAAATATGAGGGGGAGGGGGGATCCTTTTCCCCTAAAGAAATCCTACTCAGAACCACAATATATAAAACAAAAGCTGACCTGTTCTTGGTAAGAGGGGCTGATCCTTCCTTCCTGACCCTTGCCCAATAACCATACCTTAGGGAAACTCAAAACTAAACCATTCCACTCAACGATCTCCAAAGCTCCTTCCAGCCCCAGCCTCCCCTGCACCTATAAGCTGAACTTGTTCATGTTCACCTGCAGGCTGAGTAATAAGAGAGACGATATGGCCAAACAGCAACACCTTTTAGCAACATGACAGTCAGGTGTTAGCAGGCTTTTTATAGAAATGTTTGAGTGGTTGGGTTTTTGCTCACTGGAAGACATCTTTCTGCTCAGTTATTCTTGTGCCAAAAGCAACAGCTCACAATGCTTCCCAGCACCAGAGCATGGTGAGAAGGAAGAACTCAGAAGCAAGATCCCCAGGGCACAAGAAGATGGGATGAGAGAACACAGCCCGGAGTGGACCACACAAGGAGACCGTGTGTCACACACAGCACTGCTCTATCAAAACATCCCTGCCTGTATCAGCGCCACTCACACCCTCGCCTGTTTTCTGTGGAAAACAATATATAAAAGGCGTCCATAGCATGTACTTGACATTCAATAAACAGTGTTTCAACCTGAATCCTCCACCTTTGGAGTCTAGATAAATGTGTCAGGCCTGCATGGTCATAGAGAAATGTTGTCGTCTGATTTCTCAGCCTTGTGGAGCATCACAGGTCAGTAGGGCACACCACATTAACATAAATACACTCTAATCATTTTTTCTATAAATGGAAAAATTACTCTTGGAGTGTCACGGAATGCCCTCTCCTGACAGGAGCTTGGCCATGAGAACAATGGAGAGCTGAGTATATTCCTTTTGAAAACACATTTTTGAATAGAAACTTTTAAACATAAGACTATCTTCAAGTCAAAAATGGGTTCTGCATAAAATATTCATTCCACATTCTGAAATGTATTATACATGCAAAGTAGAATATTTTTAAGTAATTGTATTCCAGATCCTCTTTCTTGTACTCAGATACACTGTTTTTGAGATCCCTTTAATGAGTGGAAAACTAAAATGAGAATGTCTGAAGGTAAAAATGTTGGACTATGATTTTTCCTATCATTTAAAATATGCTTTGTTTAAGCTCTAAAAATGAAGGACCATGCAAATGGCACTGTATATTGCAAAGGACTAATAATCAAAACAATTTAACTGTAAATATGGTAATTAAAGTAACAACAGATGATCCCATCTAGAAATTGCATTGTCTTCTTCACATTACTGCTTCGCTTATCTGCTTAAAAGAATTACTATTCATCCACTTTGGAAAATGCCATACTTTGAAAGAATAACAAAATAGAGGATATCATTAATGATTAAAAGAAAATGGGGAAATTTTGACAATGTTCCCTGACTTTGACGTATAATTGCAAAGACTTTAAAAAGTAATAACGTTAGTTTTATGAAGACTCCCAGGCAGTTGTTTCTTATTCTATTTTCTCCTAATTTAATTCAATCTCTCCTTTTGCCTCTTCTCAAAACATGTGATATAACTTTCCAAAATTTGCCCTAAGATAGGTTCCTGTGCTTGATTTTCCAGATTTGTTGAACATCCCCAGGCACATGGCACAGAGCTTAGAGACTGTTGGCACAATCAACAGACTGGAGGCCCCATGCCAGGGTTCCACCCTCCTGCCTGCTGGGTCTACCTTCCAACCTCTGTGATCAGGAACAGCATTAAAATTCCCTGCTAGTGGTACCTGCTATTAAAGGAAATTTTCACAGTGAGAAAATAAAATTATACAGCATATTCTCCAGAAGCAGTTGTTCTGCCCTCTCAGGTTGACCTAGGTATAAAGTTGCACACGAGTCTTGCATTCATGGCCACCAGTCTAAAACAAGCCTGGGAAATAGGTAAGTTCACGGCACTTGTTTGAACCTAGTGCTATGAATTAATTCCTTCCAGCTGGACATTTATCCTCAGGAAATGTTCTGATTCTTAATCATTACTCTAAATCTTGGAACAGATTATCTCTCGAAGAATCTTTGAGCTGTCAGTACAGGGAGGTCTCAACCTGATTGCTTGGGAGATGCTGCCAAAACTTTCCAGATCTAGGAAAAATCTGTTTTCTACTCCAATCTTGCTGGAACCAGCAAAAATTCACAGCAAAACTTATCATTTTATATTTGTTAACTCCAAAAGTAATACATAGCCAGTTTAATAATTATTTGTTTCTTGGGTTTTTGTTTTACTTTATTTTGTTTTATTTTGGTTTGGTTTTTTGCCACAGTGATTGGTCATGTGATGTTATTCTGTGCAATATGTAAAACTTTCCTTATTCAGGACCCACAAGACAAAAATCTTCCTTCACACAAGATAATGTCAGACAAGTTTATGAACCTTTGCCACTTCTCATGACTGACTAAAAAGAATCCGTTTAGGGAGAATTCATGAGCCTGAAAAAAAAGAAGATTAAGGGAAGTTTAATAAAGAACAAGTTAAGACTTTACCAAGATGCCTGAAAACAAATTAAACTTTGTTTTATATCAGAAAACTTGACAGCTGCTATTCTGTAATTTTTTAAATATTTACTATAAATAGCATTAAGAATAGACGTCTCTTCTTTTTCCTCTGAAGCCTCAGTGAATTAGCATCAACCAGCAGGTTCTCTTACTAATGTGGCTTAAATGCTCTGAATTTCGAGTCTGAGAATCTGGAGAAGACGGATTTCTAGGAAACCAAATGATAGTCTAGAAAAGTATGCCAATAACATCACCCCTGTGGTCTGGTCCATTAAAAAAACCACTCAAGCACTTCTTCCTAGTCAGACTTCATTCATTTACTCTCATTGGGTCAGATCTGTCTTTCCTGATAAAATTGTATCTTGCTCAGATCCCAAAGTAAACCAGACTTGTTTAGTATAAATCCCTTAATTTTTAATTCTATGTACATTTATTTGCATGTCAAATAGGCATCAGCTCTTTGCCTCTCTTGCTAAATGCTTCCCCATCATGAATCCCACCTTTGCTCCAGCAGGGGAGCAACAGATAGTCTCCCTCACTCTCCCCTAAACCCATGCTGGAAGAACAGCTTCCGGGAGGAGGAAGATAGCCCAAGGGGTCACCAGGAAAAAGATTTGCCTTCTAACAAGTCCTCCGAAGAGTCCAGACTTGAAGCCCAGAGACATGATTATACTCATCGAACAGTACCTTAGTTAGCATTCCCAAGCACAGTGGTCTAGCCCTGTGCATAACAGGCTGCCAGAAAGGAGAGGAAGCCCAGGGAAGAGCTGTTGGTGAATGAGAAGGAATCTTCCTGGAGCCCCAGAATAAACCCAGGGCTGATTAGCTACTTTGGTTCCAGGCCAGCTGACTCCCACAGAACATGCTGGGGCGACTGTCGCCTGCATACCCTGCAGGGGGTGGGAGACTGTTCTATTCACTGAGTGCATTTTTAGAGACACTGTAGCCAAGAGGTAAAGTGTCAAAATACCTTCTTAAAATAGATAGTGCCCCTGCCAAGGATAAATGCATACAAACTAAGGCTGCAGCCTCATGGCTCTAGACAGTTGTTGGAAGCATCTGCTTGCATCTCAAAGAGGAATATCATCAATCCTGAGGGCTATGATTGCTCTGGTGAGTCAGCCTATGACAAGACCATACAAGTTAATTATAGTTATCAGAGATTATTCTATATTAGCACAGCAGCAAACCTGTTAGCATGGTCTTTAGCACTTCTATTAATGGAGAAAGCAGTCACCTCATATATGATGGTTAGGTGAGCACCCTGAAGCTTGCCAAAAAGATTTAAAGAAAAAAAAAGTCAGTGCACAAAGCTGGTTGATTTTTTTTTACATCTGTTGTCTAAAGCCCTAACAAAGCCTTGGTGACTAAGAAAGATTATGTTCCTAAGGTTGCCTTTTGGAAACTCAAAAAGGAGACAATGTCCTACAATTTCAAAGACTCAGTGGAAACCTTTTTACCCGAGTATCACACAACAGTAATCAGAGCCTAAAATGGTATGCTGGACTCTGAGCCCATGACAAAGATCACCATCATGATTTTAAAATAAAAACAGAAACTGAACATTAGAACACTAAAACATAAGAACCTCTCAATTCAAGTCACCACCCTCTGACGACAACACAACAGGACAGAGGTGGAAGTCAAGGTCACTTTCGTGAAAAAACTGTCATAATTGGAAAGGTGTGCAGGAGTCAGCTGGTGGAGCCTCCTGTCCTCCACCCTTCACCACTAGCCTTACTTTGAGGAAACTGAGGTATGAAGAGCCAGGGGATTTGTCCCAATACATAGCTAGTTAATAGCAAAACACAAACTAGAATCCAGGTTTGTTGGTCAGGTAACTACTGGCTTACTACTCTGTCCAATCTCCAAACATTAGAGATGCCACTAATACATCTAACTTTTAATGAGATTTGTGTGTCTGTGTGTGAATCTGTGTGTGTGCCTGCGTACACACGCGTGCACATACCCAAGGCCCCGAGCATACTAAGCAAGCGTACTAACACTGAACTATACCCCCAGCCCCTGCTGAGAACGTCTTACAAATAAAATTATTCTGTAAAATATTACATACACCCACTTTTAATCCTTTTTTGATAATGCTGCAGTTCAATTAATCCACTGTGTAATATGGAGAGGAGTTCATTTAACCCATTGCATAGTATGGACAGGAAATTATAATATACGAATAGCCTGGGTAAGTAAGAAAATGGGACACTGACACCAAAATAATTTTGCTCACAAATGTTCCAAATTAAGGTGAAGCTAAAAGCCATTCTTTGAATATATGAGTCCACCATTTTCCAGATTTCACTTGAAAAGATAAGGGGAATTTCAAAAAAGTATGACCACATGGCAGGCATTAAAACCACCATAGTGTGGACC